>NW_028318512.1:783333-1479166 GCF_062004578.1 Staurois parvus
AGCAAGTGAGCCACATCTGTTTTCTGTTCTCCTCTTGATACAGACACTGCAGGCTGCATCTTTGTCATACTTGGCACTCAGCTCACCGATAATCCTGTAACAGCAGAAAATGCAAAAGATATGACAAGACATGAAAGAGAAATTAAAACACCGCAACCTTGGTGACCCCCAAAGGTTATACTCTCACCTTTTATATTGACCTACACAACAAAGTTCCAAATGTGCTGTTGTATAATCACTAGTACACCCTCTACTTGATCTTCCCAGGAATAAGTCTCATGAACTACACTGGATCCTTAATCATCAACAGCTCAGGTGCTGGGTGGATGGATCAGTGCACGTTATGTGCTCCAAAAACAAACTATCATAGTGCTCACTGTTTTTTTAAATTCATAAATCATGTCTATAAAAGAAGAAGAATGCATATGTCAATGTAAAACTCGCTCCCGTGTTGATATGAAGGAAGCTGGCTGTGGATTGTAAACATCAAATATAGCTCCAGCAGCTGACAGCAATCTCTCCTATTCAGTTCAATAGCCACGCCCAGGCCTCACCTTCCATGTTTTGCCCTAATGATGTCTTCAGGGGGTACCACGCCTGGCAACACAAGAGTAAACAAGCCCTACGTGTCACAGAGAAAGTGATGCCACCCACCTGACTGTACTGTCTGGCAGAGCTGTGTAAATCTCAGAACTGGATGGATATAATCACAAATGCTTTGGCAGGTAAAATAGCCCCATGTATGTAAGTCATCATATAATTATTTGTTTGCCTAGACTTCATCTTTAAACTTTAAATAGCATTATACAGTCTTCTGCTGTGCATCCTGATACTTCAGCTTGCTTTTTAATATTCTTGGTTCTAGAAACTATTCTGACTGAATGTCAGAGACGCTCCTGTAATGATTCTCTGTTAACAATTTCCGAGTTGGCTAGCCGTGCAAGGAACGAAGTGGTAGGCTAAGCGGAATCGTGTTTGCAGCTATCGTGCTTAACTGGATCTCTGCAGCTGTCACAGGAGACAAATGGGCTTATTCAACAAGAAAGGAGAAAGCGCAGGGGGAAGTGCAAAGTGCTGTAACCCATAGCAACCTATTAGCATCTATCAGTTAACGGAGGTGACAACAGTAACCCGAAATCTGACCTGGTATTACTGCTTACTGTACATCACACATTCCCACTGCTTTGTCCCACTGACTGAGCCCGACAAGGACATCTGTCATCAAAATCAGCCGCAATTAAATCTTTACAAATAAATATGTTTCCAAACAAAAAAAGTTTTACTTACATGGATCGTTATTTGAAAAAAAAAAACTGTTTTCTTTTCTGTATTTCTTTCTCTGAATATTATGTGGTGCAGATATTGACAGTGAAATTAAATCCACAGCTTGCACCAGATCTGGACGGCTCGGATGTCTAATAGCAGTAAGGGCTTTCTGTTGAACATCATTGTCGTCTTTTCTCAGTTTTCCTGCACCTTCTCTCTACAGCCATTGGGCGAGTGATGGCGTTTCCTAGTGCCATGGTTGGGACAAAGAGGGGATTGTGGGTGGATGACATCACAATCTTAACCTCAGCCAATCATAAGAAGCTTTGTATTTATTAATTGAATTAAAAACGTCCCGTAAAATGCTGAACAGCGCTCAGCCCAAATCTATTTTGCTGTGGGATAGGAAGTTCTTGCCCCATTGCCAGAACTCAGTGTTGTATACTCTATGTAGCTGAGGCTACATGCAGTTAATACAGCTCCCCCAACAAGCATAGTTGTTAGTGCAGCAAATAGTTTGTGTGGGTCAGCTTGGCCAAAATTAACTATTTAAAGTGGTTGTAAAGTCTAGTTTTTTATTTTCCTAAAATGAAAATGTATTTATACTTATCTGCCATGTGCAGTTATTGCACAGAGTGGCCCTTTACCTCTTCTGGGGCCCCCGTTGGCACTCTATTCTCCATCTCTTCTCTGTGTGCCCTCATAGGAAGCCACCTTCAATGGTAGCACATATGCTGACTTGCTGCTGCGTCCATAGACACACACAGCGGAGCTCAGCCCTACCCCCTCTTATTCCTCACAGGATTTAACTGACAGCTGCAGGAGCCAATGGCTCCCATTGTTCTAAGCCAAGCCTGTGAGATAGGAGAGAGAAGACCTGGAGATGGGCAAAGCGTTGGATTGATGTAGGACCTTTTGACTTGATACCCATGTTAAAGGGACATTAAATGTAGCAATAGGCTTTAAGAGTCTACCAATAGAGATCACTGGTCTCAGCTTAAAGGTTCTTAGCCGGTATTGATATTTGTTTCAAGAGGAATGTGGAGCCATTTTTGCCTATTTTTGGCCATCCTGTGCCCTAACAATCTCTCCTGAGTTCATTGTGCTTTGTTAAATACTAGCACATTATGAAAGACTTACCTTGAAATGAAGTCCTCTAGCAGCATGCTGTCACCACTGATAGACTTCTATCTTCATCCGGTCTTCCTTCTGGGTTTGCAAGCTCCAGACGCTTGAATGACCAATCTGCAATGAGTTCACTCCCGTGCTTGTGCGTGGGAGTCATGACCGTGGCACAGAGACCTAAAGAAACAGTATGAGTATGCCGTTGGCCAGTCAGTGATCACATGAATAGTAGTAAACAAGATGTCACTTTCTGAAATCATTGCTTACTACTAGTGAAATCTGTGAATGATCACAGAGGTCACATGGTACAGGGCCATTCACAACAGCCTTGTACCATGTGACAAGTTGTGACCAATCACAGCTTTCACAGTATTTCTCAATGGCTACAGGAATTCAGCCAGAGAGAAGAAATTATTGTTTTTGCAGCCTTTATGGGTGTAAAAGCAATCAGTGTAAAAAAAAAAAAAAATCTTCATCACCCCACACAAGTAGTACAGTGTCACTATGGTGACAGTGTACTGCTAGGGTGATGGTATGTTAAAAAAAACAAAAAAATCATAAATAATATAAAAAATAAATGAAAAATGTTTAAACAAAATTAGAAAAATTATAATTTTTGGTTATAAACTAATTTGGGTTATTTTTTTTTTACTAAAAAGATAGTGGAATATATTTTGGCCAAGATTTATGAAGAAAGATTATTTATTTGCAAACTTTTATAAGAAAAACACTTTTTTAAAAAAATGTTTGGACTTTTTCATTTATATAGCAAAAAAAAATAAAAATCCCAGTGGTAAATAACTACAACCAAAATAAAGTTTTATCTGTCTCTAAAAAAGCTAAAAAAAAGTCACATGGATACAGTGTTGTTTGAACGTGCAATTGTCATTCAAAGAGTGACAGCATTGAAAGCTGATAATTGGCCTGGACTGGAAGAGGGTGAAAGTGTCCGGACTTGAAGTGGTTAATGGCTCCTGAAAGTCATAGGAGCTCCATTCAAATATCTTGAACAGGTTCTTGTGCAAAAAATAAACCCTCATTAGCCTCAATATTTAATTTCTTTTTCTTCACAGAAAGAAATCACAAAAAAAATAATAATAATTCAGGTAAAAAAAAGCACTAAAATGTATATTTATAAATATTTTACACAAAATTCACACATCTTTCACTTGACATTCACATATTTTCTAATTGGATTTCATTGAAAAATTAGTCCTTGGTGAACATTGTGTGAATTCTCGGGTTAAAGTTTTATGAATAGAAACTACACTAAATATGTCCTCCCCTAAAAAACTAAAGAGAAAATTAGTAGAACCTTTTTTTCAGTAAATTTTGCCTTAGAAGCTCAATTACCTGAATTAGGAGTCTCTGATTTGGTTAAATTACTCGGCAAAATGATTGATTTACTGCAAAATTAATTTCATCAACATCAGCAGGTGTCCCCAATTAAAAATATCCTCTCTATTCCTATACCACTCATTTTATTTTGCTGACACTTTGTAAGGTTTTGGATTTCTCCTCACATTCTGTTCAGGTGACAGTGGTCATCAGGATAAATAGTGAAGGTAGATGTTCCCAATCAGGACAGCAATAAAATTCTGACACAGTTCAGATATTGCCTCACTTTCTCCAAAAACTAGAACCTAGTCTCGATTCTTTCTCAGTCTGTCGGTGAGCCCTACCAGATCTATAATCATATTTCACCTTTCTTTTTCCCATTCTATCTTTGCTTGGGTAAGGGATGGAAAAAGCTTTCCATCCTAAAGAAACTCTTGCTTAAAAACAGAAATTCTAAAAATAAAGAGCATACAAAATAAAGACCTTTAGAGTGTATGCACAGCAAAAACAGAAAGACCAAAAGTGATGGCAAAGCCACATTTTACTGTATTTGTCCACGTCTTGGCTGTGATCTCTACAATCCCTATAGCTAGGCCATTGTTAGAATAAAAAAAAGTTTTGCCTCCCTATGAACTGACCAAAGTACATTCTTTTTTGACTGCTCTCAGACTTTTCTGATGACATTGTTTTTTTCTTCGGCATTCATTACAGTAACTAGATGTCTGAATTTAGCTTAGGGTTGCATTATCATAAACTCATTCATAATACAAGGCTTAAGTAATAATGAGGTATAAGAGACTAGGTAATGAGATGTAACCTTTGCTTCATAGCTTTACCCCGAACGTGATTGAAGAGTTTTATATTAAGCTGTTTAATGTGTCTCGGTGAGGCTGATTCTGATCATGGCTCTCCATGGATCATAGTGATGTGCTTCACACTACAGGGCAGAACACATTGCATTATTAGAGGTAATAGCCAAATTAAATTCGCAGTTTCTTTGTGCGACATAACCTCTGTGATGTGACTTTGAGATCTATCCTTATTTAATTTTACATTGGCAATAGTAAATTTTTAATTTTTACATTTGCATGGGGAAAACTGCCGAAAGTGTCTTGTTTGAAGGAGTTTTGGTACTTCAGGACCCTGATGAGTGATCAAGTGAGTAGTCATGAAACGGATTCTATCAGTAGCTACGATTTTGCAAACATGGTCCTTGTCTGCACCAAGACAATCTGAATTGTGTTTTTTAGACAAGACCCTATGGTTCACCAGCCAGTTTATGTCCCTATTCTAGGTCTTTTTCTGTAAGGCCCCATGCTTCTAATTTTATGCCTGTAGTCCAAGTACTTTTCTGTTTGGCTCCATGGTTCATGTCCCTAGCTCAAACTAATGTCAAGATCTGTGGGATAGTGGCCAGAAAAAAAAATTTCAGATGTGTCATGCATTTAACAGAAGATTTCTGGGCCTGTTTCCCATGATGTAGCATATAAAATGACAGTTCAGGACTTTCTTCATAAAAAAAAAAGGCTTTGGTTTCAGGTGGAATGTAATAATGTATCTCTACTTCTCCCCAGGAGGTGTCCAAGCTACAATGAATGGACTTAGATGCAGGTATGTTTCCAAGCATTTCAATGTGTCTCAGCTGCATTTGTATGTCCACTAACATAAAGGAAAAAAAAACAAACCAAAGGTGGTCCTACAGATCCTAGCGTGAGATATGTAAATCATAAGAGTCTAAAATCTAAATCATTTACCAATAAACACATTTATCCTTAATTATCAAGAAGTTGGACCTGGAACAAAGATGAAGGCTTAGGTATATGACCAACATGACTGGGTTAGGGATGGTTTAAATAGTTTAGGTGTAAAAGACGAAGATGTAGTAATGAAAGAAAGACATACCTGATTGGTGGTCACTTAAGTCCTAAGGGTCTGGTGGTGATTAGAAGAATCCAGTACGCTGTCAGTGGTTAGTCAGCACTGAATGAAAATTGGTACCCTCCCACCATAAAAAGGTAGCTTTGGAGATTAATATGTAATGGCAGCTTGGAAAGGTGAAAAGATTTTGAAGACTAAAATTTGAGGATCCGTCTTAGGCATAGAACCCCTTCCTTTTCTGCTGTTTGTGTTGGAAAAATGTGGATGACTTTCTGTGTCAATGGTGATGGTCATAATACTGCTTATGAGGAAGTTTAGTACAGCAGGGGACCTTTGTAGGGCAGAGGGCCTGTAGGACTTCAAAAACCGTTATCCTTGGTTTAGAGCTAGTATTATTATTATTAACAATCTATAAAGTGTTTTATTGCAATTGTTTTATAATGTCTGAAATATTTATTAAAAGGCTTGTAGGCCGGTTAAGGTTGGGCCCACTTGCTGACTCTTTTAAATCCTTCCAGGAAAGAGGGTGAGTTCACTTCCTTCCTGACAGGTTCCCCTTAAATATGATGGGAGGAATTCAGAGAGTAGAGTGGGTTGCTGGCCATGGGGAGAATAGCCATGAGGGAAACCAAGACTTAAGGAGTAGAGGCTTTACCCTTCTAGTTCCCTGGAGATGAGCACGGAGATACATTCTCTTGGCGGATCAAGAAGGAATTTTTTCCCCAGCAGGAGCAGATTGTATCATGCTTTGCTTGGGGTGTGGGTTTGCCTTCCTCTGGATCAACTGTGGATATAGGATTATAACTTTTTCTTTTTCTTTTATGGTTGAACTAGATGGACTTTTGTCTTTTTTCAGCCAGACTAACTATGATGATCACCAGCTTAAAGGAACTGATGACAGTATTTGGAGAGCAAAAGTCTCATGCTGAACTGTGCTGGGGTCCAGGATCCAAAATTACTGTTTTTCTATTTTACGTTCTTCAGTAAAGAAGTTGATCTACGGGCAGCCTTAGTGTGCAGTTATTCAGGTTTCGCAGTAGATGTGGTGAGAATGAACAAGAGTGTCAGTAATGTCACCTGGCAGTAGAGCCCTGGGAAAAGTTAGGCCAGCATTTGAATATCCCTGGGAGTGAGAGGGTACAATTGGAGAACCAGAAGTGTGGGTAGAGGATTCTGTCACTGGACTCCATCCACACATTGAGAGGAAGAGAGTTAGAGTCACTGAGTAGGGGCTGGTATGCCCAGAAGATTCTCTCTACGTTAGGGGTGCTCCAGTTGCCAATGTGGCCACAAGGGAGGCAGGCTGTCACCTGATAACATGCTGTTGTGTCCATATAATTTTAAAGCAATAGTGCCAATTTCTGAAGTTGGGGGATGGGGGGTTAACATCAAACGATATTAAACAGTTTGATTAAAGCTAAATTCTTGGCAAACATTAATGCAACTGTTCCTTCATTAATACTTCATTAAGGCCCCTTTCACACAGACTGGATCCCTTGCTGGGCTGAGTGGAGCGAGCAGATAACAGATCCATGTCTGCTCCGCTTATGCAGAGCGGAAACATACACTTCCCACTCTCCTCTATGGGCAGTCAGATGTAAATGGACTAGATCTCATCCACCCAGACAGAGGAGAACAGATCCCCTTCAGTTTGTTTTAGCTGGATTGAATCAGAGGTATCCGAGTGACACAAGTCCGTTTACATCTGGCTGGCCATAGAGGAGAATGAAGGGTCTGGTCGGGTCCGCCTGAAAAATGGATTGCACTGTAAGTAGCTGAATTTGATCTGGTATTAGCCTCTTGCAGTCTCCTGTACCAGAAAGCTTAGACTGGGAGAGGGATAAGCAGCACAAGCAGCCAATCTGTAGTTCAGCAGAACACATTTACTAACAAGTGGCATGCTGATAGGAGGAAATATGAGAGTGATAGAGAGATGAGTTAATCAATCTGCTGCTTTTACTTTCACTGTTCAGTCACAAGCTCAGAATGAGCATGTGTTAGTATGGTGTCATGCACACAGCCACAAGTGGGTGTACAGCGTGTTTGGAACACAAATAGGGATCCAGAGGTGCTGTAATCAGCCATATATCATCTACAAAGTCAACTGTTTGTTTGGAGTTCATCTTTAAAGGATAAGTTCACCTTTTAGACAAAAATAATAAATGCACATTTTTTTGCAGGTAAAAAAATATGCCTTTATTATTTTTGTCTGCAGAAAGCATTGCACCAGCGATCAGTAGATCACTGATGCCATGCTGATCTCTTGCAGACCTGTGAGAATATCTGCTTGCCATACAGGATGTACGAGGAAGCAAATATTCTGATAGGAAGCTTCAATGAACTACCACCAGTGCTCCATAGTGCCATGGTAGTTCATTGAAAACTACAAGCCCACAACCGCTAAGTATGTTGGGACTTGCAGTTCATTAATTCACGGAAGTCTGTGAATGAATGATGCAGCTGTGTGGGCAGAGCTCAGCATGGCTGCGCTGTTTTCCAATTTGACAGATAATATGGGGAGACTTCAGAGGGAGGAGGGAGGCGGGTGGCC
This sequence comes from Staurois parvus, assembly GCF_062004578.1. Classification (NCBI taxonomy): domain Eukaryota; kingdom Metazoa; phylum Chordata; class Amphibia; order Anura; family Ranidae; genus Staurois; species Staurois parvus. Next base: position 791,492 of record NW_028318512.1, read on the forward strand.
GCTGAAGCTATTGGAACACGTTCCATGTTCCACCATAAAAACGGATGGAACCTGGAACATATTCCCAAAGATGAACTTATCCTTTAAGCCTAACACCTCCATGTTTACAATATTCTAATAAAGTTTAATAGAGAATTTGATTATGATACAAACAAAGCAGAACAACTCTGGTGAAGAAGCCTTGGCCATTTCATGGCTTTGAGCTACTACATACATACAGTATTTGTTCTGGTATCTTCCTCTAGATGTGTGTAAGGAAAAGTTGACACTGCTGCTAAGTTAGAAGGAGTAGAAAAGTTTGGCATAGATTGTACGGAATTGTTGATTGAAAAGAGTGACAAGGAAACCTCTAGTGATGTCAAAGCAATATACGAGGGAGCAAAAGCAGATGGATCAGGCCTCAAAGGGATTTTCAAAACCTCCCAGAAATCTCAAAGCTAATTTTGTTTTCTGACAAGTCATTAAAGACGGTAAGAAGTTATATGCTTCCCTCTCTCTACTGTGCTGCACTGTTTATCAGTAGTAATAAAATGGTTAAGAGCTTTATAAAGAAGACACATCGTATAACTGTATGAGGTCTGAATGATGCTCCATTTTCTTCCCGACGTCCTCGTCGCAACCTCTGCTCTCTCAAATCCTCTGCAATCTTTCTCTTTAACTATATTTCTTCTAGAGGTAAATGCTGTTAACTCCGCGTTTAACCTTCTTTTTCATAATTCCCTACTTAAACATTTAAAGATTGCTACAATGTAAGAATCTAATGATTTGCAAAGATAATTTTGCCTCCCAGGCCAAGATGCCTCCAACTCATCTTTGAGACATATTTATCCAACAAAATAGATCATAAACACTGACGTTTGTTGCTATGGTGATGGTGGACAAATGATGTTAATCCAAGTAGGGATTTAGAAGAAGATGGAAGTCCTGTTTCCATCTAGACTTGTTCTGCCTCCTGCCCAGATCAGACGAGCTAGATTCGGTCCTGATATAAAGTTCAAAGTCAATTTGGGGGCAATCATCAACAAAAGAACCACTCACATTTTCCTGGATATCGGACTCTACATACTGTGCTCACAATCTAAACCCCATATGTAAGCCTAAATACAGTAACAATTGTAACTATATGAAGAAGAAATCACTTATTGGTCAAATATTTACAAGTGTATGGCATTTAGGTATGAGTTTGTTGGCTCTCTTTTTGTTATTGCTCTTGGATCCTTTTCTGCAATCACAAGAAACGTGGTGTCACCTTTGAGATGTCTGAAAGAATACAATTATGTAATTATCTGTGTTCATTAAATAGTTAAAAGTCTATTGTTGTCTGAAATCTGGACGTTCTCTGTAAATTGACAGTGCTGGGCAAGGCTGCTATTGGGGTCCATATCTGTAAGGCCTGAAATTGTTATCTAATGGATTACTTGGAGGGTGCTGGATATGCCAGGCTGGGAACCTTACAGGGTGTGCTTGAGTGTTGCCAAGTTCCAGGGGGTACCTTAAGGAGAATCCCATGTCCAAAGAGCCATGGTAGGTCTAGGGGACCATCCTATGCCTGGGTCAGGAGTTAAGAGTGCACAATTTCCTCCACCAGTTGGTTAGCTGTACATGTGGAGGACATCTCCTTTTCTCTCTCAGATCCTCAGCAATCTTCCTCTTTAACCATATTTTGATCTGGAGGTAAATACTGCTAGTCGTGTTTTATCTTATTTTCCATTCCTTACATAATTCAAAATCACTTAGATGCAAGATTATTATTATATAATTAATACTCCTGCCTCACAGGCCAAACCACCTCTGCCTCATTAACAGGCATTTGTAAATGTGGAAAATAGTGCAAATTGGATTGTATGGAGTAATTTTCATTTCTGCATATTCTTGCTTTTGCCACACATTGCGTTGCTCTATTTTTATTCCTCTATACAAGTTAATGTGAGATGACCACCACATGGCCTAGTAGGTAAACACTCCACTCCACCTATGACAATGTATCTCCTGGGACTCTTAGGTCTGGATCCTTGGTGTTTAGTAAGGATGAGTAAATTGTAAAAATTTTGGTTCACCGGAGGTTCAGCAAACCCAGGAATCAATCCACTAACCCCGATCGTAGTGCCAAACCCCACTGGAGTTTATGGGAGCTGAATGTTGCTGGTTTTTTTAGTATCTTTTCCATAGCCAGTTCCCAAGGTTTTGTTAAAAAGGGCATTGGGAGCTGGTACTGCTAAGGGTACATGTACCAATGCAAAAAAAACAAAAACATTCAAAATACCTGTAGCACATCCTAGAAAGAGCCACTCTATTTCCTTTGGAGCACACACTGCCATGTAAAAAACATTTTCACTATTCCTCCACTGGCTCAAAAGAACAGTCTAGGTTTTATTTTTTGTTTTTTTGTTTTTTTTTTATTGGGAACAATGAACTTTGATATGGATGGGGAGCATGGGATACTACGAAAACTGTAAACTATTCAACTTCACTTGTGGACTGCTTCACTTCTGGCAGCACTGCACAAGCTTAATACTGCACTGCACAAACTGCTGGCTGCACTTGCACATGTCCCAAATGTCTCACTAGATCTCTAGGCTGCCCGTGACCTGTATTCCTTCCAGAGTTTTAAAGCTACATGTTTTCACGACTCTTCAGCCTCCTGCTGATATTCACCTGGCTCCACCTAGTGAGACTCATACCTCCACCAGACAGCTTAGGCTCTCTCCTGTGAGTTTCTCCTGACCCAGGTCGATCTTTGGACCCAGACTTGCAAATAGGCCCTCCAGCTAAGCCTATCTGGGATCTTGGTGTCTCCTGGATGGCTTTCCCCCAGTCTTCTGCTGAACGGGTAGCTGCTCAGGCCTCAGACTCTTTATGGGTTCTCTAATCACCTTCTGGCACACCTCCTCGAGAATTGGCTGGAGTCTCATACATTTTCAGGCTGTAGACTCTGTCCTTTCTCCCACTATGTTCTAGAACTCTCTAGAAGACAGAGTGAAGTAACAAAGCAGCAGCCTGTGAAACACTAAGCTAAGTAAAGTGAAAAAAAACAAGAAGCGCACCAACCTTGCGCATTACCTCAGTAACCAAAATTAATTAGTAAAAGAATGGTACTCACAAACAGAAGATAAAAACAGGCATGTAAGTCCTCCAAAGGACTTCAGAGACAAGAGGCCAGCGCGAATCCCATCATGGGGGTAGACACTCAGTACAGCTGACGCATTTTGAAGGTCATGCCGCCTTCATCAGAGTTTCTGAAGTCCCTGTTTGTGAGTACCATTCTTTTACTAATAAATTTTGGTTACTGAGGTAATGCGCAAGGTTGGTGCGCTTCTTGTTTTTTTCACTTTGCAGTATTGGTCGGGCTTCCCCAGCCTTGTTTTGGAGCTGCACAACCTTTCATGCACTGGTGGTCACTTCTTCTGGTTTTGATTTCATCTACTTGCCACCAGCCTGGGTCCTAGAGCGCAGGAGAAATTGTATTTGGTCCTCTAAGCTAAGTAATCCTTCCCCTGCTCCTCTGATTACAGGGGAGCCAAATTAATTATTTCTAATAGCCTACTCTAGCTAAGAGGGTGCTACATCCTGTTAAGCAGGGAGGGGGTCGTTTACTGTGCCTTAAAGGGCAACACTAAAAACACACAAGTCTTTTGAATAACATGCTTTGATGATGCCATAAACCTGCATATAAAGTTGTGGAAGAAGTAGGAGTTAAAGCAGAGCTCCACACAAAAGGGGAAGTTCCGCCTAAGGCTTTGTCCCCCGCTCCCCATTAAGGATTGGCACCTTTGGGGAATGGGGGGGAGTGGGTACCCAAATTTGACAGGTACCTGCTCTCACTTCCGCTGCTATCTCCTAGACGATCGGAAGTGGAAGTTGTCCTCCCCCTCTCCTTCCTCGTAGTCTCATGGAACACGTAACAAGTCCCAGAAAACTACGGGACCATTCACAAAGTGCAACTCTACTCACGCATGCCAGCATACTCATAGAAAATGCTATGGCCTGCCCTTTAAAAATTCAAGCAAGCGAATAATCTGTGTTATATCTTTTAAAATCCAATTTATGACAAGGTGCCCTTGTTTCTTTGTTTTTTTCACTTGTTTTTCTTGTTACCTATCTCTCTGCTAAGTGTAGCAGTTATGCAGAACGTGGAGCCCAGGTGGCACTGCAGATGGAGGCCTGTGAATCCATCTGTTATAGTGTGAGGTCTTTTTAACCAAGGGGCAGCAATAGTTCTGTAACCTGAATGTGTGTGTATGCAAGTTTATAAATGTACAAACTCGTTTAAATAAATGTAAATTCAACTGAATGGCAATTAGTATGCTAAAGCACCTCACTTTATAAACAACTGCATTTTTTTTTTAAATATAATACTTTTTCACTGTTATTTCAGATTTTTTTGTAACTCAATGCTGATGCTCATAAAGCCTCTTTGCTGTCACTTTCTCTACATGCATGCTATGGATACCCTGTCTGTCTGTCTGTATATCTATCTGCTTGTCTGCCTATCAACATTCCATCTGTCTACATTTTTATGCATTTTATGTCACTCTAGATATTATGCAAGTTTACATTTTAAAATTGTTTGTATGAAGTAATCTTGAAGGCCATACAATGCCATACAATGAAACACAGACAACACATCCATCAAAACATTTCTTGTATCCCTCATGTTGCGAATAAAAGAAAGCCTTGACTGCTGAGAGCATGGAACATTGAGGGCCAATTCCTGCGCAATTCCATGTGGTGCAATTTTGCAGTCTATTCATTTGAATGGGCTGAAATCAGGGTGCCATTAATAATACATTTGTACCTGTAGCAGATTGCAAAAGCAGTGTGTTTGGAGCACAGGGTGGGAAACGCGCAGGGGACATGCCTTTCTGTGCTCTGGTGTGAACCAGCCCTAAAGGCTGTGGAATATTAATGATGTTTTGGTTAAAGTGGAATTTCAGCTCCATCCTAATTAGCCTTAGTCCAATCTCACCTCCTAACATCTTTGCTAACTAACCCTGGGAAGTAATACTGTATATACAGTATATACCTACATTCAGCTAGCAGTAGCTGCAGGGGAGGTAGCTGTAACAATGAATGGTTATGCCTGTAGCAGTGACATCACCCATAGCCTTCAATGGTCCACCAATTGTCAATGCTCTCTCCCCTCCCTTGCAGTGGCACTGGCTGACAAACGAAAGCTGGATCACATGGCCGGAGTGGCGTGAAAATTGGTAAACATGTGCATCTTTCTTATGCAGGTTAGTTAGCATAGGTGCTGGGGGAAGGGGGGGGGGGGGTGGTTAGGTGTAGTTAGGATGAAGCTGGAATTCCCATTTAAGGATATGGCCTAAAAGAGTTATGTGAGTGTGTGGGGGATGAGTATGGGTGGGCTATAAAATTTAGTTCTGTATAGTAGTGACACAGGAATTCAAGGTGTAGTTTGCCAGTTAGGCCAGTAGGTGTTGCCATAGTTTTCAGTGAGAGTATGTACCCCTTGTAGTGGGGATGCTGTAAAATATCTTAAATAGTCTCTATAGTACTTCACCCAGGGGCGGACTGACCATTTGGAAACTCAGGCACTGCCCGAGGGCCCAGGGTCAGTAGGGGGCCCCATGAAATGCCCCTGGTACCTTTTTCATAGGCTTTTTTGAGTTTGGGCAAGAACACAGGGGACCCATGATCTCCTATTGCCCGGGGGCCCCATGAGTTGTCAGTCCGCCCCTGACCTCACTGCAGTAGTAGGGGGTGATTATAGATAGTGAGGTAATGCCAATCCTGCCCAATGACAGCGTGGAGCATCTTGGGAAGCAGAGCCCTATTATAAATAGTCTGGTGGAATTCCACACAGGGTCCTCATGGGAAGTGTCTGAAGGACCAAGCTACATCAAGGATGTAGGTCGTGAGGCTGTATTGCTTGGCACTCCCCCTTAGAGGGGAAATATGCAGGGGAGGTGCAAAACTTTGTGCACATTCACACATAATTCAAATTCCAAAACTGGCACCAAATGCCCTATTTAAGGAAGGAAGCAGTGACAGATGATTGCTGCCCATGTCCATTATTATTATTATTATTATTATTATTATTATTACTTCGAGTTTATATAGCGCCAAAGGGTTTGCTCAGTGCTGTACAATAGAGGGGGGGGACAATACATGGCACAGTACAACAACAACAAACAACGTACAAGGGGTAAGAGGGCCCTACTCTTTCGAGCTTACAATCTAGGTGGGCTTACAATCATGTCCATGCCCATGTTCTTTGCTCCTGTGTTTATCTTATTTCTTGTTTCCGACTGAGCTAGCCTCTGGACTCTCTGCTTGATCTGTGGTTGTGACCTTGGCTTGTTTAACAACTCTGCTTCTCTTGATCTGTCATTGACCCTGGCTTGGCTCTTGACTATTCTACTATCTTTCTCCTCTTGACCACCGTGCATGACCTTGGCTCTGGCTCCTGACCACTCTGACATCCTTTATCTTACTGACACTCTGTGTATGACCTCAGACATGAATTTTAGCCTCAACCATGCATTTCCAGCTTCTCCTTATCAGTCTGATCCTGCACCACCTTCATCTACAGATGTCATCACACCACCTCCTGCTGAACCTGGCCTGCTCCACCACATTTTTACCTTGTGTTCCTGCTGATGTTCTTGCCCACCTGCCCAAGAACTACCCATTTGGGCACTTCCTTGAACAGCCACCAGTGTGCTAGTCTATCGACACCCATGCTTCTTTGAGCCTTGCACTCCCTGTCATCACATTAAGAGGTTCTTGGAAGTCCTCTCATCATTTCTGCCTCCAACCTGGTATGTGACAGGTGGACCACTTGAAGGGTATTGTTAAGGCCAGACTGGGAGACTTACAGCGTGTGCTTGGATATTGGCAGGTTCAAAGGGTTACTCTAAGGAATATCCTGTATCCAAAGTGCCCTGGTCGATCTAGATAGTTAAAGAGTTCAATTTCTTACCTACCATTTAGTTAGCTGTACATATGGTGGACATGAGGCCCAACACACAGCTTTGGATACACAACAGTCCTGTTACAGGCACTAACCTCTCATGACTTCTGCTGTCCAACAACTTTCCCGCCACCTGCCAGCCCAAAATTTCTATTTGGTTATCACAACTTTATTGACAGTTAGTACCTTGCTAACATTTGTAAAGTTAATTTGGTTTATGCCCTTAAGTGGGTCTGGTGGGGTAGTCAGATGTCTGTCTGATACTAATTGCAAGGACATGCATTCGAGCTATGATGAGATTGTTCGGGTACTCACAGTGTACCTGTGACCGCAAAAGATTTTTATAGTTTTATAGGGCAGCATGTACCCCTTGTAGTGGGGATGCTGTAAAATATCTTAAATAGCCACTATAGTACCTCACCCAGGGGCAGAAATATTTTACAGCATCCCCACTACAAGTGGTTAGAGCAGCACAGTGGCTAAATGGTTAGCACTTCTGCCTGGCAGTACTAGGGTTGTTGGTTCAAATCCCAGCCACGGCACCACCTGTCTGGAGTTTGCATGTTCTCCCTGTGCCTGCGTGGGTTTCCTACGGGTACTCTGGTTTCCTCCCACACTCCACAGACATGCTGGTAGGTTAATTGGATCTTGTCTAAATTGGCCCTAATATTTGAATGTAAGTTAGGGACCTTAGATTGTAGGCCCCTTGAGAGTTAGGGACTGATGTGAATGTACAATATATATATGTAAAGTGCTGCGTAAACTGACGGTGCTATCTAAGTACCTGAAATTAATAAATAATCATGATTTGGTTTATATTTAAAGGCAATTTAGTCAATAAAAAAGCTTTGGCCTTGCCCATTTTTTATTTAATTTGATTCCTTTTGGCATTATTTGGTTAGCAGTCGTGCATCTCTTACAAAATTTGTAATGCTACATAAATCTTCTGACAAGCCAAAATGATCATATTCCAATTTTCAAATATTTGTTATATTTATACTTCTGACATGGCATGAGGGTGGGGTGAAGGGGGATAAAGGGAAGTTAACAAAGAGACGGAAGGTGAGAGAATGAAAAGAAAGAAGAAGAAAGGGAGAGGAAGAAAAAGTGAAAGCAAGAGAGAGAGAATACGCAGTAAGTCAAGAACTGCAGTTAAAAAGAATGCAACAACACCAGAAGGTGTAAACATGGCATCTACAGCTCTTAAAGAGAAACTTATGTTCTCATAATAGGGAGCAGACTGTGTCTATATGTATATAACTGAACAAACTGAACAACAACATATGTGCAGACTGGTGGAACGTCTCCTGGCGGTGATAAACCATGTGTTCCCTCACTGTATATGAGTCAGAAGTTAACATTTAATGTTCCTGTTGTGTGGAATAAGCTAAAATGTATTTATAACTTTAACAACATTCTGTGCTTAATCTCATGATTGGTCAAGTGTATTGTGAATCAATGTAAATGAACAGCAGCAGTGCTGCCCATAGCAACCGATGAGATAGCGGTCAATGAAACGCTGTGGGATTTACAAGAACAGGAGACTGCTGATTGGTTGCTATGGAAACATGACTTATTTACTTTTCAGCAGCGCTCATAAATGTTACCATGTTACATATTAAAGAGAGCTGGTTACAACTGGGTTTTTGTTAAAATCTGAATAATACATTTTACATTGTGCTATCTGTGTAGACTTATTTATAAAAGATTTATACTAGCCCCTGAAGATGAGACTTGGCTCTGAGAGGCCTCCTGAGGGATGAGCTTGTTCAAATCCTAGTCTGAACCCACCTGAGTCAAGTTTTACTGTCCTGGGCAGGTCTATGCCCCACAGCCGCATGTATCAAAGGGCATGTATTCTGTGACAGACCCAACTGTGACAGGGGCTTTTGGAGGGGACTGCAGGCTAGCCTCTTGCCTACTGACCATGGCCCTGGCATCTGAGGGGGCGCTATTCTTTGGTTTGTGCCTGGGGGGGGCTTTGAAGTAGTTTACTTTGGATTCAAGTCCATGTCTCCCCAAAACACACAGACTGTGAGAACTGGAGGACCAAGATACAGATTAGCAGTCTCTGTGCTCAACCTAGCATTGACTGCCTCAACCCTCCTCCTTCCTAGACTCAGAGACTCTAGGAAGATGTTGATATAATCAGCAAAACAACCTCATGCTGAGGACTCTTGCTCTAATCTGTTTTTTAAGGTGTTATGTATTTACTAGCTTCTCATATTGAGCGCCTCCTAGGTGTGCATTCCCATTGTTAATTGAGTCTCCTATTGCTTGTTGGCAAGTCCTTCTGGAGGTGCCTACATGATAGAATTATGTCATGGTGTCAGCTTCACCTCATTATCTAATCAGCATGGGGTGTTTATCCCAAAGTGTAATATTTGTTTTATTGTTCATGAGGGGATAGGCCCTCTTTCTGGAGTGTGTAAAAACCTGTTATTTCTGTTCAATAAAGAGTTCCTGTTTGGCATCTAAGCTAGTCTTGTCTAGTCTTAAGTGCAAAGTCCGGCTATAATACCTTGGTCCTGCGTCCCAGTGGCAAGGAAGCGGTTCTCTGACAGGTCACTCAGTCAGGGTGAAGGGCATTCTGTCACATATACGTATGGCTGAGCAGCAGGGAACACCTCAGCCACTTGTGATTGGCTTTGTGCAGTGACAGCATTCTGGCAGGATAGCTCAAGTAGGTTGAAGCTAGGATCCGAATATGCCTGAGCTAAACCCTTACTCCTTAAATAGCTGCTGCCTGGCCAACTTCCTGAACTCATGCACATCGCATACAATGGGTGGAATTCAATAAAGTACATAGAACGCTTTTCTGGAAGTATGGCCCATTAAAATGCCCTGTGCCAGATTAAAAAATGTGAAAAAAAGTTTTGGTAATCTACCAACACATGGGAAGGATTTCAGTAGTTTTTAATAGGGCCAGTTATGGTCCTATGGTTGCACTAAATTCAAAATGAATTACTTCCAGTCCATAGATAATGAACCTGGAGGTGACCGGTGACAACTCTAAGTTGGCGTACAGAGACAGGCACCCGTGCACTGTGCAGCAGAGTGGTATGATTTCTACTATTACGTCTTCTCCCCCCCCAGGTTTTTCAAGGACCCTGAGGACTCTGTCTGCTTCACAACCAACAGGCTTCTAGCAACCAGTAATTTTGACAGTGGGTGGAGTATGATGTGGATGCTAAGACAGTAGTTCCCCATCAGGTTCGCTCTCTCTTTGTGATTGACAGCAGACAGTGGCAGGCAGATGCTATAGCTAATAGTAGGCTCTCTATTGGCTAAGGATTTGCCTACTGTCTGCTACCACCCAGATCTGATGGATAACTAGTGTCTCTGAATCCCCATCAGGCTCCTCATCAATGACTCAATGGACCACTTTTCTTTTTCTCTGCTATCACTGTTCTATGACATGCTATAGATTAGTGGGTTGAGCCTAATGTGTGCTTTCAGCATAAAGCTAGTGATTGGCATAGCAGAAACTGTCAATACTTTATTAAAAACAAGTAGTTAGTAAACAATAGTCAACTAATTTGTTTTAGAATCAAACAGCTGATCCATACACCAAAATCAATTTGATTTTCTTGGTTTGGATAGAGCAGGTAGAGTTAAAGCTAAACTTTAATATCTCTTTCATTTGTTAAATGGTTGGATGTTATCATTAGAGATGAGCGAATCGAACATGACGAAGTGGAATTCGTTCCGAAGATTTGGAAAAATTCTATTCGCGACGAATCCGAAGATTAGCAAACTTCGGATGCACGAATCGAATTTTCCCAAAAATGGCGGCGACATGTGTGGCGACGGAGAAAATGGACAGAGAAGATGGGGCGGGGATCTCTGGGAAGGCGCGCAGACAAGGCGCGCTGACCCATAATGCATTCATGACATGTGATCGCATTAGCCAATCAGCAGCCAGCCAGCACTGTGTAATGGTGGAGCTATAAATCGCGGCCATCTTAGAATTCTCCATTAGCCTCCGGTCATTCAAGAGAGACAGACCTGTGTGTATTAAGGGACAGAGTTAGGGCCACAGAGACTTTAGGGCCACAGAATCGTTACTCAGGGACACAGAATCTTTACTCAGGGACACAGAATCGTTACTTAGGGCCACAGCTATCAAAGAATCGAAAATTTAAAGTGACATACACCCTTTTTTTTTTTTGGTGGCTGTCGTGCACAGTTGGTGCTGCAGTTTGCCGATTGTGCAAAATAAACTGACTTTCTGCTTCACAACCACTATTGTACGTTCAAAGAGTTAAATCCATTTACACGCCGGCTGGCGGTAATATTTTTTGGGTGATTAGTGCATTCCAGTGACACAAACGTACAGTTTCCAGCCAACGGCAAGCTGCAATTGACCGATTGTGTACAATAAACTGACTTTCTGCTTCACAACCACTATTGTACGTTCAAAGAGTTAGATCCATTTACACGCCGGGTGGCGGTAATATTTTTTGGGTGATTAGTGCATTCCAGTGACATAAACGTACAGTTTCCAGCCAACGGCAAGCTGCAATTGACCGATTGTGCTAAATAAACTGACTTTCTGCTTCACAACCACTATTGTACGTTCAAAGAGTTAGATCCATTTACACGCCGGGTGGCGGTAATATTTTTTGGGTGATTAGTGCATTCCAGTGACATAAACGTACAGTTTACAGCCAACGGCAAGCTGCAATTGACCGATTGTGCTAAATAAACTGACTTTCTGCTTCACAACCACTATTGTACGTTCAAAGAGTTAAATCCATTTACACGCCGGCTGGCGGTAATATTTTTTGGGTGATTAGTGCATTCCAGTGACATAAATGTACAGTTTACAGCCAACGGCAAGCTGCAATTGACCGATTGTGTACAATAAACTGACTTTCTGCTTCACAACCACTATTGTACGTTCAAAGAGTTAAATCCATTTACACGCCGGGTGGCGGTAATATTTTTTGGGTGATTAGTGCATTCCAGTGACCTAAACGTACAGTTTCCAGCCAACGGCAAGCTGCAATTGACCGATTGTGCTAAATAAACTGACTTTCTGCTTCACAACCACTATTGTACGTTCAAAGAGTTAAATCCATATACACGCCGGGTGGCGGTAATATTTTTTGGGTGATTAGTGCATTCCAGTGACATAAACGTACAGTTTCCAGCCAACGGCAAGCTGCAATTGACCGATTGTGCTAAATAAACTGACTTTCTGCTTCACAACCACTATTGTACGTTCAAAGAGTTAAATCCAGTTTTATTTTTGTGGTGCTTATTGAATTAAACAGTATGTCAGACAACACGCAGAGGAGTGGCAGAGGAGGCAAAGTTTCAGGAGCGAGCAGACGTGGCAGCAGAGGAAGGGGTCGAGGCAGCACTAGTCGCAGCCAGAGGCCAGTGCTCCTGGTGTCATCCAGCGGTCGTGTCTCCACCGACAACCCTGCCGTCATCGATTGGTTGACTCGGTCGTCTTCCTCTTCCCAGGTCACCTCTGACACCTACAGCCAACGGTCGGTGGGTACGTCAGACACAACCGTTAGTTAGCATGGCCCGGGAGCAAGCCCACTGAAATCACGTGTCCTCGACCTGCCCCTGTCCTTTGGTGTTCCCTCACCAAGCGAAGTATCGCATGCTGTGGGCTCAGCCCCACTGTACAGTGAGGAAGAGCTAACAGAGGGCGGTCAGGAACGGGGGGAGACATCCGCCTCTTCAGCAGCCAGGCGAAGAAGTACTGGCGAGGAGAGTGGCTCGGTAGCCGGTCTAGAGACAGGTCTGTCTCCTGACCCACACGCAGCCGAGGGGGCTAGTAGTGACGCGGAGACCCTAATTGATGATGATGAGGCTGATCGCACTTGGCAGCCTCGTCGTAATCAGGCTATTGCTTCCGCATCATCAGGAAAAGAGGGTGCCAGCTTGCCAGCGAGCAAAACAGTCGGTGGGTTGCCCAGGAGGCAGCAGGGTCGCAGCAGTGTCAGTGGAGCCAAACGGCCACGGAGTAGAGCACCAGCTCCACTGCAGCCTACCACCACTGCCAGTAGTGGTGCCGGTGTGCACGGAGGAAGTAGCAGTCAGCCAGTGAGGAGTAGCGGGGGCAAAGTTTCCTACTCGGCGGTGTGGCAATTTTTCGTCAAGCCGCCCGAGGAAGTAAACGTAGCCGTATGTCGACTATGTGGCCAGAAAGTCAAGCGTGGCCAGGGGGCCAATGTTGGGACTACAGCGTTGCGTCAGCATATGCAGCGTCGCCATTCGGTGGCCTGGGAAAACCGTGATAAAGATACGGCGGTTCTGCCTGCCCCAGCCCCCGCTCCATCACCCGCTCCGTTACTTGCTCCGTCACCCGACGTCAATCGCCCTCTATCAGCCAGTCAAGGCTCCAACACCTCTGCTGAGGGGAGTTGTCGCTCGTTGGCATCTTCCGCTCGTTCAGATGCTCCTTCTCCTGCTACTCCTCTTCATGGATTCCGTCAGCAGTCTTTCTTGGAATCCGTTTCCAAGAGACAACAGTTTGCGAGCACGCACCCGACGGTGCAGAAGCTGAACGTTCTCCTGTCCAAGTTGCTGGTGCTGCAGTCCCTCCCTTTCCAAGTGGTGGACTCAGCACCTTTCCGAGAAATGATGGCTTGTGCCGAGCCACGGTGGAGAGTGCCAAGCCGGCATTTCTTCGCCAAAAAGGCAGTGCCAGCCCTGCATTCACATGTAGAAGAGATGGTGGGCCAGTCTTTGAGCATGTCGGTCTCTGCCAAAGTGCACGGCAGCGCCGACGTGTGGAGCTGTAACTACGGTCAGGGACAGTACATGTCATTTACGGCCCACTGGGTGAACGTGGTGCCGGCACAGCCGCACCAGCAACTTGGACAGGTCACGCCGCTTTTGCCTCCACGTTTTCACGTCCTTGGTCCAGCAAAGATGTCCGCCTCTACCACCTCTTCTTCCGCCGTGTCCTCAGCCGCCACCCCCGTGCCAAGTCCCATTACCCGACCGGCATATCACATGTGCAGGGCGCAACGGTGTCATGCTGTGCTGCACCTGGTATGCCTTGGCGAACGTAGTCACACAGGGGAGGAACTTCTCAGTGTAATGAACAGAGAAATCGACAGATGGCTGTCTCCGCGCAAACTGAAAATCGGAACCATGTTGACCGACAATGGAAAGAACATGGTGTCTGCTCTGCGTCAAGGAAGGTTGTGCCATGCGCCATGCATGGCTCATGTGTTCAATCTGGTTGTCAAGCGGTTCCTAAAATCCACCATCCCACTGCAAGACATCCTTAAAATGTCACGTAAACTTTGCATGCATTTCAGCCATTCCTACACCGCAAAGCACACCCTCCTTGAGCTGCAGCGGCAGAACGGAATTCCACAGCATCGCCTGATCTGCGACGTTGCAACAAGGTGGAATTCAACCCTACATATGTTAGACCGCCTTTACGAACAGCGAAAGGCCATCACCGATTTCCTGATGTTACAAGCGGATAAAGGTACTCCCCTGTGTAACTTAGATGTCAGCCATTGGCAGCTCATGCGTGACACCTGCCGCTTGCTCAGGCCCTTTGAGGAGGCCACGCTATTCGTGAGTCGGCAGGACTATGGGATGAACGACGTCATTCCTCTGTTGCACGTCCTGGAACAAATGCTGTTAACAATGGCTGGTCAGGGTGCGGTAGACGTGGCGCACAGATCTCAACGCCACATGACCCCTGTGGGGGCAGGACAGGAAGAAGAGGAGGAGGTAGAGGAGGACATTGGTGCTCAGGAATTATTGAGTGAAATGGGTGGTTTTTCCACTCAGCGGACAGGAGTGGAGGAGCAGGAGCATCTGGTAGAGGAGGAGGAGGAGACAGAGGACCCAGACGCAGCGTGGCAGTATGCTGTGGAGATGGAGGCAGGGAGTCCCTCGCATTCCTTGGCACAAATGGCCCATAGCATGCTCAGTTGCTTGCGTAGCGACAGCCGAATAATAACCATCAGACAGAGGGATGACTTTTGGCTGTCCACCTTGTTGGACCCTCGCTACCGTTCAAAAATGGTGGCCTTTTTCACACCTGCTGAGAGGGAGGCCAAAATAAAGTACTATAAAAACCACCTATGTAGTCAGTTGGTCTCTGCCTTTCTGCGCCAACGTCCATCCTCAGACACTGTGGGCCCTGTGCGCTCGCGTTCCACTGCCATGGCAGCAGGGGAGGGGTGGGGTGGTAGGAGCAGTGGCAGCTCCACCAGCAGCGGCTGCCTCAGTCTGCAGTCGATGATGAGTAGCTTTCTTCACCAGCGCAGTGAGGAAACTACTAACCAACCGCAGCAGCAGCAGCATCAGGTGGACCTGGAGCAGGACCTCAAACAACAGGCTTGGGCCTACTTGGACAGCACCCTGCCAACCGAGGTAGACAATCCCCTTGACTACTGGGCAACGAAACTTGACCTTTGGCCCCAAGTAGCTGAATTTGCCCTTGAAAGGCTATCTTGGGTATCCCAGAAGCTGCTCAGCGGGTCAGGGCAATAAAGCTCCCGGTTCGCAGGTTGTTCCGTCTTATGGATGGAAGTACGACGGTATATGATCTTCTTCGCACCCACGGCATTACTTCGTAGAATTTCTGCATTGCATCTGCAATCACAACGCTGACTTCCCGGAAAGCCACTCAGCCATTGGACTCTTGATAGTCGTCTCCCCACACTGCTGCTGGGGGGACTTTTTAACCTAGGCCTGTGTATGGCCTTCAATTGAAGCTGCTTCCGCTCCGCCACTCTGCCATTGGACTCTTGATAGTCGTCTCCCCACGCTGCTGCTGGGGGGACTTTTTAACCTAGGCCTGTGTATGGCCTTCAATTGAAGCTGCTTCTGCTCCGCCACTCTGCCATTGGACTCTTGATAGTCGTCTCCCCACGCTGCTGCTGGGGGGACTTTTTAACATAGGCCTCTGTATGGCCTTCAATTTTAGCTGCTTACGCTCCGCCACTCTGCCATGGGCCCCTGTACCGCCTCCTCATGCTGCTGCCAGGCCCGTAATCTGCCATGGGCCCCCGTACCGACTCCTCATGCTGCTGCCAGGCCCGTAATCTGTCATGGGCCCCTGTACCGCCTCCTCATGCTGCTGCCAGGTCCAGAGTGTGTCATGGGTCCCTGTACGGCCTCCCATTGCTGCTGTCTCCATCGCCACACTCTGCCATGTGCCACTTTCAGGTCTCCTCACACTGCTGGTGGGTTCCATTTTGTCATAGGGTGCTGTATGGCCTCCCATTGCTGCTGCCTCCACCGCCACACTGTGGCTCCACACTCTGGTTTTGGCCCGTGACTGCCCAAATGAGTGAAGTGTGCGGTGATTCTAAGATCGACGGCACTCATCTGCATGTCATACTGACTGACAGTATTATTTCTCTTCCCCAGCAGACTCCAAGGGCATTTAAATTAAAGGTACAGTGTTCTGCACTAATATAAAGGCTCTCTGAAGCCTAGAAACACCCTTTTTATAAGTTAAATTCGCAGAGAATATATTCGGCTCGAAGCGAATTTATTCGGCGAATTCGGCGAATCAGCCGAACCAAATTTTTTAATAATTCGCTCATCTCTAGTTATCATATTTAGGCATTATCTAGGGGCTATATAGGTACATACACTCCCTCAAACTGACACCCACCTATCAAGGCATTTTGCATACCTCCTCTAGGGAAGGCATAATATATGCACATTAAACTTCAGATTTAAAATGTCTGCTAGGCTTTCAATTTTGCCCTTGATCCTTTTGAAGTGTTAGTATGGGTTCCCTTGCTTCTTTTCTTTTAAACACTTGTGGTGGAAATGAGCTGCAATTGTCACCACTGCTGGAAGGCACAGAGCAGTTACATTAGTAGTAGAATTTTTAATGCTTCCTAATGTACTAAAATGTGTTTTTTGTGTGTATGTGTTCCCACTGTAGAGACTTCACATCACTACCTGTTCTTATAGGAAGGGAGGGGACATCTCCTCAATGGGGACAAAGATGTGTAGGCAGGTGCAGACATTTTTCCCCTGATGCTACAAGGGGAGAGGAGTCTGATAGGAAATTGCTTCTTATGGACTCTGCTAGTCCTCTCTTGGAAGGTAGACATCTAATTTGATACCTAATTTATGTGAGAGTTCAGGCATTCATCTTAATGGGGAAGCCTTTAAACTGGGAATTCCATGTCATTTTGGCACACTTTGAGTGAATGGTAGGTTAGGAAAAGGAACCTGCTGGTTAGGGATGAGTAGGGATAGCAAGGGACATTTTCAGGTGTGAAGAAGCATATTGAGGATCCCTTTAAGTGACCCAGGGCAGTTTGGTTTTACAAGATTTCACCACCCCTCCAGCCGATGCCATCTTCTGGTAATATTACACTGTATTACAGTACTGAGAGCTGTGCTGAACTGTCCCATTCTTTAGTGTGCCTGGCATTCATTTATTGTGACTGTTTCAACCCCAAACAACTACTATAAAGTTTGTATCTTGCTGAGGACTGTAGTCCCTTCTGAGTGGATACCTTGTACCCCACTTTCAACTGCCAATAAAAATGTGAAGAAGCTCTAACCATTACCCTATGTTTCAAAAAGTAATATAAAAAAAGCTTTGGCTGGAATCAGCATTTAGTAAGTAAAAACAGTTCTTGGTGACCTTGGCTTTGGACAACTCATGTGTTTTGTTAGTAATAATGTGTCATGGTCAGGGGTCAGGCTCGGAAACCAGTAGCTATAGCAATAGAAAAGCTCTCACTGACCAGCTGGATAACAGGTGTTCACCAGATCACTAGATGGTGGAGATGGGTTTTGCTGCATGTTAGTACCAGGTTTCAATCCTCAGAATCACCCCACCAGGACGTGAGCAAGCTGGGTTCCACCAGTAGCAGATATAGCAGGGAGGGATCAAGCAGAAGAGTAGTCAGTAAGTAAGCCAAAGGCCAGTACCACATGATTGCCAGTTGAGCTTAAGCATGAGAGTAGTTAAAGAGCAAGCCAAAGGTCAGTAAAGAGTGGTAGTGGAGATATGGGCAGCAGCAGGAGTAACAAGCGTGAGATATTAAGAGAGCATAATAATCTGGCAAACAGGAAGTACAGAGATGTGCCATAAATCAGAAGGTTCATGGGAGGAGCCAAGGATTCAAGGTTCATCAAAAACAAGAGACAAGGCCAGAAAGTCCAAACAATCAGACAGGGCACTCTCCAATATCTCAGATAGCTTAGCAAGAAGGGACATCACCAGAGATGGCAGAGATTGCAGGTTCAAATCTAAGTTTTGCCATAATGTTTACTTGTCCCATTCACTAGGAACCTTTTTTCAAAATAATTTTTTTTAAGAGTCCACTTATTATTCATTACTTGACTTTTCACTGCATTTGTTTGCTGAAATATTGGTCATTTTGTTTTCTGCATCGTTGTCACATTATTCTTTATATTATTTGTTAGTCATCAACATTTTCGGTAACAGATACGTACTATAGCACAAAATGATGCAGTAGCAGTGATTCATAATAATAATAATAAGACTGAAATACACAACAGCCCTTCCTCACCTCTAGGATAATGACATCAATTGCAAGTCTCCTTTCTTTTTGATGAGAGCCATCGGGATCTGTTCCCGTCTACCGGAAGGTTAGTCAAGCCTGTCCCTATGCCAGCTCAGTGTGTTTTCTCCGCATTTGGGTTATAGATCAGATGTATGGAAAATCACCTGCATAAATCCAATTTGCTAAAGGGATTGTAAAATCCATTTTTAAAGAACTCACTCAGGCAAGCCAATGTGTTGACCCATCCAAGCAGATATTTTGATAAGCACCTCAAGGTCAAACAGCGATTACGAATTCATCCAAGATAGGTGAGTGCCTTAACGGCGTGAAGAACAACAGCCTGGAAAGAGAGCCTGCTTCATAATTTTAATGGTAGGACAGCCAGCAAAACTGCAAAGAGAATTCTATTTGATGTCTGCAATAGCGTAGGATGGTAAAGCTGTTAACTTGAAAGCGATGACATTCCTCTAGATGCCTAACACCCATTTCTGAAGAAGGAATTAGACCATCCAACACCTGTAATTACTCCGTCATTTCTCGAAATAAAACTAGCCATTGTTTCAAGACTTTTTTTTAATCTTAACACGTCCCTCCACCCCCAACAACAAAAACAACATCATGGATTTCTGGCGAGTTTTGTCCTTTAGGAATTGCAGGTCTGAAGTACACACATTGATTATATTGTCAAGCTGCCTGCCAATTATTCTCGCTAAACAAAAACAGTAGTGGGGTATGCTGATACAAACCTCAGTCTCGTCCACCCCAGAGTGTAACTGGACTCATAACCCATTCTCCTTCAAGAGCACCTTTTGAAAAGTTGCAGATTTTCAATTTTTTTTTTGTTTCCTTTTTTTTGAACATCATAGCTACTCATATTTTCTATAATATATTCCAGTTTTATGATATTCTCATACCTGACTTCCAGATGGGAAAGAGGGATACCTTTTATTACAAAGTATACAGAAAAAGAACACCACATCCCTGCCGCATCCCCCAGGTATATGGCTCATGAAGAACAAACAGTAGTAAAAAAAAATATTAGTTAACCTCCTTGGCGGTATGATTCCTTCTGATTTTTTGTGCTGAAAGCGGTACCATTTTTTCGCATGGAAATAGTTTTTTATTGTAGGCTGTAATTTTTAGAAAAATTTCCCCACAAATCATTATCACTCAATTCTGTAAGTGGTTCTGATTTACTATCGCTGTTCTCTAGCCGGTCTAAAACCGCTTTTGACGTAAATGGACGCTTTTTGGACGCCATGGACTTTTCTAAGTTTCCAGGCAGAAAGAACAGACAAAATGCAGGCAGGGCGCAGGGCAAAGCACTAGGGACAATATGTATGTGAAATGGGATGAAACAGCAATGTTTTACTATTTAAAATTGAAAAAAAAAAAAATGAAATTTTTTAAATTTTTTAAATTTCCCGCCGCCGGCGGCGCCCGTACGTCCCGACGTCACGGGGACCGGAACACAGAAGCCGGATGCCGGCATCGGCCGGAGGAGATGGCCGGGGACGCTGCAGGGGACACATCGTGGGAACGAAGGACAAGGTAAGTGCTGCAGGGACCCCCAGAGCAGCGCCGCATGGTAAGCCCGAGTGTAGCTCGGGGTTACCGCTTGTGGTATAGAAATTCTACCCCGAGCTACACTCGGGAACACCGCTAAGGAGGTTAACAAGCATTTTTTTTTGCAATATTACCTTTCCTTTTAACTGCCTTTCAAAATAACAAATGAAAAAATTTAGAGGTTGGATAAAAGGTTTATTGTAGTACATGTTTCATAGTTACATTTTTTGTAGACTTGGTCACAAAGGTGGCACAGCCACTCCAAAGGAGGAAGAGTTAGGGCTATGTATTGCTATGTATCCAGCAATCTGTCTTTTGTTATCTATCTATCTATCTATCTATCTATCTATCTATCTATCTATCTATGCTTTAAAGGGGAAGGGGGTGCACTAATCTCCTACAGAGAAGCTATGCTTTGCTTATACAGGGCCTGGCATGCTTCTATCTTCATTCTAATGAATGAATGCAGCAAAAAAGGGGAGAGCCTTGCACTACAGGTCTCCAGCTTTAGCTTACTCTCCAGCAAGGGGAACATTGAGCAGCATATGAATTATATCGCTAGATCTAAAAAGACTAGCAGATAGAGGTAGCAGTGTCTTAGATCTCACACTGTAGATAAAATGCTCATGAGGCTCAAGGAACAGGAAGTGCATTATTATTTTTTTTAGGACTACAAGGCAAAAGTTAAAAAGTTCAAGGTACTGCTTAGACCCCATTAAAATAGAATGGCCAAAGCATTTTTGCCCTACTTCTCTTGTTGATCACAGGAGTACACTTGTCCTGCTGTGACCCAGAGGCAGCTGATAGGGGGGTATTGAAAAAGAGAGAGGAAGGCACCTCTAAGTGCAGTATTGACAATTTATTTAGTAAACAATAGATAAATTGCACTTACACAATACATAGTTAAAAAGACTCGTCATGTGGTGTAATAAGATCCAGATGAGACATCCAGCCATCCAGCAGCAAACTCTGTCTATAGGATCAGGAAGTAGAGCCCAGGATGTGCCTGTGCATCAAAATGAGGCTTGGGGGCAAAGTCGGATGTAGGAGGTGAAGGGAGCGATAACGAGTTTTGGAGCATGCTCAGTAGGCTCCTTCTTCAGACCTGAGCCCCTATAGAACCCTGACATGTAAGTGCAATTTATCTATTGTTTACTAAATCAATTGTCAATACTGCACTTAGAGGCGCCTTTCTCTCTCTTTTTTATGTTTACTGCATTAGAGCCTTGCTTCCACTCTAAGAAGAGCTGCCTCAGTGTTACTGCTCCCATCCATCCATCCCTGATATCCATCTGGCACCTTTATCCTACAGCTACAGAGGTTGGGCTCTAACAAGCGCGCCCTATATAATATACATTTTCTGATTGTGGGGTATTGCTCACTATCAGCTGATGGGGCAGAGTCGATCCAGGCTTGGGAAGCATCCCAACAATATTGTCAGGATCCACCCCACTGCCTGATTGACAGCTGGCTCCACCTTTCAGTGTGCATCTGAGAGCCAATGTCAACCGATTTCGCCCCCTCCCCAGCCTTGCGCTCCAGTGACTGCTCTCCGCTCAGAGCAGACAGAGAGCTGAGTGATCAGTGGTCATGTGATTGCTCAGTGTTCGATCTTAGAACTAACAGGAGACAGCTGCGGCATCACATAGATGCAGCAGCATGGAGGTGAGTATGGATGTTTATTTTTTTAAATCAAATACTTCTTCTTAACATTTCTAGATGTTTCCTATACTATTGCAGATGTTTACTTTTTGAGTTCAAGTCCACTTAACAGTGGATCTATGGGCAAAATCATAAATGACGTATATGATACATCTGTCACTAACATTGACACAGTACTTTTTGTTTTCATGAGTCCATCCTGTATAGCCTGCATCACCAGTGTAGCTCTATCTTAAAGTGTAGATGAACGTGAGCCCTAACAAAGAAATGATCCTATTTGCTCCCTTTCGATCTGCTAAATATACAGTTGAATGCATATCCTTATATCTGTTTTATACATG
Organism: Staurois parvus; assembly: GCF_062004578.1. Classification (NCBI taxonomy): domain Eukaryota; kingdom Metazoa; phylum Chordata; class Amphibia; order Anura; family Ranidae; genus Staurois; species Staurois parvus. The sequence continues at coordinate 813,496 of NW_028318512.1, forward strand.
CAGCAAAATACCTGCTGACCGTCAGAAATTCAGAGCTGTCCTGTGCCTTGTGCGCTCTGCCTGTGATATCTCAAAGACACTATTTAGCCCTCATTGTTCTTATCTTAGACTTCCAGTCAATTAGTATATATCCTTTGAATAAGAAGACAGTGGCAGTGGTTGGGTAGTTTAGCAAAAGACAATTGGCAGGGCTGATGCTCGATCCATGAAAATGCTGTGTGTTGTCAGCCAACAATAGAAAGTTAAGAGCTGAGAGAATTTCTGGCAGACAGGTTTGTTGTTTAACTTGTAAACCTCAAGCATGAAATATGAACAAAGCATGTCCCTCTATAGTGTGTGCCTGACTCAATCCAGGGCACTCAGCGTCATTTCTGTCTGCTGCCTCATACCTCTGCCATCTGTATGAGTCACTTCTAACTGGTTTAACTGACACTCAGAGGTAAAAAGGTGACAGGGGAGGGACCACCAGCACACAGCCTGTGAATGACAGCCTTAGCTCTATTCTTGTGTGCTGTGTGAAAGGGGATGTGTCCCTTCCCTCCAATCTGCTCTCAGAGCTCTTTTTCACTGAGCTCTGTAGAGTGTAACTTCAGCTACTCACCCCCTGTTTTCTGAAAGCTCAGACAAACTGTCTAAATGTTGCACTTAGGAAAGCTGTATAGAACAGAATGCCACAGATAAACAGGTACAACTTATGTAGGAGGTTTTGTTTCACCTCAATGTATCACCTGAGGGTAGTCAGCTCACTGGGTATTTATACATGTTTACAACCACTTTAAAGCCCAAGTAAGGGGCAGTAGTGGTTACTCATTTCCTCTCCTGTGCTGTCCCTTGCAGTTGTTCCTTTTCACCACTAGATATCCTCAGTCTTTTGGGTCAAATTGGGGGGGGGGGGGTATTCAGACAAAGGGCAGTGAAGGTACTAGAGCAGCCTTTCTCAACCTTTTCAACACAGAGGAACACTTGAAATAACTTTCCAGTCTCAGAGAACCCCTGCTAAAAATACTATATCTACAGCTCATGATACATTAATGTGATGGTCAGTGGGAAGTATGCTCCTTACGTTTGTGGTCATTGGTCTTTGATAACGCGCTGGAGGAGGACGAAACGCGTCAACGTATTTCTGGTTCTGGTGGTTGTGTAGTGACGTCACGTCCGGTGAGTGGCGTGCACGCTGGTTTGTGGTGCTCCGGAGCCATGTCCTGCTTTCCTTGAGGGGATATTGATTTTTAGGCCAACTGCTGCCAGTCCACTTCTGAAGGATATGAAGTTGTTTCGTTACTATGAGCTATGCTGTGAGCCTCAGAAGCTTATTTACATAGAAGTGTGAATACATATTGTACCATGTGAGTGCATTAAGGGCAACGATTTTAAATAATAAATAGTTTATACAGTATTGCACTATTTGTGTTTTTTATTTTGTTTTCCATTGCCATCCATACGTGGGGATTGCTTTTGGAGGATATCAAGTACAGATATATCTGGGGAGGATGCACTCCATCTTTCTAGCTTGTTTGACTATTTAGCCATACCAGTGAAGAGTCCACTCCATCTGGTGAGTGGAGATTGGATTGTCAGTCACGGATGGTGTGAGCACTTTGAAGATTTTTTGAGCACTCTTTCTGGGATTGGAGCACACCTATAATTTTGGGGCTTTCTTTTTGGACTTTTTGCACATATGATTTTTTATTGATTTGTTTTATAGAATAATAGATTTTGTTGCGCTGTGGAGTATTTACATATATATTTTGATTGGTCTTTTCTTTCATGAGTAGCAGCATTTATATTTAGATTATATATTATTTTTTCTTTTGGCGCATTTTTATTTCATTTATTGGGAAAAATATTCCTTACATTTGTGGTCATTGGGAAAAATTACTTGCTTACAAATAACTAAAAATATCAATGGTGTCAGTGGGAAAAAGTGCTCATTGCTCAAGGAACCTCTAACAACCTCTGGAGGAACCCTTGGAACCCTGGTTGAAAAACCCTGCCCTAGAGTGTGGAAGTGGCAACCAAAGTTGAGTTTTAAATCTCAAGACTGGCTAACCAGAATAATATATTCTCTGTGACTATTTACAGGCCATGGAACCTAGAACTTCAAAAAAGTGTCAGCATGATATAAATCTAGTCAGAAACCACAAAATGGACACAGGCAAATACCTTTTCACTTTACAAATTTATCATAAAATATTCTGCTCTTCCCAGAGACCTGCTCAATAAATTATGATTCAAGGTTCTGACACGGATCCCACGCATAATGTAAAATCCAAAAACCCGCCACCATTTGCTTCACCCAACTAATCCTTTCATTCGTGAGAGAGAGACTTTTGGCAGTTAGTTAAAAGAAAAATGCAATCGCCGACAGCTTTACAATAATTCAAATTCCGTGTGTTTCAGGTTAAAAATCTCTTTAGCCTGCACACTCCATTCTTCTGTTGTGTCCTCGGCAGGCACATTACTTTCTCCCGATACTAAAGAACTTCTGTCAGAGCTCTGGAAGTCATTATGGCTTCTGCTGTCAAATATTCTGCATGAATCTCCGGAGCTGTTACAATCGGAAACTCGCTACCCTCCTGTCACACTCATTTCCAAGTCACTCATATCAGTCGGAACAAACGCTGCTGAAGAGAACATGAGACCGGCAGAGGAATTATCGGCTCCTTTATTTAAATCTGCTTATTTTGCTGTATATAGTTTGTATTACTCAACAGGAAACATCGGTAGCACTCCAATGTGCTGGATGCAGGCATGTTAAAGAATATTATTATGTTACTACTTTTTTGTGGTGGGTTTTTGCTGTCTGATTTTATTTAAAGTGGTTGTAAAGGCTGAAAGTTTTTTACTTTTATGCATTCTATACACCTTCGGGGTGCAGCTCCCCCACCCCCAGCCTGAACCCGAGCTTGATCCAGCAGTGTGCATGAGAGCACTGGCTCATAGGCTCACATCCAGTGAGGAGGGAGCAGGGGGCAGGAATGAGATATACTCTGTGTCCCATAGACACACAGAAGAGTTGAAATTGAAGCGCCACACCACTGCTAAGAGGTCCATGTACATGCAACCTATAGAAGAGTAAATCTTCACATTTCAAAGTCAGAAGTTTCTGTTTGTGTTCATGCTTGAGCCATGCAGCATGGTACTGCATAGGTTTAGCCTCTGTCTGTAGTCTAGGAGCTATGTCTGTCCGCAGCTGTGAAGGTGAGTGTCTTCTCTCGTAGTGTTGAGGGGGGAGTTCCTGAGAAGAAACTACATATCCCATAATCCCTGGGTCTCCCAGTCTAGTACAGGTGCAGGTGAGAGCCAAACAGTAATTAAATCTGACACAGACACAAGCAAGAAGGTCAATTAACAGAGAGATCACCAAGCAGTCTCTCTTCACGTTAGCACTATCCACATTTGTGATGAAACAGAGCAAATGGCGAGGCATGGATTGGACAATGTGTGACTCAGAATGTAAAGTTGCCTGTTGTTTTAGTGGATAGGGACAAGCTAGGTGAATGAATACATGGACATAGAGGAATCAATCAGCCATGGCACTGCAAACTGCAGCCACAACATGTGAGACCAACAACACAAGAAATCTAACTATACTAACTGCTTCCCAACCACCCTATAGCAGAAGTATTGCTACAGGGTGGCAGGGATGCGCAAAATCACTATATATACGTGATTTTGCATTCCCTACCCACGCCCCTATTGGCTCCTTGGCATGTTAATAACCTGGTCCCAGCTGCCGATTAAATTTAGGTTTTAAAATGACATATTCATCTAATACCACTCTGTCCACAGGGTGAAAACGCTGCTGAATGAACAGCTTGGCCACCCTATTACAGGAAATAGAAAAATAAGGGATCTACTGACAAGATTAGAAGGTAATAAAAATATATTATGGGGAATTGCAAAAACTGCTGTGTCAATGTCAATTCCTGGTTCACCACTATGCTTTGTTGTTTCTCCTTCCCGAACCTACTTGACCACTGGACACAGTAGTGCCATAGGGTTCAGTGGTTTGTACCACTGAGAACAAGGGGGTTTAGAAATCTGAAACTCCTACTAGTGTCAAGTTGAGACTGACCGAATCTCATTAAAAAAAACGTACCTTTATTCTGCACAGATAAAAATAAAGTTTTCCTAGTCACCAATGCACAACAAAAAAAAGATACAGTACATCATCAACTACATGATCAACATTATACATTAATATTGAGTTACAGTTTATTGATACAAAATTGGTTCAAAAAAAGTTCTCATTACAAAAGTAAAAGATTTGTTTAAAATACATATAAATGATTTGATACAGTTCACAATAGTTTACATGTAGATGACATTACACAGTTGATTGTTTAAGTTCCATATTTCTTCCACCCAATTAATCTCAGAATTATCACAGGATTCCAGCAAGTGGAGTACACATCAAATTTCTCAACGCATTTCATGAACTTTAATTCACTTCATTAGGAGTAGATGCTATGACAAAGTAGTAATATTAGGAGGAGCCACACCACGCCGTGAAGTCACGCCGCCAGAGCAACGCGGAGCTCTGGCGGCCATCTTAACATTCCAGATGGTTAGTTATGCACTGATAACTGTCTGCAACGATTTTGTGCACCTGATGTACCTCTAAAAAATTTCATTTTTACCAACTACTACACTATGGGAGTACCTTTGTTACCCCTTGGGGGAGCATTTTAATTCACAGACACACTCCTGGATGTACCGAAGGGACCCTGGTCCAACCACTCACCAGTAATCATCAGGTGGACCCCCAGTAGGAGAGGACCAACAGCCTCATACACAGTAGAGGGAGGACCACACATTACCGGATGACCTATGGATTATTTATATACAAAGGCGCATACTTTACGCGCGTCCGGTGAGTGCGCATTGCTTTATCATATATTCACACGGATACCAGGATCATTAAAGACACCTGAGCACCTATACTCTTTTATTGATTTGCAGGACTTTTTATCTATTTTATTTGATCCATTATTTGCCATTTTGTATATTTATAAGTGCTGCACTTTATTTATATATATACAAATAAATATTAGACCAAATAACAATAAATAAATTGATATGTAAACAATGAAGCTAATTGTGCAGACCCAAAAATGGACCATATGAAAAACACTTAAAAATTAAAAGTTAAAACCACAATTTTCCAAGAGGGATATCACCATGGAAATCTCTCCAGAGAGCCACCAATAACTGTTTCATGTGATAATCTTCTGGGTAGTTGGGCCAATAGAGTGCAGAAGTGTTTCAAAGTTCCTTTATCAAATATCAGAAAATTATATTCTTGTAAAAAATAGTTTTCTCTCTCTCTCTCTCTCTCTTCTCTGCCTCTCTCTATTCTCTCTCTCTTTCTCTCCCTCTCTTTCTCATAGAAATGAATTCAGTTTGAAACTGTTGATGCCGTGTAATTAATTAGTCTTCTCTTGTTGTCTTAGACCACTTGAAAGAAGGTATTCAGAAGGGTTTAACAAAGTGGAGGTACGCTGCTCTTCATCTCTGAAAAAAAAGAAAAAAAGAAAGGAAAAGAAAACAAAAAATAAGTAAACACAGCAATTCAACTTCATGATTTAATTTAATTGTCACGCTACAGAAGATTAAACATCCAAGCAGAACTTCGTTTACATCTAAAAAGAAGAAAAAAACTTTAATTGAATTTTTTTTCATAATTCTGATGTACAGATTGCGTGTAAATTTAACCTTAGCGCTCACATTTTTCATATTGCGACAGACAGTTGCAATTCAGTATTTATGTTAACAGTTGACATACATATTTAATGATGCAAATTTTCAAGTTTGCCGAACTCCAGGATGTTTTAACGCTTGTCTTGCTTTTTCATTTGCGGAAGAAATCATGAGAAGAGAAATTTAAAATGTTTATGTATTAAATATCTGCTGATGGAGGTTTAACCCTTTCTGTCTCTGCCTCAGGTTGCCAACTCCCCCCCCCTTCCCCCTTTTATAACCTAAATGGATAAAATAATTACTTCTATTTTTTTGCAAGTTGATTTGAAAGCTGGAAAGTACCCCTAAGGCACAGAACTTCTGAAAGTGTATACATTTTCAATTTAACTTAAAAAATTTTAATCTAATGGCTAAAATTACAGTAGAAAAAAAGCAACAGGTCAAATGAGGCTGGGCTGAAGACTGAACGTGTTTAGGAGCTGAATAATTGAGGAATAATTGTGGGGGGCATCAGAAAGAGGGGGGTATTACAACCCGGAGCTGATTTTTAAATTTTTACTCCTCCAGGGTGATCTTTTTTTGCTAAAAAATAACATTTAGCCCAGAGTTGGGGTTTAGTAATGGTCCCACCAGAATAACAGTTGGTCCAAAGTTGGGCTTTAGTAGTGGCCCCACCAGCTGCTTTGGCAGCTTTTCTTCACTCTCACTGGCAAGAAGCCAATGTAAGCCCTGTTATGACAATGGTTTTCAGTTAGGGTTTACATATACATTAATGCATTAATACCTCAGGCTCAATGAGTGCAGAAGATTAGATTGATATAGTACTGTGCAAAAGTTACTGTGATATAGTCAGCTGTGAAAAAATGCTGTAAATTAAGAATGCTTTCAGAAATAGATGTGCTAGTAATTTATTTTTTTATCAATTAACAAAATAGAAAGTAAATGAGCAGAAGAGAAATCCAAATCAAATCAAAATCAATATCTGGTGTGTTTACCCTTCGCCTTCGAAACAGCATCAATTCTTCTAGGTACACTTGCACCCAGTTTTTGAAGAAACTCAGCAGGTACGTTGTTCCAAACATCTTGGAGAAGTAACTACAGATCTCCTGTGGATGTAGGTTGCCTCAAATCCCTCTGAGACTTAATGATGTTGGGATGGGAACTCTGTTGGGGGGCAAAACCATCACTTCCAAGACTTCTTGTTTTTCTTTATGCTTCAGATAGCTCCTTATGATATTGACAGCATGTTTGGTGTCGTTGTCCTGCTGCAGAACATATTTGGGGCCAATCACATGCCTTGCTTATGGTATTGCATGATGGATATGCATCTACCTGTATTTCTCAGCATTGAGGATACCATTGATCCTGACCAAATGTTCAACTCCATCTGCAAAAATGCAGCCCCAAACTTGCAAGGACCGTGCTTCACTGTTGCCTGCAAACACTCATTACTGTACAACTCTCCAGTCCTTCAGCAAACAAACTACCTCCTTCTGCAGTGAAATATTTAAACTTTTGACTCATCAATACAGAGCACCCTCTGCCATTTTTCTGCACCCAAGTTCCTATATTTTCATGCATAGTTAAGCCACTTAGCCTTCTTTCCACGTTGGAGGTATGGCTTTTTGTCCACAATTCTTCTATGAAGACCACTTCTGGCCAGACTTCTCTGGACAGTTGATGAGTGTACCTGGGTCCAACTGGTTTCTACTAGTTCTGTGTTGATGGCACTTCTGGACATCTTCCGAAGGGAAGTTTGATGTGTGTTTAATCTGATGCATTAAGTTTCCTTGAATGACCACTGAGTTTACGGTTTTCAACATTGCCCGTTTCTTTGTGCTCCTCAAAAGAGCTTGAACAGCATATCTAGAAACCCAAGTCTACTTTGAAATTTTTGCCTGTGTGAGACCTTGCTGATGCAGTATAACTACCTTGTGTCTTGTTGCTGTGCTCAGTCTTGCCATTGTGTATCACCTATGACATGAAATTGATGATCATTAGCACCTGCTTGGCATAATGGGTTAATCATACACCTGACTCTAATCCTACAAAATCCATGACTTTGTGTAAGTGTACAAATTGTGCAGGTGTAAGAATTGATGCCGGTTCAAAGCCAAAGGGAAGTCACACCAAATATTTATTTTGTGCGCTCACTTTACATTCTGTAAATTGCTAAAAATAAACAATAAAAATATATATTTTTGAAAGCATACTTAGTTTACAGTCACAGTCTTCACAGCTGCCTAAAATTCTAAAATTGCACAGTGGATATATATCTCCAGTAGAAAAAAGTATGCACAAGTATTGTATTGTCACCTCTCTTAGATCTTAGAAAGGGTAAGTTGATCAGAAAATAAAACGTATTAACACAGCTTTTGGTGGGTTAAGTGATTCTATATGTGTAATAAGCGTTTTTAGCTATTTGGTTGGAGTTGATTGGTTGGTTGGAGTGTCCTTTAACGTTTTCATACTGTGTAACCAAATGTATCTACTTTAATATATCCTCTACCTAGGAAAAATTGTCAGGAAATGGAGTGGAATGGCACCTTCCTTAAGTGTGCAATGGAAAACAAACAAAAAATGTCATTTGGTTTAAACAGAAAACCTCAGGCACCAATGTAGCTTTCAGAAAACAGTTAAACATGACAAGCGCTCTGCTCAGAAGTAGCCTGAGATGACATGCCATCTATCATTCAATATTTGTCCTGTTCGTTGCAGGCGGTTTTCTTCGTAACAAGGTACCTGCACCCACTCAGCTGCAGCGGAGAAAAACTCAATTCAAACTCCCTCCAGCTGTAAATGTTTCATTACTTGACCTACAGCTGAGCAACCTGGGAATGTTCTAGGTCAGACTGAATAAACTTTATATGATTGCCATCAATAGATAATCAATTACTTTTCATAGTGACCATTCTATTTATGAAAGTCAGGCACGATACAAAAAAGTTAATACCAATGTTTTTATGTTTTATCCTTTTATGATGGAGTTGGCTGTTTCAGAGTCTTCAATGTCTTAAAGGCTCAGTCCACTTTAAAAAAATGTTACATGCACACATTTTTGTACGGAAAAAGTGCATGTAATTTTTTTTTATTTTGTGGGTGCAATGTCAGGCTCCAGCAGACTTCTTCCCCCTGTCTGTACCAAAGTGCAGGCTTTCAGTTAGGTGGAAAAAGTGTCAATGGACTACGAGTGTGGTGATCACTGCACTCATATTTCATTGAGAACTACAAGACCATCTACTCTGATGACAGATGCAACTTGTGCATTTATTCATAGATCCTTGTGAATCAATGAATGATGCATCTGTGCAGGCTTAGGAAGGCATTCTGAGGTTGGTGGGGGGACGTACCACTTGATATCATGTTACACCTTAAATAAGTGTATAAAAGATGGAGTTAGCCTTTAAAGCAGGGTTTCTCCACCAGGGTTCATTAGAACCCTAGGGTTCCTCTAGAGCAGGGTTTCACAACCAGGGTTCCTCCAGTGGTTGCCAGGGGTTCCTTGAGCAATGAGCAATTTTTGCCTCTCAGATAAGTTTCCACTGACACCATTGATCTTTCTAGCTATCTGTAAGGGGGTAATTCTTCCCAATGACCACAAGTGTAAGGAGCATTCCTACCTCTGACTATCACACTAATGTATCATGAATTGTAGATAAAGTCATTTTTAGCAGGCCTTTCCCGAGACCAGAAAGTTATGTCAATGGTACCTCTGCATTGAAAATTTTGAGAAAAGCTGCTCTAGAGGTTGCCAGGGATTCCTTGAGCAATGAGCAATTTCTGCATCTCAGATAAGTTCCCAATAACACCATTAATCTTTTAGCTATCTCTAAGGGGGTCATTCTTCCCAATGACCACAAGTGTAAGGAGAATTTTTACCACTGACCGTCACAGTAATGTATCATGAGTTGTAGATATAGTAATTTTTAGCAGGGGTTTCCTCAGACCAAAATGTTTTTTCAAGGGTTCCTCTGGGTATTCATCACAGAAAGCTTTTAAGAGGGGTGGCAGTTTAGCCACTCATGTGACTGAGCCATTAAAGTGTAACTTTAGTAAAAAATTTAAGTCCTGATAAATGACTTTAATGAGCTTTAGTATAGACAGGCATTAATGAGCTTTAGTATGGGTGTTAGACAGGTGTTGATGGGTGTTAGATAGGTGTTAAAGAGCTTTAGTATGGGCATTAGAAAGGTGTTAATGAACTTTAGTATGAGCATTAGACTGGCTTTTTACAAGTGTTAAAAATGCTCCCCAAATGCCCTATGAGCAGTTTTGAAGCATTCTATAAGCCTTTGACAAGTGTTAAAACCACACCAAAAACTAAATAAACTGTAATGTTATTGAACCTCCACAACCCCACAGCAAATGCCCTGCAAACGCCTGCCAGTGCATTTGAGGAGCGTCACCATAGGCTTGAATGGGAGGCATTGAAAGCTTTCAAACTCCTTCTGACTTGACACGAGGCTTCAATTTTGAAGCAACGCAACGCTAACATTTATGTTTTGATAATGTGAACAACACTATGTGCTATCCATAGTATAATTGCATAGGATTTTGAGGAGCATTAAAAAGACCCCCCTCAAACACCTGCTTTCAATGCCAGTGTGAACTAGACCTTCATCTCCAACTGAGGCACATATTTTAATTACAGAAAGTGCCATATAGTTTTTGAGACCAAGGAGAAGGGGAGCGCAGGGGTGGACTGACAACTCACGGGGCCCCCGGGCAATAGGGGATCATGGGGCCCCTGTGTCCTTGCCCAAACTCAAAAAAGCCTATGAAAAAGGTACCAGTGGCATCTCATGGGGCCCCCTACTGACCCCTGGGAAATATGAGATCATGGAACCCCTGTGTCCTTGCCCAAACCCAAAAAGCCTATAAAAAAGGTACCAGGGGCATCTCATGGGGCTCCCTACTGACCCCGGGCCCTCAGGCAGTGCCCGAGTTTTCAAATGGTCAGTCCGCCGCTGGGGGAGCGTTTCCATTAAGAAAGTGACTGTTCAGGGCTTCAGCAATGCAGTCTCCAGCTTAGCAGCCTGCAGCAAGAAGAAACAAGAGCAACGCTGGATGCAATTTACAGCACACACTAATTTTGGAAGCCTAATTATTAATGTGGAATTTATGTTTTTTGTTCAAGTATATTAATTGCTATCAAACTATTATGGGTAAAGTTCCACTTTAAATTCTGCTGTTAGGGAGCTCTGGCCTTCTACTCCCCCAGCAGCAGAGGGCGTTGGTTGCAGTCATGATTTTGCACAGCATATTAAACTCTTCATACCACAAGGATTTTACAGAGAAAATAACTTGACAGATTCAGAGCCGATAAGACATTATTACTAGCTCATATATCTTTGTCCTTTTTTCTCATTTTCACTGTTAACCCATGTTGGCTCGGGCTCTTCCTCCCAGCATGCCTTGGCCCACTCTAATACATTTACTGGCAATGAATTTTTCTGGCTTGTCATCTCCTTACCAACACTCCCTGATGCTGTCGGTGGCGGTGGGAATATTGGAATCATTAAATGTTTCTTTTTAGATAGGAAGATTTGCTGACCCTCTGGTGTTTGACAACGTCTGAAAAATTTCAGCACGAACAAAGCCCGAATCCTCTGTGCTGCCGGCATCTTTTGTGCCACCCAGAAAAAAATATGTATTATTCAGCTCCTAGCCGATGGAGTCCTGGCAATTATCCCAAATGTCTTTTTTGAATAATAAACTCTTTGATATGCATAACGGACTGTCCTGCTGATTTCACAATATTAGAAACAGTTCCAGCTCATCCCATTTAAAGAAGCATTGGCATCTGATTAAGAAAACCAAAAGGTTTAGTAATAATTTTTCTTTTTTCTTTTTTTTCTTATCTTTTTTTTTAAACCTGGCAAGTTAAAAAGTGATTTACCCTTTGAACAGAGTTGAAAAGCCCAATTTTTTTTCCAGTGGCGGTCCGAGCTACCTTACAAAGGGCTGACTTTTTATTCATTGAACAGTTTGGATAAGGGATCCTGCAATGCAGTTTAATGCGAGAGTCATTTTGTTTTGTAAAGACAGTGATATAATATGCTGTGATTATTGATAATTATTGTTAAAGGGGAAGATGAATGTCCTTTTGATGAGTGGATAGTTTGGTGATTATTTTAAAGTCACAAAGTTTTTTTGGCTTGATGCATCCTCTGCAATAAGATAAAAAAAAACATCTGCATGTAGCCCCCTCCCAGCTCCCTACTTATACTTACCTGAGCCTGATCTAAAACTAGAGATATGCAAGAGAGCAATGTCTCTCTCCTCTCTCCTGGACAGAGAGGCAGCAGCAGGAGCCATTGGTTCCTGCCATTTTCAATCACAGCCAGTGAGCACAGAGCAGGTGATGCCATGATCACTACCCCCGGTTTCCCCTGCAGATTTGTCTTTCCATGAAACGCGTAGGGTGGAGCTCATTTTGTGACGTCATCATGCATGCCATTTTAAATGCCTATATATGACAACACTTGTGAGTAGCGCACAAAACATTAAATACAAAGTGTGGAAGATATTGGGCCATGGTATGTGTTTTTTTTTTCTATTTGAGTGACAGTGGTACTTTCCTTGGAGCTGAGACTGGAGAACGGTGTCTGAAGTACGTTCCGGGGTTGTTCCATGTGATGCTGGCCTGATACCTGGGGGACAGTGGAGAATCATGTTGGATTAACCTCTTGTGTGGAGGTTAGCTCTTTGGTAAGCAGTTTCTTCTTATAGTGGTGGTCTCTCACTCCAAGGTGCGGTCCTGACATCACAGCATCGGTGGTGGAGCAGTGGAAGGACTTGAATTTATAATGGGCATGGACATATGTGTTTACATTATCTTTTAGAATATGAATGCTGGATTATGTACAATTTATTGAGGGAATTGCTTTATGCACATAGCACGTTGGTAGAATGTATCTTTATTGTGATATGAATTCATTTATGGCACAATAGCACCTTATGTTCTCATGTATTTGCATTATTTGTAAAGAGTCATATGCATCATTCTATAGGTTTGTTTAATTTATTACTTTAATAGGTTTTAACATATTATCGATATAAATTAATTGATTAATTAATAGTATTTTGTTTTGGCAAATAATTGCACATTTTGCACCATTTTTGTTATGATTTTTTTTTATATTTTGTGCCAGCATTCCTTTGATATTAAAAAAAAGAGAAATCTATTACTATTTACAACCAGAAGAAACCCCAAATTGCCCTGAAAAAAACCAAGATATAATCCACTTGGATACGCAAAGTAGTTGTGATAATATGTACAGTTTTACTAACACATGTCAAAGTTGCAAAATTATGTTCAGGCATTGACATTTGTTTTACCCTCCATTATGAAGGGTTAAAATACCTGTCTTCCATTCAATAATGCTCTCTCTCCTACTCCTACTCTTCAATAATAACCCTTGGAGGTTTTAGTTTGCCTCACCTGCCAGCTGCCTATAGCCAGTGAGGGGAAGAGGGAATGTACAACCCCACTCAAATTTTCAATGCTGTATGACATCCTTCATACTGCGCCCACAATACGAGCGCAGCGTGAAGGAGATACTAATACAGGAGGACGGTGTATGTGTGGAGGGGGGTAAGAAAAATGCACCTTTGCCTGTGTCTACAAAAATCCTTGCACTGCTCCTATGGGGCCACCCTTGCATGCAGGGACTAGGGTTGTGTCTTCAATGTATTCCTCAATAGAAACACACAGCCCTGTCACCTATTACAGCAAGTCACTCTCCTCCTCCTCCCTTTCCATTCTCCACAGTAACAGACTGGCTAGAGACTGTTCTATCTACTGATAACTCTTTCCTGTAAAGACCAGAAGTTCAGGGAAGCAGCACTGAGAGATCAGGAGCCAATAGTATTCAACACTGTATACTGTAAATGATGAGGTAAAAATTTTGACAAATAGTTTACTGAGGAATGTTTCTTTTATTGTGCTCAATGTGTTAAACTAAAAAAGGATATGTTCACCTTTTGACAAAAAATAATAAATACACATTTTTTTGCAGGTAAAAAAATATGCATGAATGATTTTTTGTTGCAGGAGCCTGTAAAGCATTGCACCAGTGATCCGCAGATTGCTGGTGTCATGCAGGTCTCCTGCAGACCTGTCAGACATATGTATGGCCAAGCAGATATACTGACAGGAAGAATCAATGAACAACCACGGAGCTCCACAGCACCGTGGTAGTTCATTGAAAACTACAAGCCGAGAGCCACTAAGGCTGCCAGGACTTGTAGTTCATTCACTTACAGAACTCTCTAACCCTAGGTTCACACCTAAGTGTTTACTGCTGCGTTTTGCAGAAATGCAGTACAGTCCATTTAACACGATTTCCTATGGGACATGTTCACATCTGCGTGTTTTCACCTGGTGTGTTTTTTGGAAAGAGACAGAGACTTTTTTGAATGCAAAAAGTTACGTTTTTAGTTCTATAGACTTGAACAGAAACACTGCAGAAAAGCATGTAGTGCTGTTTTGCTGCATTTTTGATGCGTTTCGAGTTTAAAATCTGCTTAGCAACAAGAAAATTTAAAAACAAAACGCAAGATGCAACAAAAACACAGGTGCACAAACGCAGCGCAAAACGCAATGCAGAAACATGTCAAATGCAAACTGCATAGGTGTGAACCTAGCCTTAATGAGTGACTTGGCCATGTGGGCGGAGCCCCACGCGGCTGCACTGCTGTAAAAAACTGACAGCTAGTACAGGGAACCTTTCCCCATACTGCTGTCACGGGGACGACGATCTGGCAGCGGCTGTAGCATTGGGAACATGTTATATGTTCCACCCTAAAAATGGGTGGAACATCTAACATTCCAAAAGGTGAACTTATCCTTTAATACCACCTTAACTATCCCAGATGCTGCAGTTAAATCTTGTAAATACAGATCTTAAATAATAATTGCTCATTTCTAATTAAATTAAAAGTGATTTTTATGCTTCATCTGCACATTTACATTTTTCCCAAACACACAAAAGGCTAAATTCATTGTTTCTCTGTGCTAATTTTATATAGTTCAATAGTCAATTAAAAAGACTAAAAAAAACTGCAGCAGCTGTAAAGATAAAAAAAAAAAAAAGTTACATAACACATTGTAATTTGGAACTTTTGTGGATCAAACTGTTAAGGCAGGAGAAAGAAATAAATGAACTCAGGAGGAAATACAATTACCTTTCACATGACGGTCTAAATAGGCTTGAAATAATTGCACAGAAAAGTAGCAACTTCTTTTTTAGATCTCCTCTTATGTGAATATTTAAATTTGCCAAGAATTGCAGAAGGCACAGCGGTTATGTTAAATAATGAAGAGGGGCCTATTTGTCAAAGTCCAAGGAAGCATTCATCAGAGCAAAAGTGAGTTTAAGGTACTTAAGCGTTACCGTTATTTATTAAAGTCTTTGCAGGGCTACAGGAGAAAATGGGTCAAAGTAATAAGGCGGGATGTACCCAAATTAGACTGTATTTTCTACAGCTCTGTGTATGCAAAAAAAGTAATTCATTTTTACCACCATGTAAACCTCATAAAGGATGAGGCTTTCAAGCAGAATGTTAAAGAAACACTTTGCAAGAGCGTGAAATGTGTTGAACTCTGGTGAACTCTTTACAAATGTTGGTAGTTCAGCGCAAGTAAAATCTGCAATTCTGTGAATGTGTATTTCCAAAGCCTTAGAAATTTCAAGGGTGACTATACGGTGCAGTGTGTATACTTTTTGGAAGATTATCAGAATAGTGTACTTTGAAAATGAAAGTGCACATTAAAGTCTAAGTCTAGTTAATTTTTCTTTACTTTTATGCAGCACATGGGATGGTATTGACATTGTATGAGAAGCAGGGGCATATTTACCACAAGGCATTTGCCTAGGGCGGCATTTTTCAGGGGGGCAGCACCACCCTCCGAAAGAAGGGATGGAAGAAGGGACACATGCAGCATGGGGACCAGGTGGGATTGGAGAGAGGCTGCAGGCTGCTTGATGGTGTATGCAGAGCCTGACTCTTGTTCCTGGGGATGTCTGGAGCTGTGTCATCTCTCTCGCCAGGGTGAGGGGGGGGGGGTTGCCAGTGTGGCAGTTCATGGAAGAAGCAAATAGTTAAAAGTTCACCAAAAACAAGAGACAAGGAAAGATTGTCCTAAGAGATCAGACAGGTAGTACAGCAAGAAGAGTCAAAGCCTGACAGCGCAGAGGTTGCAGGTTCAGATCCAGGCCCTGATAATCATACTGCAAACAGTTAATAGATAGGAAAATATAATATATTCACTTTTTTCTTCCTACGCCAAAATTTGTGTGGGTCAAATACATGTTACACCCATGGCACACAGTGGTACCTCCCAATGGCTTACACATCCTGTAGAGATATAGGAGCCGATGAGAATAATTTGGGTGTGGCTGGGCAGCAAGTATTCTACACACCTGGATGGTGAATGGTGGATGGAGCAGCTTGTCAACACATTGGCTACCAAAAAGTTACATGTTATCTTTTTTTAGGCTTCTTCTTTTTAGAATTGACCATTTGGGGACAGAGTCACTTTAGGTAGGTTGTTGGTTTTGTTGAATATCAGTCTGGCACTTACGGTTTTTCATGCTGTTGTGTTTTTGTTTAGGTGCTCTCAGTTTATTTTTGACTGGCAGAGAAAAAGTGTTGTAAGTGGTTGGATTATTTGGCTTATGTTTAATGTCATTAAGTGTAAATAAAGGCAAAACGTTCTCTCTTAGCTTTCGGTAGAGTGGAGAGGGATTGGAACACCCAATTTTAGGTTGATCAGAACACGAATATGGGGGACATTTTCCAATGGAGACACTAGTTCTGGTGACCATGGTGACACCCTGGGATCCCATTTTTGAGGGATTTACTTTCACTTCCTGTATTGGCTATGGGACAGGAAGTGAAAGGAAAATCTCCCCAGTGGGACAAAGATGGGAAAAAATTGCAGTGGTTATAAGCCTCCCTTACTCCAATTCTAGCCATATTTCCAATTTGTGTAAAGCTACAGACATGTTGAATGCTTAATGCATATGCTTCGCAGCAGTCAAGCTTCATGGAAAATGGCACAACTACCAGATTGCCATTCAGAGCCTCATTATATATGTGTTTAACCAGCCTCTGAAAAAATAAAATCAAACCATTCTCTAAAAGAATAAATATTTTCCCATTAAATCCAGTGCTGATGGGGTTGTTATTTTTCAGAACGTTCCTGCAAGGCAAGCTGTATAGAAATAAGGCTGCTTCTCCGCTTATTCTAGAACAGTGAGCAGCATTTGACAGTATGGGTGTACATATTCACACAGTGGAATTAATTTAAATGGAGCTGTCTAAATCTGCATGATGATTTTATGCTATAAACACTTTAGATGAGAAACTTCCCCCCAGGCAACTAGGACTTAAAAAAAGAGATGTACATTAATATAACTCATACACCACAAACTCAGCTGCAATTTATTTAGATTAACTTGCCTAACGTTGATTATTTAAATGTTTATATTAATTGAATTAAAATAAATGCAATCAGTGTAATGTTTTCTGTTATGTTATTTCTTTCATGTAGCTAATAGATCTTTGGGGTAACTATAAGAATGAATGGCTCCGTTGCTCATTGGTTATTTATGTCTCAGCCAATGCAGTAAATGCAGTATATAGGCAGAACCCAGGACCAAATGCAAATCCAAATCCAAAAACAGTTTTGTAGCAAAATGTACAACCCCAGTTTTAAAAAAGTTGGGACGCTGTGCAAAATCTACATAAAACAGAATGCAATGATTTGCAAATCTTATAAACCCATATATTATTCACAATAGAAAATAGAAAACATCAAATGTTTAAACTGAAACAAAAGTACAATTTTAAGAAAAAAAAGTGAAATTGATGGCAGCAACACGTCTCAAAAAAGTTGGGCCATGTTTGCCACAGTGTAGCATTCCCTCTTCTTTTAACAACACTCTGTAAATGTCTGGGGATTGAGGAGACTATGGCTGGAGTTTTGGCAGAGGAATGTTGTCCCATTCCTATCTGGTATAGAATTCTAACTGATCAACAGACCTGGTCTTCTTTGTCATATTTTGACCTTCAAGATGCGCCAAATATTTTCAGTTGGTGAAAGGTCCAGACCGAATGCAGTGCAGTTAGGCATCTGGACTCTTCTATTACAAAGCCATGCTGTTGTCCTAGATGCAGTACGCGGTTTAGCATTGTCCTGCTGAAATATGCAAGACCTTCCTTGAAAAAGGCGTCTTCTGGATGGGCGCATATGCTTCTATAAAACCTGGATATATCTTTCAGCATTAATGGTGCCTTTCTGGATGGGCAAGCTGCCCATTCCATATCCACTAATGTACCCCCATACCATTAGAGATGCAGGCTTTTGAACTGAACACTGATAACAAGCTGGAAGGTCCCTTTCCTCTGTAGTCCAGAGGACGCGATGCCCATGCTTGCCAAAAAAACTGTCAAGTTTTGATTTGTTTGACAACAGAACAGTTTTCCACTTTGCAACAAACCATTTTAAATGAGATTTGGACCTGAGATATTGCTTCTTCCTTGGATGATAGAGCGTGACCTTGCTTTTTTGGATTGCATGGCGAACTTTGTTCACGTTGTTTTGAAACGTGTTGCTGCCATCAATTTCAAAATGACTGTATTTTTTCTTAAAATGGAACCTTTTTTTAACTCAAACATTTCGTATGTGTTCTATTTTCTATTGTGCATAACATATAGGTTTATGAGATTTGAAAATCATTACATTCTGGTTTTCTGTAGATTTTACACAACATCCCAACTATTTTAGAATTGAGGTTGTAAGAAATCATTGCCCAACCTTTATTAAAATGAAAAAAGCAACTTTTGCTGCAATATTTACCCTATTTTTGGCACCTGACTTCTTACAAGTTGAATGATAGTCATGTGATCTGCTTTAAGTGAACAAAGGCATTTGCCGCACATTTCTGGTGGTGTATCTGTTGTTGGATGCCTTGTGTACTGACACATGCAACAAATTAAAGCAACACATTTACTGCATGGCACTATTGTGGTGACCAATTCATAAATAAATATGGCATTATCAGTGATAAGGACAGTGGAAGTACAGAAAACCTCTTTTGTCTTGAAGTAAATTGTTGATTGTGTCACATGTGAAATTACTGTGTCATATCTATGAGACAATTCTGTAGCAAAACATGTCTTTAACCACCTCAATACCCACACTTTTACCCCCTTCCTGCCCAGGCCAATTTTAAGCTTTCAGCGCAGTCACACCTTGAATAACAATTGCGCTGTCATGTAACACTGTACCCATATGAAATTGTTATCAATTTTTTTACACAAATAGAGATTTCTTTTGGTGGTATTTAATCTTTTGGTGTTTTCTTATCTTTTGCGCTATAAACAAAAATAGACCAAACCAAAAAATGCATTTTTCTTAATTTCTGTTTGCTGAATAAATAATCTTTCTTCAAAATGTAGGCCAAAACACATTCTGCTACATTTTTTGGTGAAAATAACCCAAATCAGTGTTTATTATTTAGTTGGTAGGAAAGTTAGAGTCCACAAACTATGGTTTATATCTGAAAATTGATTAATCCTAATATACTGATGGCCTATCCAAAAATTCAAGGACAGTACAAATATCCCCCAAATGACCACTTTTTGGAAAGAAGACAGTCTAAGGTATTTAGTAAGAGGCATGGTGAGTTTTTTATTGTCATTTTTTGGAAAATGAAGAAATTAAGAAATGTTTTTCACAATTTTGTTTTTTAACATACTGTCACCAATGCAGTACACTTCCTATAACTGGTGCGAAGGTGATTAGAGACACTGACTGCTGACAGTATGTTGAAAAAAAAAATTATTTATTTTAACTGCTTCTGTGCTGCCCTATAGCAGAAATACTGCTACAGGGCGGCACGGGTGTGCAAAAGCATGTATATATATATATATGTGATTTTGCATTTCAGAGTAGGGGTCGCGTGACCTACCCGCGGCCATGGCTGTCAATCTCCGGTTCCCGGAGATCTGTTTTGTTTACTAACAGTTCTCCTTCCTGTCAGCACAGCCATCCAAAACTGTGTGATTACAGTGAAGCACACTGACACAGCCCCCTAGTAAAACACTCCCAGCACATAGTTAACCCTTTGATCACCCCTCATGTTAACCCCTTCCTGCCCAGTACCATTAGTACAGTGTCAGTGCTTTTTTTTTAGCAATGATCACTGCATTGGTGTCACTGGGAATGTTAGAGACACCAAGTCAGTTCCCCCCAGAATGTCTGCCGCAGTCCCGCTATAGGTTGCTGGTCACCGCCATTACTAGTAAAAATAAAAAAAATTTAAAAAAATCCCAGTATGTATACTGCCATTTGTAAATGCTATAACTTTCACTTAAGCCAATTAATTTACATGGATTGGGATTTTTTTCAGCAAAGACATTTTGGCATAAATTTATGAGGAAATAAGATTTTTTACATTATTTTACTAGACTTGTTTAATAGCAACAAGTAAAAATATTGTTTTTTTCTCAAAATTGTCAGCCTTTTTTTTTAGAGTGCAAAAAATAAAAAACACAGAGGCGATCAAATACCACCAAAAGAAATTTAATCCGTGGGAAAAAAAGGATGTAAATATCATTTGGGTGCAGCGTTGCAGGACCGTGCAATTGTCAGTTAACGTAACGCAATGCCGTAATGCAAAAAATGGCCTGGTCAGGAAGAGTGGGAAATCCTCTGGAGGGCAAGTGGTTAAAATATTTTTAAATTTATTTTTTTTTTCAATTATTTTTTAAAATCCTATGACTAGAGCAGAGGTCTCCAAACTTTCTAAGCAAAAGGGCAGTTTACTGTCGTACATATTTTAGGGGAACTTGGTATTAGTGAGAGGAACTGTGCCCCATCGATAGTGTCATTGGAGAAATTGTGCCTAATCATTGGTGTCATTGGGCCTCATTCTTGGTATCATTGGGATGAACTGTGCCCCATCATTGGTGTCATTGGTGGGAATTGTGCCCCATCATTGATATCATTTGGAGGAATGTTTTGGTGTCAGGTGGATTAAATAGTACCCCAAGGGCAAGTTAAAGTAATCAAAGGGCCACATCCGGCCCCTGGGCCGCAGTTTGGACTAGAGCAATACAATGTTACTATAGGAACATTGTACTACTGTGGGGAA
Source organism: Staurois parvus (assembly GCF_062004578.1). Taxonomy (NCBI): domain Eukaryota; kingdom Metazoa; phylum Chordata; class Amphibia; order Anura; family Ranidae; genus Staurois; species Staurois parvus. The sequence goes on from NW_028318512.1 coordinate 834,366, forward strand.
GTGATCTGGATTTTTCTCTTTTTTTTTTTTACACATGATTGCTTATACCAGTGAATTTCACTGATATAAACAACCAGTTTTACTGAATGAAACAGATTAATTCAGTAATTATTGTTGTGATTAGCTGTGATCGGCTGCAGCTGGTCACATGGTACAGATAGGCTGTGATTGGCCCTGTCTGTACCATGTAATCACTGTGACCAACCACAGCTAGCAACACAATTGTAAGCAATGAATGGCATGAAAGGAAGCTATTCATTGTTTACAGCTGTCATGTAATCTGCTGTCATTGGTCACAGCGATCACATGGTGCCGGGAGCAGGCCAGTACAAAGATTAGTCATCAGCTGTGTCTGGTGGACACAGTTGGTGACAGATCACGCCGGAGCGTGATTCGTGGGATTCACCTGTGGCATGATAATAGGGGTCCTGCCCAGTCGTCATATTACAATAGGCCAGGCAAGAAGGTGTTAAAGTGGAACTTTACTTATTAATAAAAAATTGTGAACAGGCAGGATTTTCAATGCAAAAGAGACATGCTATGTCTCTTCTGCATTAAAGTTACTTACCTTCCTGTCCGCACTATACATTGAGCTGCTCAAGTGCAGCTCGATGTAAGAATTTCGGCAGTGCTGAGATGACTAAACTCCTGTGCATGTATTGGAGTGACATGATCTCAGCCAGGCCAATGGAATCAGCTGGGGATTGATACCTGGCCACCGGACGGAAGATATCAGTGGCTTGTGGGGATTTCTGGGTATCACAGAGCAGGTGAGTATAGGTCTGATATAGTGATATTTGATATGTTTGAGAGATGCTTGTGACAGTTCTGTTGGAGTTCCAATAGATTTGTATACACTTTTCTGACACATATAGTTGTGCTGAAAAATTTGCATATCCTGGCAGAAATTTTTGCATTGATATTGAAAGTATGACTAATCATGCCCAAAAAAATGCTCTTTTATTGAAGAATGATGATCATATGAAATTTGACATTAACCTCTAATTTGCATTTTAACCCGTGTGTGTCACCTTGTGGGTCTGTACCAAGGCCAAACATTCCAGGGGATGTATTTTGATAATAAATGGCTTCATATGATCATCATTCTTCAATAAAAGATCATTTTTTGGCATGATTAGTCATATTTTCAATATCAATGCCAAAATTTCACAATTTCTGCCAGGGTATGCAAAATTTTGAGCACAACTGTATATGAATCTACCAAGAGATGGTTTTCTAAAGAGTATCTATGACACTTTTTCTAAATTCCAGGGATTATCTTTTACACTGTGCACCCTACAGTTAAGGGGCATCACAGATCCACCTTCAATCTCAGTGAATACATAATGCTTCCTGATTGGATGAGGTGGAAAGGCAGGTAGTGACATTACAATTTCCACCTCGTCCAATCAGAGAATGCTTTGCATACAATCATTATGTTCTCTGAATGGCTCCAATGCTGAGCCGGTGACCTCCTGTGTTCTTGAGGTGATTGTAGCTGCATTAGTGCACTTGTAACAAAAACAATTCAGTACTGTCCATGATACTTTTTTTTGCACTAACATCCACATTTTCAGGACAAGCTTTCATGGTGTGCTCCCTTCTACAAAGTTCAAGCTGTAAAACTTAAGTACTGCTTGGACCTTGAAGAAGAAGGTACATCCTGAAAGCTTGTCTTGAAAATTTAGATATTGGTTTTTAAAAAAAAGTACCATGGACAGCACTCAATTGTTTTTGTTCCTGTGTTCAGTAAGCTGAAGTGCAGCTGACTTCACTATCTCTGCCTCAGCCAATCAAAGCAAGCTTTGTATCCGTTCATAAAATACACAGCCTTCTGTGAATGGCTGAGCAGTGCTCAGCCCAAGTAAATTTTATTCCAGTAACAGGGCAGGAAGTCTCTATCCCCCTGCTGGAGGACAGTGCTGTATATTGTATGTCCAGTAGCTGAGGCAACATAGAGATTATACAGCACACACAGGCACTACATTAATTAGTATTTAGTAGTGTGGTCCATCTGAACTATTTAAGTTCACTGAAACATGGATTTAGGCTATAAGCTGGCTACGTGCTGATTCAAACTTTCGACAGTCTAGTAGGGACCCTTCAAATTTTGATCAGTGTTTAGGCTCTTCTGATCAACAGACTTTGCTTATTTAATCTACTACTGTCAAAGGGACATCTGTCAATGCTTTCCATTGATCAGCAGCTGAGGCCAATCAGCTGCAGCCACTGATCAGTGTATTCTGACAGCGACTGGTGCCACTGTCAGAATACAATGCCCTGGCAGGTGGGATTCCTCCATTTACCTGTGTGGATGGAGGAATCTGCTGCCCTGTACAGCCAGTTTTAGATTCTATGCTCCTTGGGGGCAGGTACAGTATGTGAAACTCTGTGTTAATTGTCATCACTAAGTAAATATCTGAAAGATAGACAAAACTGTTTGAAAGACTTTTTTTTGGGCGGATGTTATTTAATTATCTGTATCGCTGCTTGGCTTTATTTGCAAAAAACTTCATAAAGATGTTTGCAAAAGGCAAACAACTCAAATAAAACAAAACAACGTATTTATCAACACAAACAGAAGTAAATTATAATGGGTCTAATCTGTACACAGCGCCTTTTATTTATTGAATGTTGGAGCCTGATCACACTGAGAAATAATGACAGTCCCAGACAACCTGGCAAGCTTTGCTTGCTTTCAAAAAAAAGAGAGGAAAAAAAAAAACATGTTTACTTAAATTATTTTCACTCCCTTTCCTTTCATCTTTGTGTTTATCTTTGTCTGTGTGCTGCAATTTCTATGAAGCTCTGAAAACACCTTCACGACTATCACAGAAGCCAGACAACCAATTCGGGGCATATTTCTCTCTGTGCTCAGAATCACTTATGGTGTAAAACACTGATAGCAAGTTTTAGCTTCGACTTCTCCAGGCAAACTTTTATCTTCGCCCCGCTGTGTGTATGTGCACATGGAAGCGTGAGTGTTTTTGCCAGGACTGCCAAGGACAAGTTGCTGCTTGCAGTATTACTAAAAGGAAAACTTTTTTTTCATAGGGTTATAACTCATGTCAGTTTCCTTTTTTCCATCTGCTTCCCATTGGGGAAACTTTTGTTCACTTCCTTTCCCATAAGCAAAACAGGAAGTAAGACTAAATCTCTCCAAAGTGACGTAATCCTTGGTTGTCACCAGCACTAGTTTCCCCATTGTTCCAGTTCTGCTGACATCCCAAAATTTTTAACTTTTTTTCACTTTCACTTCTAGGAAAAATAGAGTGAAGACAGAATAAAAAATGATGGGTTCTAATCCTTTTCCTCTCTGTCCCAAAAAACGTTTTGCCTTTAGGTGTTCTTTATGTTTCTTATGAAATCCAGTTAGTTACTATGGACAACCACCTAATGAGTATCTTCAACAAAAAACAAAGCTACTTGTTCAAATAGTTTATTAAAGAAAGGACATTTATGACAAAACACAGGTCCATAAAATGGACAAAGAACAAATTATTACATTGGTAGCCAGTAAAGAATATAATAAAGGTACATTTATACAGAGAGACAAACATATATTTCCATGTGTACAGAGCATACACATAAATGTATAGATAGTGGTTTGAGCATAAATAGGTAAGAGAAACCCTAAAGAAAAAATAATAAAATTTAGAGTAAGGGGGGCTTCTTTAGGCAGACCAATGGTAGATCGGTTGCTACCTGGAGACCCAAGACTCAAGGGGTTCATGTAGGGGTGGGAAGAGTCTTCCCTTGAAAAGTTTATACACCCAGTTGGTAGGGAAATTGCTGGAATCAGACTGGAAGGCTATAACTTGTATAGCTTGCATAATCTCCCTACTAACAAAACGGCTACCAAAAATAAAAAGAAAGAGATCAGTAAAAGAGAAGAAAAAGAAAAGGAGAATAAGACGAGGAGAAGAGGAGAAGAAGAGAAGGGAGAACAAAAGAATAGAGACAGGGAAAATATGAGAAAGTAGGGAATGAGAAGGGCAGGGATTGGGGAGGAAAGGAGGAAGAGGGGGGTTGAAAGAAGCCAGTCCTAGGGGAACGGGATTGGGGTCAGGGATGGGAACCCTGGGTTCCAATCGGGAAGATGGTAGTGTATCCCAGCTGGAACATACTGTAGGCGAGCTGTTAGTCAATAAAGCAATAAGGACTCATCAAAATTCGGTGGAAGAAAGTGGGTCACTCAGATGGTCCAAAGAGCTTTGGATTTGGACATTTTGTTTGTGAGGACTACCTCAATCTTCACATGAATCATTGCTTGTTTCACTTTGTGCTTGACTGCGAGGACACATAGATTGGTAGATTTTCTGGCCTTCTCCATAACTTGTTTAGCCACAGGAGATTGCATTGACTTTGAAATAGTTCTGGGGGCTTTTTGTTTAAAGGTGCTATGACTGGGTCAGGGTAGAGAGGTGTTTAGAAGAATGTAGATAAGATTCCAATTATATCAGACCAGAAGGCTTCAGCTATGGGACAGGACCACCAAATATGTAAATTGTCTCTAACGCAATTACGTTCTGTGAAGAGGACTTCCTGGCCTGCCAGATATTGGTCCAGTCAAAAAAAAAAAATAAAACTCAGCAGCTACAAATTCTGTAGCTGCTGACTTTTAATAAAAGGACACTTACTTGTCCAGACATCCAGCTCTGTCCTTACCTGAGCTGGTTCTTCATCGACCTTCGGGTTCCCAATGCCAGGATGTTTACTGTGGGAAGCTGGCTATGGCTCCTTGTGGCTCCTTAGCCAGCTTTCACTGCATATACACTGCGCATGTGCGAATGCTCCTGCAGCCTCATAGGACCTGTGATGTGTCCCAATAGGTTGCAGATGGGGAGGTCAACTTCTAGTGGAATTATCTTGGTGATCCAACCCGAAGTGGGAGCGAGTAACTACCAAAGCTAGTAATGTTTAGAAGGGGGCTGTGGATTAATGTTAACATAACTACAATGTCTACTATATTGCTGATCTTCATTATCAGTAAAGTAAATAAAAACAATGTATGTCCTAACAAAGGGTTAAAAATTTAGGAACTGCCTCCCTGCATTTTATGTTAATGAGGTATATCTTAGTCTGTGTGTGGACAAAGTCACTGTAGGGTTGATTTACTAAGAATAAGGTGAAGCAATAGGTGTTAGACACCAAACTTCACCTTAATTGAAACAATTAAGTCCTTGCCATAGAGAACAGAAAAGTGTCTTCACATAGGCAAATTACTTTTAGTAAATGTTGAATCAGCATAGTCGCATTTACATAATAGGCAAGGCTAAACTTGTTTCCTAGAGGGCATAGGAGCACAGAATAGTGTGTGTGTGTGTGTGTGTGTGTGTGTAAAAAGAAACAATCAGCAGTTGTGATTTTTTTGTTTGGTTTCTTTTGATGCAATTTATATTATTAACTCTCTTCTTTTGTAGTGTTTTTTACATGTTCTGCAAACTAATGCATTTTTTAATGAATGTTACAGAATAATGCATACTATTTTCTAATGTTAAATATATATATATATATATATATATATATATATATACAAATTACAGTTATATATCTCTGTTATATGACATTTAAAAATTTACATATGGGTGGTGTTCTTCCATCCAGATCTACTGTATGTTTTATGATTTATGCATCAATATTTTTTCTTTATTGTGTGTCACTGTGAAATAGTGGTGTAACCCTCTGAATTTGTATTTATAATGTTGGGACACATATAACATTTTGAAATAATAATATTATTATTATTATTATTATTATACAGTGTTAATATAGCACCGAAAGGTTTGCTCAGCGCTGTACATTAAAGTGGGGGGACAGTACATGAGACAATACAGTAACAATACAACACACGAGGGGTTGGAGGGCCCTGCTCTTTCGAGCTTACAATCTAGGAGGGGGGGGTAGAGGTACAGGAGGAAGTGGCTGTGGGGGATGGAGTGGTAGGAGGAGTGGAGGAGAACGGCTGTTAGGTGAGGGTGGGGTAGGCTTCCCTGAAGAGATGTGTTTTCAGGGTGTGTCTGAAGGTGAGGAGGGTAGGTGACAGTCTGATGGATTGGGGTAGGGAGCTCCAGAGGATGGGGGAAGTCCAGGAGCTAGAGAGTAGGAGGTCTTGTGAGGAGCGAAGGGCATGGGTAGGGTGTTATTTGGGTATCAGGTCAGTGAGTTAGTTTGGGGCAGTGTTATGAATGGCTTTGTATGTCAGAGTTAGTCATTTGAATTTAATGCATTGGGCAATCTGGAGCCAGTGAAGGGATTGGCAGAGGGGGGTGGCGGAAGCTGAGGTGGATGAGTCTAGCCGCTGAGTTCAGGATAGCCTGGAGCGGTGAGAAGGGAGTTGCAGTAGTCTTGGCGTGAGATGATAAGGGAGTGTACGAGTTGTTTAGTAGTGTCTGGGGTGAGAAACATACGTATCTTGGAGATGTTGCGGAGGTGGAGCCTGCATGAATTTGATAGTGATTGGACATGAGGTTGGAAGGAAAGGTTTGAGTCCAGGGTGACACCTAGGACTTTGGTGTGTGGGGTGGGATTGATGGTGGCGTTGTTAGTCGTGATGGAGAGGATGGGGGGGCATGGGCTGGGGGGAAAACTAGGAGCTCAGTTTTGCAAATGTTTAACTTGAGGAAATGGAGCGACATCCAATCTGATATGTCGTTTAGGAGGTAGGTGGTGCGTGCGGAGAGTGAGGGGGTGAGGTGAGGGGTGGAGAGGTAAATGTGTGTGTCATCGGCATAGAGGTGATAGTTGAAGCCGTGGGAGTGTATCAGTTTGCCAAGGGAGGAGGTGTAGATGGAGAAGAGAAGGGGTCTGAGGAGAGAGCCTTGGGGGACCCCAACAGAGAAGGGGAGAGAGGGGGAGGTGGCAGCGTTATAGGTAACGCTGAAGGAGCGTTGGGATAGGTAAGAGGAGAACCAGGAGAGAGCAGAGTCCCTGATGCTAAGGGAGTGTAGTTTAGTAAGGAGGAGTGGGTGGTCAACTGTGTCGAACGCCGCGGAGAGGTCAAGGAGTAGGAGGACTGAGTAGTGGCCATTAGCTTTGGCGGTTAGTAGGTCGTTAGTGATTTTGAGGAGGGCGGTTTCGGTGGAGTGTAGGGGACGGAAGCCAGACTGTAGTGGATCAAGGAGGTTGTTGTCAGTGAGGTGGGCGCTTAGGCGATTATGATATATTATGATCATTTGTACTGGGAGACATGTAACCAACACACATCGAATTTAGTAATACAGGTAACATTTGTATTCCTTTTAATGTTGGTTCAGCAATGGTATTGTGTGTGGTTGGTGAAGACAGCTGTGGGAGTTCGGATTTGGATTTTTGTTAGATGCTGAGCACCAAGTGCAGTGTTTCTACTATTTAGTTAATATATATCCTTGGGCATTTTCAATGCACATAGAAGTACATACATTAGTATATATACTGCAAAGAATATATGCTCCAAAAAAAAGAATAAAACACAGCACTAGTATTATTTAAAAAAAACCCAGAACAATAGAATATTGTGTAAGAAGCAAAAAAAGCAAAGCTAAACAAAATTACAAAAGAAATGAAAAAGGTCTTAGAATATCGATGTTGGTGTTTCCATGCATAGTAATAGTTCTATGCAGGGGCGGACTGACCATTCGAGCACTGCCCAAGGGCCCGGGGTCAGTAGGGGGCCCCATGAAATGTCCCTGGTACCTTTTATAGGCTTTTTTTTAGTGTGGGCAAGGACATAGGGGCCCCATGATCCCCTATTGCCTGGGGGCCCCATGAGTTGTCAGTCTGCCCCTGGTTCTATAGTCACATGTATTGATGTATATTGGTAAATATATATATATATATATATATATATATATATATACATACATATATACTGTATATATAAAAATGTTAGCCTGTTTAATAATCACTCTTTCACAAAAACAAGTTCACTCTTTCCAACGACATTTCCAGGCTTGCCAACAAAGGCATTTACTATAGCACTTCACAAAAAACGACAGTGAAGGCGCTCTTTAGTTTTCCTGGTCTGGGCATGCTCAGTTATATCACTACTGAGATGTTTGAACTAGGTGAAGTCAATGCCTGTTTGGATTTTTTTTAAATGTATCACTTTATACAGACACATTTTAAATTCTTTTAAAGCAGTTATTCTTAAAAATGTTCAACATGTATAGGAAGTATACATTTCTTGAGATCATGTCATTAAAAAAAAATTTCTCTGCTGTTCACCTGGTTCTAAGAGGTGAACTCAGCTAAGTTTTGTGACCATTAGTAAATTCCGAATTGTGTCTATTTGTTGACTGAGTGTTTCAGTAAATCTCTTCTACACCTAAAAGTAGTCGGTCATGCAAGGAGCTGTGACCATTTGCCGGCAAGGTGCTTTAATAAATCAACCCCCGTGAGACTGTCCAGAAATTAGTAGTATCAGCCATGACACCTTCTCCCTGGAAACATCTAAGAAATATAGATAGGGGTGTTTAGGTCAAACCTGGACTTTTAATTTTTGAGGTATTAAAAGGGATGCTAGTGTGGCAGTACACATGCAGTAAGTGGCACGTGTATTCTACCACTGATAGTTGGTGCACATGTTACCGGCCAGTCCAGAGACCGGTAATGAAGATGGCAGACAACAGTGTTAGCGCATGTGTGGAACAGCTTGTGGTGATGAAGTTTCTTGTGAATTAAGGCGTAAAACCTGCAGATATCTACATGAGACTTAAAGCACAGTACAGTGATGTGATGCTCAGCCACAGTAAGACATTTGAATGCTGTAAATGTATCAAACATGGCCATCCGTCCATCAGTAATGATCGTGGTGGTTCCCAGCCCACAGCAGTCATTCCTGTGAACATTCAGGATCAAAGCACAACCTGACGTCAAATTGGACCCGTAAAAGAGTTCTTCAAAGTTCAGCATTTCGGCACTGAAGTGGTGCAGGCTGTCCTAGGATGGTTCAGGCATACTGACAAGTCTTTCTATGCTGAAGCTTTCCAGGCATTGGTTAAACGCTGGGATAAGTGTACAAATGTATCAGGGGAGTATTTAAAAAAATAAATGAAGTTTTCCACTTTCCACAGTGTGACTTAAACACCCCTCATGTGTGTATGTATATATCTATATTTATACAGTCAGGGCTTTTTTTCAGTGGGAACACAGGGGAACGCAGTTCCAGCACCTCCAGCACTGAATGTATGTAATGTCAAGGTGTGCTGGAGGGTCCATTGATGTTGGCTCCTGGGGGGATTTATTGTCACTGGAGGAGATCTATTGTTGAGGGAGGGGTCCATTGTTGCTGGAAGATATCTACTGTTGAGGTAGGGGTCTCTTGTTTCTAGCTGCTGGAAGGTCTAATAATGCTGACTACTAGGAGATCTATTGTCCCTTGGGGTTGATTTGTTGTTGCTGGGGGGTGTTTTGTTGCAAAGGGGTCTGTTGTTATTAGGGAAATCTACTGTTGCTGGTGGGGGATCAATTGTTGCTGGGGAGATCTATTGTTGTTGGGGGTTTTCTCTTGTTTCAGGCTGCAGGGGATCTATTTTACTGCTTTTCTTGTTATCATGAACAAATACCATGCAAATTACCTAGCATCACTAAATGATACATTTCTGTTTTCTATCAAAGCGGTGCTACTGGGAGGTGGATAGGTGGTGCAACGAATGGACAGTGCTCAGAGGTGGGTATAGGGCATAGACAAGAGGTGACTTGTGAGGAAGGAGTTCCTGCACTTATTCTCTGAGAAAAAAAGCCCTGTATACAGTATATACAGTATGTATATATATATATGTGTGTGTGTATGGGTATATATATATATATATATATATGTATATATATATATTTGTTTAATGCTCTGTGAATGGGAACACTTAGAAACATAGTTTTTTTATATATATAAAGTTTTTTTATTTAATTTGAGAAGCTTGGGCCTACAGTAAGTGGGTTGGATAATGGATGGTGGCCACCATTCAACCCAGAAGACAAGCACTGGAACACAGTGGGATAGATTTATTAAACCTGCTGCACTCAGAATCTGGTGCGGCTGTACATGGTAGCCAATCAGCTTCTAACTTTAGCTTGTTTAACCTCCTTGGCGGTATTCCCGAGTGTAGCTCGGGGTAACATTTCAGTACCAAGAGCGGTAACCCCGAGCTACACTCGGGAATACCATGCGGCACTGCTCCAGCATTTGTTCTTCACTTACCGTACCCTGCGCTCCCACAATGTGTCCCCTGCAGCGTCCCCGGCCATCTCCTTCGGCCGATGCCGGCATCCGGCTTCTGTGTCCTGTCCCTGTGACGTCGGGACATACGGGCGCCGCCGGCAGCGGGAAATTTAAAAATTTTAAATAATGTCATTTTTTTTTTTTTACATTTTACATAGTAAAACATTGCTGTTTCAACCAATTTCACATACATTTTGTCCCTAGTGCTTTGTCCTGTGCCCCGCCTGCATTTTGTCTCTTCTTTCTGCCTGGAAACTGAGAAACGTCCATGGCGTCCAAAAAGTGTCCCTTTAGGTCAAAAGCGGTTTAGATCAGCTAGAGAACAGCGATAGTAAATCAGAACCACTTGCAGAATTGAGTGATAATGATTTGTGGGGAAATTCGTCATCAGACACTGAAAACGATTTTGCGACTTTGCTCAGCAATGTGCGAACTTATTATGGTGCTATATTTCAAATTTCAGTGTTTTTGGTTTGATTATATTATTGAATTAAATGTATTATTATTATATTATTATTTTTTATGATTATTTATTAAATTATAATTTATAATTTTGTGTTTCAAATTTTATCCTACCCGGGATGTTTAATAGACTCTTGTTCGGACAGATTTCAGTGAGTTATTCCTAAATATTACAGCCTACAATAAAAAAACTACATATTTCCATGCAAAATAATGGTACCGCTTTCAGCACCAAAAATCTGAAATAATCATACCGCCAGGGAGGTTAATTAAGCTTGGCAATAAAACCTGGCAGTTGATTTTTTTTCTATGAGTTGCACCAGATTTTTCACCATGCAGTTTTAGTAAATAACCCTAGGCGAGGCGAACTGACCATTTAGGCACTCTTGCACTGCCCGAGGGCCTGGGGTCAGTAGGGGGCCCCATGAAATGCCCCTGGTACCTTTCATAGGCTTTTTTGGGTGTGATTTAAATATGGGCGAGGACACAGGGGACTCAGGATTTCCTATTGCCCAGGGGCCCCATGAGTTGTAAGTCTGCCCCTGACCCTGGGTATGTCTTACAGTATTGCTTTGTTATTTTAACAGATGCAAGGCAGCAAATAAAAAATAGAGAGAGACAGTTTGTGTGTGGTGTTCTCTTTTCTGCAATTTTAAATCAGCTCCATAAAATTCCTAAGATTTGAATGCATTACATATTTGATAATGGCAGTGTTTCTTTGCAAGTATATCCATGATAGTGATTATCCCTGTGAGAACACAGCAATAGTAAACATAATGGGGTTGATTTACTAAAGACAATTAGGCTGTTCACTTTGCAGGAAAAAAGATCATATACAGTATACCTCAAAAAACGGGTTCTTACCCTTGCTGTTACAAAAAGTGTTTTTTTTTTTTTGCTGCCTGTGTACCAATTAGCAAGATTTTTTTTTCTTATTACCATTACTGAGCCAAGAACTAAAGGTAAATCTCCCCTTTTCATAGTTCATAGACAGCTATGAAAACAGGATGGTCTCTGCTCCAATGATAACAACAGGCATGTCTTAACTCAATAAAAGTTCTCAAAACCTCACAAAATGTAATACATTTATAGTGGGAATCATTCATATTTCTGAAGACAACTGTGCAACAAAGAGAAAACTAATTTACAACCGATGCGTTTCGTCATTAAACATGGCTTCGTCGGGGAACAACAAAAATAAATGCACCACTTAAGCACAAAATTACATTTCAAAGAGCCTGGCAGCAAAACTTACAATACCAAAGAACCAGCCTAGTGTAATCTTCTGCATACAAAAATTCGAAACATACAAAACAGTAATAGAATTACCTTTACACCTGTTACTTTATTTCAATAACATAAAGGAAAATATATAACAAAAAAGAAATATATATATATATATATATATATATATATATAAAAATAAAGTAGAAACACACCTTTGAAGACAGATATTGAACTTTTGCTCTTTGCCTACGGCCAAACATCCCCTTCTCATAATAATCTGCACATTGTGTTTGGGCCCAATAACATTTTAAAATTAATTTTATATTAACACATTTTTCAGCTTTATGGCTCATTGTCTGACTGTACACCTTCTGCCATCAACAGTATCAAAGGTTCTTTCATTTAAGCTCCATTTATGGCCTCAAGGACAAGCTAAATATTGATCAAACAGCTTTGCGTACCGCCTGACGGAGTTCAGGTGTTAATACTTTTTGAGGAGACAGAAATGCGGTGAGCGATGCAGCGCATTCATTCTAGAAATAACTCACCAGTTCTTCAGAAAGAAAGTTCCTTTAAAGAAAAGTGCTTATTGTATTTCACCGCCGGTGACAGGGAAAAAAAAAATACATGCTGTTATTTATTAAGGACTCTACAAAGGGTATTGCTTTGTGGCTTTGTTTTTGAGTGTAAATGAAATAAAGATTGGAAGTTTGAATGCTGTAACCTGGAGAAGTCTTATTTTCCACCTTGGACTAATAATGTAACGGTTGTGGTTTTAAATAAAAACTACAAACTGTAGCAGACTTACACCATGTTATTAACCGGTTGAGCTCTCACCCCTGTACACTCCCTATGGGCCAGAGAGATTTTTACATTTATACTTTGGGCCTGGTTATTCTGCAATAACTTTTTTATTACTTAACCACTTGACCTCCAGAGGATTCACCCCCCTTAATGACCAGGCCTCTTTTTGTTACTCGGCGTTGCACTAATTCAACTGATAATTGCGTGGTCATTGCGTGCACCCAAACAAAATTTACGTCCTCTTTTTCACACAAATAGAGCTTTCTTTCGGTGGTATTTGATCACCTGTGCGCTTTTTATTTTTCATGCTATAAACAAAAAAAGGCCAAAAAGTTTGAAGAAAAACAATATTTTTTATTTTCAGCTATAAAAAATATATAGTAAACTCAAAGTTAGTTATAAATTTAGGCCAAAATGTATTCTGCTCCATGTTTTTGGTAAAAAAAATCCCAATAAGTGTATATTGATTGCTTTGTGTGGAAGTTATAGCGTCTACAAACTATGGTATAGATACTGCAATTTACGCCATTTTTTTGCTATACAGCGCTGCGCTAGTTTAACGGACAATTGCGCGGTCATGCAATACGGTACATAAATGAAATTTACATCCTTTTTTTTCCACAAATTGAGATTTCTTTCGGTGGTATTTGATTTTTGAGGAAAAAAAAACTATATTTTGGACTTTTTGCTATAAAACATGTCCAGTAAAAAAAAAATTAAAAATCAAATTTAGTCATAAATTTCTGCCAAAATGCATTCTGCGACATGTCTTTGCTAAAAAAAAAACCCAAAACGTGTAAATTAATTGGTTTACGTGAAAGTTATAGCGTTTAAAATGGCGGGAAAGATACTGGGATTTTTAGTTTTTTTTTAATACTAATAATGGCGGCGATCAGCGACTTATGGCGGCGATCAGTGACTTATGGCGGGACTGCGGGACGGCGGCAGACATTCTGACATTGGGGGTACTGACTTGGGGTCACTGACATCCCTAGTGACACCAATACAGTAATCAGTGCAAAAATAAAAACACTGACACTGTACTAATGGCACTGGGGAGGAAGGGGTCAAGTTTATTTTTCAGGGAAAGGGTTAACTGTGTGAGGGGAGTGTTTTACTAGGGGGCGGGGTGTGTACTGCAGGGAACACCGCTGATCGAGAGAGAGAAACTCTTCTGTCCCGATCAGCGTGTCCTGGAGCTGTCAGGGAACTGACAGAAAACACAGCTACTGCAGCCCTGCTCTCTGTCAGCGATTGCCGCCGATCGCCGGGACATAGCCGTAATGACTGGCTGTGACCCGGCGACTGACATCCGTGGCTGTGATCGGCGGGACAGGTAGGGCGGTGGCATGCCTCGTGCGCTCCCCCTACCTGTTTACTGTGCTTTTGCCCAGCCGTGCCACCCTGCTGCTGTATTTATACAGTGGCTGGGCAGCATGTGGTTAACATAACACAGTAATCATCATATACTGTATTTATCTTTTTTTTGGACATAAAAGTATTTCTTTTGGTGATTCTGTCTTGCAAAATGTATTTATTTTTTATGCTAATTATAGACAAAAAACATAATTAAACAAAAAATGCACTTTTTGTTTTTACTTTAACCACTTCAAGTCCGGACACTTTCACCCCCTTCCTGTCCAAGCCAATTTTCAGCTTTCAGCGCTATTACACTTTGAAGGACAATTGCACGGTCATGCAACACTGTACCCATATGCAATTTTTTAGCATTTTTTGAAACTGATAAAACTTTATTTGGTGGTATTTATTCACCACTGGGATTTTAATTTTTTTTCTATATAAATGAAAGAGTCCAAAAAATTTTCTTATAAAATTTTGCAAAAAAAAATAAACTTTCTTCGTAAATCTTGACCAAAATGTATTCATCTATCTTTTTAGTTACAAAAAAGGCCCAAATTAGTTTATAACCAAAAATGATAATTTTTCAAAAATTTGTTTACATTTTTTTTTTTAACATACTGTCACCCTAGCAGTACAGTGTCGCTATGGTGACACTGTACTACTTGTGGGGGGTGATGAAGATTTTTTTTCTTTTTTTACACTGATTGCTTTTACATCCATAAAGGCTGTAAAAGCAATAATTTCTCCTCTCTGGCTGCATTCTTGCAGCCATTGAGAAATACTGTGCAAGCTGTGATTGATCACAGCTTGCCACATGGTACAAGACTGTTGTGAATAGCCTTGCACCATGTGACCTCTGGGATCATTCATAGATGTCATAATTAGTAAGCAATGATGTCAGAAGTGACATCTTGTTTACTACTATTCATGTGATCACTGATTGGCCAATCAGTGATCACATGAATCCGGACCTCACACAGAGGTCCCGTACAGCGATATGTGTTCCGATCTCGGTGCTATCCCAGGGAGCATGCACAGGCAATGGATGCAGGGGGACCTTTAGAAACGTCCACCCAAGTCAGCAACACTCCCGTCCGGCCGATTATCGAAATGGGCCGGACGGGAAAGGGTTAATAGGGATTAGGTTTTTTGCAAATAGTGTTCCTGGGGATAAAATGGATATAATTTGTCATGTTTAAAAGGACACTAATTTATAATTCTGGTACAAGGAATTGAAAATGTATTCACAAATTAAGTAAGTAAACGCTTGCTTTTCCCATTTTTTAAAATGTGACATTAGATAAGATAAGGTAAGATGAGATAAGATAGGTACCGTAAATCTACAAATTAAACATTTCATTGCTAGCCCTCACCAGTACCTCTCCAAGATTTTTATATGAATGCATCTGCAGTAACTCTCCCCAAGGTAATGGATTGTTCTATTATATATATATATATATATATATATATATATATATATATATATATATATATCAGGGGCGGACTGACAACTCATGGGGCCCCCGGGCAATAGGGGATCATGGGGCCCCTGTGTCCTTGCCCAAACTCAAAAAAGCCTATGAAAAAGGTACCAGGGGCATCTTATGGGGCCCCCTACTGACCCCGGGCCCTCGGGCATTGCCCGAGTTTCCAAATGGTCAGTCCGCCCCTGATATATATATATATATATATATATATATATATATATATATATAAATAAAATGTTTTAGTTGGCTGCCTTACACCTGAAGCTCTCCCATACATGCTTAAAGCAGATCTTCGCCCTCTTCCACTATTTCACTTCACTCCACCCCTCCTCCTCCACTCAACAGGTATCATGCTTTTTTTTTTTTTTAACTTTTCAGCAAAAAAGTCTATCCCCAACTCCCCATACATGTCATTTGCAAATGACGTGCACACTGCCCACTGCGCTGCGCAAGTGACATATCACAGGAGGCATAGCCTTCCATAGTGGAAGGGAGGAGGGGACGGGCCTATAGGTACATCATCTGGAGGCCCGTCCGCTGAACCAGAAGAGCCGTCAGGCCCCTCAATGACATCAGAAAGATCATGGTGGTGCGGGAAAGAACTGTGGCCTGGCGTGAGAGGATCTCAGCAGGGCAATGCTGGATCCGCTGAATGGTGAGTATCTGAAATCTGTATATACCACCTTAAGGTGAGAGGGGATGAAAAAAAAATGGGGGTTGTGTCGGGTGCAGATCTGCTTTAAATGGGAAGCAGATTGTGATCTTCAACTGAACAGGATATGTAACCTACATTCTTGCACTAAATCTCTTACAATCAGGGAAACAGCCCTTAAACTTCAACCTACAGAATACATATGACAAATTGATTTTAATTAGATATTTAACAGACCAAAAGGGAGCATACTAGATGTTCATTCTTAGGATTTACATACATTATAACATATACTGATTTAAATTCTTGAAAGATCATGTTAGGTCATTTGAGCCCTGATCATATAAAACATAACTCAGACTGTTCCATCACCAGTTTTCCACACAAAGCTCCTTAGCTATAGTGAAAGAAGCTAAATAAAGCAACAAATGCCTTCTTTTTCAAGAAAATATCTTCGATTTCCTGGAAGGCCAGAAGTGAGAGGTCAAATAGAGGTCTATTTTTTTGTCTCTTTTACCAGAAGCAAAGTATAATGCATCAAGCTTCACTGGTCCACATCCAACCGCATTTTCATCCAAAAACTAACGTTATCTACTGTATATCATGTATTGAGCTAATACATACAGTATCTTATAAAAGCAAAGTTCAGTTGTGGTTTACATCTTGCCGTAAGACAAATGTGGAATGTTGAAATGATGTTTAGGTGTTTGGTTAGAGACTATAGATACCATTTCATGGAACTACAGTAGAATACAAAATATGTACAAGCAGATACATTTTGCCTTGCTGTTTTCTAACAATCTGTCCTGTTAGAATGAGAGAAATAACACTCTCTTGCTGCAAACTAAATACTGCATCAGCACAATGCAAGGTCAATGAAGGAAATCAAATGTTCTCCTTCTATTTCCTTCACAGGTCGCATTGTATTCATTCATATCTTAAAATATTATTAATTCAGAAATAACACAGTGCTTTGGGAAAATACTGCATTATGGACACTGCACAAAGTGGCCAGTTGTTTTTGGGTTTAATATCGCTTTAATTTTTAAGGATCCTCCATCTTTACATGGACCAATTCAGATGGGTCAAGCCCAGTCCTTCTAATAATACCATTCAATAGAGGCAATCCTTGCGAACAATTATCAATCTTCCTGGTTTCACAATTATTATTGGCACCAACTAACTAGACCTTCTTTCATTACCCTCACCACCCCTAATAGATAGACTGCTTTGTCTTGACTGTTCCTTGTGTTGCTCTCCTGATTGTTAGTGGTAGCAGTGAATAACTCTCCCACCCTCCATATCAACCCCCAATTGCTTTCTCATTGAGCAAAAGTCTCCATTTATGGTTGTCAGGTCTCCTCAGTGTTGCAGTTTGCTTTCTAGAATAACTTTCAACGTTGCTATTACCTATTATCTTAGTTACATTATAAATATTATTACATTGTTAGTCTGGTTGAAAAAAGTCCACCAAAACCTCCGTATACACAATACTATACACACAGTTGATCAAGAAGAAGGCAAAAAAACCCAATAAAACATGATCCAATTTGCACCAGTGGGGAAAAAATCCTTCCTGATCATCCAAGAGGTAATAAAACATTCCCTGGATCAACTTTACCTATAAATATTAGTATCCAGTTATATGTTGTGCTTTAGGAAGGAATCCAGGATTAAAACAAAAAAACAATCTACTGAGCTGGCCAGAACTGTCTCTTAAGGGAGTCTATTCCACATTTTCACAGCTTACAGGGTAAATCTCTTTTCCTCCAGAAATAAAGAGTGCCCACTTGTCCTCTGTGATGCCCTTAAAGTGGATAACTCTACACTAAGTTCGCTATATGGACCACCTATGTGTTTATACATGTGGATAATACCTCAGTTCACCTAACCTTTCCACACAGCTAAGCTCATCTATGCCTCTTATCAGTTTGGTTGCCCTTCTCTGCCCTTTCTCCAATATTACTTACAGAAACTTTAAAATGTTACTCACAGGTTGACGTTTGATTCAAACTCCACTTATTCCAATCCATTTGATTTTCCACTGTGTAGTGTGTCTTCACTGCTGGTTTTCCCTTTTTTAAACTTCTTTATCCATCTGTGCATATTGGTCTTCGCAATGTTTCATCTCTGTAAACATTCTGTTGTCTTCTGTGGATGTTGGGCAACCTGCACCATTCACCATCAAAACCCAATGACAACATGTTGTTTCTGCTTGGAATCCATCATTTATCTGCAATGAGAACAAATAAAGAAGAGTTACTATAAAAGAAGAATTTACCAACATGTGAAATCTGAAAAACCTATGTAAGTTAATAAAAAGGTTATGTACACTTTTGCATTAGCTTCAGTAGAGTCCTCATGTAAACATTGTGTCTATAGGTCATTTATCTAAGTCGTGGAGGAAAATAAAATGCATGACTTATTAAATTATTGGTATTGGGCAACCATACTGACCAAAAGTAAAACAAGTAATGCAGGTGGTAATGTAGATTAACTGTGTTCTAGGCTCCTCAGTAGCATCTGAAGAGAACTACAAGCTGGCTCCTGTTTTATGCCAGTTTGATATGTTTACTGGAACTTCAGGTTTTCTTTAAAAGCCCTTTAAAACGTCAAACAAAGTTACCTTATAATATAACATTTTGTGAAAGATTTCTGTTTTCCTCGGTAAGTTCAAGGTAAACGCAAAGCAGTGGAATGCATTGAACAATCACTCTCATTTCTGAAATGTGTATTAAAGGAAAAACACATTTTCAAAAAAAACACTAACTGCTTCTAATTCATGTAAAATGTTAAAGAAACTGATATTTATAAATGGCATTTCTTAAAGACTATTTAGGAGGAAAACTGTTGCCACCAAAACATTTAAAAAATAAAAGGAAAAAAAAAATAGACTGATAAATAAAAAAGTACAGTAAGTTAAGAAGTGTAATCTAAAGAAACATCTATTGCTACAACGTGGGAATTCAATTCTTCAGGATGTGTGACCTCCTAGAAAGGATCAGAAAGGCATTAACAAATCTCATGATCTGAAATTAATACCATCCATCTTTACAAAAGCAAACGTCTTCAAAACAGAATCGCCAAGGATCTCCCTTTTATATAGCATACGTGGGGAGCGCACGGCACAAGATCAACACATAGTAAATGGCAAAACCACAAGAACAAATTAGAAGTTTTGGCTGGTAAACTGGTTACTTAAAGCCGAACTAAACCCTCCTATCCTTTTCAGCCAAGGAAGCTACCATCTTAGCCTCTGCTTGATCTGCAATTGCCATGGTGCTGCACATGTGATCAGTTATGACTCCATCCATTTGATGGTTTGGTTGAGAACACAAGCAAATGTGACAGTTAGCATTCCTGGTATGCCAGGAATGTAACTGGTCTTTGAAATTTTTAAATTGATGGGTTTAGTTCAACTTTAAAACTGGACTCCAGGCAAACAGCTAAACACACTGATAAAATACATACAGTGTAAGGGAGTTGTTTGATCCACTAAAGGAATTTTCTATTTATGTTCATCCAGAGACCTGATTTTTCTCTGCTGTAGTTACAGTGAGGAACAGAAGTATTTGAACACCCTGCGATTTTGCAAGTTCTCCCACTTAGAAATCATGGAGGGGTCAGAAATTCACATTGTAGGTGCGTTCCCACTCTGAGAGACAGAATTAAAAAAAAAAATTCAGGAAATCACATTGTATGATTTTTAAAAAATGTATTTGTTTTGCACTGCTGAACATAAGTATTTGAACACCTAAGAAACAGCAAGAATTCTGGCTCTCAAAGACATGTTACTGTGCCTTTAAAAAGTCCACCTCTACTCCACTCATTAATCTAACTTAGTAGCACCTGTCTGAGCACTTTAAAGACACCTGTCCACCCCACAGTCAGTCAGACACCAACTATTACCACGGGCAAGACCAAAGAGCTGTCAAAAGACACCAGAGACAAAATTGTGGACCTCCACAAGGCTGGAAAGGGCTACGGGGCAATTGCCAAGCAGCTTGGTGAAAATAGATCAACTGTTGGAGCAATTGTTAGAAAATGGAAGAGGCTAAAGACGATTGTCATTCTCCCTTGGACTGGGGCTCCATGCAAGATCGCACCTCGTGGGGTATCACTGATGATAAGAAAGGTGAGGAATCAGCCTAGAACTACAAGGGAGGAGCTGGTCAATGACATGAAGAGAGCTGGGACCAAAGTTTCAAAGGTCACTGTCGGTAGAACACTACGCCGTCATGGTTTCAAATCATACATTGCACGGAAGGTTCCCCTGCTCAAGTCATCACATGTCTAGGCCCATCTGAAGTTTGCCAATGACCATCTGGATGATCCAGAGGAGGCATGGGAGAAAGTCATGTGCTCAGATGAGACCAAAGTAGAACTTTTTGGTCTAAAATTCACTTGTCGTGTTTGGAGGAAAAAGAAGGATGAGTTGCATCCCAAGAACACCATCCCTACTGTGAAGCATGGGGGTGGTAACATCATGCTTTGGGGGTGCTTTTCTGCGAAGGGGACAGAATGACTGCACTGTATTAATGAGAGAATGAATGGGGCCATTTATTGTGAGATTTTGAGCAACAACCTCCTTTCCTCAGTCAGAGCATTGAAGATGGGTTGTGGCTGGGTCTTCCAACATGACAACGTCCCGAAGCACACAGCCAGGATAACCAAGGAGTGGCTCCGTAAGAAGCATATCAAGGTTCTGGAGTGGCCTAGCCAGTCTCCAGACCTAAATCCAATAGAACATCTTTGGAGGGAGCTGAAACTCCGTGTTGCTCAGCGACATTTTATTTTAGACTTCTATAGCTACGGTTAGACTATTTTTTTATTTTTTTTCATGTCATCTAGCCAAGAGTCCCCTTTCTTTCCTATACACTGACAGGATCCAAAATTTATTGCATCATTGTTTCTTTTTATGTAGATTTTGTCATGGGTGTTGGCTTGCTTTGGCCAACTGCAGTGATTTGTCCCCCCTGAGGGTCTGGAGTGTTGGGCAAATGTGGGCCTGGGGGACTTCCAGAGTGAATATTGAATGCTTTTTATCCTTACACTTGTGATCAATATGAGTTTTATATACATTATATTGTCAAAAGTATAGGGATGCCTGCCTTTACACTCACATTAACTTTAATGGCATTCCAGTCTTAGTCCGTAGGGTTAAATATTGAGTTGTCCCGTCCTTTGCAGATATAACAGCTTAAGCTCTTCGGGGAAGGCTGTCCACAAAGTTTAGAAGTGTGTCTAAGGGAATGTTTGACCATTCTTCCAGAAGCACATTTATGAGGTCAGGCACTGATGTTGGACAAGAAGGCCTGGCTCACAGACTTCGCTCTAATCCATCCCAAAGGTGTTCTATCGGGTTGAGGTCAGGACTCTGTGCAGGCCAGTCAAGTTCCTCCACCCCAAACTCATCCATGTCTTTATGGACTATGTTTGTGCACTGGTGCGCAGTCACATTGGAACAGGAAGGGGCCATCCCCAAACTCTTCCCCCAAAGTTGGAAGCATGAAATTGTCCAAAATGTCTTGGTATGCTGTAAAACAACTTCACGCCATAATCCATTCTCCAGAAAACTTTACACTTGGCACAATGCAGTCAGGCAAGCACCGTTCTCCTGGCAATCTCCAAACCCAGACACGTCCATTAGATTGCCAGACAGAAAAGGGAACACATCTCCACTGCTCTAGAGTCCAGTGGTGGCTTGCTTTACACCACTGTATCTAGCGCTTAACATTGCACTTGGTGATTAAAGGCTTGGATGCAGCTGCTCGGCCATGGAAACCCATTCCTTGAAGCTCTCTACAAACTGTTGTTGTGCTAATCTGAAGGCCACATGAAGTTTTGAGGTCTTTAACTATTGACTCAGCAGATAGCTGGCGACTTCTGCGCACTGTGTGCTTCAGCATGTGCTGACCCTGCTCTGTCATTTGACGTGACCTACCACTTGGTGGCTGAGTTGCTGTTGTTCCTAGTTGCTTCCACTTTGTTATAATACTACTAACAGTTGACAATGGAATATTTAATAGCAAAAAAATTTCACAGATAGATTTATTGTACAGGTGGCAACCTATCACGGTACCACGCTTGAATTCACTGAGCTCCTAAGAGCGACCCATTCTTTCACAAATGTTTTTAGAAGCAGACAATTATTTTTATTATTTATTTTTTATTTATTATTATTTTTATTATACAATTATTATTGTATTTAACCTACTATCTGTGTTGAAGCCTGTGCACTTATACCTGCATGGATGTCAAAATGAAACACCTGTGCACCGGGCTTTTTTTCAGTGAGAACACAGTTCCGGCACCTACAGCACTGAATGTATGTAATGACAAGGGGTGCTGGAGTGTATTGGAGGGTGCTGGAGGATTTAATGTTGCTGGCTGCTTGGGGATCTATTGTCGCTGCAAATAATCAATAGAGAAGATGGGACTTTCAGGGTGCATAGACATGAATACCACACATTAAAAGTTATATAATTTTTATTTCATATTTTGGTAAAACACAAGAAAGGAAAAAGTACAAAAAAATAAAAACAATTTCAATTCTAAGAATGCCAACTGAGATTCAAACTTGGTTAGGTAAATGTAGTATACTCCCTACATGTTTCGCCCTCACGAAACATGTAGGGAGTATACTACATTTACCTAACCAAGTTTGAATCTCAGTTGGTATTCTTAGAATTGAAATTGTTTTTATGTTTTTGTATTTTTTCCTTTCTTGTGTTTTACCAAAATACAAAATAAAAATTATATAACTTTTAATGTGTGGTATTTATGTCTATGCGCCCTGAAAGTCCCATCTTCTCTATTGATTATTTGCAATTTTAAGGGATGTGGTGCAATAATCATATTTGGTCACTCGCTCGCCACTTCACTGTTTCATCTATTTTCACTGAAGGTGATGTATTTTTGTATGGTGGTCTATTGTTGCTGGTGAGAGGTCTTTTGCTGGTAGGGGTCAATTGTTGCTGGAAGGGATCTACTATTCATGGAGGAGTCTATTCTTGCTGGCTACTGGAGAGTTTATTGATGCTGGCTGCTGGGAGATCTGTTGTAGCTTCTGGGGGTCTATTGTTGCTGGGTGTTATTTTGTTTCGGGGACCAGTTGTTGCTGGAGGAATTTATTCTTGTTGGGGGGGTGCTATTGGCTGTGGGGAATCTATTGTTCTGCTTTTCTTGCTATCATGAACATTCCATACAAATTATTTAGCACCAAAAAATGATACCTGGCTCTGTATTCTCTAAATGAAGAGGTACTGGGAGGTGGGTAGGGGGTGGAACCAGGTGACGGTACTCAGAGGTGAGTAGGGGGGCGGAGACAAAAAGTGACTCAGAAGGGGCCTGTGTATCCCCCATAAGGTCAACATGGCCCTCGCACATGTGTATGCTGTTGTACACCTGTGTGACTGAAGCCTTAGATATAAAATAGCCATGCACTAATTGTTTTTGAGCAATTTGCATTGAAAAGCAGTGAGGTTGGACACTGGTGAAATTAGCTTTGCATTGCAATGCACTGCAACACACACCCCAGTGCGTTACTATTCATTGTGGTTGTGTTAGAATGTGGACCATGACCTGCGTTATGTTATGGATGAGCCCTCTCTGAACCCCACTTTACACAATTATGTGTAATGCAAATGTAAAATTTTTTTGCTGCTCAAGATTAAAATGGCTCTAAAGGCAAAACATTTTGTACCTTAATTCATTCCCTGCATGAGGTAAACAATGGTCTCAGTAAGTGTATCATCCACTCACTTCCCTATATATCGAGTACTTTCTTGATCAGGGGCGGACTGACAACTCATGGGGCCCCGGGGCAATAGGGATCATGGGGCCCCTGTGTCCTTGTCCAAACTCAAAAAAGCCTATGAAAGGTACCAGGGGCATCTCATGGGGCTCCCTACTGACCCTGGGCCCTTTGGCAGTGCCCGAGTGCTTGAATGGTCAGTCCGCCCGTGTATAGAACTATTACTATGCATGGAAACACCAACATCGATATTCTAAGAACTTTTTCATTTCTTTTGTAATTTTGTTTAGCTTTGCTTTTTTTGCTTCTTACACAATATTCTATTGTTTTTTTTGTTTTTTTTTAAATAATACTAGTGCTGTGCTTTATTCTTTTTTTTGGAGCATATATTCTTTGCAGTATATATACTAATGTATGTACTTCTAGTGCCCGAGTTTACAAATGGTCAGTCCGCCCCTGTTCCTGATCGAGCATTGTGCCCATCTGCAGCCATCGCTGCGCTCTCTCCTCACAGGAGTTCATCAAATCCACTGAGGAGGAATCAGGGGGTGGGGCCAATCCATGTTGTGTGTGTCTATAGATGCACACAGCCCAGCTCGGGAGTGAGCCCGAAGGTGCTCCCCCATAGGAAGAAGCTTCCTATGGTGGAAAAGAGGAGGAGCCTACAGCACTGACGGAGAACCCCAGAAAGGGAGGATTGGAGCCACTCTGTGCAATACCATTGCATAGAGCAGGTAAGTGTAACTTGCTTATTATAAAAAATGGAAACCTTTACAATTACTATTACCACAACCGAAATACTATAAATGATTTATTCAAATAAAATGCAGATACTTTAGAACAATCGTCATTGTATATTATAACTTGTCACCTAGATTTGTGTAAGCTTATGTTTCTAAAGTATCATGAGGGTAGCGATCCTCATTACACAGCAATCTATATTAATGTATTAATAGGTCTGTCTGTACATTTTAGTAATATATCTTACACATGGGGCTTGGTGTTTAAAAAACTGTAAGCTGAACTAATTAATGTTTTATGATAATATTTTATCTGTTGATTTACATTTAGCTGGTGCACGTCGTATGTTCTTGACAACGCTAACCTGACTGTATGCCTTGATTCGGGTTTTCTGTTTTATTCATTACTTCAGTTGAAGTAGACATAGAAGGAGACTGATAGAGAAGCTTAAGGAGTCACTCCAGGCCTTACGCAAAATCAATATTAAAGTGTACCTCCAGGCAAAAAAAAAAAAAAAAAAAATCTGGAAATGTACCTAAACCCATAAACAAACATTTAATTCAGGGCTTTCCAACCATGGTTCCATGTAACCCTAAGGCTCCTCCAGAGGTTACTAGGTGATCCTTGAGCTATGAGCAATTTCTGCCTCTCAGATGAGTAACCACTGACACCAATAATCTTTTTATCTATTTGTAAGGGGATAATTCTTCCCAATGACCACAAATATAAGGAGCATTCTTTCCTCTGACCATCACACCAATGTATTGTGAGCTGTAAATATAATAATAATTATTAGCAGGAGGCTCCCTGAAGCCAAACAGTTATTTCAAAGGTTCCTCCATGTTAAAAATGTTGAGAAAGGCTGATTTAACTTATTGCAGCTTACCAGTCTTTAGATAAGGTGTCTGCATTAGTTTTCATTTCCATGCTTTTTTCTTTATTTTCACCTGGTATTTCTCCAAACACCAACTATCCTGGGTGGTTACACTTAGTTCTCCACTGTGTCTATGGGAAGATCAATGGTTGTCACACAAGCTGGACTTCATCCATTCACCTTCCCCTGTCTCACCTGATCCCGGTTGCACATCCAGTGGACAGTCACCACACGGATTCATAGATAAATCAAAAAGGCCAGCACAAAACTTCAAACATTTCTGTTTATCTTTATTATCATATTCATGTGATCAGTTAAAGTGGAACTTAAAGTGATTGTAAAGATCATTTAAAAAATATAACAAATATGTTATATTTACCTGCTCTGCAATGGTTTTGCACAGTTGCCCCAATCCTCCTCTTCTCGAGTCCCCCACTGGCGCTCTTGACTCCTCCCTCCTGTCAAGTGTCCCCATAGCAAGCTGCTTGCTATGGGGGCCCTTGTGTGTGCTTGCTCCTGAGCCAGCTCTGTGTGTCCATAAGACACACAGAGTGCAGGTTGTCCCCACCCCTCGCTCCCTCCTCGCTGGCTGTGATTGACAGCAGTGGGAGCCAATGGCTGAGTCAATGAGGAGGGAGAGAGCTGGGAGAGCTGCTGCTCCCGTACATAGTGCTGGATTAAGATCAGGCTCAGGAAAGTAAAGAGGGGGTTGGGGGGTTGCATGCTGAAGGTATTTTAAAATGCATAAAGATAGAAAACTTCAGCCTTTAGAACCACTCCCCTAAACAACAGTTTCTTACTTTGTCCTTGACACCCCCCACTTACACAAATGCTACAATTTTATTCTATTTATTTTACCATTTTGTTTCTTTTGGTGCTGCAAGGCAGCCCTTTCGGATTTTTTAGCCTTGGCTAGGTCATGCCACCTCCCAGTTTTGCTATGTCACAGCCATCTCAGAAGGAAGTATGTTCCCAAGCTGCAAGTGAGCATGTGAGGGGGATTTCCGTGTGTGTGCACAAATGTCATAAGGCACTATAGTGCCCATCCACAGGAAGTTCTGTGCACATGCATGTGGGAATCTGCTGCACATGCATGTGGGAATCTGCTGCACATGCATGTGGGAATCTGCTGCACATGTGCAGATATACCCCCAGTCACTGGCAGCTCCAAAATGCCTGGAAAAGACCATCTGTTCATTTGCACATGCACCACTTAAAAAATGGTGCAGAACAGAGGAGGAGGAGATTATATATATATATATATATATATATATATATATACACACACACATACATACAATATATACTATATTGCCAAAAGTATTGGGACACCTGCCTTTCCACGCACGTGATCTTTAATGGCATCCCAGTCTTCGTCCGTAGGGTTTGATATTGAGTTGGCCCACCCTTTGCAGCTATAACAGCTTTAACTCTTTTGGGAAGGCTGTCCACAAGGTTTAGGAGGGTGTTTATGGGAAGGTTTGACCATTCTTCCAGAAGTGCATTTGTGAGGTCAGGCACTGATGTTGGACGAGAAGGCCTGGCTCATAGTCTCCACTCTAATTCATCCCAAAGCTGTTCAATTGGGTTGAGGTCAGGACTCTGTGCAGGCCAGTCAAGTTCCTCCACCCCAAACTCGCTCATCCAGGTCTTTATGGACCTTGCTTTGTGCACTGGTGCGCAGTCGTGTTAGAACAGGAAGGGGCCATCCCCAAACTGTTCCCACAAAGTCGGGAGCATGAAATTATCGAAAATTGTCCAAAATGTCTTGGTATGCTGACGCCTTAAGAGTTCCCTTCACTGGAACTAAGGGGCCAAGCCCAACCCCTGGAAAGCAACCCCACACCATAATTTCCCCTCCACCAAACTTTACACTTGGCACAATGCAGTCAGGCAAGTACCATTCTCCTGGCAACTACTAAACCCAGACACGTCCATTGGATTGCTAGACAGAGAAGCGTGATTAGTCACTCCAGAGAACACGTCTCCACTGCTCTAGATCCCAGTGGCGGCGTGCTTTACACCACTTCATCTGACGCTTTGCACTGCATTTGGTGATGTAAGGCTTGGATGCAGCTGCTTGGCCATGGAAACCCATTCCATGAAGCTCTCTACGCACTGTTGTTGTGCTAATCTGAAGGCCACATGAAGTTTGGAGATATTTAGCTATTGACTCTGCAGACAGTTGCGGACTTCTGCGCACTGTGCGCTTCAACATGTGCTGATCCCGCTCTGTCATTTTACGTGGCCTACTATTTTGTGGCTGAGTTGCTATTGTTCCCAGTTGCTTCTACTTTGTTATAAAACCACTAACAGTTGACTGTGAAACATTTAGTAGCATGAAAATTTCACAGATGAACTTATTCCACGGGGCAAACCTATCACGATACCACGCTTGCATTCACTGAGCTCCCGAATGCAACCCTTTCTTCAAAAATGTATGTAGAAGCAGTCTGCTTCTTTTATACACCTGTAGTCATGGATGTGATTGGAACACCTGAATCCAATAATTTGGAGGGCTGGCCCAATACTTTTGATAATAAATAAATATATATATATATATATATTGTATTGCCAAACGTATTGGGACACCTCTCCAAATATATATAAATATATTGCACAGTTGTTTCTTTTCAATGCAAACCAATCATGTTGGACTGGAATGCACTTTTACAACAACAGTACTGTAACCAGCACTAAGAATTTACAGATTGCTAAAAGAGGGGGACACAGGAATATATTTTAGATTTTCTTTCCTGTTCTCAGTCTATGACACCATGACAAAGATATTTGGTTTCCATAACAATAACCTGCTACATAATTATACCCCTTCTGTTGAGCTCACTGCTTAAAAGGGTTTTTGACGTATGCTATTATATATTGTTTGACAATAAATATACCCCTTTAAAATCATGGTGTGCATTCCACTATATTGAGAACTGAAAGGAAAAGTGACTTTGGTATAATATCAGCTCCTTTTTTATTAGAACATAGTATCAGGAGCATTGTGCTGCTAATAAGGTGGTTCTCAGTGAACTGCCTCAATATTGGGGGATCAAAAATAGGGATGAAGGATATTGAAAGTATTAATTTCTACTAAATTAAGACAAAAATTGGTGATTAAAAGAAATTTTAAAAAAATGCACAATGGCAAAGGTGAAATTAAGGTCATTTTAGATTTTTAAAGTAACTGTTTTTTTTTATAGCTCCTAAGGGTTACAAAAGTTCCCTTTAGTTAACCCGGGCCTGTTCTTTACTTTTTGCAAATAAATTAATAGATAGAGTAAGAATAAAGTGATAATATACTAATAATGTGCAAATAGACTCACAAATATAAAGAACATTAATGAACAAACCAAACCACTGTAAGGTAACCCTTTCATGACCATTCATGACTAGAGGTCATCCATGCTTAGATGCCTAGGCCAAATGTATCAGATACAGCATGTATCTGGTAACTGATAATAGCTCTATGACTAGTTTGCACACTTAAATAAAATGTATACATATTTTGAAGAACATATGTATATATTTTGTGCATTATTTTACTTACCAAATCACTGCTTTTCCTTTAAAGACTGAAATATTCACTATATATATATATATATATATATACAGTATATATATATATATATATATATTTTTTTTTTTTAAATTACTTTATTTTTAAATAACACAACTGTATCTGACAGTTAAAAGAATGACAGATGAACACTGTCGTCTGAAGGTGGCAGTGTTCAACTGCAGGCCGAAGACTTCATCCATAGTATATATAGTAGGTATATTATTGGAACCACTCTAATTGGTTCCCAATGGTAGTTGTGCTGGGGAACCATAACGTTACCATAATGCAGATTGCAGGCAGGGAAGGGTAAAAAAAAATTCTTTAAATGAAAAAAAAAAATTCAATTTTTACCAATTTTTACATTGGCAAATCAGTAATTTTGCAGAAAAATGAACTTTGCTAAAATCATTACTTTAATTTCTAACCATAAATTTGTAAGGTTGTATCTAGAGATGAGCGAATCGAAGTAGCCGAAGTGGAATTCGAGTCGAATATCGGAAAAATTTCGATTCGCGCCGAATCCGAAAAATAGCCTAATTCGGACGCGCGAATCGAAATTTTTCCGAAAATGGCGGCTGACATGTGCGGCGACGGAGCGGGGATGTCTGGGAAGGCGCGCAGACAAGGTGCGCTGACCCATAATGCATTCCTCAACGACATGTGATCGCATCAGCCAATCAGCAGCCAGCCAGCTAGCACTGTGTAATGGTCGAGCTATAAATAGTGGCCATTTTGGAATTCTTCATTTGCCTGCAGTCATTGAACAGAGGCAGACCGCTCTGTATTAGGGACAGGGACAGAGTTAGGGCCACAGAAACGATACTTGGGGACAGAGAAACGATACTTAGGGACAGAGAACTATTACTCAGGGACACAGAATTGTTAATTAGGGCCACAGAATCGTTACTTAGGGACAAAGAAACGCTAGTTAGGGCCACAGAATTCATACTCAGGGACAGACAGAATTGTTACTGAGTGCCAGAGAATTGTTACTTAGGGCCACAGAAACGTTATTAGGGCCACAGAATTGTTACTCAGGGACAGACAGAATTGTTACTGAGTGCCAGAGAATTGTTACTTAGGGCCACAGAAACGTTATTAGGGCCACAGAATTGTTACTCAGGGACAGACAGAATTGTTACTGAGTGCCAGAGAATTGTTACTTAGGGCCACAGAAACTTTAGTTAGGGCCACAGAATTGTTACTCAGGGACAGACACAGAATTGTTACTGAGGGCCACAGAACTGTTACTTAGGGCCACAGAATTGTTACTCGCACAGACACAGAATTGTTACTCGCACAGACACAGAATTGTTACTCAGGGCCACAGAACTGTTACTTAGGGCAACATAATTGTTACTCGCACAGACACAGAATTGTTACACAGGGACACAGAACTGTTACTTAGGGCCACAGAATTTTTACTCGCACAGACACAGAATTGTTACTCGCACAGACACAGAATTGTTACAGAGGGCCACAGAACTGTTACTTAGGGCCACAGAATTGTTACTCGCACAGACACAGAATTGTTACACAGGGACACAGAACTGTTACTTAGGGCCACAGAATTGTTACTCGCACAGACACAGAATTGTTACTCAGGGACACAGAATTGTTACTGAGGGCCACAGAACTGTTACTTAGGGCCACAGAATTGTTACTCGCACAGACACAGAATTGTTACACAGGGACACAGAACTGTTACTTAGGGCCACAGAATTGTTACTCGCACAGACACAGAATTGTTACTCAGGGACACAGAATTGTTACTGAGGGCCACAGAACTGTTACTTAGGGCCACAGAATTGTTACTCGCACAGACACAGAATTGTTACTCGCACAGACACAGAATTGTTACTGAGGGCCACAGAACTGTTACTTAGGGCCACAGAATTGTTACTCGCACAGACACAGAATTGTTACTCAGGGACAAAGAATTGTTACTGAGGGCCACAGAACCGTTACTTAGGGCCACATAAACGTTAATCAGGGACACATAATTGTTACTGAGGGCCACAGAACCGTTACTTGGGGCCACAGAAACGTTAATCAGGGACACAGAATTGTTACTGAGGGCCACAGAACCGTTACTTAGGGCCACAGAATTGTTACTCGCACAGACACAGAATTGTTACTCAGGGACACAGAACTGTTACTGAGGGCCACAGAACTGTTACTTAGGGCCACAGAATTGTTACTCGCACAGACACAGAATTGTTACTCAGGGACACAGAACTGTTACTGAGGGCCACAGAACTGTTACTTAGGGCCACAGAATTGTTACTCGCACAGACACAGAAATGTTACTCGCACAGACACAGAATTGTTACTGAGGGCCACAGAACTGTTACTTAGGGCCACAGAATTGTTACTCGCACAGACACAGAATTGTTACTCGCACAGACACAGAATTGTTACTGAGGGCCACAGAACTGTTACTTAGGGCCACAGAATTGTTACTCGCACAGACACAGAATTGTTACTGAGGGACACAGAATTTTTACTGAGGGACACAGAATTGTTACTGAGGGACACAGAATTGTTACTCAGGGACAGACACAGAATTGTTACTCAGGGACAGACAGAATTGTTACTGAGGGCCACAGAAATGTTACTTAGGGCCACAGAAACGTTACTCAGGGACACAGAATTGTTACTCAGGGACACAGAATCGTTTAATTAAAGAGTATGTCAGACAACATGCAGAGGAGTGGCAGAGGAGGCAATGTTTTAGGAGCGAGCAGACGTGGCAGCAGAGGAAGGGGTCGAGGCAGCACTATTCGCAGCCAGAGGCTAGTGCTCCCGGTGTCATCCAGTACAGTGAGGAAGAGCTAACAGAGGGCGGTCAGGAACGGGGGGAGACATCCGCCTCTTCAGCAGCCAGGCGAAGAAGTAGTGGCGAGGAGAGTGGCTCGGTAGCCGGTCTAGAGACAGGTCTGTCTCCTGAACCACACGCAGCCGAGGGGGCTAGTAGTGAGGCAGAGACCCTAATTGATGATGATGAGGCTGATCGCACTTGGCAGCCTCGTCGTCATCAGGCTATTGCTTCCGCATCATCAGGAGAAGAGGGTGGCAGCTTGGCAGCGAGCAAAACAGTCGGTGGGTTGTCTCCATCGCCACACTCTGCCATGTGCCACTTTCAGGTCTCCTCACACACTGCTGGTGTGTTGAATTTTTTGACATAGGGTGCTGGCAGATTACGGGCCTCCCATAGCTGCTGCCAGGCCCCTAATCTGCCATGGGCCCCTATATACCGCCTCCTCATGCTGCTGCCAGGTCCAGAGTCTCTCATGGGTCCCTGTACGGCCTCCCATTGCTGCTGTCTCCATCGCCACACTCTGCCATGTGCCACTTTCAGGTCTCCTCACACACTGCTGGTGTGTTGAATTTTTTGACATAAGGTGCTGGCAGATTACGGGCCTCCCATAGATGCTGCCAGGCCCCTAATCTGCCATGGGCCCCTATATACCGCCTCCTCATGCTGCTGCCAGGTCCAGAGTCTGTCATGGGTCCCTGTACGGCCTATCATTGCTGCTGTCTCCATCGCCACACTGTGCCATGTGCCACTTTCAGGTCTCCTCACACACTGCTGGTGTGTTGAATTTTTTGACATAGGGTGCAGGCAGATTACGGGCCTCCCATAGATGCTGCCAGGCCCCTAATCTGCCATGGGCCCCTATATACCGCCTCCTCATGCTGCTGCCAGGTCCAGAGTCTGTCATGGGTCCCTGTACGGCCTCCCATTGCGGGTTGTCTCCATCGCCACACTCTGCCATGTGCCACTTTCAGGTCTCCTCACAAACTGCTGGTGTGTTGAATTTTTTGACATAGGGTGCTGGCAGATTACGGGCCTCCCATAGCTGCTGCCAGGCCCCTAATCTGCCATGGGCCCCTATATACCGCCTCCTCATGCTGCTGCCAGGTCCAGAGTCTGTCATGGGTCCCTGTACGGCCTCCCATTGCTGCTGTCTCCATCGCCACACTCTGCCATGTGCCACTTTCAGGTCTCCTCACACACTGCTGGTGTGTTGAATTTTTTGACATAGGGTGCTGGCAGATTACGGGCCTCCCATAGATGCTGCCAGGCTCCTAATCTGCCATGGGCCCCTATATACCGCCTCCTCATGCTGCTGCCAGGTCCAGAGTCTCTCATGGGTCCCTGTACGGCCTCCCATTGCTGCTGTCTCCATCGCTACACTCTGCCATGTGCCACTTTCAGGTCTCCTCACACTGCTGGTGTGTAGAATTTTTTGACATAGGGTGCTGGCAGATTACGGGCCTCCTATAGCTGCTGCCAGGCCCCTAATCTGCCATAGGCCCCTATATACCGCCTCCTCATGCTGCTGCCAGGTCCAGAGTCTGTCATGGGTCCCTGTACGGCCTTCCATTGCTGCTGTCTCCATCGCCACACTCTGCCATGTGCCACTTTCAGGTCTCCTCACACTGCTGGTGTGTAGAATTTTTTGACATAGGGTGCTGGCAGATTACGGGCCTCCTATAGCTGCTGCCAGGCCCCTAATCTGCCATAGGCCCCTATATACCGCCTCCTCATGCTGCTGCCAGGTCCAGAGTCTCTCATGGGTCCCTGTACGGCCTCCCATTGCTGCTGTCTCCATCGCCACACTCTGCCATGTGCCACTTTCAGGTCTCCTCACACTGCTGGTGTGTAGAATTTTTTGACATAGGGTGCAGGCAGATTACGGGCCTCACATAGCTGCTGCCAGGCCCCTAATCTGCCATAGGCCCCTATATACCGCCTCCTCATACTGCTGCCAGGTCCAGAGTCTCTCATGGGTCCCTGTACGGCCTCCCATTGCTGCTGTCTCCATCGCCACACTCTGCCATGTGCCACTTTCAGGTCTCCTCACACTGCTGGTGTGTAGAATTTTTTGACATAGGGTGCTGGCAGATTACGGGCCTCCTATAGCTGCTGCCAGGCCCCTAATCTGCCATAGGCCCCTATATACCGCCTCCTCATGCTGCTGCCAGGTCCAGAGTCTCTCATGGGTCCCTGTACGGCCTCCCATTGCTGCTGTCTCCATCGCCACACTCTGCCATGTGCCACTTTCAGGTCTCCTCACACTGCTGGTGTGTAGAATTTTTTGACATAGGGTGCTGGCAGATTATGGGCCTCCTATAGCTGCTGCCAGGCCCCTAATCTGCCATAGGCCCCTATATACCGCCTCCTCATGCTGCTGCCAGGTCCAGAGTCTGTCATGGGTCCCTGTACGGCCTCCCATTGCTGCTGTCTCCATCGCCACACTCTGCCATGTGCCACTTTCAGGTCTCCTCACACTGCTGGTGTGTAGAATTTTTTGACATAGGGTGCTGGCAGATTACGGGCCTCCTATAGCTGCTGCCAGGCCCCTAATCTGCCATAGGCCCCTATATACCGCCTCCTCATGCTGCTGCCAGGTCCAGAGTCTCTCATGGGTCCCTGTACGGCCTCCCATTGCTGCTGTCTCCATCGCCACACTCTGCCATGTGCCACTTTCAGGTCTCCTCACACTGCTGGTGTGTAGAATTTTTTGACATAGGGTGCTGGCAGATTATGGGCCTCCTATAGCTGCTGCCAGGCCCCTAATCTGCCATAGGCCCCTATATACCGCCTCCTCATGCTGCTGCCAGGTCCAGAGTCTGTCATGGGTCCCTGTACGGCCTCCCATTGCTGCTGTCTCCATCGCCACACTCTGCCATGTGCCACTTTCAGGTCTCCTCACACTGCTGGTGTGTAGAATTTTTTGACATAGGGTGCTGGCAGATTACGGGCCTCCTATAGCTGCTGCCAGGCCCCTAATCTGCCATAGGCCCCTATATACCGCCTCCTCATGCTGCTGCCAGGTCCAGAGTCTCTCATGGGTCCCTGTACGGCCTCCCATTGCTGCTGTCTCCATCGCCACACTCTGCCATGTGCCACTTTCAGGTCTCCTCACACTGCTGGTGTGTAGAATTTTTTGACATAGGGTGCTGGCAGATTACGGGCCTCCTATAGCTGCTGCCAGGCCCCTAATCTGCCATAGGCCCCTATATACCGCCTCCTCATGCTGCTGCCAGGTCCAGAGTCTGTCATGGGTCCCTGTACGGCCTCCCATTGCTGCTGTCTCCATCGCCACACTCTGCTATGTGCCACTTTCAGGTCTCCTCACACTGCTGGTGTGTAGAATTTTTTGACATAGGGTGCTGGCAGATTACGGGCCTCCTATAGCTGCTGCCAGGCCCCTAATCTGCCATAGGCCCCTATATACCGCCTCCTCATGCTGCTGCCAGGTCCAGAGTCTGTCATGGGTCCCTGTACGGCCTCCCATTGCTGCTGTCTCCATCGCCACACTCTGCCATGTGCCACTTTCAGGTCTCCTCACACTGCTGGTGTGTAGAATTTTTTGACATAGGGTGCTGGCAGATTACGGGCCTCCTATAGCTGCTGCCAGGCCCCTAATCTGCCATAGGCCCCTATATACCGCCTCCTCATGCTGCTGCCAGGTCCAGAGTCTCTCATGGGTCCCTGTACGGCCTCCCATTGCTGCTGTCTCCATCGCCACACTCTGCCATGTGCCACTTTCAGGTCTCCTCACACTGCTGGTGTGTAGAATTTTTTGACATAGGGTGCTGGCAGATTACGGGCCTCCTATAGCTGCTGCCAGGCCCCTAATCTGCCATAGGCCCCTATATACCGCCTCCTCATGCTGCTGCCAGGTCCAGAGTCTCTCATGGGTCCCTGTACGGCCTCCCATTGCTGCTGTCTCCATCGCCACACTCTGCCATGTGCCACTTTCAGGTCTCCTCACACTGCTGGTGTGTAGAATTTTTTGACATAGGGTGCTGGCAGATTACGGGCCTCCTATAGCTGCTGCCAGGCCCCTAATCTGCCATAGGCCCCTATATACCGCCTCCTCATGCTGCTGCCAGGTCCAGAGTCTGTCATGGGTCCCTGTACGGCCTCCCATTGCTGCTGTCTCCATCGCCACACTCTGCCATGTGCCACTTTCAGGTCTCCTCACACTGCTGGTGTGTAGAATTTTTTGACATAGGGTGCTGGCAGATTACGGGCCTCCTATAGCTGCTGCCAGGCCCCTAATCTGCCATAGGCCCCTATATACCTCCTCCTCATGCTGCTGCCAGGTCCAGAGTCTGTCATGGGTCCCTGTACGGCCTCCCATTGCTGCTGTCTCCATCGCCACACTCTGCCATGTGCCACTTTCAGGTCTCCTCACACTGCTGGTGTGTAGAATTTTTTGACATAGGGTGCTGGCAGATTACGGGCCTCCTATAGCTGCTGCCAGGCCCCTAATCTGCCATAGGCCCCTATATACCGCCTCCTCATGCTGCTGCCAGGTCCAGAGTCTCTCATGGGTCCCTGTACGGCCTCCCATTGCTGCTGTCTCCATCGCCACACTCTGCCATGTGCCACTTTCAGGTCTCCTCACACTGCTGGTGTGTAGAATTTTTTGACATAGGGTGCTGGCAGATTACGGGCCTCCTATAGCTGCTGCCAGGCCCCTAATCTGCCATAGGCCCCTATATACCGCCTCCTCATGCTGCTGCCAGGTCCAGAGTCTCTCATGGGTCCCTGTACGGCCTCCCATTGCTGCTGTCTCCATCGCCACACTCTGCCATGTGCCACTTTCAGGTCTCCTCACACTGCTGGTGTGTAGAATTTTTTGACATAGGGTGCTGGCAGATTACGGGCCTCCTATAGCTGCTGCCAGGCCCCTAATCTGCCATAGGCCCCTATATACCGCCTCCTCATGCTGCTGCCAGGTCCAGAGTCTGTCATGGGTCCCTGTACGGCCTCCCATTGCTGCTGTCTCCATCGCCACACTCTGCCATGTGCCACTTTCAGGTCTCCTCACACTGCTGGTGTGTAGAATTTTTTGACATAGGGTGCTGGCAGATTACGGGCCTCCTATAGCTGCTGCCAGGCCCCTAATCTGCCATAGGCCCCTATATACCGCCTCCTCATGCTGCTGCCAGGTCCAGAGTCTGTCATGGGTCCCTGTACGGCCTCCCATTGCTGCTGTCTCCATCGCCACACTCTGCCATGTGCCACTTTCAGGTCTCCTCACACTGCTGGTGTGTAGAATTTTTTGACATAGGGTGCTGGCAGATTACGGGCCTCCTATAGCTGCTGCCAGGCCCCTAATCTGCCATAGGCCCCTATATACCGCCTCCTCATGCTGCTGCCAGGTCCAGAGTCTCTCATGGGTCCCTGTACGGCCTCCCATTGCTGCTGTCTCCATCGCCACACTCTGCCATGTGCCACTTTCAGGTCTCCTCACACTGCTGGTGTGTAGAATTTTTTGACATAGGGTGCTGGCAGATTACGGGCCTCCTATAGCTGCTGCCAGGCCCCTAATCTGCCATAGGCCCCTATATACCGCCTCCTCATGCTGCTGCCAGGTCCAGAGTCTCTCATGGGTCCCTGTACGGCCTCCCATTGCTGCTGTCTCCATCGCCACACTCTGCCATGTGCCACTTTCAGGTCTCCTCACACTGCTGGTGTGTAGAATTTTTTGACATAGGGTGCTGGCAGATTACGGGCCTCCTATAGCTGCTGCCAGGCCCCTAATCTGCCATAGGCCCCTATATACCGCCTCCTCATGCTGCTGCCAGGTCCAGAGTCTGTCATGGGTCCCTGTACGGCCTCCCATTGCTGCTGTCTCCATCGCCACACTCTGCCATGTGCCACTTTCAGGTCTCCTCACACTGCTGGTGTGTAGAATTTTTTGACATAGGGTGCTGGCAGATTACGGGCCTCCTATAGCTGCTGCCAGGCCCCTAATCTGCCATAGGCCCCTATATACCGCCTCCTCATGCTGCTGCCAGGTCCAGAGTCTCTCATGGGTCCCTGTACGGCCTCCCATTGCTGCTGTCTCCATCGCCACACTCTGCCATGTGCCACTTTCAGGTCTCCTCACACTGCTGGTGTGTAGAATTTTTTGACATAGGGTGCTGGCAGATTACGGGCCTCCTATAGCTGCTGCCAGGCCCCTAATCTGCCATAGGCCCCTATATACCGCCTCCTCATGCTGCTGCCAGGTCCAGAGTCTCTCATGGGTCCCTGTACGGCCTCCCATTGCTGCTGTCTCCATCGCCACACTCTGCCATGTGCCACTTTCAGGTCTCCTCACACTGCTGGTGTGTAGAATTTTTTGACATAGGGTGCTGGCAGATTACGGGCCTCCTATAGCTGCTGCCAGGCCCCTAATCTGCCATAGGCCCCTATATACCGCCTCCTCATGCTGCTGCCAGGTCCAGAGTCTCTCATGGGTCCCTGTACGGCCTCCCATTGCTGCTGTCTCCATCGCCACACTCTGCCATGTGCCACTTTCAGGTCTCCTCACACTGCTGGTGTGTAGAATTTTTTGACATAGGGTGCTGGCAGATTACGGGCCTCCTATAGCTGCTGCCAGGCCCCTAATCTGCCATAGGCCCCTATATACCGCCTCCTCATGCTGCTGCCAGGTCCAGAGTCTGTCATGGGTCCCTGTACGGCCTCCCATTGCTGCTGTCTCCATCGCCACACTCTGCCATGTGCCACTTTCAGGTCTCCTCACACTGCTGGTGTGTAGAATTTTTTGACATAGGGTGCTGGCAGATTACGGGCCTCCTATAGCTGCTGCCAGGCCCCTAATCTGCCATAGGCCCCTATATACCGCCTCCTCATGCTGCTGCCAGGTCCAGAGTCTCTCATGGGTCCCTGTACGGCCTCCCATTGCTGCTGTCTCCATCGCCACACTCTGCCATGTGCCACTTTCAGGTCTCCTCACACTGCTGGTGTGTAGAATTTTTTGACATAGGGTGCTGGCAGATTACGGGCCTCCTATAGCTGCTGCCAGGCCCCTAATCTGCCATAGGCCCCTATATACCGCCTCCTCATGCTGCTGCCAGGTCCAGAGTCTCTCATGGGTCCCTGTACGGCCTCCCATTGCTGCTGTCTCCATCGCCACACTCTGCCATGTGCCACTTTCAGGTCTCCTCACACACTGCTGGTGTGTAGAATTTTTTGACATAGGGTGATGGCATATTACGGGCCTCCCATAGCTGCTGCCAGGCCCCTAATCTGCCATAGGCCCCTATATACCGCCTCCTCATGCTGCTGCCAAGTCCAGAGTCTCTCATGGGTCCCTGTACGGCCTCCCATTGCTGCTGTCTCCATCGCCACACTCTGCCATGTGCCACTTTCAGGTCTCCTCACACTGCTGGTGTGTAGAATTTTTTGACATAGGGTGCTGGCAGATTACGGGCCTCCTATAGCTGCTGCCAGGCCCCTAATCTGCCATGGGCCCCTATATACCGCCTCCTCATGCTGCTGCCAGGTCCAGAGTCTCTCATGGGTCCCTGTACGGCCTCCCATTGCTGCTGTCTCCATCGCCACACTCTGCCATGTGCCACTTTCAGGTCTCCTCACACTGCTGGTGTGTTCAATTTTTTGACATAGGGTGCTGGCAGATTACGGGCCTCCCATAGCTGCTGCCAGGCCCCTAATCTGCCATGGGCCCCTATACCGCCTCCTCATGCTGCTGCCAGGTCCACAGTCTCTCATGCCATGTGCCACTTTCAGGTCTCCTCACACTGCTGGTGTGTTACATTTTTTGTCATAGGGTGCTGGCAGATTACGGGCCTCCTATAGCTGCTGCCAGGCCCCTAATCTGCCATGGGCCCCTATACCGCCTCCTCATGCTGCTGCCAAGTCCAGAGTCTCTCATGGGTCCCTGTACGGCCTCCCATTGCTGCTGTCTCCATCGCCACACTCTGCCATGTGCCACTTTCAGGTCTCCTCACACTGCTGGTGTATTCCATTTTTTGTCATAGGGTGCTGGCAGATTACGGGCCTCCCATAGCTGCTGCCAGGCCCCTAATCTGCCATGGGCCCCTATACCGCCTCCTCATGCTGCTGCCAGGTCCAGAGTCTCTCATGGGTCCCTGTACGGCCTCCCATTGCTGCTGTCTCCATCGACACACTCTGCCATGTGCCACTTTCAGGTCTCCTCACACTGCTGGTGGGTTCCATTTTTTGTCATAGGGTGCTGGCAGATTACGGGCCTCCCATAGCTGCTGCCAGGCCCCTAATCTGCCATGGGCCCCCGTACCGACTCCTCATGCTGCTGCCAGGCCCGTAATCTGTCATGGGCCCCTGTTGTCGCTTGTTGGCATATTCCACTTGTTCAGATGCTCCTTCTCCTGCTACTCCTCTTCACGGATTCCGTCAGCAGTCTTTCTTGGAATCCGTTTCCAAGAGACAACAGTTTGCGAGCACGCACCAGACGGTGCAGAAGCTGAACGTCCTCCTGTCCAAGTTGCTGCTGCCAGGCTCGTAATCTGTCATGCGCCCCTGTACCGCCTCCTCATGCTGCTGCCAGGTCCAGAGTGTGTCATGGGCCCCCGTACCGACTCCTCATGCTGCTGCCAGGCCCGTAATCTGTCATGGGCCCCTGTACCGCCTCCCCATGCTGCTGCCAGGTCCAGAGTGTGTCATGGGTCCCTGTGCGGCCTCCCATTGCTGCTGCCAGGCCCGTAATCTGCCATGGGCCCCCGTACCGACTCCTCATGCTGCTGCCAGGCCCGTAATCTGCCATGGGCCCCTGTACCGCCTCCTCATGCTGCTGCCAGGTCCAGAGTGTGTCATGGGTCCCTGTACGGCCTCCCATTGCTGCTGTCTCTATCGCCACACTCTGCCATGTGCCACTTTCAGGTCTCCTCACACTGCTGGTGGTTTCCATTTTTGTCATAGGGTGCTGTATGGCCTCCCATTGCTGCTGCCTCCACCGCCACACTGTGGCTCCACACTCT
The DNA here is from genome assembly GCF_062004578.1 of Staurois parvus. Lineage (NCBI taxonomy): Eukaryota > Metazoa > Chordata > Amphibia > Anura > Ranidae > Staurois > Staurois parvus. The sequence continues at coordinate 875,284 of NW_028318512.1, forward strand.
GGTTTTGGCCCCGTGACTGCCCAAATGAGTGAAGTGTGCGGTGATTCTAAGATCGACGGCACTCATCTGCATGTCATACTGACTGACAGTATTTTTTCTCTTCCCCAGCAGACTCCAAGGGCATTTAAATTAAAGGTACAGTGTTCAGCACTAATATTAAGTCTCTCTGAAGCCTAGAAACACCCTTTTTTAAGTTAAATTCACAGCGAATATATTCGACTTGAATCAAAATTTTTCCACGAATTCGCCGAATCAGTCGAATCGAATTTTTGAATACTTCGCTCATCTCTAGTTGTATCATAAGGATAATCTACAAAATTGTATTACATAAATATTGCTGACACACAAAGTGTAAACCATGTGTCACCAGTGATACAACTGTGTATAGTGTTTTAATCACACTGAATTGGAAATGATGATTAGGACCAGTAAGAGCCAATTGAAGCAGGATGTTTCATGAGTTCTGAATTAAACAGGGGCGGACTGACCATTTGGAAACTAGGGCACTGCCCGAGGGCCCGGGGTCAATAGGGGGCCCCATGAGATGCCCCTGGTTTTTCATAGGCTTTTTGAGTTTGGGCAAGGACACAGGGGCCCCATGATCCCCTATTGCCCGGGGGCCCCATGAGTTGTCAGTCCGCCCCTGGTATTAAACACACAGAGCACTCCTTACCAAGGGAGTCTAGCAAACAAAAATGTGTTTATGCACATACAAAAGTGAGCACACAGGTTTGGTTGCCAATCATCTGACTTTCTTGAAGTTGGTTTGAAGTTTCAAGTGAGAGAGTGCATGTCTTAAAATACATACAAAATTAAACAAGCACATGGAAAAGGGGCAAAATTTTCCCTCTCATCACTATGATATGATCAGGCTATCCTGTCGCCAATAATATAAAAATGAAAAAGATTAAAAAGGTACCAGGGTCATCTCATGGGGCCCCCTACTGACCTCGGGCCCTCGGACAGTGCCCGAGTTTCCAAATGGTCAGTCCGCCCCTGCCCCCAGGTCACCAGAACTAGTGCCCCCAGTGGAAGATTTCCCTATATTACTGTTATGGGACAACCCAAAATTTGGGATTTTACTGTTACTTTCAATGATAATGGTAAACAGGACAAATAGGGAGGGGGAATCTCCCTAAATGGGGGCACAGACAGCAATGAAAACTGACAGGTGTTTTAATCCATTTCAGCTCTATCCAAAACTGCCTTTAGTTGTACTGTTTTACATCTGATTATTCACTATTGACATAAAGTCTTTATTTTTCAAATAATAGTTTAATATGTTTAAAGGGGTAGTTCACCTTCACCACATAACTGCCTATGCAGGTAAGGGGCGACTGTATGTCTCTGACTAAAGTTGAATAATGTCCTTGCTATAGGTGTAGGCCATTTATGTACCTTATGAAGCCTGACTGAAATACTCCCAGGATGTTACCAAGTGAAGCCTAGTCATTACTGCTCACCCCCACCATCAATCACAGTAATGATCCTTATCTTTGATGCAGACTCTCTCACATGCTCTTTCTCTCCTCTGATGTAGTAGCTCTGAGCTTAACATCTGATAACTCACTCTTGTGATGGTGGAGGTGAGTAGTAAAGACTAGGCCTCACTTAGCAACATCCTGAGAGTATTTCAGACAGGCTTCATGAAGTACGTAAATGGCCTACACCTATAACAAGGGCATGATTCAACTTTAGTCAGAGATACAGTTTGTTTTTATCTACAAACTCCCCTTATCTGCAGTTATAGGCAGTTTTTTGGTAAAGGTGATCTAACCCTTTAACACAAATGGCAAAAGATTCCCAAAGCACTGAGAATTTTCTAAAGAAAGAACAAAGTTATTTGCCTCCCTGTCTTTAACTACAATTTTAGAAGTAATAGCAATACGAGGAGTATGTGTATGATAAGAGGGAGTCATTGCTTTGAAACTTTAAATTGTGTCTGTAAATTTCAGCTTGAGCTACTGAGCTTTATAAAGAATGGTTTATTTCAGAAAATTTGATAAGAATGGGCAGGCAAACATGTCAAGGGGATGCTAAAGTTCTGTCTGTTGGCCTAAAATGAAATAAAAAATGTTCTTATGCAATATTTTTTATAATTATCTGAATAAACGGAAATTAAATATTTGAAATTGTAATTTATTTTTCCCTGATCATAATTACTAACAACATAACATATGAGAAACCACAATACATTGCTTTTAAGATAGAAGAAAACATTTAAAAAAAAAACATTTGTGATGAACATTCTTTGGTTCAAGGAGCAACGTAAGTTATTTGATATTTTATTACAAAAGTGTACTTATTCTTTGAACCAATTGCAGTTTATTAAAACTAAAATATTCAGTGGCATTTTTGAAGAAATAAAAGGAAATGTATACAGTTTCTTTAATGCTGTTAAAATAATTGTTTGAATATGTAAGAAATGCAGAGGAAAAGAAATAATAAATTATGTGTTAATGAATAATCACAAAATCTAATTAGTAGCAGCAATAAAATGAATGCATTATTTTTTATTTTTTTTAAGATGTACAATGCCTTTAGAATGAAAATTAACTTCTTGCAAATTATGTTCTTCCTAACGCCTTTTGTTAAAATAAAGAGTTGCTCGAGTATCTGAGCGCAGATAATAAAACTCAGCCTTAATTAATTGACTTATCCCATTTTTATTCTGATTCTGATAGTATATTAGATTCCACAAAGAATAACATTAAAGGATGTTACTCACTACAGCGGAGAAATGTGATTTTATACTAAATATAAATATTAGTACTGCCTATGACATTTCCTTCTGGCACGATTGAAAGCACACCAAAAAATGTCAGAAATGAATTAACAATTAATTGGATCTCATCTTAAAATAAGTTGGCACAGTAATAGTTTGTTATAAATAAAACATTTTATTTTCTATTTTGTTTTATCAAAACTAAAATTAGTACAGTGTTTCTATTATTATATACTATAAGGAGAGATAAGTACTTTACCCAAACCACCATTAAACCTAGATTGACCAGATCTGTGGTACCCAACTGTCTGGGAATAATGCCAGTTTACTGGTTAGCCTATATGCTCAAACCCCTTCATCCTACCAGTCTACTTAAAGACTAACATTGGGACCCCCCCATCACCCTCATACTTACCCCTGAAGGTCCCCCATTTTTTTCTGATATTTACATAATTACCATCTCTAAAGTCTTCAAGCCAGTCACATGACTCATCAGGTCCTCTTTTTTCTTGCCTATTTCCCAGGCTGGGCAATCTTTTCTAAGGCTCAGAAGTCAAAACGACTCTAAAAGATATCTACTAATTAGCAACCTGCTTTGTTGCTAGCATTCACAACCGTTGGCCTGCAATGCTGGAGGTGAGTACCAATGGTTTTCACATCCTAGCACAGGCCATGCTGGTTGTTTCTTAGCCAGACTTCTGAGAGGACCCAGATAGCCTACAGGTAAAACAATAAAGTTATTTATCCTTTTACAAAGCTGCACAAATCTACTGGGACCCCTTGACTGCATAGGCTATTTTCTGAAAAAAAGTTAATCTTAGCCTTTAAGACATATACAGATATACAGTACTTTAATTACATTACAGTAGATTCTATCACTTCCATTATTAGTTTTAATTAGTGGACATTAATACTGGAATTTTTATAGATAGGCAGCTCCTATCCTCATATTGATTAGTGGTTCCATATTAATAATAACTACTGCAGTTGTAAATATACACAAAAATATACACTTAGCATCTTTACAAATCACTGCTCTGTTTATTCTGTGCATTTTAATTTTTTTTTTTTATACACGTGATTAGGTAGGTATCACATTAATATTACAATTGTACTTTTATGGTAACAAGGGCCATTACATAGGCAGACTAATTTCTAACCATGACTTGAAGGAATGCAAATGTAATGAAAACATTTCTTTCCAAATCACTGTTCTGTTTATTTGGTGGATGTGAAGTTTTTTTTAATACACGTGATTACTTTGTTTGCTCTGTTGTTAGTTTTAGTTAAATATTATAAGTAGAGATGAGCGAATCGAAGTATCCGAAGTGGAATTCGAGTCGAATATCGGAAAAATTTCGATTCGTGCCGAATCCGAAAAACAGCCTAATTCGGACGCGCGAATCGAAATTTTTCAGAAAATGGCGGCTGACATGTGCGGCGACGGAGCGGGGATGTCGGGGAAGGCGCGCAGACAAGGCGCGCTGCCCCATAATGCATTCCTCAACGACATGTGATCGCATCAGCCAATCAGCAGCCAGCCAGCCAGCACTGTGTAATGGTCGAGGTATATATAGCGGCCATTTTGGAAATCTTCATTTGCCTGCAGTCATTGAACAGAGGCAGACCGCTCTGTACTAGGGACAGGGACAGAGTTAGGGCCACAGAAACGAGAATTGGGGACAGAGAGAAGTTACTTAGGGACAGAGAACCATTACTCAGGGACACAGACTTGTTAATGAGGGCCACAGAATCGTTATTTAGGGACAAAGAAACGCTAGTTAGGGCCACAGAATTCATACTCAGGGACAGACAGAATTGTTACTCAGTGCCAGAGAATTGTTACTTAGGGCCAAAGAAAAGTTATTAGGGCCACAGAATTTTTACTCAGGGACAGACAGAATTGTTACTGAGTGCCAGAGAATTGTTACTCAGGGACAGACAGAATTGTTACTGAGTGCCAGAGAATTCTTACTCAGGGCCACAGAATTCATTCTCAGGGACAGACAGAATTGTTACTCAGGGACAGACAGAATTGTTACTGAGTGCCAGAGAATTGTTACTCAGGGACAGACAGAATTGTTACTGAGTGCCAGAGAATTGTTACTCAGGGACAGACAGAATTGTTACTGAGTGCCAGAGAATTGTTACTCAGGGACAGACAGAATTGTTACTGAGTGCCAGAGAATTGTTACTCAGGGACAGACAGAATTGTTACTGAGTGCCAGAGAATTGTTACTCAGGGACAGACAGAATTGTTACTGAGTGCCAGAGAATTGTTACTCAGGGACAGACAGAATTGTTACTGAGTGCCAGAGAATTGTTACTCGCACAGACACAAAATTGTTACTTGCACAGACACAGAATTGTTACTCGCGCAGACACAGAATTGTTACTCAGGGCCACAGAATTCATACTCAGGGACAGACAGAATTGTTACTGAGTGCCAGAGAATTGTTACTCAGGGACAGACAGAATTGTTACTGAGTGCCAGAGAATTGTTACTCAGGGACAGACAGAATTGTTACTGAGTGCCAGAGAATTGTTACTCGCACAGACACAAAATTGTTACTTGCACAGACACAGAATTGTTACTCGCACAGACACAGAATTGTTACTCAGGGCCACAGAATTCATACTCAGGGACAGACAGAATTGTTACTGAGCGCCAGAGAATTGTTACTCAGGGACAGACAGAATTGTTACTGAGTGCCAGAGAATTGTTACTCAGGGACAGACAGAATTGTTACTGAGTGCCAGAGAATTGTTACTCAGGGACAGACAGAATTGTTACTGAGTGCCAGAGAATTGTTACTCGCACAGACACAAAATTGTTACTTGCACAGACACAGAATTGTTACTCGCACAGACACAGAATTGTTACTCAGGGCCACAGAATTCATACTCAGGGACAGACAGAATTGTTACTGAGTGCCAGAGAATTGTTACTCAGGGACAGACAGAATTGTTACTGAGTGCCAGAGAATTGTTACTCGCACAGACACAAAATTGTTACTTGCACAGACACAGAATTGTTACTCGCACAGACACAGAATTGTTACTCAGGGCCACAGAATTCATACTCAGGGACAGACAGAATTGTTACTGAGTGCCAGAGAATTGTTACTCAGGGACAGACAGAATTGTTACTGAGTGCCAGAGAATTCTTACTCAGGGACAGACAGAATTGTTACTGAGTGCCAGAGAATTGTTACTCTCACAGACACAAAATTGTTACTTGCACAGACACAGAATTGTTACTCGCACAGAGACAGAATTGTTACTCAGGGCCACAGAATTCATACTCAGGGACAGACAGAATTGTTACTGAGTGCCAGAGAATTGTTACTCAGGGACAGACAGAATTGTTACTGAGTGCCAGAGAATTGTTACTCTCACAGACACAAAATTGTTACTTGCACAGACACAGAATTGTTACTTGCACAGACACACAATTGTTACTCAGGGCCACAGAATTCATACTCAGGGACAGACAGAATTGTTACTGAGTGCCAGAGAATTCTTACTCAGGGCCACAGAATTCATACTCAGGGACAGACAGAATTGTTACTCAGGGACAGACAGAATTGTTACTGAGTGCCAGAGAATTGTTACTCAGGGACAGACAGAATTGTTACTGAGTGCCAGAGAATTCTTACTCAGGGACAGACAGAATTGTTACTGAGTGCCAGAGAATTGTTACTCTCACAGACACAAAATTGTTACTTGCACAGACACAGAATTGTTACTCGCACAGAGACAGAATTGTTACTCAGGGCCACAGAATTCATACTCAGGGACAGACAGAATTGTTACTGAGTGCCAGAGAATTGTTACTCAGGGACAGACAGAATTGTTACTGAGTGCCAGAGAATTGTTACTCTCACAGACACAAAATTGTTACTTGCACAGACACAGAATTGTTACTTGCACAGACACACAATTGTTACTCAGGGCCACAGAATTCATACTCAGGGACAGACAGAATTGTTACTGAGTGCCAGAGAATTCTTACTCAGGGCCACAGAATTCATACTCAGGGACAGACAGAATTGTTACTCAGGGACAGACAGAATTGTTACTGAGTGCCAGAGAATTGTTACTCAGGGACAGACAGAATTGTTACTGAGTGCCAGAGAATTCTTACTCAGGGACAGACAGAATTGTTACTGAGTGCCAGAGAATTGTTACTCTCACAGACACAAAATTGTTACTTGCACAGACACAGAATTGTTACTCGCACAGAGACAGAATTGTTACTCAGGGCCACAGAATTCATACTCAGGGACAGACAGAATTGTTACTGAGTGCCAGAGAATTGTTACTCAGGGACAGACAGAATTGTTACTGAGTGCCAGAGAATTGTTACTCTCACAGACACAAAATTGTTACTTGCACAGACACAGAATTGTTACTTGCACAGACACACAATTGTTACTCAGGGCCACAGAATTCATACTCAGGGACAGACAGAATTGTTACTGAGTGCCAGAGAATTCTTACTCAGGGCCACAGAATTCATACTCAGGGACAGACAGAATTGTTACTCAGGGACAGACAGAATTGTTACTGAGTGCCAGAGAATTGTTACTCAGGGACAGACAGAATTGTTACTGAGTGCCAGAGAATTGTTACTCTCACAGACACAAAATTGTTACTTGCACAGACACAGAATTGTTACTTGCACAGACACACAATTGTTACTCAGGGCCACAGAATTCATACTCAGGGACAGACAGAATTGTTACTGAGTGCCAGAGAATTGTTACTCAGGGACAGACAGAATTGTTACTGAGTGCCAGAGAATTGTTACTCTCACAGACACAAAATTGTTACTTGCACAGACACAGAATTGTTACTCGCACAGAGACAGAATTGTTACTCAGGGCCACAGAATTCATACTCAGGGACAGACAGAATTGTTACTGAGTGCCAGAGAATTGTTACTCGCACAGACACAAAATTGTTACTTGCACAGACACAGAATTGTTACTCGCGCAGACACAGAATTGTTACTCAGGGCCACAGAATTCATACTCAGGGACAGACAGAATTGTTACTGAGTGCCAGAGAATTGTTACTCAGGGACAGACAGAATTGTTACTGAGTGCCAGAGAATTGTTACTCAGGGACAGACAGAATTGTTACTGAGTGCCAGAGAATTGTTACTCAGGGACAGACAGAATTGTTACTGAGTGCCAGAGAATTGTTACTCAGGGACAGACAGAATTGTTACTGAGTGCCAGAGAATTGTTACTCAGGGACAGACAGAATTGTTACTGAGTGCCAGAGAATTGTTACTCAGGGACAGACAGAATTGTTACTGAGTGCCAGAGAATTGTTACTCAGGGACAGACAGAATTGTTACTGAGTGCCAGAGAATTGTTACTCGCACAGACACAAAATTGTTACTTGCACAGACACAGAATTGTTACTCGCACAGACACAGAATTGTTACTCGCACAGACACAGAATTGTTACTCAGGGCCACAGAATTCATACTCAGGGACAGACAGAATTGTTACTGAGTGCCAGAGAATTGTTACTCAGGGACACCTAATCGTTGAATTAAATAGTATGTCAGACAACATGCAGAGGAGTGGCAGAGGAGGCAATGTTTTAGGAGCGAGCAGACGTGGCAGCAGAGGAAGGGGTCGAGGCAGCAGTATTCGCAGCCAGAGGCCAGTGCTCCCGGTGTCATCCAGCGGTCGTGTCTCCACCGACAACCCTGCCGTCATTGATTGGTTGGCTCGGTCGTCTTCCTCTTCCCAGGTCACCTCTGACACCTACAGCCAACGGTCGGTGGGTACGTCAGACACAACCGTTAGTTGGCATGGCCCGGGACCAAGCCCACTGAAATCACGTGTCCTCTACCTGCCCCTGTCCTTTGCTGTTCCCTCACCAAGCGAAGTATCGCATGCTGTGGGCTCAGCCCCACTGTACAGTGAGGAAGAGCTAACAGAGGGCGGTCAGGAACGGGGGGAGACATCGGCCTTTTCAGCAGCCAAGCGAACAAGTACTGGCGAGGAGAGTGGCTTGGTAGCCGGTCTAGAGACAGGTCTGTCTCCTGACCCAGACGCAGCCGAGGGGGCTAGTAGTGAGGCGGAGACCCTACTTGATGATGAGGAGGTTGATCGCACTTGGCAGCCTCGTCGTCATCAGGCAATTTCTTCCGCATCATCAGGAGAAGAGGGTGGCAGCTTGGCAGCGAGCAAAACAGTCGGTGGGTTGCCCAGGAGACAGCAGCAGGGTCGCATCAGTGTCAGTGGAGCCAAACGTCCACGGAGTAGAGCACCAGCTCCACTGCAGCCTACCACCACGGCCAGTAGTGGTGCCGGTGCGCACGGAGGAAGTAGCAGTCAGCCAGTGAAGAGTAGCGGGGGCAAAGTTTCCTACTCGGTGGTGTGGCAATTTTTCCTCAAGCCGCCCGAGGAAGTAAACGTAGCCGTATGTCGACTATGTGGCCAGAAATGCAAGCGTGGCCAGGGGGCCCATGTTGGGACTACAGCGTTGCGTCAGCATATGCAGCGTCACCATTCGGTGGCCTGGGAAAACCGTGATAAACATACGGCGGTTCTGCCTGCCCCAGCCCCCGCTCCATCACCCGCTCCGTTACTTGCTCCGTCACCCGACGTCGTCAATCGCCCTCTATCAGCCAGTCAAGGCTCCAACACCTCTGCTGAGGGGAGTTGTCGCTCATTGGCATCTTCCGCTCGTTCAGATGCTCCTTCTCCTGCTACTCCTCTTCTCGGATTCCGTCAACAGTCTTTCTTGGAATCCGTATCCAAGAGACAACAGTTTGCGAGCACGCACCCGACGGTGCAAAAGCTGAACGTCCTCCTGTCCAAGTTGCTGGTGCTGCAGTCCCTCCCTTTCCAACTGGTGGACTCAGCACCTTTCCGAGAAATGATGGCTTGTGCCGCGCCGCGGTGGAGAGTGCCAAGCCGTCATTTCTTTGCCCAAAAGGCAGTGCCAGCCCTGCATTCACATGTAGAAGAGATGGTGGGCCAGTCTTTGAGCATGTCGGTCTCTGCCAAAGTGCACGGCAGCGCCGACGTGTGGAGCTGTAACTACGGTCAGGGACAGTACATGTCATTTACGGCCCACTGGGTGAACGTGGTGCCGGCACAGCCGCACCAGCAACTTGGACAGGTCACGACGCTTTTGCCTCCACGTTTGCACGTCCTTGGTCCAGCAAGCATGTCCGCCTCTACCACCTCTTTTTCCGCCGTGTCCTCAGCCGCCACCCCCGTGCCAAGTCCCATTACCCGACCGGCATATCACATGTGCAGGGCGCAACGGTGTCACGCTGTGCTGCACCTGGTATGCCTTGGCGAACGTAGTCACACAGGGGAGGAACTGCTGAGTGTAATGAACAGAGAAATCGACAGATGGCTGTCTCCGCGCAAACTAAAAATCGGAACCATGTTGACTGACAACGGAAAGAACATGGTGTCTGCTCTGCGTCAAGGAAGGTTGTGCCATGCGCCATGCATGGCTCACGTGTTCAATCTGGTTGTCAAGCGGTTCCTAAAATCCACCATCCCACTGCAAGACATCCTTAAAATGTCACGTAAACTGTGCATGCATTTCAGCCATTCCTACACCGCAAAGAACACCCTCATTGAGCTGCAGCGGCAGAACGGAATTCCACAGCATCGCCTGATCTGCGACGTTGCAACAAGGTGGAATTCAACCCTACACATGTTAGACCGCCTTTACGAGCAGCGAAAGGCCATCACCGATTTCCTGATGTTACAAGCGGATAAAGGTACTCCCCTGTGTAACTTAGATGTCAGCCATTGGCAGCTCATGCGTGACACCTGCCGCTTGCTCAGGCCCTTTGAGGAGGCCACGCTATTCGTGAGTCGGCAGGACTATGGGATGAACGACGTCATTCCTCTGTTGCACGTCCTGGAACAAATGCTGTTAACAATGGCTGGTCAGGGTGCGGTAGACGTGGCGCACAGATCTCAACGCCACATGACCCCTGTGGGGGCAGGACAGGAAGAAGAGGAGGAGGTAGAGGAGGACATTTGTGCTCAGGAATTATTGAGTGAAATGGGTGGTTTTTCCACTCAGCGGACAGGAGTGGAGGAGCAGGAGCATCTGGTAGAGGAGGAGGAGGAGGAGACAGAGGACCCAGACGCACCGTGGCAGTATGCTGTGGAGATGGAGGCAGGGAGTCCCTCGCATTCCTTGGCACAAATGGCCCATAGCATGCTCGGTTGCTTGCGTAGCGACAGCCGAATAATAACCATCAGACAGAGGGATGACTTTTGGCTGTCCACCTTGTTGGACCCTCGCTACCGGTCCAAAATGGTGGCCTTTTTCACACCTGCTGAGAGGGAGGCCAAAATTACGTACTATAAAAACCACCTATGTAGTCAGTTGGTCTCTGCCTTTGTGCGCCATCGTCCATCCTCAGACACTGTGGGCCCTGTGCGCTCGCGTTCCGCTGGCATGGCAGCAGGGGAGGGGTGGGGTGGTAGGAGCAGTGGCAGCTCCACCAGCAGCGGCTGCCTCAGTCTGCAGTCGATGATGAGTAGCTTTCTTCACCAGCGCAGTGAGGAAACTACTAACCAGCCGCAGCAGCAGCAGCAGCATCAGGTGGACCTGGAGCAGGAGCTCAAACAACAGGCTTGGGCCTACTTGGACAGCACCCTGCCAACCGAGGTAGACAATCCCCTTGACTACTGGGCAACGAAACTTGACCTTTGGCCCCAACTAGCTGAATTTGCCCTTGAAAGGCTGTCATGCCCGGCCAGTAGCGTGGCATCGGAGCGCGTGTTTAGTGCGGCAGGAGGTATTGTAACTCCGCGGAGGACACGACTGTCCACCCAAAGTGTGGAGAGACTCACGTTTGTGAAAATGAATCAGGCGTGGATTAGTCTGGATTTCAAACCACCAGTTCCTGACACAACTGACTAAATCCGCCATGAATCATGCCTCAAACATGTGCCACTTTCAGGTCTCCTCACACTGCTGGTGTGTTGAATTTTTTGACATAGGGTGCTGGCAGATTACGGGCCTCCTATAGCTGCTGCCAGGCCCCTAATCTGCCATAGGCCCCTATATACCACCTCCTCCTGCTGCTGCCAGGTCCAGAGTCTCTCATGGGTCCCTGTACGGCCTCCCATTGCTGCTGTCTCCATCGCCACACTCTGCTGCCATGTGCCACTTTCAGGTCTCTTCACACTGCTGGTGTGTTAAATTTTTTGACATAGGGTGCAGGCAGATTACGGGCCTCACATAGCTGCTGCCAGGCCCCTAATCTGCCATGGGCCCCTATATACCACCTCCTCCTGCTGCTGCCAGGTCCAGAGTCTCTCATGGGTCCCTGTACGGCCTCCCATTGCTGCTGTCTCCATCGCCACACTCTGCTGCCATGTGCCACTTTCAGGTCTCTTCACACTGCTGGTGTGTTAAATTTTTTGACATAGGGTGCTGCAAGATAACGGGCCTCACATAGCTGCTGCCAGGCCCCTAATCAGCCATGAGCCCCTATACCGCCTCCTCCTGCTGCTGCCAGGTCCAGAGTCTCTCATGCCATGTGCCACTTTCAGGTCTCTTCACACTGCTGGTGTGTTAAATTTTTTGACATAGGGTGCTGGCAGATTACGGGCCTCCCATAGCTGCTGCCAGGCCCCTAATCTGCCATGGGCCCCTATATACCGCCTCCTCATGCTGCTGCCAAGTCCAGAGTCTGTCATGGTCCCTGTACGGCCTCCCATTGCTGCTGTCTCCATCGCCACACTCTGCTGCCATGTGCCACTTTCAGGTCTCTTCACACTGCTGGTGTGTTAAATTTTTTGACATAGGGTGCAGGCAGATTACGGGCCTCACATAGCTGCTGCCAGGCCCCTAATCTGCCATGGGCCCCTATATACCGCCTCCTCATGCTGCTGCCAAGTCCAGAGTCTGTCATGGTCCCTGTACGGCCTCCCATTGCTGCTGTCTCCATCGCCACACTCTGCTGCCATGTGCCACTTTCAGGTCTCTTCACACTGCTGGTGTGTTTAATTTTTTGACATAGGGTGCAGGCAGATTACGGGCCTCCCATAGCTGCTGCCAGGCCCCTAATCTGCCATGGGCCCCTATATACCGCCTCCTCATGCTGCTGCCAAGTCTAGAGTCTCTCATGGGTCCCTGTACGGCCTCCCATTGCTGCTGTCTCCATCGCCACACTCTGCTGCCATGTGCCACTTTCAGGTCTCTTCACACTGCTGGTGTGTTTAATTTTTTGACATAGGGTGCAGGCAGATTACGGGCCTCACATAGCTGCTGCCAGGCCCCTAATCTGCCATGGGCCCCTATATACCGCCTCCTCATGCTGCTGCCAAGTCTAGAGTCTCTCATGGGTCCCTGTACGGCCTCCCATTGCTGCTGTCTCCATCGCCACACTCTGCTGCCATGTGCCACTTTCAGGTCTCTTCACACTGCTGGTGTGTTTAATTTTTTGACATAGGGTGCAGGCAGATTACGGGCCTCACATAGCTGCTGCCAGGCCCCTAATCTGCCATGGGCCCCTATATACCGCCTCCTCATGCTGCTGCCAAGTCTAGAGTCTCTCATGGGTCCCTGTACGGCCTCCCATTGCTGCTGTCTCCATCGCCACACTCTGCTGCCATGTGCCACTTTCAGGTCTCTTCACACTGCTGGTGTGTTTAATTTTTTGACATAGGGTGCAGGCAGATTACGGGCCTCACATAGCTGCTGCCAGGCCCCTAATCTGCCATGGGCCCCTATATACCGCCTCCTCATGCTGCTGCCAAGTCTAGAGTCTCTCATGGGTCCCTGTACGGCCTCCCATTGCTGCTGTCTCCATCGCCACACTCTGCTGCCATGTGCCACTTTCAGGTCTCTTCACACTGCTGGTGTGTTAAATTTTTTGACATAGGGTGCAGGCAGATTACGGGCCTCACATAGCTGCTGCCAGGCCCCTAATCTGCCATGGGCCCCTATATACCGCCTCCTCATGCTGCTGCCAAGTCCAGAGTCTGTCATGGTCCCTGTACGGCCTCCCATTGCTGCTGTCTCCATCGCCACACTCTGCTGCCATGTGCCACTTTCAGGTCTCTTCACACTGCTGGTGTGTTAAATTTTTTGACATAGGGTGCAGGCAGATTACGGGCCTCCCATAGCTGCTGCCAGGCCCCTAATCTGCCATGGGCCCCTATATACCGCCTCCTCATGCTGCTGCCAAGTCCAGAGTCTGTCATGGTCCCTGTACGGCCTCCCATTGCTGCTGTCTCCATCGCCACACTCTGCTGCCATGTGCCACTTTCAGGTCTCTTCACACTGCTGGTGTGTTAAATTTTTTGACATAGGGTGCAGGCAGATTACGGGCCTCACATAGCTGCTGCCAGGCCCCTAATCTGCCATGGGCCCCTATATACCGCCTCCTCATGCTGCTGCCAAGTCCAGAGTCTGTCATGGTCCCTGTACGGCCTCCCATTGCTGCTGTCTCCATCGCCACACTCTGCTGCCATGTGCCACTTTCAGGTCTCTTCACACTGCTGGTGTGTTTAATTTTTTGACATAGGGTGCAGGCAGATTACGGGCCTCACATAGCTGCTGCCAGGCCCCTAATCTGCCATGGGCCCCTATATACCGCCTCCTCATGCTGCTGCCAAGTCTAGAGTCTCTCATGGGTCCCTGTACGGCCTCCCATTGCTGCTGTCTCCATCGCCACACTCTGCTGCCATGTGCCACTTTCAGGTCTCTTCACACTGCTGGTGTGTTTAATTTTTTGACATAGGGTGCAGGCAGATTACGGGCCTCACATAGCTGCTGCCAGGCCCCTAATCTGCCATGGGCCCCTATATACCGCCTCCTCATGCTGCTGCCAAGTCTAGAGTCTCTCATGGGTCCCTGTACGGCCTCCCATTGCTGCTGTCTCCATCGCCACACTCTGCTGCCATGTGCCACTTTCAGGTCTCTTCACACTGCTGGTGTGTTAAATTTTTTGACATAGGGTGCAGGCAGATTACGGGCCTCACATAGCTGCTGCCAGGCCCCTAATCTGCCATGGGCCCCTATATACCGCCTCCTCATGCTGCTGCCAAGTCCAGAGTCTGTCATGGTCCCTGTACGGCCTCCCATTGCTGCTGTCTCCATCGCCACACTCTGCTGCCATGTGCCACTTTCAGGTCTCTTCACACTGCTGGTGTGTTAAATTTTTTGACATAGGGTGCAGGCAGATTACGGGCCTCACATAGCTGCTGCCAGGCCCCTAATCTGCCATGGGCCCCTATATACCGCCTCCTCATGCTGCTGCCAAGTCCAGAGTCTGTCATGGTCCCTGTACGGCCTCCCATTGCTGCTGTCTCCATCGCCACACTCTGCTGCCATGTGCCACTTTCAGGTCTCTTCACACTGCTGGTGTGTTAAATTTTTTGACATAGGGTGCAGGCAGATTACGGGCCTCACATAGCTGCTGCCAGGCCCCTAATCTGCCATGGGCCCCTATATACCGCCTCCTCATGCTGCTGCCAAGTCCAGAGTCTGTCATGGGTCCCTGTACGGCCTCCCATTGCTGCTGTCTCCATCGCCACACTCTGCCATGTGCCACTTTCAGGTCTCCTCACACTGCTGGTGTGTTGAATTTTTTGACATAGGGTGCTGGCAGATTACGGGCCTCCTATAGCTGCTGCCAGGCCCCTAATCTGCCATGGGCCCCTATATACCGCCTCCTCATGCTGCTGCCAAGTTCAGAGTCTGTCATGGGTCCCTGTACGGCCTCCCATTGCTGCTGTCTCCATCGCCACACTCTGCCATGTGCCACTTTCAGGTCTCCTCACACTGCTGGTGTGTTGAATTTTTTGACATAGGGTGCTGGCAGATTACGGGCCTCCTATAGCTGCTGCCAGGCCCCTAATCTGCCATAAGCCCCTATATACCGCCTCCTCATGCTGCTGCCAAGTCCAGAGTCTGTCATGGGTCCCTGTACGGCCTCCCATTGCTGCTGTCTCCATCGCCACACTCTGCCATGTGCCACTTTCAGGTCTCCTCACACACTGCTGGTGTGTTGAATTTTTTGACATAGGGTGCTGGCAGATTACGGGCCTCCTATAGCTGCTGCCAGGCCCCTAATCTGCCGTAGGCCCCTATATACCGCCTCCTCATGCTGCTGCCAGGTCCAGAGTCTCTCATGGGTCCCTGTACGGCCTCCCATTGCTGCTGTCTCCATCGCCACACTCTGCCATGTGCCACTTTCAGGTCTCCTCACACTGCTGGTGTGTTCCATTTTTTGTCATAGGGTGCTGGCAGATTATGGGCCTCCCATAACTGCTGCCAGGCCCCTAATCTGCCATGGGCCCCTATACCGACTCCTCATGCTGTGACGTTGCAACAAGGTGGAATTCAACCCTACATATGTTAGACCGCCTTTACGAACAGCAAAAGGCCATCACAGATTTCCTGATGTTAAAAGCAGATAAAGGTACTCCCTGTGTAACTTAGATGTCAGCCATTGGCAGCTCATGCGTGACACCTGCGCTTGCTCAGGCCCTTTGAGGAGGCCACGCTATTCGTGAGTCGGCAGGACTATGGGATGAACGACGTCATTCCTCTGTTGCACGTCCTGGAACAAATGCTGTTAACAATGGCTGGTCAGGGTGCGGTAGACGTGGCGCACAGATCTCAACGCCACATGGCCCCTGTGGGGGCAGGACTGGAAGAAGAGGAGGAGGTAGAGGAGGACATTGGTGCTCAGGAATTATTGAGTGAAATGGGTGGTTTTTCCACTCAGCGGACAGGAGTGGAGGAGCAGGAGCATCTGGTAGAGGAGGAGGAAGAGGAGACAGAGGACCTAGACGCACCGTGGCAGTATGCTGTGGAGATGGAGGCAGGGAGTCCCTCGCATTCCTTGGCACAAATGGCCCATAGCATGCTCGGTTGCTTGCGTAGCGACAGCCGAATAATAACCATCAGACAGAGGGATGACTTTTGGCTGTCCACCTTGTTGGACCCTCGCTACCGTTCAAAAATGGTGGCCTTTTTCACACCTGCTGAGAGGGAGGCCAAAATAACGTACTATAAAAAACACCTATGTAGTCAGCTGGTCTCTGCCTGTCTGCGCCAACGTCCATCCTCAGACACTGTGGGCCCTGTGCGCTCGTGTTCCGCTGCCATGGCAGCAGGGGAGGGGTGGGGTGGTAGGAGCAGTGGCAGCTCCACCAGCAGCGGCTGCCTCAGTCTGCAGTCGATGATGAGTAGCTTTCTTCACCAGCGCAGTGAGGAAACTACTAACCAGCCGCAGCAGCAGCAGCAGCATCAGGTGGACCTGGAGCAGGACCTCAAACAACAGGCTTAGGCCTACTGGGACAGCACCCTGCCAACCGAGGTAGACAATCCCCTTGACTACTGGGCAACGAAACTTGACCTTTGGCCCCAACTAGCTGAATTTGCCCTTGAAAGGCTGTCATGCCCGGCCAGTAGCGTGGCATCGGAGCGCGTGTTTAGTGCGGCAGGAGGTATTGCAACTCCGCGGAGGACACGACTGTCCACCCAAAGTGTGGAGAGACTCACGTTTGTGAAAATGAATCAGGCGTGGATTAGTCTGGATTTCAAACCACCAGTTCCTGACACAACTGACTAAATCCGCCATGAATCATGCCCCAAACATGTGCCACTTTCAGGTCTCCTCACACTGCTGGTGTGTTCCATTTTTTGTCATAGGGTGCTGGCAGATTACGGGCCTCCCATAGCTGCTGCCAGGCCCCTAATCTGCCATGGGCCCCTATACCGCCTCCTCATGCTGCTGCCAAGTCCAGAGTCTCTCATGGGTCCCTGTACGGCCTCCCATTGCTGCTGCCTCCATCGCCACACTCTGCCATGTGCCACTTTCAGGTCTCCTCACACTGCTGGTGTGTTCCATTTTTTGTCATAGGGTGCTGGCAGATTACGGGCCTCCCATAGCTGCTGCCAGGCCCCTAATCTGCCATGGGCCCCTATACCGCCTCCTCATGCTGCTGCCAGGTCCAGAGTCTCTCATGGGTCCCTGTACGGCCTCCCATTGCTGCTGTCTCCATCGCCACACTCTGCCATGTGCCACTTTCAGGTCTCCTCACACTGCTGGTGGGTTCCATTTTTTGTCATAGGGTGCTGGCAGATTACGGGCCTCCCATAGCTGCTGCCAGGCCCGTAATCTGCCATGGGCCCCCGTACCGACTCCTCATGCTGCTGCCAGGCCCGTAATCTGTCATGGGCCACTGTTGTCGCTTGTTGGCATATTCCGCTCGTTCAGATGCTCCTTCTCCTGCTACTCCTCTTCACGGATTCCGTCAGCAGTCTTTCTTGGAATCCGTTTCCAAGAGACAACAGTTTGCGAGCACGCACCCGACGGTGCAGAAGCTGAACGTCCTCCTGTCCAAGTTGCTGCTGCCAGGCTCGTAATCTGTCATGCGCCCCTGTACCGCCTCCTCATGCTGCTGCCAGGTCCAGAGTGTGTCATGGGCCCCCGTACCGACTCCTCATGCTGCTGCCAGGCCCGTAATCTGTCATGGGCCCCTGTACCGCCTCCCCATGCTGCTGCCAGGTCCAGAGTGTGTCATGGGTCCCTGTACGGCCTCCCATTGCTGCTGCCAGGCCCGTAATCTGCCATGGGCCCCTGTACCGACTCCTCATGCTGCTGCCAGGCCCGTAATCTGTCATGGGCCCCTGTACCGCCTCCTCATGCTGCTGCCAGGTCCAGAGTGTGTCATGGGTCCCTGTACGGCCTCCCATTGCTGCTGTCTCTATCGCCACACTCTGCCATGTGCCACTTTCAGGTCTCCTCACACTGCTGGTGGTTTCCATTTTTGTCATAGGGTGCTGTATGGCCTCCCATTGCTGCTGCCTCCACCGCCACACTGTGGCTCCACACTCTGGTTTTGGCCCCGTGACTGCCCAAATGAGTGAAGTGTGCGGTGATTCTAAGATCGACGGCACTCATCTGCATGTCATACTGACTGACAGTATTATTTCTCTTCCCCAGCAGACTCCAAGGGCATTTAAATTAAAGGTACAGTGTTCTGCACTAATATTAAGTCTCTCTGAAGCCTAGAAACACCCTTTTTTAAGTTAAATTCACAGCGAATTTATTCGACTCGAATCGAATATTGTCCACGAATTCGCCGAATCAGTCGAATCGAATTTTTCATTTCTTCGCTCATCTCTAATTATAAGTCCTTAGTTTCCATCTTACATATTTTTCCAAAGTCTCAACATAGTATATGATAACAATACCGTGCGGTCATGCAGAGATGTCCGTAAATCCAAAGTTTTCTTGAGCTTACCACCGCATTTACAAGGAAAAGGGACACATCATTTCACAGTCCACACATTCTGCTTTGGATTTAAAAAATAAAAATAAATATAAAAAAAAGTACTAACAATCTGTATATGAAATAACCAGGGGCGGACTGACATCTCATGGGGCCCCCGGGCAATAGGTGATCATGGGGTCTGTCAGGGATTGCGACGGCGAGTGACTCCGCGCATGCGCGGAGCGCCGATCCATTCGATCCGGCGGACACTGAGACCTTGGCGACGGCGGCCACGCATGCGCACTCGCGATTGCGGCCGCTCGCTTGGCACCAATGGCAGGGCAGGGCACACTATTTAAACCTGCCCTGCACTGACACTCATTGCCGTATGGTCTTTGCTCCTGTGTTCCTGTATTCCTGCTATTGAGATTCGTTGCTGACTTTGTCTGAACCTGACCTCCGCTGACTTCTGCTGTGACCCCCTGGCTAGTTTGACCTCTCTTCTGGATATCCCCATACCTGATCTGAACTTCTGTTACTGACCCCAGCGAGTGACCTGACTATTCTTCTGCCTGCCGCCTTGTATTACGCTGATCCCACTGTTACTGATCCGGCCCGTTTGACCACGCTTACTACTCTGCCATCCATCCATCCCGCTCGGATCCAGCCTTCCGCCTCTTCACGTCGGGCTCTCTACCTGCATATACCTCTGGTGGATCCCTCTACCACGGGCGGGTGTACCCAGGGGCCGTGACCTGGTCCCTGTCTGCTCCAAGCCCATCCCCACCATCAGGGGCCCTGGTGAACAAGCAGACTGGGGCTTTGACTCCGCGCCCTGGGGAATCCTGTCCTGTGGACTGCTAGAGGCCTCGCTAGGTGGTTACTAACAGGGCCCCTGTGTCCTTGCCCAAACTAAAAAAAGCCTATGAAAAAGGTACCAGAGGCCTCATGGGGTCCCCTACTGACCCCGGGCCCTTGGGCAGTGCCCGAGTTTCCAAATGGTCAGTCCACCCCTGGAAATAACAGAAAATCATGAGCCAGATAAAAAAAAGTATAAAATAACCGGCTGCAGGTGGTATCTATCCTAAGTCTCAGTTCACACTATACGACCTGAAAATCACGCGACTTACAGTGTGACTGTCGGGGATCGTCGCGCCGCTGGTCCCGGCGCAGGCGCAGTACACCTCCCTGTACGCGAGCGCCGGGACTAGGCCGACCGCGGCAATCAGGTTCGCGCATGCGCAGTAGTGACCGCGGGCGCGCGCCTGGCACCAATGACAGCGCAGGGCGGGATATTTAAACGGCCCTGAGCTGTCATTCAGTGCCTTTTGGTCTTTTGTATCCTGTGAACCTGTGAACCTGTCTGAAGTAAGTTGCTGACCCGGATTGTGCCCTGACCTTGCTGTTTTCTCCTGTTTTGACCCTTGCTTGCCTGACCTCTCTCCTGTATGCCCCCTATTGGATCTGACCTGCTGTTGCTGACCTGGCGTGTGACCCGACTATTCTCTGCCCGCTGCTCTGTACCGCACCATCCCCATAGTTACCGACCCGGCTTGTATGACCCTGCTCCTGCTCAGCCATCCATCCATCCATCCGTCCCTCTCTACGGGGTCTCCAGACCTCCTCATACCTGGCTCTCTCCCGTGGGAGCCCCTGGGCGAATACCCCTACCACTGACGGGTGTCCTCAGTAGTCACGACCTGGTCCTGGGGTACTCCAAGTCCATCCCCACCATCAGGGGCCCTGGTGAACAAGTACCCTGGGGCTTAGACTCCGTGCGCTGGGAACATCCGACCAGTGGAGTGCTAGTGGTACCGCCGGGCGGTCCCTTACAGTACCAAAAGGCCATGACTGAGCCTAGAGGAGGGCCCTCCCCGTTAGAGGAAATTTGCAGGCACCTAGCTACTTTGACGCAGGCCATAACGGTCCTGCAGGACAGATGCATGCAGCTGGAGAATCGCATCCAGACTGGCTCTATTTCTGATCCTGCCCCACAGGCCCCGGTTTCTGCACCCCCGGCCCTGGTAGCTCAGGAGCCAGCCTCAGGGGCTTCCGCCCCGCTCCCTATGGTAGAACCCCGAGTACCCCTACTGGAGCGTTTTCACGGGGACCGCACACGCTTCCGGTCATTCCGCGACTCCTGTCTCTTGTTCTTTGAGCTACAACCCCGTACCTTCCTGACCGAAAACGTGAAGGTAGGATTCATTATTTCACTACTACAGGGTGAACCCCAGGATTGGGCCCACCGGCTAAGGGGAAACAATGATCCTCACCTGGGATCGGTCAATAGTTTCTTTGAAGCAATGGCCATCTTGTATGATGACCCACAGCGGGCAGCCTCTGCCGAAGCGACCTTATATGCGCTCCGACAGGGCCGGCGGGCGGCAGAGGAATACGCCTCCGATTTCAGGCGGTGGATGGGGGACACACGCTGGAACGAGTTCGCTCTATTGCACCAGTTCCGTATGGGACTCTCCGATCCCTTGAAAGATGAGCTGGCCCGGGTGGAGGTTCCCGAGTCTCTAGAAGACCTTATTGCCCTGACAATTAAGATTGACCGAAGACTGCGGGAACGCAGGCTTGAGAGGTCCGGCCAGGGTCGCGGAAATACCTGGGGTCCATTCCTAGGCCCCAGCCCACCAACCCGACAAAGCATCCAGAACCCACCACCAGGAGATGTTCCGGAACCTATGCAGCTAGGTCTGGCACGGCCTAAATTATCACCGGAGGAACGCCAGCGCAGACGAGCCCAGAACCTCTGCCTTTACTGCGGTGAAGCTGGTCATATGGTGCGATCCTGCCCTCAAAAAATGAGTAAGTGCACCCGTTTTTCTTCCTTGTCTATTAGCAATACCTGTCCTTCGCAATACTTAGTAGTGCCCCTCTCCTTTCAGCTTCCAGGAAAGATCGTGGAGGTGACAGCCATAGTTGATTCGGGGGCATGCAGCTGTTTCCTGGATCTAGAGTTTGCTCACCAACAGGGTATCCCTCTCCAACACAGACAGAAGGGCTTCAACATCTTTTTGGCTGATGGTTCCCAGATAAAATCGGGGGTAGTTAATCAGGAAACTCCCCCCATTGCCACTATCATTGCCAACCAGCACCAGGAGTTCCTCCGCCTGGACGCTATTGCATCACCTCTTTTCCCAGTCATTCTGGGGCTCCCATGGTTACGGGCCCATAACCCCCAGATTGACTGGGAGACCGGGTCAATCTCGTTCCCTTCCCCATACTGTCGGGAACATTGTCGCACTTCGGGCCCCGCGGGGCCCCGAGTTCTCCTTTGCTCCGAAGGAGACTCCGACTTGAAACAGGTTATTCCCGCAGCCTATCATGGGTTCCTGGATGTGTTCAGTAAGCGGGGAGCCGACACTCTGCCCCCCCACCGCCCGTATGACTATCCAATCGACCTGTTACCAGGCTCTGAAATCCCTTTTGGGCGTATTTTCCCCCTATCTGAGCTTGAATTGGGGGCCCTGAAGGAATATATCGAGGACAGCCTCCAGAAGGGATTCATCCGCCCCTCCACTTCTCCAGCAGGAGTGGGAATCTTCTTCGTGGAGAAAAAAGACAAAACCCTGAGACCTTGTATTGACTACCGGGAGCTGAACAGGGTCACGATAAAAAATCGTTACCCATTGCCATTGGTACCAGAACTGTTTCAGAGCCTAAAGGCTGCGGCTATTTTCACAAAGCTTGATTTAAGGGGGGCCTATAACCTGGTACGCATAAGAGAGGGGGACGAGTGGAAAACTGCTTTCCGTACCCGGTTTGGCCACTTTGAATACTTGGTCATGCCATTTGGGCTGTGCAATGCACCAGCCACCTTCCAACACTTTGTGAACGACATCTTCAGGGATTTTTTGGATGTCTTCGTTATCGTCTACTTGGACGACATACTAATTTTTTCACCCTCTCTAGAGGATCATAGGATACATGTGGCGAAAGTTTTGGGGCGATTGCGGCAGCATGGGTTATATGCTAAGGCGGAGAAATGTTGCTTTGAGCAATCTAGCATCACGTTTCTAGGCCTGATTATCTCCACTGCGGGGGTCGCGATGGACCCCCAGAAGGTCTCTGCAATTTTAGATTGGCCTGAACCCACGGACAAAAAAGGTGTCCAACGGTTTATAGGGTTCGCAAACTTTTATCGGAAGTTCATCAAAAACTTCTCGGGTCTGGTCTCCCCCATTACCCAACTAACCAAACTTGGAACCCGGTTCAAATGGACACCAGAGGCTCAAAAAGCTTTCGAAGCTCTGAAAAAGCTGTTTACCTCGGCACCCATCCTGGGCCACCCGGACGCGGCCCTGCCCTACATCTTGGAGGTAGATGCATCAGAGAATGCGGTAGGATCCATCCTGTCTCAGCGGAAAGGCACCAAAGAGTTACTCCATCCCGTAGCATTCTTCTCGAGGAAACTCACCCCAGCAGAGAAGAATTACGATATCGGGGATCGAGAGTTGCTGGCTATCAAAGCAGCGCTAGAAGAATGGAGATACCTGCTGGAAGGTGCCTCACACCCTATATTGATTTTCACAGACCACAAGAATCTGGAATATCTGAGGACTGCGAAGCGTCTACGCCCACGGCAGGCAAGATGGGCCCTGTTCTTTTCCAGATTCAATTTTCATATTACTTACAGGCCCGGATCTAAAAATACGAAGCCTGACGCGCTATCTCGTATGTTTGAGGACTCCGAAGAAGAACTGGTACCCGACACTATCTTGTCCTCAGGGAACTTCTTGGCGCTCCAGACGGACCTTCGCTCCAAGTTAATAGAAGCATCTACGGCCACACCAACCCCAGTTGGGGTATCCCTCCAGAACAGAGGGGGACTCCTGTGGAAGGAGGATTCTATCGTGGTACCTGAGGAAGTCCGGACCCTGGTTTTGGGGCATTGCCACGATCACCCGCTGGCGGGTCACTTTGGCCCAGTCAAGACTCTGGAGCTTCTCCGGCGCTCGTTTTGGTGGCCAAACATGGCTAAGGATTGCAAGCGCTACGTGAGATCCTGTACCATCTGCCAGAAGAGCAAACCGTCAAGGAGCAAAGCCTGGGGGCTGTTGCGACCTTTGCCGATTCCCGAACGGCCTTGGCAGAAGATCGCGATGGACTTCATAGTCGAGCTCCCACCGTCACAAGACCACACAGCAATTCTGGTGGTTATTGATCGCCTATCCAAGATGGCTCACTTCGTGCCACTAAGGAAGACTCCGACAGCAACCGAGACGGCGCGAATATTTATCCGGGAGATCGTTAGACTTCATGGAGTACCCGAGGACATCGTCTCTGATCGAGGGGTCCAGTTTACATCTAAGTTTTGGAGGGCTCTGTGCAAGGCCCTGGACATCAAGTTGTCCCTCTCCTCCGCGTTCCACCCTCAGACCAACGGTCAGACCGAGAGGACGAACCAGACCCTGGAGCAATACTTGCGTTGCTACACGTCTTTCCTGCAGGATGATTGGCTGTCTCTTTTACCCCTGGCGGAGTTCGCTTATAACAACGCAAGCCATTCAGCAACGGGGCAGTCCCCATTCTTTTCGAATTATGGGTTTCACCCTGTCTTTCTCCCTGACTTGGTCTCTGAATGCCCAGTTCCAGCCACGCAGGATGCGTTGACCTTCTTCTCCGTCAATAACAAATTACTCCAGGAAGCCATCGCTCGGGCCCAAGAGGACAATAAGAAGGAGTTTAACAAGAAACGAAGAGGGGATTTGGCGTTGCGGCCTGGGCAGAAGGTGTGGTTGGCCACAACCAACTTAAAGATGCTTTGTCCCTCGAAAAAATTGGGACCTAAATTTGTGGGGCCTTTTCAGGTAAAGCGGATGGTCAACGAAGTGGCATATGAGCTGATCCTTCCGGCCACGTTCAGAATTCATCCAGTTTTCCATGTATCTCTGCTGAAGCCAGTGATCCCAGATGCCTTCCCAGAACGAGAATCCAGACCCCCTGAGGCCATAACGGTCGAAGGACAAGAGGAATTTGAGGTGGAAACGATCCTTAAGTGCCGAAGAAGGGGGGGCCAGACCCAATTCCTAATTAAGTGGAAGGGCTATGGTCCTGAGGACAATTCCTGGGAACCGGCTCATAATGTCCACGCACCTAGACTAGTCCGGGAGTTTCTTCGTGATCACCCGTGGTGGAGAGATCGGGTGGGCATCCGGAGGTTGCCCGTAGGGGGGGGGCAATGTCGGGGATCGTCGCGCCGCTGGTCCCGGCGCAGGCGCAGTACACCTCCCTGTACGCGAGCGCCGGGACTTGGCCAACCGCGGCAATCAGGTTCGCGCATGCGCAGTAGTGACCGCGGGCGCGAGCCTGGCACCAATGACAGCGCAGGGCGGGATATTTAAACGGCCCTGAGCTGTCATTCAGTGCCTTTTGGTCTTTTGTATCCTGTGAACCTGTGAACCTGTCTGAAGTAAGTTGCTGACCCGGATTGTGCCCTGACCTTGCTGTTTTCTCCTGTTTTGACCCTTGCTTGCCTGACCTCTCTCCTGTATGCCCCCTATTGGATCTGACCTGCTGTTGCTGACCTGGCGTGTGACCCGACTATTCTCTGCCCGCTGCTCTGTACCGCACCATCCCCATAGTTACCGACCCGGCTTGTATGACCCTGCTCCTGCTCAGCCATCCATCCATCCATCCATCCGTCCCTCTCTACGGGGTCTCCAGACCTCCTCATACCTGGCTCTCTCCCGTGGGAGCCCCTGGCGAATACCCCTACCACTGACGGGTGTCCTCAGTAGTCACGACCTGGTCCTGGGGTACTCCAAGTCCATCCCCACCATCAGGGGCCCTGGTGAACAAGTACCCTGGGGCTTAGACTCCGTGCGCTGGGAACATCCGACCAGTGGAGTGCTAGTGGTACCGCCGGGCGGTCCCTTACAGTGACTTTGCCTGGAGACTTGAGTACTGCTTTGAAGCAACTCCAAAGCAACTCTGAAGCAACTTTCAGGGAATGCCTGGGTAATCTTCTTGTAATGTCGGATCCAAATCACATCAATTTAGATGACGACCTGACTTGAAGGCAACTTTCATTAAAGTCTATGAGCACAAGTTGGATAGAAGTTGCCTTAAAGTAGTACAGGAACCTTTACTAAAGTTGGAGTGACTTCAGTAGTGCTAATTAAGAGAGATCTCATTGACTAACATGGGATTTCACATATCATGCGACTTGGAGTCTCACAAGCCGGATCCCTAGTCGCGGGAGTGTGAACTGAACCTAATAATGTGCATGGACTTGGTTATAATTTTACTTACTACTTTCACATCATGTACCACACATTATGTTATTATTAGAGATGAGCGAAGTATTCAAAAATTCGATTCGACTGATTCGGCGAATTCGTAGAAAAATTTCGATTCGAGTCGAATATATTCGCTGTGAATTTAACTTAAAAAAGGGTGTTTCTAGGCTTCAGAGAGACTTAATATTAGTGCTGAACACTGTACCTTTAATTTAAATGCCCTTGGAGTCTGCTGGGGAAGAGAAATAATACTGTCAGGCAGTATGACATGCAGATGAGTGCCGTCGATCTTAGAATCACCGCACACTTCACTCATTTGGCCAGTCACGGGGCCAAAACCAGAGTGTGGAGCCACAGTGTGGCGGTGGAGGCAGCAGCAATGGGAGGCCATACAGCACCCTATGACAAAAATGGAAACCACCAGCAGTGTGAGGAGACCTGAAAGTGGCACATGGCAGAGTGTGGCGATAGAGACAGCAGCAATGGGAGGCCGTACAGGGACCCATGACACACTCTGGACCTGGCAGCAGCATGAGGAGGCGGTACAGGGGCCCATGGCAGATTACGGGCCTGGCAGCAGCATGAGGAGTCGGTACGGGGGCCCATGGCAGATTACAGGCCTGGCAGCAGCAATGGGAGGCCGTACAGGGACCCATGACACAATCTGGACCTGGCAGCAGCATGGGGAGGCGGTACAGGGGCCCATGACAGATTACGGGCCTGGCAGCAGCATTTGGAGTCGGTACGGGGGCCCATGACACACTCTGGACCTGGCAGCAGCATGAGGAGGCGGTACAGGGGCGCATGACAGATTACGAGCCTGGCAGCAGCAACTTGGACAGGAGGACGTTCAGTTTCTGCACCGTCTGGTGCGTGCTCGCAAACTGTTGTCTCTTGGAAACGGATTCCAAGAAAGACTGCTGACGGAATCCGTGAAGAGGAGTAGCAGGAGAAGGAGCATCTGAACGAGCGGAATATGCCAACAAGCGACAACAGGGGCCCATGACAGATTACGGGCCTGGCAGCAGCATGAGGAGTCAGTACGGGGGCCCATGGCAGATTAGGGGCCTGGCAGCAGCTATGGGAGGCCCGTAATCTGCCAGCACCCTATGACAAAAAATGGAACCCACCAGCAGTGTGAGGAGACCTGAAAGTGGCACATGGCAGAGTGTGGCGATGGAGACAGCAGCAATGGGAGGCCGTACAGGGACCCATGAGAGACTCTGGACCTGGCAGCAGCATGAGGAGGCGGTATAGGGGCCCATGGCAGATTAGGGGCCTGGCAGCAGCTATGGGAGGCCCGTAATCTGCCAGCACCCTATGACAAAAAATGGAATACACCAGCAGTGTGAGGAGACCTGAAAGTGGCACATGGCAGAGTGTGGCGATGGAGACAGCAGCAATGGGAGGCCGTACAGGGACCCATGAGAGACTCTGGACTTGGCAGCAGCATGAGGAGGCGGTATAGGGGCCCATGGCAGATTAGGGGCCTGGCAGCAGCTATGGGAGGCCCGTAATCTGCCAGCACCCTATGACAAAAAATGGAACACACCAGCAGTGTGAGGAGACCTGAAAGTGGCACATGTTTGGGGCATGATTCATGGCGGATTTAGTCAGTTGTGTCAGGAACTGGTGGTTTGAAATCCAGACTAATCCACGCCTGATTCATTTTCACAAACGTCAGTCTCTCCACACTTTGGGTGGACAGTCGTGTCCTCCGCGGAGTTGCAATACCTCCTGCCGCACTAAACACGCGCTCCGATGCCACGCTACTGGCCGGGCATGACAGCCTTTCAAGGGCAAATTCAGCTAGTTGGGGCCAAAGGTCAAGTTTCGTTGCCCAGTAGTCAAGGGGATTGTCTACCTCGGTTGGCAGGGTGCTGTCCAAGTAGGCCTAAGCCTGTTGTTTGAGGTCCTGCTCCAGGTCCACCTGATGCTGCTGCTGCTGCTGCGGCTGGTTAGTAGTTTCCTCACTGCGCTGGTGAAGAAAGCTACTCATCATCGACTGCAGACTGAGGCAGCCGCTGCTGGTGGAGCTGCCACTGCTCCTACCACCCCACCCCTCCCCTGCTGCCATGGCAGCGGAACGCGAGCGCACAGGGCCCACAGTGTCTGAGGATGGACGTTGGTGCAGACAGGCAGAGACCAGCTGACTACATAGGTGGTTTTTATAGTACGTTATTTTGGCCTCCCTCTCAGCAGGTGTGAAAAAGGCCACCATTTTGGAACGGTAGCGAGGGTCCAACAAGGTGGACAGCCAAAAGTCATCCCTCTGTCTGATGGTTATTATTCGGCTGTCGCTACGCAAGCAACCGAGCATGCTATGGGCCATTTGTGCCAAGGAATGCGAGGGACTCCCTGCCTCCATCTCCACAGCATACTGCCACGGTGCGTCTGGGTCCTCTGTCTCCTCCTCCTCCTCCTCCTCTACCAGATGCTCCTGCTCCTCCACTCCTGTCCGCTGAGTGGAAAAACCACCCATTTCACTCAATAATTCCTGAGCACCAATGTCCTCCTCTACCTCCTCCTCTTCTTCCTGTCCTGCCCCCACAGGGGTCATGTGGCGTTGAGATCTGTGCGCCACGTCTACCGCACCCTGACCAGCCATTGTTAACAGCATTTGTTCCAGGACGTGCAACAGAGGAATGACGTCGTTCATCCCATAGTCCTGCCGACTCACGAATAGCGTGGCCTCCTCAAAGGGCCTGAGCAAGCGCAGGTGTCACGCATGAGCTGCCAATGGCTGACATCTAAGTTACACAGGGAATACCTTTATCCGCTTTTAACATCAGGAAATCTGTGATGGCCTTTTGCTGTTCGTAAAGGCGGTCTAACATATGTAGGGTTGAATTCCACCTTGTTGCAACGTCACAGCATGAGGAGTCGGTATAGGGGCCCATGGCAGATTAGGGGCCTGGCAGCAGCTATGGGAGGCCCGTAATCTGCCAGCACCCTATGTCAAAAAAATTCTACACACCAGCAGTGTGAGGAGACCTGAAAGTGGCACATGGCAGAGTGTGGCGATGGAGACAGCAGCAATGGGAGGCCGTACAGGGACCCATGAGAGACTCTGGACCTGGCAGCAGCATGAGGAGGCGGTATATAGGGGCCTATGGCAGATTAGGGGCCTGGCAGCAGCTATGGGAGGCCCTTAATCTGCCAGCACCCTATGTCAAAAAATTCTACACACCAGCAGTGTGTGAGGAGACCTGAAAGTGGCACATGGCAGAGTGTGGCGATGGAGACAGCAGCAATGGGAGGCCGTACAGGGACCCATGACAGACTCTGGACCTGGCAGCAGCATGAGGAGGCGGTATATAGGGGCCTATGGCAGATTAGGGGCCTGGCAGCAGCTATGGGAGGCCCGTAATCTGCCAGCACCCTATGTCAAAAAATTCTACACACCAGCAGTGTGAGGAGACCTGAAAGTGGCACATGGCAGAGTGTGGCGATGGAGACAGCAGCAATGGGAGGCCGTACAGGGACCCATGAGAGACTCTGGACCTGGCAGCAGCATGAGGAGGCGGTATATAGGGGCCTATGGCAGATTAGGGGCCTGGCAGCAGCTATGGGAGGCCCTTAATCTGCCAGCACCCTATGTCAAAAAATTCTACACACCAGCAGTGTGTGAGGAGACCTGAAAGTGGCACATGGCAGAGTGTGGCGATGGAGACAGCAGCAATGGGAGGCCGTACAGGGACCCATGACAGACTCTGGACCTGGCAGCAGCATGAGGAGGCGGTATATAGGGGCCTATGGCAGATTAGGGGCCTGGCAGCAGCTATGGGAGGCCCATAATCTGCCAGCACCCTATGTCAAAAAATTCAACACACCAGCAGTGTGAGGAGACCTGAAAGTGGCACATGGCATGAGAGACTCTGGACCTGGCAGCAGCATGAGGAGGCGGTATATAGGGGCCCATGGCAGATTAGGGGCCTGGCAGCAGCAATGGGAGGCCCGTAATCTGCCAGCACCCTATGTCAAAAAATTCTACACACCAGCAGTGTGTGAGGAGACCTGAAAGTGGCACATGGCAGAGTGTGGCGATGGAGACAGCAGCAATGGGAGGCCGTACAGGGACCCATGACAGACTCTGGACCTGGCAGCAGCATGAGGAGGCGGTATATAGGGGCCCATGGCAGATTAGGGGCCTGGCAGCAGCTATGGGAGGCCCGTAATCTGCCAGCACCCTATGTCAAAAAATTCTACACACCAGCAGTGTGTGAGGAGACCTGAAAGTGGCACATGGCAGAGTGTGGCGATGGAGACAGCAGCAATGGGAGGCCGTACAGGGACCCATGACAGACTCTGGACCTGGCAGCAGCATGAGGAGGCGGTATATAGGGGCCCATGGCAGATTAGGGGCCTGGCAGCAGCAATGGGAGGCCCATAATCTGCCAGCACCCTATGTCAAAAAATTCTACACACCAGCAGTGTGAGGAGACCTGAAAGTGGCACATGGCAGAGTGTGGCGATGGAGACAGCAGCAATGGGAGGCCGTACAGGGACCCATGACAGACTCTGGACCTGGCAGCAGCATGAGGAGGCGGTATATAGGGGCCTATGGCAGATTAGGGGCCTGGCAGCAGCTATGGGAGGCCCTTAATCTGCCAGCACCCTATGTCAAAAAATTCTACACACCAGCAGTGTGTGAGGAGACCTGAAAGTGGCACATGGCAGAGTGTGGCGATGGAGACAGCAGAAATGGGAGGCCGTACAGGGACCCATGACAGACTCTGGACCTGGCAGCAGCATGAGGAGGCGGTATATAGGGGCCCATGGCAGATTAGGGGCCTGGCAGCAGCAATGGGAGGCCCGTAATCTGCCAGCACCCTATGTCAAAAAATTCTACACACCAGCAGTGTGTGAGGAGACCTGAAAGTGGCACATGGCAGAGTGTGGCGATGGAGACAGCAGCAATGGGAGGCCGTACAGGGACCCATGAGAGACTCTGGACCTGGCAGCAGCATGAGGAGGCGGTATATAGGGGCCCATGGCAGATTAGGGGCCTGGCAGCAGCAATGGGAGGCCCGTAATCTGCCAGCACCCTATGTCAAAAAATTCTACACACCAGCAGTGTGTGAGGAGACCTGAAAGTGGCACATGGCAGAGTGTGGCGATGGAGACAGCAGCAATGGGAGGCCGTACAGGGACCCATGAGAGACTCTGGACCTGGCAGCAGCATGAGGAGGCGGTATATAGGGGCCTATGGCAGATTAGGGGCCTGGCAGCAGCTATGGGAGGCCCATAATCTGCCAGCACCCTATGTCAAAAAATTCAACACACCAGCAGTGTGAGGAGACCTGAAAGTGGCACATGGCATGAGAGACTCTGGACCTGGCAGCAGCATGAGGAGGCGGTATATAGGGGCCCATGGCAGATTAGGGGCCTGGCAGCAGCAATGGGAGGCCCGTAATCTGCCAGCACCCTATGTCAAAAAATTCTACACACCAGCAGTGTGTGAGGAGACCTGAAAGTGGCACATGGCAGAGTGTGGCGATGGAGACAGCAGCAATGGGAGGCCGTACAGGGACCCATGAGAGACTCTGGACCTGGCAGCAGCATGAGGAGGCGGTATATAGGGGCCTATGGCAGATTAGGGGCCTGGCAGCAGCTATGGGAGGCCCGTAATCTGCCAGCACCCTATGTCAAAAAATTCTACACACCAGCAGTGTGTGAGGAGACCTGAAAGTGGCACATGGCAGAGTGTGGCGATGGAGACAGCAGCAATGGGAGGCCGTACAGGGACCCATGAGAGACTCTGGACCTGGCAGCAGCATGAGGAGGCGGTATATAGGGGCCTATGGCAGATTAGGGGCCTAGCAGCAGCTATGGGAGGCCCATAATCTGCCAGCACCCTATGTCAAAAAATTCAACACACCAGCAGTGTGAGGAGACCTGAAAGTGGCACATGGCATGAGAGACTCTGGACCTGGCAGCAGCATGAGGAGGCGGTATATAGGGGCCCATGGCAGATTAGGGGCCTGGCAGCAGCAATGGGAGGCCCGTAATCTGCCAGCACCCTATGTCAAAAAATTCTACACACCAGCAGTGTGAGGAGACCTGAAAGTGGCACATGGCAGAGTGTGGCGATGGAGACAGCAGCAATGGGAGGCCGTACAGGGACCCATGACAGACTCTGGACCTGGCAGCAGCATGAGGAGGCGGTATATAGGGGCCCATGGCAGATTAGGGGCCTGGCAGCAGCAATGGGAGGCCCGTAATCTGCCAGCACCCTATGTCAAAAAATTCTACACACCAGCAGTGTGAGGAGACCTGAAAGTGGCACATGGCAGAGTGTGGCGATGGAGACAGCAGCAATGGGAGGCCGTACAGGGACCCATGACAGACTCTGGACCTGGCAGCAGCATGAGGAGGCGGTATATAGGGGCCTATGGCAGATTAGGGGCCTGGCAGCAGCTATGGGAGGCCCATAATCTGCCAGCACCCTATGTCAAAAAATTCTACACACCAGCAGTGTGTGAGGAGACCTGAAAGTGGCACATGGCATGAGAGACTCTGGACCTGGCAGCAGCATGAGGAAGCGGTATATAGGGGCCTATGGCAGATTAGGGGCCTGGCAGCAGCTATAGGAGGCCCATAATCTGCCAGCACCCTATGTCAAAAAATTCAACACACCAGCAGTGTGAGGAGACCTGAAAGTGGCACATGGCATGAGAGACTCTGGACCTGGCAGCAGCATGAGGAAGCGGTATATAGGGGCCTATGGCAGATTAGGGGCCTGGCAGCAGCTATAGGAGGCCCATAATCTGCCAGCACCCTATGTCAAAAAATTCAACACACCAGCAGTGTGAGGAGACCTGAAAGTGGCACATGGCATGAGAGACTCTGGACCTGGCAGCAGCATGAGGAAGCGGTATATAGGGGCCTATGGCAGATTAGGGGCCTGGCAGCAGCAATGGGAGGCCCATAATCTGCCAGCACCCTATGTCAAAAAATTCTACACACCAGCAGTGTGTGAGGAGACCTGAAAGTGGCACATGGCAGAGTGTGGCGATGGAGACAGCAGCAATGGGAGGCCGTACAGGGACCCATGAGAGACTCTGGACCTGGCAGCAGCATGAGGAGGCGGTATATAGGGGCCTATGGCAGATTAGGGGCCTGGCAGCAGCTATGGGAGGCCCGTAATCTGCCAGCACCCTATGTCAAAAAATTCTACACACCAGCAGTGTGTGAGGAGACCTGAAAGTGGCACATGGCAGAGTGTGGCGATGGAGACAGCAGCAATGGGAGGCCGTACAGGGAACCATGACAGACTCTGGACCTGGCAGCAGCATGAGGAGGCGGTATATAGGGGCCCATGGCAGATTAGGGGCCTGGCAGCAGCAATGGGAGGCCCGTAATCTGCCAGCACCCTATGTCAAAAAATTCAACACACCAGCAGTGTGAGGAGACCTGAAAGTGGCACATGGCATGAGAGACTCTGGACCTGGCAGCAGCATGAGGAAGCGGTATATAGGGGCCTATGGCAGATTAGGGGCCTGGCAGCAGCTATAGGAGGCCCATAATCTGCCAGCACCCTATGTCAAAAAATTCAACACACCAGCAGTGTGAGGAGACCTGAAAGTGGCACATGGCATGAGAGACTCTGGACCTGGCAGCAGCATGAGGAAGCGGTATATAGGGGCCTATGGCAGATTAGGGGCCTGGCAGAAGCAATGGGAGGCCCATAATCTGCCAGCACCCTATGTCAAAAAATTCTACACACCAGCAGTGTGTGAGGAGACCTGAAAGTGGCATATGGCAGAGTGTGGCGATGGAGACAACAGCAATGGGAGGCCGTACAGGGACCCATGAGAGACTCTGGACCTGGCAGCAGCATGAGGAGGCGGTATATAGGGGCCTATGGCAGATTAGGGGCCTGGCAGCAGCTATGGGAGGCCCGTAATCTGCCAGCACCCTATGTCAAAAAATTCTACACACCAGCAGTGTGTGAGGAGACCTGAAAGTGGCACATGGCAGAGTGTGGCGATGGAGACAGCAGCAATGGGAGGCCGTACAGGGACCCATGAGAGACTCTGGACCTGGCAGCAGCATGAGGAGGCGGTATATAGGGGCCTATGGCAGATTAGGGGCCTGGCAGCAGCTATGGGAGGCCCGTAATCTGCCAGCACCCTATGTCAAAAAATTCTACACACCAGCAGTGTGTGAGGAGACCTGAAAGTGGCACATGGCAGAGTGTGGCGATGGAGACAGCAGCAATGGGAGGCCGTACAGGGAACCATGACAGACTCTGGACCTGGCAGCAGCATGAGGAGGCGGTATATAGGGGCCCATGGCAGATTAGGGGCCTGGCAGCAGCAATGGGAGGCCCGTAATCTGCCAGCACCCTATGTCAAAAAATTCTACACACCAGCAGTGTGTGAGGAGACCTGAAAGTGGCATATGGCAGAGTGTGGCGATGGAGACAACAGCAATGGGAGGCCGTACAGGGACCCATGAGAGACTCTGGACCTGGCAGCAGCATGAGGAGGCGGTATATAGGGGCCTATGGCAGATTAGGGGCCTGGCAGCAGCTATGGGAGGCCCGTAATCTGCCAGCACCCTATGTCAAAAAATTCTACACACCAGCAGTGTGTGAGGAGACCTGAAAGTGGCACATGGCAGAGTGTGGCGATGGAGACAGCAGCAATGGGAGGCCGTACAGGGACCCATGAGAGACTCTGGACCTGGCAGCAGCATGAGGAGGCGGTATATAGGGGCCTATGGCAGATTAGGGGCCTGGCAGCAGCTATGGGAGGCCCGTAATCTGCCAGCACCCTATGTCAAAAAATTCTACACACCAGCAGTGTGTGAGGAGACCTGAAAGTGGCACATGGCAGAGTGTGGCGATGGAGACAGCAGCAATGGGAGGCCGTACAGGGAACCATGACAGACTCTGGACCTGGCAGCAGCATGAGGAGGCGGTATATAGGGGCCCATGGCAGATTAGGGGCCTGGCAGCAGCAATGGGAGGCCCGTAATCTGCCAGCACCCTATGTCAAAAAATTCAACACACCAGCAGTGTGAGGAGACCTGAAAGTGGCACATGGCATGAGAGACTCTGGACCTGGCAGCAGCATGAGGAAGCGGTATATAGGGGCCTATGGCAGATTAGGGGCCTGGCAGCAGCTATAGGAGGCCCATAATCTGCCAGCACCCTATGTCAAAAAATTCAACACACCAGCAGTGTGAGGAGACCTGAAAGTGGCACATGGCATGAGAGACTCTGGACCTGGCAGCAGCATGAGGAAGCGGTATATAGGGGCCTATGGCAGATTAGGGGCCTGGCAGAAGCAATGGGAGGCCCATAATCTGCCAGCACCCTATGTCAAAAAATTCTACACACCAGCAGTGTGTGAGGAGACCTGAAAGTGGCATATGGCAGAGTGTGGCGATGGAGACAACAGCAATGGGAGGCCGTACAGGGACCCATGAGAGACTCTGGACCTGGCAGCAGCATGAGGAGGCGGTATATAGGGGCCTATGGCAGATTAGGGGCCTGGCAGCAGCTATGGGAGGCCCGTAATCTGCCAGCACCCTATGTCAAAAAATTCTACACACCAGCAGTGTGTGAGGAGACCTGAAAGTGGCACATGGCAGAGTGTGGCGATGGAGACAGCAGCAATGGGAGGCCGTACAGGGACCCATGAGAGACTCTGGACCTGGCAGCAGCATGAGGAGGCGGTATATAGGGGCCTATGGCAGATTAGGGGCCTGGCAGCAGCTATGGGAGGCCCTTAATCTGCCAGCACCCTATGTCAAAAAATTCTACACACCAGCAGTGTGTGAGGAGACCTGAAAGTGGCACATGGCAGAGTGTGGCGATGGAGACAGCAGCAATGGGAGGCCGTACAGGGACCCATGAGAGACTCTGGACCTGGCAGCAGCATGAGGAGGCGGTATATAGGGGCCTATGGCAGATTAGGGGCCTGGCAGCAGCTATGGGAGGCCCGTAATCTGCCAGCACCCTATGTCAAAAAATTCTACACACCAGCAGTGTGTGAGGAGACCTGAAAGTGGCACATGGCAGAGTGTGGCGATGGAGACAGCAGCAATGGGAGGCCGTACAGGGACCCATGACAGACTCTGGACCTGGCAG
Organism: Staurois parvus; assembly: GCF_062004578.1. NCBI lineage: Eukaryota > Metazoa > Chordata > Amphibia > Anura > Ranidae > Staurois > Staurois parvus. Next base: position 911,611 of record NW_028318512.1, read on the forward strand.
CAGCATGAGGAGGCGGTATATAGGGGCCTATGGCAGATTAGGGGCCTGGCAGCAGCTATGGGAGGCCCGTAATCTGCCAGCACCCTATGTCAAAAAACTGAACACACCAGCAGTGTGTGAGGAGACCTGAAAGTGGCACATGGCAGAGTGTGGCGATGGAGACAGCAGCAATGGGAGGTCTCCCATTGTCCCAACATGGCCCAAATAGTCCCAACATGGGCCCCCTGGCCACGCTTGACTTTCTGGCCACATAGTCGACATACGGCTACGTTTACTTCCTCGGGCGGCTTGACGAAAAATTGCCACACCGCCGAGTAGGAAACTTTGCCCCCGATACTCCTCACTGGCTGACTGCTGCTTCCTCCGTGCACACCGGCACCACTACTGGCCGTGGTGGTAGGCTGCAGTGGAGCTGGTGCTCTACTCCGTGGCCGTTTGGCTCCACTGACACTGCTTCCACTGACACTGCTGCGACCCTCCTGCTGTCTCCTGGGCAACCCACCGACTGTTTCGCTCACTGCCAAGCTGCCACCCTCTTCTCCTGATGATGCGGAAGAAATTGCCTGATGACGACGAGGCTGCCAAGTGCGATCAACCTCCTCATCATCAAGTAGGGTCTCCGCCTCACTACTAGCCCCCTCGGCTGCGTCTGGGTCAGGAGACAGACCTGTCTCTAGACCGGCTACCGGGCCACTCTCCTCGCCACTACTTCTTCGCCTAGCTGCTGAAAAGGCGGATGTCTCCCCCCGTTCCTGACCGCCCTCTGTTAGCTCTTCCTCACTGTACAGTGGGGCTGAGCGCACAGCATGCGATACTTCGCTTGGTGAGGGAACACCAAAGGACAGGGGCAGGTAGAGGACACGTGATTTCAGTGGGCTAGGTCCCGGGCCATGCCAACTAACGGTTGTGTCTGACGTACCCACCGACCGTTGGCTGTAGGTGTCAGAGGTGACCTGGGAAGAGGAAGACGACCGAGCCAACCAATCGACGACGGCAGGGTTGTCGGTGGAGACACGACCGCTGGATGACACCGGGAGCACTGGCCTCTGGCTGCGAATAGTGCTGCCTCGACCCCTTCCTCTGCTGCCACGTCTGCTCGCTCCTAAAACATTGCCTCCTCTGCCACTCCTCTGCATGTTGTCTGACATACTCTTTAATTAAACGATTATGTGTCCCTGAGTAACAATTCTGTGTCCCTGAGTAACAATTCTGTGTCTGTGCGAGTAACAATTCTGTGGCCCTAAGTAACAGTTCTGTGGCCCTCAGTAACAATTCTGTGTCCCTGATTAACGTTTCTGTGGCCCCAAGTAACAGTTCTGTGGCCCTCAGTAACAATTCTGTGTCTGTGCGAGTAACAATTCTGTGGCCCTAAGTAAAGTTTCTGTGGCCCTAAGTAACAATTCTCTGGCACTCAGTAACAATTCTGTCTGTCCCTGAGTAACAATTCTCTGGCACTCAGTAACAATTCTGTCTGTCCCTGAGTAAAAATTCTGTGGCCCTAAGTAAAGTTTCTGGGGCCCTGAGTAACAATTATCTGGCACTCAGTAACAATTCTGTCTGTCCCTGAGTAACAATTCTCTGGCACTCAGTAACAATTCTGTCTGTCCCTGAGTAAAAATTCTCTGGCCCTAAGTAAAGTTTCTGTGGCCCTGAGTAACAATTCTCTGGCACTCCGTAACAATTCTGTCTGTCCCTGAGTAACAATTCTCTGGCACTCAGTAACAATTCTGTCTGTCCCTGAGTAAAAATTCTGTGGCCCTAATTAAAGTTTCTGTGGCCCTAAGTAACAATTCTCTGGCACTCAGTAACAATTCTGTCTGTCCCTGAGTAACAATTCTCTGGCACTCGGTAACAATTCTGTCTGTCCCTGAGTAACAATTCTCTGGCACTCAGTAACAATTCTGTCTGTCCCTGAGTAAAAATTCTGTGGCCCTAATTAAAGTTTCTGTGGCCCTAAGTAACAATTCTCTGGCACTCAGTAACAATTCTGTCTGTCCCTGAGTAACAATTCTCTGGCACTCCGTAACAATTCTGTCTGTCCCTGAGTAAAAATTCTGTGGCCCTAAGTAAAGTTTCTGTGGCCCTGAGTAACAATTCTCTGGCACTCCGTAACAATTCTGTCTGTCCCTGAGTATGAATTCCGTGGCCCTAACTAGCGTTTCTTTGTCCCTAAGTAAAGTTTCTGTGGCCCTCAGTAACAGTTCTGTGTCTGTGCGAGTAACAATTCTGTGTCTGTGCGAGTAACAATTCTGTGGCCCTAAGTAAAGTTTCTGTGGCCCTAAGTAACAATTCTCTGGCACTCCGTAACAATTCTGTCTGTCCCTGAGTAACAATTCTCTGGCACTCAGTAACAATTCTGTCTGTCCCTGAGTAAAAATTCTGTGGCCCTAAGTAAAGTTTCTGTGGCCCTGAGTAACAATTCTCTGGCACTCCGTAACAATTCTGTCTGTCCCTGAGTAACAATTCTCTGGCACTCAGTAACAATTCTGTCTGTCCCTGAGTAAAAATTCTGTGGCCCTAAGTAAAGTTTCTGTGGCCCAGAGTAACAATTCTCTGGCACTCCGTAACAATTCTGTCTGTCCCTGAGTATGAATTCTGTGGCCCTAACTAGCGTTTCTTTGTCCCTAAGTAACAGTTCTGTGGCCCTGAGTAACAATTCTGTGTCTGTGCGAGTAACAATTCTGTGGCCCTAAGTAACAGTTCTGTGGCCCTCAGTAACAGTTCTGTGTCTGTGCGAGTAACAATTCTGTGTCTGTGCGAGTAACAATTCTGTGGCCCTAAGTAACAGTTCTGTGGCCTTCAGTAACAATTCTGTGTCTGTGCGAGTAACAATTCTGTGTCTGTGCGAGTAACAATTCTGTGGCCCTAAGTAAAGTTTCTGTGGCCCTAAGTAACAATTCTCTGGCACTCAGTAACAATTCTGTCTGTCCCTGAGTAACAATTCTCTGGCACTCAGTAACAATTCTGTCTGTCCCTGAGTAAAAATTCTGTGGCCCTAAGTAAAGTTTCTGGGGCCCTGAGTAACAATTCTCTAGCACTCAGTAACAATTCTGTCTGTCCCTGAGTAACAATTCTCTGGCACTGAGTAACAATTCTGTCTGTCCCTGAGTAAAAATTCTGTGGCCCTAAGTAAAGTTTCTGTGGCCCTAAGTAACAATTCTCTGGCACTCAGTAACAATTCTGTCTGTCCCTGAGTAAAAATTCTGTGGCCCTAAGTAAAGTTTCTGTGGCCCTGAGTAACAATTCTCTGGCACTCCGTAACAATTCTGTCTGTCCCTGAGTAACAATTCTCTGGCACTCAGTAACAATTCTGTCTGTCCCTGAGTAAAAATTCTGTGGCCCTAAGTAAAGTTTCTGTGGCCCAGAGTAACAATTCTCTGGCACTCCGTAACAATTCTGTCTGTCCCTGAGTATGAATTCTGTGGTCCTAACTAGCGTTTCTTTGTCCCTAAGTAACAGTTCTGTGGCCCTGAGTAACAATTCTGTGTCTGTGCGAGTAACAATTCTGTGGCCCTAAGTAACAGTTCTGTGGCCCTCAGTAACAGTTCTGTGTCTGTGCGAGTAACAATTCTGTGTCTGTGCGAGTAACAATTCTGTGGCCCTAAGTAACAGTTCTGTGGCCTTCAGTAACAATTCTGTGTCTGTGCGAGTAACAATTCTGTGTCTGTGCGAGTAACAATTCTGTGGCCCTAAGTAAAGTTTCTGTGGCCCTAAGTAACAATTCTCTGGCACTCAGTAACAATTCTGTCTGTCCCTGAGTAAAAATTCTCTGGCACTCAGTAACAATTCTGTCTGTCCCTGAGTAAAAATTCTGTGGCCCTAATTAAAGTTTCTGTGGCCCTAAGTAACAATTCTCTAGCACTCAGTAACAATTCTGTCTGTCCCTGAGTAACAATTCTCTGGCACTCAGTAACAATTCTGTCTGTCCCTGAGTAACAATTCTGTGGCCCTAATAACGTTTCTGTGGCCCTAAGTAACAATTCTCTGGCACTGAGTAACAATTCTGTCTGTCCCTGATTATGAATTCTGTGGCCCTAACTAGCGTTTCTTTGTCCCTAAATAACGATTCTGTGGCCCTCATTAGCAAGTCTGTGTCCCTGAGTAATGGTTCTCTGTCCCTAAGTAACTTTTCTCTGTCCCCAATTATCGTTTCTGTGGCCCTAACTCTGTCCCTGTCCCTAGTACAGAGCGGTCTGCCTCTGTTCAATAACTGCAGGCAAATGAAGAATTCCAAAATGGCCGCTATTTATAGCTCGACCATTACACAGTGCTGGCTGGCTGGCTGCTGATAGGCTGATGCGATCACATGTAGTTGAGGAATGCATTATGGGTCAGCGCGCCTTGTCTGCGCGCCTTCCCAGACATCCCCGCTCCGTCGCCGCACATGTCAGCCGCCATTTTCTGAAAAATTTCGATTCGCGCGTCCGAATTAGGCTATTTTTCGGATTCGGCACGAATCGAAATTTTTCCGATATTCGACTCGAATTCCACTTCGGATACTTCGATTCGCTCATCTCTAGTTATTATCAGACCTTTAGATTTAATTTTTATAGAAAACATTCTCATGTATCCATTCCATTAAGGCTCTGTTAAGTGTTGACACACATACACAATCATCTCTCTAAAAACGCTTACATTTTTCCCATTTTTTTACACAGCTCATGCATATCATTCTCTCACTTTCTTTTTACTCTCTTCAAAATGTTCCTGCCTAAATTAGGTTTCCTTATTTTGTTTTCGGATATCCCTTCATCCATGTACTGTAGTCCAGTATTCAACTTACTCCAGCTCTTATGATCTGATGGGCAGCCATAGTGCTCATCCCATCTTCCTTCTCTGACCACATATAAAGTATTCTGTTTGGGCCAGGTTAAAATTATATTATTTCTATACAATTTGACTCTCATTTCTCTGTTTTGGATTTTTTCCCATGTTTTAGAATTGACTAGCTGTGGTGCATTACTCTAAATTAATTCCACAACTTAACATCATAATTTCCCTTTATGTCTAATGTTGCATTGTCTATCACCCTTCATTCATTCTGCTCAAATAGATAGCTGTTCCTCTAGCTGGTAACCCTTTTACCCATTGTGGATCCCTGTACACTTTTACCATTTATCTAGAGCAGGGGTGTCAAACTGGTGGCCCTCCAGCTGTTGCAAAACTACTAGTCCCATCATGCCTCTACCTTTGGGAGTCATGCTTGTAACTGTCAATCTTTCAATGCCTCATGGGATTTGTAGTTTGGCAACAGCTGGAGGGCCGCCAGTTTGACACCTGTGATCTAGAGGCTTAGTATAGGTGGAACTGCATCTTCGGTTCTCTAACGCTCCTCTTGCGCTGGGCATTTTCTTAGGGTACCCTCTTATCTCTCATTCCTTTAAAACTCAAATTAATGCCCATAAAGACTGGCCAGTACAAGCTCTTCTCTACACGTGCCTATACCTTCTTGCCTCTAGATCTATTACAGCAGATGTGTGCTTCATATAACCTGTTAACCAGCACTATTTGTCCTTTTCTGATCTATAACACCCCAAAGGACAGTATACAATGACAACATAAAATATAATCACCAATCAATACAGTTGAATTAGGGGAGTAAAATAGGTCCCTTTGTCCCAAAAACGCCTTACTGATCAAGGAATTTTGATATCTCAAAATGTAAGCAAAGGGCTTACTTTAGCCGGCTGATCATCTCAGGCTCCTCGTTTTGGGCTCTCTGGGTCACCTGTAAATTCCCTCCAAGGCAAAGCTTGACATCTGTTCTGGACATTAATACTGAGATTTTTATAGCTAGGCAACTCCTATGCTCATATTGATTAGTGGTTCCAAATTAATAATAACTACTGCAGTAGGGAACAGACCAAAAAATACACTTAGCATCTTTCCAAATCACTGCTCTGTTTATTCTGTGCATTTGAATTTTTTTTTTATACACATGATTACGTAGGTATCACCCTAATATTACAATTGTACTTTTATGGTAACAAGGGGCATTACATAGGCAGGCTAATTTCTAATCAGGACTTGAAGGAATGCAAATGTAATGATAACATTTTTAGTGCTGTGTGCACAAGGAATGCAGTGTACAATACTTAAGCAAAGCATACAAAATAGAATACAATGTTTACAGAATTTACAAATTTCCTTTACATAATAGTAGAAATAATAGTAATATTAAAAAAGATACACCATGCAAATAAAAAAACTATACTGGCTGGCAAGTTGAAAAATCAGTCTGAATCCCGACAACAAGTACAACTAAAAAATATATAAAAATGAGTAAACTGAAGAAATTTGTAAATGTCAAATGTCCTCTGATGCCACACAAAAGCGAAATGATGTGGTTTGACAGTGATGTCTTTTATAATTTAATCACTGTATGCGCATATGGCTGCTCAGCAAAAACATCCACACAAAAGGACAAAAACAAGTATGAAAGATGAGTTATTCAAAATGAAAATATCTCATAACACAAAATACACCAGCTTCAAGGTTAGCCTGCAGTATCAGGACAGTTATAAAAAAAAACAAACACTTATTGCAGTTTGTTATGGTCTAGAACAGTCTTTTTCAATCAGGGTGCCGAGGCAAAATTCCTAAAAATTGGCCCAAATTGCCTAAAAATTGCGTACAGGCCAGTGCATGAATCAAGCCTGCTTTTTTTCGTTACACAAAGCCACAGGTTTTAATTGTGCAACATTACAACTTGATAAAGAGAACATAAGGCATCTGCAAAACATCCTTTTTTGATAACCCCCTTCCCATCTCTGTCAGCACTGAGATCACGTTAGTGGCATGGGGGAGAGAAAATTAGGAAGAAGAAATGCTGGAATACTAGTCAGTACCAGTGTACAAAAGTTTATGCTTTTTGCTTTGAAATAATATATCACCTCCAATGCTGGATATCTTACGAGTGGGGATGCTGTTGTGATATGTAAAACTATTACTTTTTTACATTTTAGAATGGGGTGCCTCAAGGGTGTCCATAATTTTAAAGGGTGCCTTGACTGGAAAAAGGTTGAGAAACACTTATCTAAAAAAACTTTTTCTAGATGGATTTTACATTTCTTTTCAAAAGTGTCTGTCTTTAGTTACACTTTGTGGAAGTTGTTTGCCTGATAGGCCTTAGGAATATACAGCTGATAATGTATATAAGAATATTAAAGTGTTTGTTTTTTTTAATAACAATAATGTCATACTTACCAGCTCTCTGTAATGATTTTGCACAGAGCAGTTCCGATTCTCCTCTTCATGAGTCCCCCACCAGGACTCCTCCCCCCACAGAGTGCTCTCATAGGAAGCTCCGCTCGGACCCAGTCCAGCTCCCTCCTCAATGGCTGTGATTGGCAGGAGCTGCTGTCTCTGAGACAATGAGAAAGGGAGAGCGGCTGCTCGCATACACATTGCTAGATGGAGATGGAGCTCAGGTAAGCATAAGGGGGCCAGGGGAGGAGCTGCATCCAGAAGGTTTTTTTTAGAGAATGCATTAAGGTAAAAAAACATTCTGTCTTTGAACCACTTTAATGTCCAAATCCATTTTTTGCACACTTTTAAAAAAAACATTTTAGGCCTGAAGATAACAAAACCGCCAAACATTATATATTTTCTTATATTAGAGAATAAAATAGTGGTAGTTCCAATTTTTTATGTCATGCTATTACTGCAAAGGTAGAGTGAATTTTAAGGCAAACAAATGCAATAAATTACCCACATTTTTAGTAAAATATAAAAGACGAAGTTGTGCCGAGTAAATAGATACCCAACTTGCCAAACCTTAAATTTGTGTGCGCCTATGAAATGGCTATAAACTTCAATACCCTATATTTTCTATAAGTGACGCTTCAAAAGCCCCTATAGGTCCTCAGTTTAGTGTTACAGAGGAGGTCTTGTGCTAGAATTATTTCTCTTACTCTGGCGTGCACGGTGATATGTAACGTGTACCGCAATCAACTTTTTCACGCGTGGCAGCCCCGACGTGTGCATTTCTGTTCATGCATGTGTATTAGTGGGGGTGGGGGAGCCTAAAAAAAATTGGGGGGGTATATTATGTGCTGAGTGCAACTTTATTTTTTATTTAATGTAACTTTTTTTCATCACACAGTGGACTTTGTGTCCCTTGTGTGATGTAAAAAAAGTTAAGTAAAAAAAAAACTATTTTATTGCAAAAAAATAAAGTTACACTCAAGCAAAAAAAATTGGAGTGCAGCCACCCGACTGTCTGTCAGTTTTATACTCAATACCAGGGGCTGCAGCTACCGGATTGTGTATAAAACCCCCTGCTGTCAGGTCCGTAGGATGTACGAACCTGGCAGCGAAAGGGTTAAACCCATTCAACTACTAACACGTTAGAGGCTTATATAGGCACAATTGTTTTCCAATGTAGCTAGTTCCTATACATTCCCATTCTAAATACATCTAAAAAAAAATCCTTCTCCAAACCTAACGTAGAAGCTTAACCACTTGCCGACCGCGCATAGCCGAATGACGGCTTCACCGCGGCCGGCCAGTTCTGAGTGGACGTCATATGACGTCCTCCCAGAACGCGCTCTCCTGCGCGCCCCAGGGGGCGCGCACCCGGCGATCTCCGTGATCGCTGTGTCCTACGGACACAGCTGATCACGAGATGTGGTGAAAGGCCGATCCCACCGGCCTTTTACCACGTGATCAGCGGTGTCCAATGACACGCTGATCACAGGAAAATGCAAGTGCCGGTTCTCGGCTGCACTTTCCTCACGCTGTCAGATCGTGAGGAAAGTACTGCCGAGAACCGGCAGTTGTCAGAGCGGGGATCGGCACCGATCATCAGGGCACTGATGATCAGTGCCCTGATGATCGGTGCCCAGCAGTGACCCCCGCAAGTTCCGATCAGCTGTGCGCCCACTAGCCCCGCCCACCCATTCCCAGCAGTGCCCCCACCTGTGCCCAGCAGTGCCCCCACCTGTGCCCAGCAGTGCCCCCACCTGTGCCACTCTGCAGTGCCACCTACCTGTGCCCAGCAGTGCCACCTACATGTGCCCAGCAGTGCCACCCACCTGTGCCCACCCACCTGTGCCCACCAGCGCCACCCACCTGTGCCCACCAGTGCCACCCACCTGTGCCCACCCACCAGTGCTGTCCACCAGTGCCACCCACCAGTGCCACCCACCAGTGCTGCCAGTCAGTGCCACCAGTCAGTGCCCAGGGGTTGTGCCAGTCAGTGCCGCCAGTCAGTGCCCAGAAGTGATGCCAGTCAGTGCCGTCTATCAGTACCCATCATCAGTGTCACCTATCAGTGCCGCCTATCAGTGCTGCATATCAGTGCCGCCTATCCGTGACCCCTAATTAGTGCTGTCTATCAGTGCCGCCTATCCGTGCCACCTCATTAGTACTGCCTATCAGTGCCCTTTAGTGCTGCCTATCAGTGCCCATCAGTGCCGCCTATCAGTGCCCATCAGTGCCGCCTCATCAACGCAAATCAGTGAAGGAGAAAAAATACCTGTTTGAAAAATTTTATAAAAGAAACAAATAAACTTTTTTTTTTTTTTCAAATTTTTTGCACATTTTTTAATTTATAGCGCAAAAAGTAAAGCGCCCAGTGGCGATTAAATACCACCAAAAGAAAGCTCTATTTGTGAGAAAAAAATGATCAAAATTTCATATGGGTACAATGTTGCATGACCGCGCAATTGTCAATCAAAGTGCGGCAGCGCTGAAAGCTGAAAATTGGCCTGGTAAGGAAGGGGGTATAAGTGCCTGGTAGGCAAGTGGTTAACATACATTGATGTTTAACTTCCCTAGCGGTATTCCCGAGTGTAGCTCGGGGTAAAGTTTCAGTACCAAAAGCGGTACCACCGAGCTACACTCGGGCTTACCATGCGGCGTTGCACAGGGATTCCCTACAGCGCTTACCTTGTCCTTCACTCCCGCGATGCGTCCACTGCAGCGTCCCCGGCCATCTCCTCCGGCCGATGCCGGCATCTGGCTTCTGTGTTCCGGTCCCTGTGACGTCGGGACGTACGGGAGCCGGAACCGGCGGCAAATTTGAAAATGTTAAAAAAATTACCTTTTTTTAAAAACGATTATTTCATAGCAAAACATTCCTGTATCAAAGCATTTCACATACATTTTGTCCCAAGTGCTTTGTCCTGCGCCCTGCCTGCATTTTTACTGTTCTTTCTGCCTTGAAACTGAGAAATGTCCATGGCATCCAAAAAGCGTCCCTTTAGGTCAAAATCGGTTATGGACCAGCTAGAGAACAGCGATAGTAAATCAGAACTACTTGCAGAATTGAGTGATAATGATTCATGGGGAAATTCGTCATCAGACACTGAAAACGATTTTGCGACTTTGCTCAGTGATGTGCGAACTTGGCGCTATATTTCAAATTTCAGTGTTTTTGGTTTGATTATATTATTGAATTAAATTTATTATTATTATTATTATTATATTATTATTTTTTATGAGTATTTATTAAATTATAATTTATGATTTCGTGTTTCAAGTTTTATCATATCCGGAATGTTTACTAGACTCTTGTTCGGACAGATTTCAGGGAGTAATTCCTAAATTACAGGCCTACAATAAAAAAAATACATATTTCCATGCAAAAAAATGGTACCGCTTTTGGTACAAAATTCCTGACATAATCATACCGCCAGGGAGGTTAATAAAATATTGTTTTCTAGTTTTGGATAGAGAAGAGAACGGTTGGAACCTCGTTTGGTTTTTATTGCTGTCTACGTTTGGAAGATCCACCTTCACTATTTGTCCTGATGACCACGATCAATACAGAGAATTTGGGGGGAAATCCACAATTTTATGGTTATAAGAGGAGTGAAGGATAATTTTTCTAATAGGGAAGCTAATGTTGGTGACAGCTCTTAGACATGACTTTTCCCTTCACATTGTTGAGATTTCTTCTCACTTCATGTAATGTCTATGGGTCGAAAGTTAAGGGGAATCTCTCTGATGCAAACACCAACAATGAAATAAATACAGAGGTTCTAGCCCTTCAACCTTCAAGTCAAAATTAAAAAACAACAATTTGCTAGAGGTCCATATTACATTTTAGTCATAAAATGACTTTAAAGTAAATATGCATTTGCCGAAACATCTAACTTAGAATATTTCCCAACACCTAACCTCATTTTATGATCACAGGGGCTTTTTCATCACTTAAGCCATGTGACCCTTATGCCAGCACTATCATAATGACCACGTGGCTTTGTTGATAAACAAAGCCATGAAACACAATAACAAGAAGCCTTTTTTTTATGCTGCACTGTGAAATTAGAGGTATTTTGATGGGATTTTGATAAGTGGAATTGCTGGTTTTTTTAGTTTGTTTTGCAGCAAAATCACCTACTCTGTCATTTTGAACAATAGGAAATGAAAAGGGAGAATTAATAGGGGCCACCCTTTTTTATGGGACTGTGGCAGGGGCACTTATTATTATTATACAGTATTTATATAGCGCCAAAACGTTTGCTCAGCGCTGTACATTATAGTAGGAGACAGTACGTGAGACAATACAGTAACAATACAATACACGAGGGGTTTGAGGGCCCTGCTCCTTGGAGCTTACAATCTAGGAGGGAGGGGAGAGTGGTACAGGAGGAAATGGCTGCGGGGGATGGAGTGGTAGGAGGAGTGGAGGAGATTGGCTGTTAGGTGAGGGCGGGGTAGGCTTCCCTGAAGAGGTGGGTTTTCAGGGTGCGCCTAAAGGTGAGGAGGGAAATAAGGTTTCTAGTCCCCCTACTGTATAAATACAGTGGGGGAATATTCTAGAAGGTCAGTAGGGTTTTTAGTCCCCCCCAGTGGTGTGAGAAGGAGAAAAAATGTTAAAGTTTCAAGTCCCCCCATGGTATACTAATATAATGGGGAAGGTTCTAGAAAATAGGAGTTTTTAGTCCCCCACTACACCTGGACAGTTTTAAGCCCCCCACCCCTCCCAGGATATATTATATAATGGGGAAGCTTCTGGAAAATATGAGCTTTTAGTCACCCACTACACCTGCACAGTTTTAAGCCCCCCCCACAGTATACTATATAATGGGGAAGATTCCAGAAATTGAGAGTTTTTAGCCCCCCACTACACTTGGACATTTCTGGAAGAAAAAGTGACCAAGGGGAGGAATTGGAGAGAGGAGAGGGCTATAAAAAGGGGGTCCATTAATGGAAAAAACAGAAACCTGGGAGGCATCTCTGTGGTGCTCCCCTCCCACCCGCCCAGTTTCATTGCGACCAATTGGTATTGGTCAGTATCATATTAAATGATGGTAGAATAAGTAAGTATGTAAATTTCAAAAAGCTGTATGGTTAATACGTATGGTTGATAAGTGTTGTGTTAATACGTACAGATTGAGTCATAGTGACTAAACTGGGGGTTTTGAGTAAGATTAGTTTAAGTAAAAATGTTTTACAATTATTAGTAAGCTAATATGTAAAAATAAAGTGTTGTTATAAAGAATGATATTTAAACCAATAATAAAAGTTGTGTTAGCACCGAACAATAAAAGTTTTGGTGTTTTATTGTATAGAATAAAGAATACTGCCTACAGTCCCATTACTGTGGCAATTATTTAAATTATTTGTAAATGTGATTTTCTTACTTTTGTCACACCAACTTTCAGATGTCCAAATTTTGTGACTATCTGCAAATCAGACAATTTATTATGCCCCCTTGAAGAGCTGTTGAGAAAAAAAAAAAAAAACCACACACATATTATTATACAGTATTTATACAGCGCCAAAAAGTTTGCTCAGTGCTGTAGTGGGGGACAGTACATGAGACAATACAGTAACAATACAGTACAATACACGAGGGGTTCGAGGGCCCTGCTCCTTGGAGCTTACAATCTAGGAGGGAGGGGATAGGGGTACAGGAGGAAATGGCTGTGGGGGATGGAGTGGTAGGATAAGATCGGCTGTTAGGTGAGGGCGGGGTAGGCTTCCCTGAAGAGATGGGTGAGGAGGGGAGATGACAGTCTGATGGATTGGGGTAGTGAGTTCCAGAGGATGGAAGACCTAGAGAAGTCCTGGAGACGGGCATGGGAGGAGGAGACCAGGGAACTGGAGAGTAGGAGGTCTTGTGAGGAGTATGTGTTGGGTGGTATTTGGATATCAGGTCGATGAGGTAGTTTGGGGCAGCATTATGAATAGCTTTGTACGTCAGTGTTAGTAGTTTGAATTTTATACGTTGGGCAATTGGAAGCCAGTGGAGGGAATGACAGAGGGGGGTGGCAAATATGGAGCGGTTGGTAAGGTGGATGAGTCTGGCCGCTGAGTTCAGGATAGACTGAAGCGGGGAGAGTCTGTGTTGAGGAAGGAGTTGCAGTAGTCGAGTCGTGAGATAAGGGAGTGAATGAGTTGTTTAGTAGTGTCTGGGGTTAGGAACGAACGTATTTTGGAGATGTTGCGGAGGTGGAGCCTGCATGAATTTGCCAGTGATTGGACATGGGGCTGAAAGAATAGATTGGAGTCTAGAGTGACACCTAGAACTTTGGCTTGCGGGGTGGGACTGATGGTGGCATTATTGGTCGTGATGGAGAGGTTGGGGGGGGGCACGGGCTGGGGGGGAAAACTAGGAGCTCGGTTTTGGAAAGGTTTAATTTGAGGAAGTGGAGTGACATCCAGTCTGATATGTCGTTCAGTAGTCAGGTGATTCGGGCGGAGACTGAAGGGGTGAGGTGAGGAGTAGAGAGGTAGATTTGCGTGTCATCGGCGTAGAGGTGGTAGTTGAAGCCGTGGGAGTGTATCAGTTGGCCAAGGGAGGAGCTGTAGATGGACAAGAGAAGGGGCCCGAGCACAGAGCCTTGGGGGACCCCAACAGAGAGGGGGAGAAAGGGGGAGGGGGCAGCGTTATAGGTAATGCTGAAGGAGCGCTGGGATAGGTAGGAGGAGAGCCAGGAGAGAGTGGAGTCTATGATGCCGAGGGAGTGTAGTTTTTTAAGGAGGAGGGGGTGGTCAACTGTGTCGAAGGCCGCGGAGAGGTCGAGGAGTAGGAGGACTGAGTAGTGGCCATTAGCTTTGGCAGTTAGCAGGTCGTTGGTGAATTTGAGTAGGGAGGTTTCGGTGGAGTGTAGGGGACGGAAGCCAGACTGTAGGGGATCAAGGAGGTTGTTGTCATTGAGGTGGGAGCTTAGGCGATTATAGACTAAGCGCTCGAGGAGTTTGGATGTAAATGGCAGCAAGGAGATGGGTCTAAGGTTGTTCAGGTTGGTGGGGTAGAATCATAGAAAGCCTATTGATTTAAATCAGTCTAAAATCATATGCATTGAAAAAAGAAACAGGGTATGTTTCAAAAAATGTAAAGGATAAGTTCACCTTTGGAACATGTTACACCTGTTTTTAGGGTGGAACATGTCACATGTTCCCATAGCTGCAACCACTGCCCGCCGCCAATCCTCTCTATGACAGATAATACGGGGAGAAGACTCCCTGTACTCTATATCAAATTTGAAAACAGCATTGCTGTGTGGGGCTCCGCCCACATGGCCACATCATTCATTCACGGACTTCCGTGAATGAATGAACTACAAGTCTTGGCAGGCTTAGCTGCTGTGGACTTGGAGTTTTCAATGAACTACCATGGTGCTGTTTAGCGCTGTGGTAGTTCATTGAAGCTTTCTGTCAGAATATCTGCTTGGCCATGCATCCCTATACGGCAAGCAGATATTGTGACAGGTCTGCAGGAGACTTGCATGGCACCAGTGATCTACTGATCGCTGGTGCAATGCTTTCCAGGCTCCTGCAAACAAAAATGCTAAATACAATTTTTTTTACCTGCAAAAAAATGTGCATTTATTATTTTTGTCTGAACTTATCTTTTAACAGTTCCAGATTTTCTTCAGGGCAGGGTTCTGTGTGATTTAGTAGTTAGACCCTTTCTCAATCAGAGTTCCATGGAAACCTAGAGTTCTTTGGGAAGTTGCTAATAGTTCCTTGAACAATTAGCAATTTCTTCCTCTCATTTAAGTAGTCAATGACTACTTTTTAGGTATCTGTACGTAGGATTCTTTTCACCGACACCTTTCTAAAAGGCCCTTTTTGGGAGTTTGTCAGCAAGTCCCAGCCAAAGATTCATGGCCAGGACCAGTTGACCGCCTGTGTCCAATCATAGTCCAGAGCCTTGTGTTGACAATCAACTCAGGGCTTGTACAGAAGGAATGATCTCTTTGTTCCTTATCCCTGCAAAGCGGGGATGAGAAGCAAAGAGATCTATTAATAAAAGCAGCACATAATACACTCATTGTTAGACATACATTTAACCCCTTGATCACCCTAAATATCAACCCCTTCCTAGTCAGTGTCATTAGCACAGTGACAGTGTATAGTAATATCACTGTTTTAGTGTCAGTTAGGCTACGTTCACACTAGCCTTGTGTGCAGGCGGCAGAGAGGCGTTTGGGAAGCGTTTTTACCGCTTCCCAAACGCCTCTGCCAATTCTGCACATTACAGCACATGGTGCTGTTCTAACAGGAGCGTTTGCGTCGCGTCGCGTTGCGTCGCGGCAAAACGGACGCCTCTGGTCGAGTCAGGAGGCTTTGAAGCCTCCTATTCTCGTCTATGGTGCCGCTCCGCAAACGCCCGGCCGGCGTTTGCGGTGCGGTTGCAACGCGGTTGCGGGGAGTTTGCGGAGCGGTAACACCACTCAAATGCATTATAGGCGTTTGTGGGGCGTTATTAACACTCGGCAAACGCCTAGCAACCGCCGCTAAACCGCGCATGCGGCGTTTGCGGAGCGTTTGCCGAGCGTTAAAAACGCTCCGCAAACACCGGACCAACGCTTGCCAAACTCTGTAGGGGCGTTTGGCAAGCGTTGGCAAAACAGCCTAGTGTGAACGAGCCCTTAGTCAGTTCCCCTTCAGCATCAGTTAGTGTTAGTTTGTCAGTCACACTATCACAGTCCCATTATAAGTCACTGATCACCACCGTTAATAGGATTAAAAAAATGAAATTTCCAATATATATACCATAGTTTGTAGACACTATAACTTTCATGCAAACCAATCAATATGCACTTATTGGGCCAAAATGTATTTTTTACATTTTTTTTTAATTGGATATATTTTATAGCAGAAAGTGGAAAATATTGTTTTTTTCCAAAATGTTTGGTCTTTTCTATTTAGATGGTGATCATATACCATCAAAAGAAAACTCGACCGGACCGTGTGATGTGGAAGACTGACTATAGGGCTATCAACCCTTTACCTCTGTGAGTTACTATTTACAGAGCTTGCTTTGCGTTCACCTATTGCTACACTCAGTCTGCTGCCCCTGGTGGTGTCTCCTTTGCATTACAGCTGCAGGTGCTGCAATCCCTCCTAAGGAAGCTCATCCCGTTCTGCAAAGGTCCATCCCCGGAAATTGAATGATGTTTCTATATGTATATGCCTGATATCACTACATTGTCTTGTAGGTTGCCAGTTGTGTGAATATACTGCTACCCTCTGATGCGCCCTGTGCTGTTCTTGTCTGTCACCATAGAGAATCTTCAGTCTCTTTAGAAGTTCTGCACTACAGTGTTTCAGAATCACTCCTCCACTTCACTGGGACCCCCAAGCCATCTCCTTCCAGTGTTTTCAACATTGTCACACTTTGAATAACAATTGCACTGTCATGCAACACTGTATCCATAATAAATGTTATTAATTTATTAATTTTAATGTAGTTATAATTTTTTCACACAAATAGAGCTTTCTTTTGATGGTATTTTGCAAATAAAAAATCTCTCTTTATAAATTTAGGTCAAAATATATTCTGTCCTGTGTGTCCTGTAGTATGGAAGTTTTTTTGTGTTTTAGGGATCCTAGCCTATTTAACTGCATATTAAGTTCACAAACACCTCTCGAGAGGGGGTTTCAAAGTCATTTGTCACTTTACATGTTCTTCAGAAAGAGGGAGGAAGTTTTTTTCACTCACATTGTGGAATGTATTGATGAGGCACCTGTTGTAATTGGTGTGTTTCACCTGCTTGCCTGACCCACTCTTTTTTAGGGAGAGATTTTGCAGGATGTTAAGATTCCCCTGGAGCATATTTTTATACTTCATATTCATTTCTACCCCCTGTCTCTCATTTTGATTAGTTTAGGAGGGGGAGGTGTCCTGTAGTACAGAGGGGTTTTTTTTGTGTGTGTTTTAGGGATCCTAGCCTATTTAACTGCATATTAAGTTCACAAACACCTCTTGAGAGGGGATTTCAGTATTTTACCATCTTAGGAACAGCGCTACAACCCTATATTTCATCTGCACTTCACACATCCTTGCTAGAGTGTGATAGGTGTTAGCAGCAGTCCCTACCATTGCGCAGTACCAATCTATCTAATTAATGTAGTTATATTCCTGGGTTGTTTGTTTGCCTTACATTGAAATGATGGGCTCACATGTTGTGGCTGCAGATTGTGGTGTCATGCCTGATCAACTTCCCTATTTCCATGTATTCATTCACTTAGCTTGTCCATATTCACCAAAAGAGACAAGATAACTTACTGTTCTGGGTCACAGAGCATTAAGTGCATGTGTTGCTGAATGCTCTGTGTCACATAACAACAGCTGCATCAGTGACTTCTATTAGGCTGTGAATGCTTATGTCTGCTTATGTCTATCAGATCTAATTACTGTGTAGCTTTCACCTGCACCAGAACTGGACCAAGATATCCAGGGAGAGGGATGAGTTTAATGTTCGGGTCAGGGGCGGACTGACCATTCGAGCACTCGGGCACTGCCCAAGGGCCCGGGGTCAGTAGGGGGCCCCATGAAATGCCCCTGTTACCTTTTTATAGGCTTTTTTGGGTATGCTTTGAGTGTGGGCAAGGACACAGGGGCCCCATGATCCCCTATTGCCCAGGGGCCCCATGAGTTGTCAGTCCACACATGGTTCAGGTTAAACACTGGCTGTTCAGACATTCATCCAAATGCCTAATGTTTAGGGCATTTGGCGTGGATGAATATGACAGCTTCTGGCTGTCAATGGTTGCTAAGGAAGCCGCAGATGCTTTTGCAGCCACTGCGTCCTTGCCAACCACCGGTGTCACCTGGCCTTTTCACTTACATGGCTGGGAATCCTTGGTCATGTAAACAAATGGGCAGGAAATGGAGCAGGTTACATCATTGCATAAATATGACCACACAGCCATATTGGGCCAATGATGTCACCACTATCCCGGCTGTCAATGGTAGTTATGGAATCTGCTTGCACCCAGCCTTGTAAGCAAATAGGTGGGGAGAGGAGCCTTACATCACTGCCTGATACGGCCACTAGCTGTCCTTAGGCTAATGTTACCATTGGGGATTCTTCCTGTGTGGCAGGTTGTCTGATGTATTTTTTGTTTTTTGGAAGAGTCATTGGTAGTGGGTATGGTGAATGACAATTACATTTACAATAGGGGGCTATTTTTGGACATATTGGTTATTTTAATAAAGGACTTTTCAAACATTTAGCTGTTTTTATTTATAGGGTACATTTCTTTTTTTTGCAAATAAGTAGGGGTACTATGTACTATCTTAGATGTGTGTGTGTGTGTTGGGGGGCTACCAACATGGAAGGTAAATATATTTCAAATATATTTTAAAAATATTCTTCCCAAATATATTGCCATATATATGAAATTCTACACTTTTGGCCATATTCCATATATTTCAATATATATATTTATACACATATACTGCATGTTGAAATGCATTTTTATTACAAAATACATGAAACATATTTTTAGAAATGCATTTCAAATATACTGTATGTCTTTAAAAATACAAATCTACATTTTTGGAATGCATTTATAAATATATGTACACATATATGTTAAAATGACTTTTTTATATGTTAAAAAAGATCTGAAGAATATATTTAAAAAATATATATTTTTAAAAATATATATATTTAAAATATATTCTTCAGCGCCCACCTAACTGACAGCAACCTCCTTGACCCACTACAGTCCGGCTTCCGTCCCCTACACTCCACCGAAACTGCCCTCCTCAAAATCACCAACGATCTACTAACCGCCAAAGCCAAAGGCGACTACTCTGTCCTCCTCCTCCTAGACCTCTCCGCGGCCTTTGACACAGTCGACCACCCCCTCCTCCTTAATAAACTACTCTCCCTTGGCATCAGAGACACCGCTCTCTCTTGGTTCTCGTCCTATCTATCCCAACGCTCCTTCAGCGTTTCCTACAACATGCCACCTCCTCTTCCCTTACCCTCTCTGTTGGGGTCCCCCAGGGCTCTGTCCTTGGACCCCTTCTCTTCTCCATCTACACCTCCTCCCTTGGCAAACCATACACTCCCACGGCTTCAATTACCACCTCTACGCTGATGATACTCAAATCTACCTATCCACCCCTCACCTCACCCCCACATTCTCCGCCCGCATCACTCACCTCCTAAACGACATCTCTGACTGGATGTCGCTCCATTTCCTCAAGCTCAACCTCTCCAAAACCGAGCTTCTCGTCTTCCCCCCAGCCCGCGCCCCCCCCCCCCATCCTTTCCATCACTACCAACAACACCACCATCAATCCCGCCCAGCAAGCCAAGGTCCTTGGCGTCATTCTGGACTCAAACCTTTCCTTTCAACCTCATATCAAATCACTTACAAACACATGCAGGCTCCACCTCCGGAACATCGCCAAGATACACTCCTTCCTTACCCCAGACACCACTAAACTACTCGTACACTCCCTGATTATCTCACGCCTTGACTACTGCAACTCCCTCCTCACCGGCCTACCCCAGTGCAAACTCTCCCCGCTCCAGACCATCCTGAACTCAGCTGCCAGACTCATCCACCTCACCAGCCGCTCCACCTCTGCCACCCCCCTCTGCCTCTCCCTCCACTGGCTCCCCATTGCCCAACGCATTAAATTCAAATTGCTCACCCTGACCTATAAGGCCATTCACAACACTGCCCCTAACTACCTCACCGACCTGATTCCCAGGTACCACCCTACCCGTACCCTTCGCTCTTCACAGGACCTCCTTCTATCTTGCTCCCTGGTCTCCTCCTCCCACGCACGACTGCAAGACTTCTCCAGGTCCTCCCCATCCTCTGGAACTCACTACCCCAATCCATCAGACTGTCACCTTTCCTCCTCACCTTCAGGCGCTCCCTGAAAACCCACCTCTTCAGGGAAGCCTACCCCACCCTCACCTAACAGCCGCTGCCCTTCCCTCCTCCTACCACTCCATCCCCCACAGCCGTTTCCCCCTGTGCCACTACCCCCTCCCTCCTAGATTGTAAGCTCAAAAGAGTAGGGCCCTCTTACCCCTTGTGTACTGTTTGATGTTACTGTTCTGTTTCATGTATTGTCCCCCCCTCTATTGTACAGCGCTGAGCAAATCCTTTGGCGCTATATAAACTCGATAAATAAATAAATAAATAAATAACATATAAAAAAGTCATTTTAACATATATGTTTACATATATTTGTAAATGCATTCCAAAGATGTAGATTTGTATTTTTAAAGACATACAGTATATTTGAAATGTATTTTTAAAAATATTTTCATAAATTTTGTAATCAAAATGCATTTTAACATGCAATATTATATATATATATATATATATATATATATATATATATATATATACACATATATATATATATTTTTTTTTTTCAAATATATTGAATATAGCCAAAATTGTAGCATTTCAAATATATGTCAATATATTTGGGAAGAATATTTTTAAAATATATTTCAAATATATTTTTCTTCCATATGGGAACATCCTATTATTAAAGGGTACTTCAAGGCCCCCTGGCAGCAGACAACCACAGCACAGGAGGCGTGGGGATGAGGCCCTTGTCCTTATCCACTGGGGACAAGGTGCTTTGTCAGGCAAGGGGGAATCTGTTTGGACTGCTAGATGGTCAAATTCATGCCATTCCACCAAAGCTGACAAAAATAACAAACACAAAATCCTTCCAATTCTTATCAATACTGCCAACATACTTGTGTGCTGTCTGTAAATTAATTCAGGTCCCTAAGGTCCCATGTCTGATGTCATTCACACTTAGGCATGATCAAAAAGCATATGTTTTATCAAACTTCTTTTTGATTTGGTGATCTGGGATGCATTAAGGTCAGTTGGTAGCAGATAAAAAGATGCTATTATTTCTGGAGGGTTTTTCACTATAGGCCTAATTCTAGCAATTAAACTTGGATTAACCTCTTGTCCCAACTCAGATTTGTCCAAATATCAAAGATTTCTCTAAATAACACGGTCTTCATTATACGTAACTGGTTTCTCTCTCTATCACAGCTGGCGGATTATATGATATTTAGAGAAGCCTGTTGTGTGGTTGTTTAGCTAACATTTGCAGAATTAGCATAATTGATTTAGCAATTATTATCGAAAGGCACAAAAACTTTGTATTGGTTTTTC
This sequence comes from Staurois parvus, assembly GCF_062004578.1. Lineage (NCBI taxonomy): Eukaryota > Metazoa > Chordata > Amphibia > Anura > Ranidae > Staurois > Staurois parvus. The sequence continues at coordinate 932,980 of NW_028318512.1, forward strand.
AGTTGAGCTATAATTTTCTTTTAGTTTTCAAGTTAATGATACAGTAAGTTTGAAATAGGCATTTGAAACAGTTGCCAGGATACAGAAGGAAAGCGTTATGTGTATATCAAACACTGTCAATCATTCTTCACTTTCTAGTATACCGGTGCTGATCTAGGTTAGTTTTTTGTTGAAAGGTTGCCTCTCTTTATTCACTTTTACAAAAATATTACATTAGACACAATATCCTCAGGACACAGCGGAACACCAATCGCTGTACGGGACCTCTGTGTGAGGTCCCGATCATGTGATCACTGATTGGCCAATCAGTGATCACATGAATAGTAGTAAGCAAGATGTCACTTTCTGAAATCATTGCTTACTACTAGTGAAATCTGTGAATGGTCACAGAGGTCACATGGTACAAGGCTATTCACAACAGCCTTGTACCATGTGACAAGCTGTGACCAAATACAGCTCTCACAGTATTTCTCAATCGTTGCAAGAATGCAGCCAGAAAGAAGGAGAAATTATTGCTTTTACAGCCTTTATGGGTATAAAAGCAATCAGTGTAAAATAAATTTTCATCACCCCCCACAAGTAGTACAGTGTCAGTATGGTGACACTGTACTGCTAGGGTGACAGTATGTAAAAAATAGAAAACATTAATAATGTAAAAAATAAAATAAATATGCAAAAACTATTTTTGAAAAATTATAATTTTTGGTTATAAACTAATTTGGGTTATTTTTTTGTACTAAAAGATAACTGAATGCATTTTGGCCAAGATTTATGAAGAAAGATTATTTATTTGCAGAGAGTTTATAAGAAAAACACTTTTTTCAAAAAATGTTTGGACTTTTTCATTTATATAGCAAAAAATAAAAATCCCAGTGGTGAATAAATACCACCAAAATAAATTTTTATCTGTCTCAAAAAATGATACAAAATTCATATGGGTACAGTGTTGCATGACCGTGCAATTGTCATTCAAAGTGTGATAGTGCTCAAAGCTGAAATTGGCCTGGGCAGGACGGGGGTGAAAGTGTCTGGACTTGAAGTGGTTAAATAAAAAATATTTTAAGTGCCAAATTTACACTCACAGTAAAAGATAAATAAAGAGCGTTTAACATCTAACTAGACTTCCGCTGCGCAGCTCTGTGCCGGAAGTGACATCACTACCCACGTGGCTTCGTCAGGCAAAACAGTTTTGTGGCATAACACCTGGGGCAGAGCTTAGTGACGTCACTTCTGGCATGACATTTCCAGAACACATTGCTGAAGCACACAGATATTCTAAATATCACAGAAGCAATTATATTTGTTTATGAAGTGAATTGGAGCATGGCCACAATGAATGTTTATCATGGATTTTGATATTCACTTGGGACTTCATATATTTGTTTAGTGATGTATGTATTTACGCACTGAAATTATTTATTATGTATTAACTTAGGTGTATTTATTATTTATATTATATAAATGATGTAAGGAATATTTATTGAGTAGCGCAACACTATATTATTCATTGTCTATTGATTAGGTGTGGGATCACTTGCAGTGGATGCAGCAACTTTTTATTTCCATGATGGAATCACCCAATTGGGGTGACAGGTGGTCCGTCACAGGCTGTCACGGCAGTCACATGATTGGGAACCAATCCCGCTGGCCCCAAACTACAAACAGTGACTAGAAGCTGTCAGCGACAGCGTGGTCAGTGTGCTTGGAGCATGTGGTGAGTGTGCCTTTAGCTTATGGATGCATATGTGTGGCAACTGAGCGTCAAGGCCCACCTGCCCTGTTGCCTTATATGAGTTACATTGGTGGGAAGAGGTTAAACAGACACAGGCATCAGGAGACCATTTTCAGGGTGCTCATATCAATAAAATAGTTAAACATTAAAGAAATAAAGCCTTTTGTCAGTAAAAGCACTGTTGTCTTTAACTCCTGATACTTCTGGAGTAGCTGTAATCAGGGGCAGACTGACCATTTGGAAACTCGGGCACTGTCCGAGGGCCCGGGGTCAGTAGGGGGCCCCATGAGATGCCCCTGGTACCATTTTCATAGGCTTTTTTGAGTTTGGGCAAGGACACAGCGGCCCCATGATCCCCTATTGCCCGGGGGCCCCATGAGTTGTCAGTTCACCCCTGGCTGTAATTGTAGTAGTTGACATCCCACGTTGCTCCCTGTCACCCCCTCCTGGTGCTGACATCACCAAGATGTGTAATGCTACCTGTGAAACCTCCACTGCTTGAAGCTATGTCTGGAGAGTACCAGCACAATATTAAAGATGGGGGTGAATTCCAACGTGATGATATGTTCAAGATATGTTCAAGAAATTCTGCTGCTCATTGAGGTCCCAACTATTCTAGCTGGGGGGTTTATTCTGTTGAAATTTGTAGAAGCTGACTGTAGGTTCTTTCGTTTCAGATCTATTCTGAAGAATTTACAAGAGAGGTGTGTGGAAGATATTGGAAAGAGGCATCCAATTATCCAAAGACATTAGTGAGTGCAGACCAGTGTGAGAGATCCCAGTGACTGTTTGCTGCTATTTACCCTCTTGTACCCTCTTGGACGTAATGAGCACAAGCTCCACCCAATGCGCTTCATCATAAATAGAGCTGTCAGGGGCATGGAAGCTGTGCACAACCAGACCTTGTTTTGATGTTTTAGACAAGGTGTCCATTTTGTATTTAAAAAAGAGGCTTGATTATTATTTTTCAATGCTCTTCCCTCTCTAGTGGATGTATATAACAGTGTGCTGGTATGACGAAACCCATTGAGCAGAGCTTGTGCTCATTATGTCATCACACTGTTTGATATGCTGTAGGATTTTTGACTGGTTCCTGAGACCAATGTGGATTTATTCAAAGCACTATTTTATCATTGGATATGTGACTGTATCTACTGGATTTTAATACAAAATTCTATACAGTTTTACACTGTGTACAGTTGTGTTCAAAATAATAGCAATCAGAGATCACTAACCTGATCAATCACTGTTTTTGGTAGAAATGATATTTCTACATGGCAAATAATTTACTAGCAGGTGTAGTAGAGTAATAGAAATCCAACAGACCCAACAGTCATGACATGCATGCTGCTGATTCTGTGTAATTGAATCACTCATTGAAAGGGGCATGTTCAAAATAATAGCAGTGTGGAGTTCTATTAGTGAGGTCATTCATTCTTTGAAAAACAGGTGGCAATTATTGCCCCTTATTTAAGGAAGGAAGGCAGCAAATGTTGTACATGCTGGTTACAGTGCATTTCTCTCTGAAATTCTGAACAAAATGGGTCATTCCAGACATTGTTCAGAAGAACAGCGTACCTTGATTAAAAAGTTGATTGGAGAGGGGAAAACATATAAAGAAGTGCAGGAAATGATAGGCTGCTCAGCTAAAATGATTGCAAATGCTTTAATATGGCAACCAAAACCTGAAAGACGTGGAAGAAAGCGAAGAAACTACCATTCGAATGGATAGAAGAATAGCCAAAATGGCAAGGACTCAGCCAACAATCAGCTCCAGAAAGATCAAAGAAGGTGTAAAGTTACCTGTGAGTACTGTTACAATTAGAAGAAGCCTATGTGAAGCCAAGCTATCTGCAAGAAGCCCCCGCAAAGTCCCACTGTTGAAAAAAAGACATGTGCTGAAGAGCTTACAATTTGCCAAAGAGCACATTGACTGGCCTAAAGAGAAATGGCGCAACATTTTGTGGACTGATGGAAGTAAGGTTGTTCTTTTTGGGTCTAGTGGCCGGAGACAGTTTGTCAGACGACCCCCAAACACTGAATTAAAGCCACAGTACACTGTGAAGACAGTGAAGCATGGTTGCGCAAGCCCTTGAAATGGGTGTTCCAACAAGACAACGACCCCAAACACACCAGTAAACGTGCAACATCTTGGTTCCAGACCAACAAGATTGACATTATGGAGTGGCCAGCCCAATCCCCGGATCTTAATCCAATAGAAAACTTGTGGGGTGACATCAAAAATGCAGTTTCTGAGGCAAAACCAAGAAAAAGAGAAGAACTGTGGAATGTAGTCCAATCATCCTGGGCTGGAATACATGTTCACAGGTGCCAGAAGTTAGTTGACTCCATGCAACACAGATGTACAGCAGTTCTCAGAAACAGTGCTTATACAACTAAATATTCATTAAGTGATTCAAAGGAAAGCAAAATCTTCAAACATTTTTCAGTTTATATAGTGAATGTTTGAGTTTGTAAAGAAGAATACAAACACTGCTATTTATTTGAACAGTCTAATATTCACTTTTCTTCAATTTTATTTAGAGGAACAACACAAATTTGATCTATTTTTCTTCATGTTTTGATTTGGAATAGAATAAGTAGTGTTCCCAATGCATTTGTGTGTATGGGAATAAAAGCTATTAGAAGGATTTTGAGCTTTATTCACGTTTTTCAACACACTGCTATTATTTTGAACACAACTGTATGTCTTCCTACATTTATTTTATGATATATATGATGGACACCATCAGAATAATATGAGATAAGTTAAAAGGTGAACGGTGGAGGAGATCCTAAACTGAATTATGGAAGAATGATGGAGTTGTATCTAGATCTGCTTTGAACTCATGCCTTTTTGACTCTTTTGGTATTATAAGAGTCCACTTGATCTGGTAAAGTCCATTGTTTGTACAGTGGTAGTGCACTCTGGTTCCAAGAGGATGTGGGGGTATCTATCCATCTCTACACTATGCCATACATTACATATTGGAGCCTTTATTCTTCTCTTCTTCACTTGGACCTTATATATACTCTTTTGTTTTCTTGCAATATAATTTGTGTGTGCTGATGCTTGTTATTTAGCGCCCAATATATTTATACCAACTTGTACACAATCCTTTTAATTGTTTTGCCAGCTGCTTTATTTGTCTTATACCAGCACTATTTCTATTGGTGGTGGAATTTATCACACAGGTACCCTGTACCCATCCAAGCTCAAGTTTTGCAATAAAGCATCAGAAAAGCATATCCTTAGACTGTTTACTGAGTCACTGACTGTGACTGTGTGCCTGGCTGCCAGTGCATCTACTGGGAAGGAACCTTGGGACCTAAACAGTGGACTCCTTTGGGGGTGAGTTATAGCTATAAAATGAAAGTGTATGCTGTGACCATAGAACTCCTTTAAGTTCCCTAAACAATTTGGTGCTACTAGAACTAAATGCAAAAAGTATTTAAAGAAACAAACTTTATAAAAAAATGTTATTCCTTGTGCATTTCAGCCTTCAAAGAAATAGCAGAACGAAGAGCACAAAGGGCAAACACTCATTCAGATAAAGGGACCATCATTATCCCTTAGACTGCAATCAACGCCACTACTTAGCGTCCCAGTAACTGATTCCGCCGTGTATTTCCATCTGCACAGTTAACGTACAATGAGAAATTGCAGAGTCAAACTGTTACCTTCAGATGAAAAGATCAAATAGGCTATCTATAATCCATGCAATGTGTAATGCTCAGCTGTATGTTACCCAAATGTATGCAATTTCAAATGCCTGCGAACAGGTGGTGAATGAGGGAAAGCGTGATTTAAAAAGTATTGATTTTTGAAAATACGGATCACGGCAGCTTAATGAAAAAATGCAAATTAGTGAGTGAGTTAGGATTTTTCCCATAAGACCTTCCTTGACACATAACATCATGAATATTTGCTGGCTAGATATCATTTGTACAAAGTGGCATTAATGGAATTGTATTAATCTCAAAATGGCCGTACTAGCGTCAGGCTGGGCTCAAGCAGTAACTTATATAATATTTTCATATCTTAAATGCACCTAATATCTGATTGCATTACACAGCACATTTACTCTGAAATGGCAAAATCAAAATATAGTCCCTCAAATGTACAGTGAAGTGGAAATCAGAGTATTTTGGAAGGAAAATAGTGCTACCTGCATTCAAGTTTTCGGAAGTTACTAGAAGACTAGGTCTCATGCCAAACATTTATACCTCCTGAGAACACCATTATTATATACCCCAAACGAATTCCCCAGTTCAACCAAGTAGACACCAATAAACAGAGTTGTCACTTTTCTTAAGCTTGTTCTTCATGATGAAGAACAAGCAGATAATTGGGCACCAAGAAAATAGAAACAGAAAAGACCGAGTGGTCCATCCAGTCTGCCCTTTTTTGTTTTTTTTTATACATGTTTTGTATTTTTTGTTTGTTTGTTTACTGTTGACTGGCTCTTTACCTCTGCTGGAAATGTATTCCATGCATCAACTACCCTTTCAGAAAAATATAACTTTTTAAGATTAGTTTTGAACTTTCCTCCAGTTAGTTTTGAGGTCATGTCCTCGTGTTCTTGATTTTTGTTTCATATTGAAAATACTGCCCTCCTGAACCTTATTCACTCCCTTGATGTATTGAAAGGTTTCAATCATGTCTCCCCTTTCCGTTCTTTCCTTCAAACTGTACATATTAAGTTCCCGAAGTATGTCCTGATATGTTTTATCCCCCAGACCTTTCACCATTTTTATTACCCATCTCCAGACTTGTTCAATCTTATCAACATCTTTTTGTAAGTGTGGTCTCCAGAACTGCACACTGGACGTTTGGTATTCCAAATGAGGTCTCACCAAAGATCTATATAGGGGACAATGATTAAGGCACATCTAAAGCCAAAATGTTCTTAGTCAATAAATATGTAAACCAAATAACTAACTAAGCAAGATGAACTTTTGAACTAGGTGTTCCTAAACACACACCCAAAAACTGTAAAATTTTGGATTCCTATTACTTTCTGTACCAGTGATAATATACACCAAGAAAAGCAGAGAAGGTGAATCTTTGCAGTGTAGACACAGGCAACAAGAGATGATCTTCATCAAAATATATTAAATTAGAGACTGAGTGGTGGGCAGTGGCTAAGTGGTTAGGACTTCCTCCTAGCAGCACTATGGTCATTGGTTCAAATCCCAACCTTGGCACTATCTGTTTGGAGTTTGGATGTTCTACCTGTGCCTGCATGGGTTTCATCCCACACTCTAAAGCAGCCTTTTTCAACCAGGGTGCCTTCAGGTTTCTTCAGGGGTGCCTTGGCAAAATGCCTAAAAATTGCCAGAAGTTGTATACAGGATAGTGGATGGCCCCTGCCTTTTAGTTACTCAAAGTAACAGGTTTTCATTGTGCACCATTACAGCCTAACAGTCACCAGCGTCCTAACAATTAATGATGTTATCGGTTGATATGGACAATATTGTGTGTCAGCATCCTTGTTTGCCCCTTCCCTGCCTATCTCCATCAGCACTGCTGTCATGTTAGCTGTGTCGGAGAGAAAAACTGAGAGAAGAGATACATTGGAATACTATTCCATACCAATGGACAAAGGTGTATTTGGCTTTGAAGAATAAACCACCTCTAAAGCTGGGTGTCCTACATATGTGGATGTTGCTGTATTATTTAAAACTATTAGTTAAGGTTTTTCACATTTTAGAATGGGGTGCCTTGGGATTGTGCAGAATTTTAAAGGGTGCCTTGGCTGAAAAAAGGTTGCAAAACACTGCTCTAAAGACATGCTGGTAGGCTCTGTCTAACTTGGCCTAGTATGTGACTTAGGGACCTTAGATTGTAAGTTCCTTGAAGGCAGGGACTGATGTGAATGTAAACTGATGGTGCTATATATAAGTACCTGTAATAAATAATATTATCCCTTGTACTATTTATATCATTGATCAAATATATTCCAAGTATCTTCAGTTGTGTATCTTTAGAATCTGTATGTAATGATCATTTGCAAATTATTTTATGTAAGTTATTTTTAGCCCCAATGAAGGGGGACCCTTTGAACCTGTAATAAAGGGTTAGACTTTATTACTTGAAAGTTCCTTTGATTAACCTTTCAGATATGTGGGCATTGTACAATAATTCCAGTCATCTAGAGAGTATAATAATAAAATGAATTTACTTAGCTTGGTTTAAAGATATATTACAGATGATAGAAATGGCTAAATATGGCATATTCAATCCAGGGGGAGTTTGCAACGTCTTCTTCTGAAGTTCCTGGAGGAGATAGTTCTTGATCCATACTTCTCTTCTAAATCTAACTCCAAATGGCTCTTTGTCTTTCATATATATACATATAGTAAAATGATAATGGTAAATTAGAGAGGGTGAATCTTCCTTTTGGGGGGGCAAAGATACAAGTACAAACCTGTCCAATCCCTCACCACTCTATCCAAAACTAAAAAAAAAGTTTTGGCTTTAGTTATACTTTAAGTTTCATTTGTATTACATTTCAAAATTCAAGTTTGAACTAACAAGTTTCAGCTGTATGACTTTTTTCTTTTCTCTAACACATGGTGAACAAAATGCCTAAAGGGAAATCTGTCTCTGGTTAAACCTCTATTATTTATGCCAAAGGATCTTCCTCTTTTCAAACATTCCCTTACCTGCAAGGTGTCACAAGGGCCTAATGGGGAATTCAGTTCTGCGATTCTGTTTTGTAATCCAACTGACTACCAGAATAACATCAATCATAACATTTATTTTTGCTGCTCAAGCAAATGCTCAAAATCTGCAATGATAAGGACACTAAACAGGGCTAATGGGAAGGTGACTCGACCTTGCATTGTTCTTCTAACAGATATATTGACATTCTTATGAATTTAGCTGTTAATTGAAAAATCATTATGCCTTGGACTATTTCAGCTTTGAGATGTGATGGGAAACAAAACTTTCAAATTAAAGGTGTAAAGACTGTTCCAAAATTACATTTTGCTGCTTTGTTCATATCCAGCCAGAATATTTAATAAGAAGCTAATACTTACTTAAAGTGTATCTGAGCCTAAAAATAAAAATGTAATAGAGTATATTGCAGCTTACCAATCCTTAAAGCTGATCTTCACCCTCAGACTTAGGTTCCCCTCTCTCCACCCCTCCTATCCTCCTCCACAAATAGAGAACACTTTTTTGTCTACTTTCTTTTTAATGTAAATTCTTGATCGCACGCCCCATGCACACCACTCGCCTAGTCAAATGATGTGCAATATGTCCACTGTGCGTCCTGGGATACGCACGTCACATAAAACAGGAGCCGTAGTGCTTTAATGGGAAAGGAGGAGGGGGCGGGCTTAGCTGCAGGTCATTATGAGTCCTAAACCCGGAAGAGCCAGCCTGCCTCCCGATGACGTCATACAAGGAGAATGGCAGCAAGGGACCAAGTGGGGGAAGAATGCTGAGAGGATTCTGCAGGACAATGCTGGATCCACTGGGCAAGTGAGTATCTGAAATGTTCATAACCATCAACAAGGCATGTAGGGGTTTAAAAAAAAGGGGATCCACTTTAAAGTGACACCGAGTGGTCCCTTACATCACTTTCTGGAGAGCCCCACCAGTGCTGTCTGCTCCTCCTTCTTCTGAGTGTCTCCCCCAAAGCAAGCCATGTGTTATGGGGCACCTGTGTGTGTGTGCACTCAAGCCGAGCTGTGTGTCCATGGATACACACAGTGCAGCTCAACCACATCCCCTGCTCCCACTTCACAGGATTTAACTGATAGCAGCTCCCTTAGTTGCCTGTGTCTCCTGTGAGACCAGAAAGTCATCAGAGTGGTGCTGCAGCTGGGATAATGCTGGATCAATGAGAGGAGTCAGGTAAGTGTTTAGGGGCGGGGGGGAAAGAGGAACGTTTTTTACTTTAACATTTAAAATGAATCAAGGAAAAACATTGTAGGCTTTAGAACCACTTTACATGTAGTGGCTTCATTAGTTTTCTTTTTTGGGCTTCTTTTCCTTTAACCTGGTGATCTGGCCAGTAACACACTTCCTCTTAAAGGATGTCTCCAGTCTTGGTGGAGCAGCAACCAAGACACGTTTCGATGACAGCCTTGTCTGACAACAACATTCATGCTACCTAAAAACCCTAGGTTGTGGCACCACTCAAGCTGAAGGGGACCACTTCCCTGGATCCATTAAGAGACAGGGTGCTGGTATGTTCATGTACCACTCTAGAAGGCTAACTAATGTAGACAGAAGGATCACCACTCTCCCAATCAGCCCATGTAAACCAAAGATTAATGGTGGCCTCAGCCTGCATATCTCCACCAAAACTACACTTCTAATGCATTTTGCCCCACGCACTGGGGTTTAGTCATAGGGTCATGTTTTGCAACGGGTGAAGGTCCATTTTAAGCAATTTTTTGCTTTGCCCCAATAAGAAAAGCAATTCCAATGCCACCCAATGCAGAAATTTCAGTCTTGATTGGTTGGCCTATCTCTTTCCTTTAGGGATGATTTGAAGACGAAGCTTCCGAGATATATAGGAAGAGGGCAGATTAACCCACAACAAAAATGAGATATCAGCTATGAGTGGTGCTGGCCTTTAATATGGAAAGCAGAAATTAATTCATTTTTTGTGGATCTGACTACAATAAGCTGCGACCTGATTGGATATTAGGTGCAATGAGTCACTACACCTTGTACGCCTTCACTGTACATTGTACTCCCTTATAGAATAAGCCTGTTTGTATCCTAATATTCCAAATGAATGAACACGTACACATTCATTTTTTTTTTGTGTGTGCCTTAACCATTAAGTAGCTTAATGGGTCAACTTTTGCAACTCTATTATCTGAAATGATTTGTCCCAGCTGGTCCTGGACTTCAGAGAGTTCTGCATGATATAACTGATAGGTCAAAGGTCACTGCAAACAAGAACAAGAGTGCAGACTCTGCAAATTGTATCTCACTATGAATAATTGACACCTTGCTGACCCCGAGCACTCGCTACACCTACATGTGCTGGTGTATGTGAAGCAGTTTAATATGCTGTGTCAGATGCCTGCTCCTTCCACACAACATTCCAGTAATTGAAGTCAATGTGCTATTTTGTATTAGGTACAATATTGATCTAGAATAAATGTAGGCTCGAGTAGGGAGAGCCATGATACAGGTGTAAATCACACAAACCATTCAGAGTGAAATTATGCTTAGGTGTACAAAACATCTTCAAGTCAGGCAATTATCTGTTTATTTATTTCAGGTACTTATATAGTGCCGTCAATTTACGCAGCACTTTACACATATATATATTGTACATTCACATCAGTCCCTAACCCTCAAGGGGTGTACAATCAAAGGTCCCTAACTCACATTCATACATACACATACTAGGGACAATTTTAGACAGGAGCCAATTCACCTACCAGCATGTCTTTGGAGTGTGGGAGGAAACCAGAGCACCCGGAGGAAACCCACGCAGGCACAGGGAGAACATGCAAACTCCAGGCAGGTGGTGCCGTGGTTGGGATTCCAACCAAAGACCCTAGCACTGCCAGGCGGAAGTGCTAACCATTTAGCCACTGTGCTGCGCATCTGTTAATGTCAACCTGGCAACAAAATATCATATGAACTTTTGGTATAATTTAAAGTTTTTCAATATTTTTAACCTTCCTAGCGGTATGATTATTTCATATTTTTGGTGCTGAAAGCGGTACCATTATTTTGCATGGAAATATGTAGTTTTTTTATTGTAGGCTGTAATTTTTAGGAATAACTCACTGAAATCTGTCCGAACAAGATTCTAAATCATACATTTAATTCAATAATATAATCAAACCGAAAACACTGAAATTTGAAATACAGTACCAAGTTCGCACATTGCTGAGCAAAGTCGCAAAATCGTTTTCAGTGTCTGATGACGAATTTCTCCACGAATCATTATCACTCAATTCTGCAAGTGGTTCTGATTTACTGTCGCTGTTCTCTAGCTGGTCTAAAACCGCTTTTGACGTAAAGGGACACTTTTTGGACGCCATGGACTTTTCTACGTTTCCAGGCAGAAAGAACAATCAAAATGCAGGCAGGGGACAGGACAAAGCACTCGGGACAAAATGTATGTGAAATGGGTTGAAACAGCAATGTTTTACTATGTAATAATCGTTTTGAAAAAAATTACATTTTTTTAAAATTTTCAAATTTCCCACCTCCGGCGGCGCCCGTACGTCCCGACGTCACGGGGACCGGAACACAGGAGCCGGATGCCGGCATCAGACGGAGGAGATGGTCGGGGACGCTGCAGGGGACACATCGCGGGAGAGCAGGACAAGGTAAGCTCTGCAGGGACTCCCTATACAGCGCTGCATGGTAAGCCCAAATGTAGCTCGGGGTTACCGCTTTTGATATAGACATTTTACCCCGAGCTACACTCGGGAATACCGTTAGGGAGGTTAAAACTGCAGCTTTCAATAAAATTGGAACTCTCCCTGATACATAACCACTTGCAGTCTGCCTTATAGCAGATGTACTGCTACAGGGCGGCCGCTCTGTGCAAAATCACATAAATATACACTGCTCAAAAAAATTAAAGGAACACTTTGAAAACACATCAGATCTCAATGGTGAAAAATGTCATGCTGGATATCTATACTGATATGGACGGGGTAATGTGTTAGGAACGTAAGGATTCCCCATCGTTTGATGGAAATGAAAATGATCAACCTACAGAGGACTGAATTCAAAGACACCCTGAAAATCAAAGTGAAAAATTTATGCAAAAGGCTAATCCATTTTGCTGAAATTTCATTACAGCAACTGAAAATCATACTCAGTAGTGTGTATAGCCCCCATGTGCTTGTATGCATGCTTGATGGTGATGGTGTCCTGGGGTATTTCCTCCCAGCTCCTGGACAGTCTAAGGTGCAACCTGGCAACGTCGGATGGACCAAAACATGATATCTCAAAGGTGTTCTATTGGATTTAGGTCAGGCGAGCGTGGGGGCCATTTAATGGTATCAATTCCTTCATCTTCCAGGAAATGCCTGCATACTCTCGCCACATGAGGCCAGGCATTGTCGTGCACCAGGAGGAACCCAGGACCCATTGCCCCAGCGTAGGGTCTGACAATGGGTCCAAGGATTTTGGCAGTCAGTGTGCATTGTCTAGCCTGTAGAGGTCTGTGTGTCCCTCCATGGATATGCCTCCAGACAATCACTGACCCACCACCAAAAACGGTAATGCTTCTCCAGACCTTTTCACATGTGCTCAGGGTGAACCTGCTCTCATCTGTGAAAAGCACAGGGCACCAGTGGTGGACCTGACAATTCTGGTGTTCAGTGGCAAACGCCAATCGAGCTCTATGGTACCGGGCTGTGAGCACAGGGCCCACTAGAGAATGTCAGGCCCTCAGGCCACCCTCATGAAGCCTGTTTCTTATTGTTTGGTCAGAGACATTAACACCAGTGGCCTGCTGGAGGGCATTTTGTAGGACTCTGGCAGTGCTCATCTTTTTCCTCCTTGCACAAAAGAGCAGATACCGGTCCTGCTGATGGGCTAAGGCCCTTCTTCATCCCTGTCCAGCTCTCCTAGAGTAACTGCCTGTCTCCTGGAATCTCCTCCATGCTCCTGAGACTGTGCTGGGAGACACAGCAAACCTTCTGGCATGACACGTATTGATGTGCCATCCTGGAGGAGTTGGACTGCCTGTGCAACCTCTGTAGGGTCCAGGTATCACCTCATGCTATTAGTAGTGACACTGACCCTAGCCAAATGCAAAAGTAGTAAAAGACAGTTAGAAAATATGAGTAGGGAAAAAATGTCAGTGGCCTTCACCAGTAAAACCATCTCTGTTTTGGGGGTTGTCTCATTGTTGCCCATCTCTGTCTCAAATACAGATTTCCAGGATCCAAAATGGCAGCTCGATCAACTAGACTTAATCATAAAGGAACATGTCAAAGGGAAGTGACGTCAGATGCACAGCTGAACCGGAAGTGATCGAGAGGCCATTTTGGATCCTGGAAATCTCTATTTGAGACACAGGAGAGGATCTGCTGAGGATTTCCGGAGGTCTGGCTGGGCTGATTTCTTGTTTGATGGCAATTTTAAAGATGAAGATATATGTAAGCACATAAATAAAGTATATTCTGTTTAAGTTTTTATGGAATTACACTATTGTGGTTTCATTTATGGTGGGCATCGTTTGGAGACTGATGTGGAGAGGAGTATACTACTGTGGCTGTGAAGATCCCTCTGGAGGAACTTATTATATATTAGTACCCTGCCTGGAGGATTACTAAGCTTGTGTTTACATATTTTTTTGGTAAGGGTATCTATTTTGCACACTCTAGAAGTGGACACGTTTTTCACAGTTTTTTATCACTAGATTGTTTCACGGGCACATGTTTACACATCTATTTACTTTACCATATAGTGATCATGAGTGTTTTTGTGTGACTCACATGCGTTATGGAATGAATAAGTCAAGTTGTTAAGGATAATACACTATGTGCGTTTTCCTTTCTTTTTTTTGAGTTTTTTTTTGGTTTCAGAAATTACTTTGGAGGCTGTCTTCACCTGGAGGTTGATTTTGAGATTTTGAATGACTTTGATATTTTGAAGGACTAATTTATTATTTTGGGACTTGTGTGTTTTTTGTTTTTGTTTTGAGCACTTATTACATCTGTATTTATACTTGGGATACTAAGCATATTTCATAAGATTATCACACTTTTTGGGGTTTAAAGTGTTTATATGCGTTTTGGGGAAGTTTGTGAATAAGGGAAGGGTACACCGTATTTGATTGTCATTATTTTGCACTAGGGGGATTTATTTGTATTTATACTTGGGATACTAAGCTTACTTCATAGGATTTTCTTCCTTGCAAGCAGGGAAGAAAATAGTGGTTTATTCCTCTCCCTCCTTCGACAAGACTCCTTTTCCCCACTTTTGGAAAGCAATCTGTGCCTGACTATATTTATATTGTTAGTACCTGGCCAATACGTGTTTGTTTGAATGGTATGTATCTGGAGGGATTATGACTTATACACCTTTAACCAATTTTGTATGTGGTCTATTACTTTAAGTAGCTACATACAATTTGGGGGATTTCATTAATACTTTTTTTCTACAATTTTCTCCCTCCCCCCCTTTTCCCTCTTTGAGGGTTTGGACTTTTTGACCAACATTTGGGGAGTAGGGGTGTGGTTGGTACTATGTATAGGGGGTGATTCTTTATTATTTTTTCTCTTTTTTTGATTAAGTGCATTTTGTGATCCCCTAGAATGATGACTTTGTCTTCCAATGTATTTGGACTCTTTCTTAATCGATGATCACTTCTTATGGCCGTTGGAGGTTTCTCCTTATTTATCCAGATACTACTGATCTATATCTAGCAGGAGCTATCCAGGAATGTGCTGGTATCATCAGCTGGTAATTGCTGTCTTTGTGCTTATTTAGCTGTGTTATGCTTTGTATAATATATGTATGATTACTTATTGAGCATATGTTTTTGGTTTTGTTTTGGTCTATTGTAGGGATTTATGTTTTGCTTTGTTCCCTGAAGAAGTGGGCGGCGTCCCATGAAACGCGGTGGAATTTACAAGCAGAACACCTCTCATTGTCTCAAGTGGATATCTATCGATCACTTGTTTTTCAACACCTATGACTTTGTCTAGTTAGGTGTATTTTCAATACCATTATATGTCTCCACTGTTAACCATGCATTTTTGAATATTATTTCTACAGTTTTTATGTTCTTATGTAGTGGCTGCTGCTCATTGTGGCTGACACCCGTGACGTCCCTGTGTCTAGGACGTCAGCCACAGCATACTGCGACTTTTCTTTTTGTTGATTGTAATTTTATGTTTTCCCATGTACAGTCAGGTCCATAAATATTGGGACATCGACACAATTCTAACACTTTTGGCTCTATACACCACCACAATGGACTTGAAATGAAATGAACATGGTGTGCTTTAACTGCAGACTGTCGGCTTTAATTTGAGGGTATTTACATCCAAATCAGGTGAACGGTGTAGGAATTACAAAAGTTTGCATATGAACAGTGTAGGCCTCTACTGCAACTGTCTTCAGTTCCTGCTTGTTCTTGGGGCATTTTCCCTTCAGTTTTGTCTTCAGCAAGTGAAATGCATGCTCAATCGGATTCAGGTCAGGTGATTGACTTGGCCATTGCATAACATTCCACTTCTTTCCCTTAAAAAACTCTTTGGTTGCTTTTGCAGTATGCTTGGGGTCATTGTCCATCTGCACTGTGAAGCGGCGTCCAATGAGTTCTGAAGCATTTGGCTGAATATGAGCAGATAATATTGCCCGAAACACTTCAGAATTCATCCTGCTGCTTTTGTCAGCAGTCACATCATCAATAAATACAAGAGAACCAGTTCCATTGGCAGCCATACATGCCCACGCCATGACACTACCACCACCATGCTTCACTAATGAGGTGGTATGCTTAGGATCATGAGCAGTTCCTTTCCTTCTCCATACTCTTCTCTTCCCATCACTCTGGTACAAGTTGTTCTTGGTCTCATCTGTCCATAGGATGTTGTTCCAGAACTGTGAAGGCTTTTTTAGATGTCGTTTGGCAAACTCTAATCTGGCCTTCCTGTTTTTGAGGCTCACCAATGGTTTACATCTTGTGGTGAACCCTCTGTATTCACTCTGGTGAAGTCTTCTCTTGAATGTTGACTTTGACACACATACACCTACCTCCTGGAGAGTGTTCTTGATCTGGCCAACTGTTGTGAAGGGTGTTTTCTTCACCAGGGAAAGAATTCTTCGGTCATCCACCACAGTTGTTTTCCGTGGTCTTCCGGGTCTTTTGGTGTTGCTGAGCTCACCGGTGCATTCCTTCTTTTTAAGAATGTTCCAAACAGTTGTTTTGGCCACTCCTAATGTTTTTGCTATCTCTCTGAGGGGTTTGTTTTGTTTTTTCAGCCTAATGATGGCTTGCTTCACTGACAGTGACAGCTCTTTGGATCTCATCTTGAGAGTTGACAGCAACAGATTTCAAGTGCAAATAGCACACTTGAAATGAACTCTGGACCTTTTATCTGTTCATTGTAATTGGGATAATGAGGGAATAGCACACACCTGGCCATAGAACAGCTGAGAAGCCAATTGTCCCATTACTTTTGGTCCCTTAACAGTGGGAGGCACATATAAAAACTGTTGTAATTCCTACACCGTTCACCTGATTTGGATGTAAATACCCTCGAATTAAAGCTGACAGTCTGCAGTTAAAGCACATCTTGTTCGTTTCATTGCAAATCCATGGTGGTGGTGTTAAGAGCCAAAAATGTTAGAATTGTGTCGATGTCCCAATATTTATGGACCTGACTGTATATGGCTATCAACTTTTTCCACCTATAGGTGTTTTTTTAACCTGATAAAAGGTGTTAAATTTTATCTATTGTCTATACGTGTTTACTATATTTCCAATGTTATGGTGTGGTACATTTAAAGCCCCATTAGATTTTTTGGTTAGGGTCTTTTCAACTACATGGAAAGGTCCATCAAGCATTATCTCTATTTAAGCGGCAGAGGGCGGCTCCGTAACCCCTAGACGACGTAATTTGATGATGAAATGCGTCGGAAGGAGCCTCCCTCTGATGTCATCAGTCATTATGAAAGCGGTCTTTTTGAATGCTTTTTATTATTCTACAGTCTGTAAGTAGGATTTTACTTGTGCAAATAAAGGATTGTGATACGTATTGCACTATGAGAGGCATGATTTTTCTTTAATGATATTGCTATATCAGTACCTGAAATAAATAATAATAAATAACTTTGGCTCTGTTTTGGGGTTCACATTTCGGTCTTGGAGGTTTGGAAGATTCATTATTTGGGCCTGCCAAGGAGAATCTGCTAACATTCTATACTAAAATGCTGTTTGAGACCCCTATAATTAAGGGGTCTCTATTTCTGGTAAGCTTCCATTTAATCACATGGTGGTAGTGCACACGTTGGTGAATTATCTGAAGGAAGACTATCCATGATACTAACATCACACTTACAGCATTGATATACAGTCTTAACCCTGGATGTGGAGCTCTATCCTCATATGGACTTTATTATGTGTCTATATGAACAATATGTCACTGTTCCTGATTGACCACTTTTCAAAGATTTGAGTGTCTTTATAACGTATGTATATAACTATTGAAGTTCACACAATTATTTTTAATTCATTTGTTTACTGATTTGATTGCTTTTTATAGGTATGAGGGCCTTCATAGTGCATATGTATATGTTGCAATATTTTACTAAACATATCTATAACTTTGTGCAAGCCTACATTTATGTATAAATTCGATTTTTAAATGTTTTTTAATTGAATATGTTTATAGTAGAAAGTAAAAAATATTGAGTTTTTTTTTCCAAATTTTCGGTCTTTTTTGTTTATAGCGCACACATTAACTGCTTCACTGCAGCCAGGGGCGGACTGACCATTTGGAAACTCTGGCACTGCCCGAGGGCCTGGGGTCAGTAGGGGGCCCCATGAGATGCCCCTGGTACCTTTTTCATAGGCATTTTTGAGTTTGGGCAAGGGCACAGGAGCCCCATGATCCCCTATTGCCCAGGGGCCCCATGAGGCATCAGTCTGTCCCTGCCCACAGCCTATAGCAGAACTATTGCTACAGGGTGTCAGGGCTGTGCAAAATGATTTTGCATTTCTGGGGAGGGGGGCGCACGCGCGCCACCCTGCTGGCACCACCATTGGCAGCTACAGCTGTCAATAACCGGGTCCCAGCCAGAGATTCCCCGCTGGCACCCGGCAATAAACACCGCAGATCCCCTGTCAGCACGAACAGGCTGCTTTGTATTGCTCTGCACAGCAGAGCAATACAAAGCAACTTGTTTCCCTAGTAAAACACACACAGCACACTTAGTAAAACAGCATACAGCAAATGGTTAACCCTTTGATCACCCCAGATGTTAACCCTTTCCTGCCCATTGTCATTAGTAAAGTGTCAGTGTTTTTTATTAGCACTGATCACTGCAATATAGTCATTGGGATGTCAGTGGCAGTTAGTCAGTTCCCCCCCAGTGTCAGAATGCCTATCACAGTTCCGCAGTCCCTAAGTCGCTGATCGCCGCCATTACTACTATAAAAAAAAATTCCAGTATATATACTGTCATTTGTAAACACTATAATTTTCATGTAAACCAATTCATTTACACGTATTGGGTTTTTTTTTAGCAAAGACATGTAGCAGAATACATTTTGGCCTAAATTTATGATGAAATCTGATTTTTAAAATTTTTTTACTGGATATGTTTTAGAGCAAAAAGTAAAAAATATTGTTTTTTTTTCAAAATTGTTGGTCTTTTTTGTTTATAGCGCAACAAAAATTAAAATTCAGAGACAATCAATTACCACTGAAAGAAAGCTCTATTTGTGGGGGAAAAGGACATACATTTCATTTGGGTGCAGCATCGAATGACCGTGCAATTGTCTGTTAAAGTAACACAGCGCCGTATCACAAAAAATGGCCTGGTCAGGAAAGGGGGTAAATCCTCTCAAGGGCAAGAGATTATCAAATACCACCAAAAGAAAGCTTTATTTGTGGGATAAAATGACATAAATTGTATTTATTTTCAGAGTTGCATGTCCACGTAATTGTCAGTTAAAGTAACACAGCACAATATAGCAAAAAATGACCTGATCATGAAGGGGGGTAAATCTTCCAGAGGGCAAGTGGTTAAATTGTAATAAAGGGAAGCACACTCCATAATCCAATCCCCCAAAAAAATCTTACTGTTGAATCAAATAATACAGCTGCTCATTAATATGGTCTCCACCTATGCTCCTCTTTAACGCGTTTCGCCAAACTGGCTTACTCACAAGGATAGGTGCTTTCCCGGAAGAGGAGTAATTTATATATCTCCCTGATCCTTACTGCTCCCATTCACCCCACTAGCAGCTCAACCCCCCTATTTATAAAGCCTAGTTAATAGCAATGGACAGACAGCCCATGCTATCTGGGAAAAAAACTCAAAAGGGACCTCACCCACTCTTACAAGTTGACCAGAACAGATATTATCACACTTGAAGTACTGGAAGTTGGTGACAGGGTCTCTTTAACTTCTTGTCCTGTAAACACAACAGGAAATGAGAAGAAATTTCTCCAAAATAAGGGAAATACCTTTCTAGACTGTTGTCACCAGAATAGGATTTTCCCTCTAATCCTATTCCAGTGACAATTTAGAATTTTCCCTCACTTCGAGTTCTGTGTCAAGAGAGGTTAATCCTTCCAGCAGGGTCACTTACAGCAAAAAAAAAACCTTAAAGAAATTCCAACACCTTGAAGTTTTGGCATTAGATACACGTTAATTGTATGTCACACGTAAAAAAAGAGTGATTTGCCCTCACTTCCTGTCCTGCTGACAATGTTTTTATTAGACAGGAAAAAAGGAAAGGGGTTCAAATTTTCCCCTACCCTACTAAGGAAAATGGTTTTAATTTCTTTCTGTGTTGCTGTTAGAGAGTTCCCCTCACTTCTTGTTTGGCAAAACATTGTCATCAGGACAGGAAATGAAGATAAAGTAGGCCATAGATAGTGCAAATTTCTTTCCTGCAACCACAGGTTTCAGGAAAGACATTTGCATGTGTAACAGAACCGATCCAGACTGCACTTGAGTACTTCTGTACTTCTGTTAGAATACTGCTTCCCCGTCCGAACACCGACAACAGACACCACAGCCAACCATGAAAGACTAGACGACACCAGTCTTGAAGTAAACCAGAAGTAGACTACATTATTTGAACAGAGATACAAGATATATACGCTATGGGGACAATCCCCCTCCCTGCATAATGACACAGGGCAGGGCAATCTACATTTAGTAACAAGAGACACACAGGTATTCAAACTTCACACCAGCAGACAGTCCCATCAGAAGGGAGGGCTGCTGGAGACACCTCCCCGCTAAGCTAATACACATAAACACCTCTCCACCTGTGCTCGCCGGCTCTTCTCCACTTTCAAATCCCTGCTCTCTCCCCCCCCCACCTCCACCAAGCACCTCACTCACCGCCCACGAGATTGCCAATCACTTCCAAAACAAGATTGATGCAATCCGTAAGGACATTGTCAACTCACAATCCACCTCTCCACCCAGCCTCCCGCCCTCCTTCAACCCCTCAACCCTCCCCTCCCCCGACGTCATAGCCGCACTACCCCCCACTATACCTAATGCCCCGCACACCATCACCTCCCCAACACTCCGCTCTTTCAGCCCAACTACCCCTGAGGAGGTCTCTAAGGTCTTCACTGAAGCTCGCCTCACCACCTGCCCCCTGGACCCTATCTCCTCCCAGCTCCTCCAGTCACCCCCCCCTCCATCATTCTCTCCCTCACCCACATCTTCAATCTCTCCCTCTCCACCGGCACCTTCCCCTACCCTCTAAAGCACACACACATCACCCCCATACTCAAAAAACCCTCCCTTGACCCCACTAACCTTAACAACTTTAGACCCATCTCCCTGCTGCCTTTCACTTCCAAGCTCCTTGAGCGCCTGGCCTACAATCGCCTAAGCGCCCACCTCACTGATAGCAACCTCCTTGACCCCCTACAGTCTGGCTTCCGTCCCCTGCACTCCACCAAAACCGCCCTACTTAAAATCACCAACGACCTGCTAACCGCCAAAGCCAATGGCCACTGTTCTATCCTCCTGCTCCTTGACCTCTCTGCGGCCTTCAACACTGTTGATCACCTTCTCCTCCTTGCCAAACTGCACTCCCTTGGCATCAGGAATGCTGCTCTCTCCTGGTTCTCCTCCTACCTTTCCCAACGCTCCTTCAGCGTCACCTTCAACACTGCCACCTCCCCCTCCCTCCCCCTCTCTGTCAGGGTCCCCCAAGGCTCTGTCCGCGGACCCCTCCTCTTCTCCATCTATAGCTCCTCCCTTGGCAAATATATTCACTCCCATGGCTTCAATTACCACCTCTATGCCGACGACACCCAAATTTACCTCTCCACCCCCCACCTCACCCCCTCACTCTCCGCCCGCATCGCCCACCTCCTAAACGACATATCAGACTGGATGTCGCTCCATTTCCTCAAACTTAACCTATCCAAAACCGAGCTCCTGGTCTTCCCCCCTCCCCGCGCCCCCCCCATCCTCTCCATCACTACTAGCAATGCCACCATCTCTCCCACCCCACACGCCAAAGTCCTGGGTGTCACCCTGGACTCCCACCTCTCCTTCCTACCCCACATCCAACTGCTATCTAGATCTTGCAGGCTCCACCTCCGCAACATCTCCAAGATACGCACATTCCTCACCCCAAACACCACCAAACAACTTGTACACTCCCTCATCATCTCACGCCTGGACTATTGCAATTCCCTTCTCACTGGCCTACCCAAACGAACGCTATCCCCACTCCAGTCGATTCTGAACTCAGCGGCTAGACTCATTCACCTCAGCAACCGCTCCACATCTGCCACCCCCCTCTGCCAATCCCTTCACTGGCTCCCGGTTGCCCAACGCATCAAATTCAAAGTGCTAACTCTGACCAACAAAGCCATTCACAATGCCGCCCCAAACTACATAACTGACCTCATACCCAAATACTACCCTACCCGTGCCCTCCGCTCCTCACAGGACCTCCTACTCTCTAGCTCCCTGGTCTCTTCCTCCCACGCCCGATTGCAGGACTTTTCTAGGACTTCCCCCATCCTCTGGAACTCCCTACCCCAATCCATCAGACTGTCACCTACCCTCCTCACCTTCAGGTGCACCCTGAAAATCCACCTCTTCAGGGAAGCCTACCCCAACCTCACCTAACATCTGACCTCACCTAACAACTAACCTCCTCCACTCCTCCCACCACTCCATCCCCCACAGCCATTTCCTCCTGTACCACTTTCCACTCCAAACTAGATTGTAAGCTTGAAAGAGCAGGGCCCTCGAACCCCTCGTGTATTGTATTGTTACTGTCTTGTCTCATGTTCTGTCCCCCTTGCTACTGTACAGCGCTGAGCATACCCTTTGGCGCTATAAAAATACTGTATAATAATAATAAATAAATACATACATCCCATAATAGTTTGCTCCCAAGCCAGACAAACAATAGAGCAATGTGATGCAGCCACATAACATTAAACAATCAACAACACCCACCCCACCTATCTCCTAAACATGTCTACACAGTCTGAGACAAAGCCCACACAATTTTAGGACAGATCACCCTGTACCCCTAACAGGCACAGGGTGATTTACACATAAGAGGGATATAGGGAGCTGAGGCTGGGGTCTCCCCACATCTTCAAAATGAGCTGGGTTCCATGCGCCGCCACCCAAAGTGACTCCCATCACAGCATGATTCCCCTATCAACACAGACAGTGCTGACAGGGGAATCCCTCCTCCTGAGCAATTGTCTTCTCCTGGTGGGATGGAGGCAGGTGGTGGATGCCTATAGCAACCGCTAGCAATAATCGCAAGTGAATCCAGAAGACTGGTTGTACCCAAGTAGATCGATCAATAAACTTTGTACATTCAGCCTGCCCACACACGGTTCAAATCTCATCCGGTTCCTCACCAGTTGAGATTTGAACCGTCTATGGCCGGCCTAAATCTTTCTATGAGAGACTCAGATAGCAGAAAAAAACTGACAGAGGTTCTAACCTTTTCTCACTCTATTGGAAACCAAATAAACATTTTTGGCTTGACAAACACATTAAGGGTTGTCCACAATAAATTAGCTGACAAATCAATTGCCTTTCTTAAAAACCTTATTAAATGTTTATTCCTTCAAAAAAGAGTTGCCAATGTATAAGTGTATTCTTGTTTCTATGTCACCATCAGCAGTATTTATTTTTTTGTTTTGAAAAGCGTGGAGTAAAGTTAGAACCTCTGATGGTTTTCTTTCTCCCAGATAATAGTTTATTAAGAAATCATATACATTAGGGAAGAATACACTTTATTTAATAAAACAATCACTGCAAAAAGTTGTCAGGATGTCAGCCACTCTATTATAAGAAGCCAACGCAATTGCTGAGGTATTACAAATGAATTTGTATCTGTGTAGTGAGACATATGAACCATGAATTCTCAATAAGCTCAAACAAACCTGAGAAGTATCTTCCTAAAACAATTAACAGTTCCTACTAGCTAAACAACTGGCATGGTACAAGCGATGAGAAAAGGACAAGTAGAGTCAGGTTGGAGGCTAGCAAACAGAAACATTACAGAAAAAAGTATCAAAAGAAAAGGGAGAATGTTTTGTGTAGTCCTAGAGTTCAGATTTTATCATATTTCTCTGGGCAATCTCCATATGCATATACTAGTTTGTTAAATTCCAATGAGTTATTTAGGAGCTTTACTTGTGGACAGTTAGGTGACATCTAGTGAAGGACAACAACCATTCTATCTTGAAATAAGAGTTCATAAGGGCGATCGAAGCTGATGATAAAGTGTGGTTCCACATAACACCCAATACGCATACAAGTGGAGTAAAAGAAAATAGGCTGCCCATCAGGTCATGTAGCAATTTATGGATCTGTACCCAAAACATGCAGAGAACATGTGAAAAAAGGGCTGTTAAATTTGTCATTTGGGTAAACTACCAGATTTCTTTGCAGAAGTTAGCCAATATTTGCAGAGTTAGAAATGTGTGATAAATAAAGTTTATTGTATCTGTCAGTCTCTAGCACATAGAGATGATTTAGTGGGTGCCTCCAAATATTCCTCCCAGTCCTCCTTACCTGGTCAGTAATATCACTTAAACAGGTTTCATATGCTTTCTGAACAATGAGTTTTGCCCTCAAGCCAACCAAAGATCTACTGTATAAATATATCCTATTAAGCTTTTTCTGTAGCCCTTCTGTATCATCTGTACCAGGTCATAATAAGTAGGAGTAGGAACATTCTGTAGTGTGTGTCTATGTTGCAGGGTGTGAAAATAAAAGTCCTCGGAAAGGTCATTACTTGAATTCAACTGAGGTATGATTTCAAGGTACCATCTGAAAGTATCTGCCACAGAAACCAAAAACCTTCAGTACGCCATAATCTGGCATTGGCCAGTTTTCAAAATTCAGGTAAAGCCTTGTTATCCCATAAGGGAAGATTGTAGTCATAACAAACTAAATGAAAATTCTTAGTCCATTCCCATGTATGGACAGCTTGCTTAACTATAGCAGTAGGAAAAGGGGCCCTACTGTATTTACCTTTAAGCAACACATATACCATCCATTCTGGCCAAAGTTGAACATCAAAACCCAGCAATTGTGATTTGTGTACACTACCCTTGCACAAACAATGTGTGGCTTGAGAAAGTTGTGACATCACACAATATTTGTGAAGACAGCGAAGGGCTAATTACCCTAGATTGCTGGGCTTATCCAACATCCAAAATAAACTTTGGAGGTCTATATGATTCCAGACAAATTTTAAGAGCATTAAAGTTCTATTTTTTATATCTGGAAGAATTTTATTGAACAATTTGCAGCATTCTAGAGCAAGTAATTGCATACACCGGAAAGATACATGTCCAAAACAGGTGAAGAGGTCATACACCATCAGGGGTTGTGGTCTTGACAGCTTAGTCTCAGAGTAAGTGGGTGAATGAGACTGGCCATCATTTAACCCAAATAGGATCACTTTCTGCAGGGGACATCCTTGGAGACAAGGTGACAATTTAATAAAACTTTTATTTTGAGATTTTAAATGTATCTAGTGTAAGTACTTAAAGCGATTCTAAAGGCTCCATTTTTGGGGGGGAAATAAACATGCTATACTTATTTACTGTGTGCAGTGGTTTTGCACAGAGCAGCCTGGATCTTCCTCTTCTTGGGTTTCCCTCAGGCTTACCTGCCCCTCACTCCTGTTGGGGGCCCCCACAGCAAGCAACTTGCTATGGGGGCACCCTCTGCTCCGTATGTCCATTTACACATGGAGCCATAGTTTGGCCCCTTCCCTCTCTCCTCATTGGCTAATTGGCTTTGATTGACAACCACAGGAGCCAATGGTTCCTGCTCGCTTTCTCAGCCAATGAGGAGGTAGAGACCCGAGTCTGTTGTTCACATTGCTGGATTGCGATGAGACTCAGGTAAGTATTGAGAGGGCTGGGGTAGCTGCTGCACACTGAAGGTTTTTTACTTTCATGCATAGAATGCATGAAGGTAAAAACTTTGAGTCTTTACAACCACTTTAAGTTTGACTTGCTATCAGGCTTTTGCAATACTCTACAGAAACCAATGTGTTGAATGAACACGAATTGAAAAGGAACATGCTGAAAAGCAGAGTGAGCAGGGTTGAGCCCATGAATTTCCTTCTACTCTTTCCCCATCCAGTCAGCAGGCTAGGGTTATAGAAAGCACAGCACTGTATT
This sequence comes from Staurois parvus, assembly GCF_062004578.1. Lineage (NCBI taxonomy): Eukaryota > Metazoa > Chordata > Amphibia > Anura > Ranidae > Staurois > Staurois parvus. The sequence goes on from NW_028318512.1 coordinate 959,066, forward strand.
CCTAAACTGTAAGTGGTGTCATCTGCCTGACTACACTGTACAGTGGTGCCATGTATTCTCAAGATTGACAGAAATACAAATCATTTGGTTACCAGATTACCAAGGTCACCAAGGTTACCAGCACCCTTATATATATGTTATATGTGTATTTTAGCTGATTTACTGAAGTTTAGTTCTAATAAACAATATTTCTAGTAGTAACAGTTAATTCTAGTAATAATTCTATAGCTATATAGATTATAAAATTGTTTTTGCTCTCATCAGCAATATTTTTGTATTTCTGTAGTGCCAATGACCTTTGTCAGGTTAATAAAGGTTCTTAAGATCAACGGAGCCTAGATGCTTTTATTGCAATGTAATCCTGAAGTAGCACAGACACCTTAGAACTTAATCATATTTTACTTGCTGGAGAAAGCAAGCTTTTTCTTATTGATTTTCACTTGACAAATGCGTTTTCCTGAACGGACACAGATGGAAGCAGCTCAGCTATTTAACTTGAGGTGCAAATAGCATTAGATTCTTTCTGCACATACTGCAAATCTCCTCATTAGAGGTCTGCATTATGCCTACTTGTCTGCCCAAACAGGAGGCAAATGCTTGTCCTTGGTAAGAGCACCTGTGCCCTGAGCATTATCAAAAGCAAATTCCTTCGGTGTGATGGGTTTTTGCAGTGGCATTCCAAAGCAAATGGATGAACTAAATATATTTAAGATGGGATTTAATAAGTTCAATCCAAAGTCAAGTGCCCATGTTCATCAGGAAACTTGTAAAAAAGTTCAGTATGAAATGGTAACAGGTATAATAAACATTTAAAGAGTCACTCAAAAGAGTTGATTGCTCTCCAGGGAAATATATATTTTCTGTTAGCTAAAAGTGCATTATATATCTGCTTAAAACTGTGTTAAGTGGAACAGAGATACACAAGTTAATTAGCTCACTCTTTCAGACAAGAACTCCAAGCAAAGATGTATTGCAAAAAGATTTGTACTGACGAGCGTTGGAAAATTACTGTATAGAACGTTGCGTGCCAAAAATAACAAATTTACTATATACAATCCCAAGATATTTTATATTCAACCAGAGCTGGTGGTATTGAGCAGCAATATTTACCCCGGTCTTGAAGACTTAGCCATTTACATTCTGCAATTATGTAGCCAAAAGTTCAAAACTTTGGTCCTAAATATGACGGGGATAGCGGTCCTTTTAACAGATGTACAGTCAGACTTTTATAGTTCTTTAAACAAGAATAAGTACAGCCCAAAACTTAACAAAAGCCTCTGAAACTATCCAAAGTTGGCATTATACACCAAAAAAAAGTCTAGCTTGAGATCAGCATGAAGGGAAGATCATGGCAACTACAGTAATATTAGGTATTTTTTTTAATTCCCTTACAAAATCTAATTTTGCCTCGCTTTCTTGGTCCGGGGTCAGACTTGAAGACCGGTAGCTATAGCAGTAGAGAAGCTTCCACTGACCAGCTAGATAGGAATGTAAGCAGGTCACACTGGTAGATGACATGGGCTCACCCGAGGTGGGAAGTCTAAGCACTAACTGGTGTTCACCAGAGCTCCTGATGGTGGAGGTGGGTTTTGCTGCATGTTAGTACCAAGTTGAGGTCCTCATGATCACTCCTCCAGAAGGTGAGCAAGACGGGGTCCAGTAGCAGGTATAGCAGGTAGGGATCAAGCCAAAGCATAGTCAGTAAAAAAGCCAAAGGTTGGCAACACGTGTTCGCAGATTTAATTTAAGCAGAGGCTTACAGTAGTCAAGAAACAAGCCAAAGGTCTGTAATGAGTGGTAAAGGAGATACAGATTGCAGATGGAGTGACAAAAGTAAGATATTGGCTAGAGAGAGCACAATAACATGGCAAACAGGAAGTGCAGAGACATGGCGTAAAACAGGAAGTTTGTGGGAGGAGAAAAGAGTTAAAGGTTCACTAAAAACAAGAGACAAGAGAAGAAAGTCCAAACAATCAGACAGGTTGCTGTCCAACATCTCAGGTGATTAAGCAAGAAGAGGCATTAGTTGGCACGGCAGAGGTCACAGGTTCAGACCTGGGCCCTCACCCTCACCCGCTTCTACTTCTCAATCCTTCCTATTGGTTATGTATATCACCCATTACATAGGAAGGTTATTTTCAGAAGGAGATCACAATGGCATTCTCTGTATGGGTTTACATAGCTAAGCTCTGGTAGTTAGTCAAGTAAAAGTAAAATAATGCATATTAAATGTATTATCCAATCAGTAGTCTCATTTTCACATGGTTAGCATGGTTACTTTTCAGCTGTTTTGAAAGAAGCCCATTGTTTACTTAACTCCAGTGAGTCAGAACAGTAAGGTATCCCTTAAAAGAGGGCTGAGTTGATGGTTTTAATGGAGATGCAAAGCAAGCTGCCCTGTTGTCTTTTTAGCTACTTATAAACTATAGATTTTGAAAAACAGATAGATAATAATATATGTAAAATAGCAGTTTAAAAAAATACTTGGCCAAAAGTTAGCTGCTTATTAGAAAATATGGCTCCCTAGCATAAAATGTATTTTTTTTCCTCAAATATCTTTGATTCTAATAAGCGGTCATGAAATAGATGTCTGCATCTGTTGTTAATAAATATTTTAAAAAAGCCAACATCTTTAACAGTTTGTATGGTCTTTTAACTCCGGTAAAATAGACAGATCTATTTGTCACCCAAGACCATCCGTACTTCTTCAAATATTTTCTCCATTCATTCAGATATATTCCCACATTCCAAATACTTACTTTATCATTTGTTCAAGTTTAAGTCTTTGTCCTTACCAACCAAAATACGTCTTGGATATACAATTATAACATTAATCTTGCTCGGTTTGTGGTTTTGAAAAATCCTTTATTTTCCCTCTCTCTTTAAACTAAAACTCAACCACCAAGGTGTAAAGTTGTCTTTCTTATTTTTTTTTTAAACATGAAATATCTCTTATTTCTTCAAGATGTCACACGTTCCAAATATAACTCAAATTTTGAAATGCTAAATGTCAATGAAATCATATCAAACAGCACTCGCATAAATTGCAGTCTTATCATTTTTTTCCATCCAAAAAGACCAGATATCATTTGAAATTCAAAACGTATTGATTACAAATCAAGGCGACATAGCTTATAATTTAAAACCTACAACTCTCCAAAAAAAATCACTTCTCTTGTGCTTTGATCTCCAAAATCAGCATGCATTCCAAGTCAATTATTTCATTTAATCAAATTCATTTTCATTAAATGTAGCGGTGTTTAGGAAGCAAATGTAAAACAGCTTGTAAAATGTACCTTTTTTGTCAAGTTTTGTGGCTGCAATGCAGTAAAAGAGAGATTTGCCAATGCTTGCTTTTTAGGCTAGCAGGGTAAAGCCATTCTGTTCAATTTGTGTTAGATGATCGTATGTTAAAATGGGGGCAAGTAAAGCCATTTTAACGCCTCATCCATTTCCAGGGATATAAAAGTTTATGCTGATATCACTGCTTACCTTATAAACTTGTGGGTGAACATCTCAGCATTGTTAAGCTGCACATTGGAAAATAATTACTAATTAGACCAGTCATGTGAAAGACAAAATTTACTTCTCTGTGTTGCTTTCAGAATAAATTATTGGGTAAAGAGAGAAGAACAGAGTTTTATTTTCACTCGTTGGGATTTAAAGGTGATTTATTTTATGGCTTTTTCAATTCTAGTCCAGAAAAGCGAAATAAAATATATTCTTTCAACCTAAACTTACCCTGCTTCTAATTAATCCACTGTGAAAAATTGCCCATTTATAAGACTCTTTGCAGGCTTTTTACATGAGAAGTCTGGTGTGAATAGGAAAAATGGTCCCCAAGTAATTGCGGCCGTATGGTTAATATTTTGGAGATGCTTTTCTAAAGGAATAACCTTCACTTTTGGCTTAGTAGAACTGTGTTTGTTTCAAACATCCATTCATGAGCAAAAGAAATTCTAATAATTTAGTTGTTCCTTTGCGCACAATTGGTTATTTGAATTAACAAATTCCCATTTGCAAGAAATCTGATCTACTTAGATTTAAAGCTGTCCAGGTCACAAGGCCCCAAGCAGCTGTCCTGGCAATAAGGCATGCAAACATGCACAATCATATAGACTTTGGGGTACTAAAGTCAAAAAGGCTGTTCATCATGCAGAGAACGTTGCACTTTGCTAGAGAATTTGCCCCAGACCTTAGTGAATATAGTAAAGTTTCACTTTGTAAAGATTAAATATAATAGTGGTGTAGCGCTGATAACTAAATGTGCAAACGCCACAATAATAAGATAAAAAAACATAAATCACATAAATGAATGAATATAAATATATAAGTGATAGGTCTTTCAAGATCTAGAAAAACAGTGTCTCAAACTGTGATATTAACAGTACACAAAGTGCATATGATGAAGCTGGTCCTACGCCCGGACCCTCATGCAGTGACAATACCCAGTCCCACTTGAGACCAAACCCCAAAAGACTAGGTGCTATATACAGTGGATCCCAAAATAAGGGATATGATCACAAATAAAGTGAATGATATATAAAGTGTATCCCAAAATTGGGATATATACCAAATAAAGTGACTAGTGAATAATGTTAAACTCAATATATAAACATAAACTTCATAAACGCACAAAACGATAAAAAGTGTCCAACAAATAGCCAAGAATAGCAAAGATGGCAATGACTGCCAAAATGTGCCTATATCTTCAAAACACGTGCTATAGTGCTGGTGCAGATGGTGATCATATATCCTTAGATGGCAGGCATGCCCCCTCACCTCCTTGCTGCCACCCAAAAGGGTCAACATGCCTCTTGGATCACTCTAGATCCTACAGGTACCAACTCTCCAGGTTGCTCTGATTCCAATGAACCTCACTGGTAACTTCCTTCCAATGTAAATCACTATTAACGCAGATCAAAGAAGATTTGTCACACCACTCAGTATGGGTGTACTGTGTAAACCTGGTGTAGCAAGATGGCGCTCCGCCGGAAGTGCATCACCACGTCGCATCTACGCGTTGCGTCACATACAGGTGACTTCCTCAGGATTGGACACCAATTGGGACTGGGTATTGTCACTGTGTGAGGGTCCGGGCATAGGACATATGCACTTTGTGTACTGTTAATATCACAGTTTGAGACGCTGTTTTTCTAGATCTTGAAAGATCTATCACTTATATATTTATATTCATTCATTTATATGATTTATGTTTTTTATCTTATTATTGTGGAGTTTGCACAGTTAGTTATCAGCGCTACACCACTATCATACTTTATCACTTATATTTGTCCACTTATAGGTAGAGGATAGGGTGTTAGCAGCATATAGAAATTAGGCTCCATATTAGCGCAGGGGGATCAATGCCACCACTTTTAAAGTTATTGGCTTTGATTTACTAAAGGCAAATAGGCTATTCACTTTGCAAAGAAGGTTGTCCCAGAGCTTTGTGAATAAGGTGAAGCTCTGCTGACTTCCATCATCCAATCACTTGCAAGCAGAAAATACTGTTTTATTTTTTTTTCCTTGCACATGGTTGGGTAATCTTTACAATGTGCTTACTGAGATGATACGTTGGTAGAGTCTCCAACATTGCAAATTTTAATAAAAATGTGTAAGGAGGAATATGTTACAAACGAAGTTTGGCAAAAATCTACCCTGTACCACTTAGAACAGGGTCTGGCTCTGGAAGTCTTGCCAATGTTCATTACTAGTTAGCTTGAAACAGACCTTTCCTCCCTTCCTCAGGCCTGAGTCAGTTGAGTTCATTCATTTAATAATATACTATACATTTGTGAATGGCCTTGCATTTATTTGGTCCTGCTTTAAAGTGATACTAAAGCTAAAAACTTTTTTTTACCTTAATGCATTCCTTGCATTAAGGTAAAAACATTTCATTTTCTATTCCTCTGTCTTCCTCCTACCTTGTGTGAAGGGGAAGAGAGGGGAGAATAGATCCAGTACTGTGCACAGCTGCATCTCTTCTCCCCTCTCTTCCTCTTCACACAGGGACTCGAACAGCAGCAGGAGCCATTGGCAGTGAGTGAGGAGTGAGGAGGAAGTGGAGGCGGGGCTAAATCCCACTGTGTGTGTCTATGTAGCAGGGCTCCATAGACATACAGCTCGGGAGTGAGCAGACACCGTGTGCTACCATAGCAGATGGCTTGCTTGGAGACTTCAGGAAGAAGAAGAGGAGCCAAGATCACCTCTGGGGCATGGAGTAGAGGAGGATCTGTTCTGCTCTGTGCAATACCACTGCACACAGTGCAGTGGTATTGCATTAAATGTTTGTTAATTTAAGTTTTTTTATTTTAATGACTTTAGTAACACTTTAAGTATAGGGGGCCAGTACTGTAGTGGTTAACAAGTTGATAGACCATTCTTTGAGTTTTAGTAGCCCCTATCAAGTAAATGTATAACATTAAGTTGAATGATCTGCTACTGACATAAGTTAATGTTGGTAACATATCATGGTCTTGAGCTTCAGTTGTTATAGCTGTGATGGGAAGCAACAAGAAGAATTAAGTTCAGGGCTTGGATCCAGTAAGACATAAAGTAAGAGATCCAAGGGGAAATGGGAATATGTGAGTCAATAGGAAGGGAAGAAGGAAGCTTGAGGTTCCACAGAGTGATGGAAAAAGGCTGAAAACTAAGAGCTCTTTCATAAATAACTCTAGGATATATACAATATGCAGGTACTGTAGGTATACACCCCATATTTCCAGAAGTTGTCACCATCACATCTGTACTAAATGACCAAAATGATGTGGAAACCCCTCTCCATGATAACCCTTCACTAATATGGAAGGGTACTGTTAGTGCTAGGATATTCAAAGATATAGTAGACAATTGTGCACATGCAACCTTGTGGCAAGAGTCTAGGAAAGGCTCTATTCTGTTTCAGCATGACAGTGTTCTATAAAGAAATGGTTTGACAAGTTGCGATTGGAGTGGCCTGCAAAAAATCTTGGTTTTAATCCCACAAAATGTCTTTGGGAAAAATTGTAACACTGATTGTGAGGCAGGTCTTCTACTCCAACTCAGGTAGCTGAGCTCACAAATGCTCTTTTGGCTGAATAGGAACACATTTCCACAAACAAACTAGGAAGTAGCAACTTGAGAGGTGGCATCTCCATGTCAATGGCCATTTTTTGTAATTGACTGGTCAGCAAGCTCATATACGTGTGATGGCAAGGTGTCCATCATTTTTTGGTCATAATAGTGTTGTTTATTTGTATAAATTAATTAGGCTTCTGCCATTTTCTCTTTTTAATCTCTTTAATAAAGGGCGAAAAGAGGACAAAAGGGAAATTTTCTGGCATTCAAGATCTCAGTTTATTTTTTGTTATATCTCCCTTTGCTCCCAAGCTCTTATAGTTTAGGTAAGAGCAGGGGCGGACTGACAACTCATGGGGCCCCCAGGCAATAGGGGATCATGGGGCCCCTGTGTCCTTGCCCAAACTCAAAAAAGCCTATGAAAAAGGTACCAGGGGCATCTCATGGGGCCCCCTACTGACCCTGGGCCCTTGAGCAGTGCCCGAGTTTCTGAATGGTCAGTCCGCCCCTAGGTAAGAGCCACAATTTACAGAAGTGCTTTGATGTGACAATGTAGTAAAGATGTAGACGGACCCCTGTGGAATTAAAAAAAAAAGAATATTCTTCTGGAGAACAACATGCAAGCCAAAAGAAGCACAAAAGATACATGAATTATGATGTCACCGTGATTATTTACATACACACCAGAATTATAGGCAGGCAAAACAACCCCTATTTATTCCAATAATGTACTCATAAAAAAAAAATAATTTAATTTGTTAAAGTATAACTAAAGGCAAAACTTTGTTTTTAGTTCTGGATAAAGTGGAGAGGTATTGGAACACTTGTCAGTTTTTACTGCTGTCAGTGCCACTGTTAGGGAAATTCACCCTCTCTATTTGTCCTGTTTATCACTGAAATTGAAAGTAAAGAAAATCCCACATTTTGGGTTGCTCCTAGAAAAGTAATAGAGGGGAATCTTCCAATAGGGTCACTAGCTCTGGTGACTTGGGAGTCCCCAAGGGATTCCCTTAATTTACAGTGATTTCCTCTCACTTCTTGTTTGGCTATTGGACAGGAAGTGAAGGGAAATTTCCGGAACGTGCCCCAAATGGCAAAAAAAAAAGGTCTGACAAGGGTTATAACCATCCCTTGCTCTATTCAATATGAAAAATAAATATTTTTTCCTTTAGTTCTATTTTAAATATTTCTATTGTGAACCTCCAACCCTTGACTTTATTATTGCTTCCAGAAATGTGCTCTTGCTACTTTTGTAAATTCAGCAAGCTAGAGGACTTGTTAGTTATCCAGCCATATTTCATAACTAATCAATCAAAAAGCTCCTATACAGCCACAAAACACTACTTCCTCCCTAGGAAGTGAATAAACTATTAAATGTACTTTTTGTGATAAACTTCCCAATCAGCCCAATCTATCTCAAAAATTCAATAAACCAACATATTCCAAAAGGTGATGATCAAATCTAAACTAAAATAATAATAAATCCCTTCAGATGAAGTCCGGAAGTGACGAAACGCGTTAGAGGAGTGACGTCATTACGCACGCACGCTAACCGGAAGTGTCGTTTTTTCAACCAGAGACTGAAATGTGCAGTACAGAGAGCTGGATAAAGTGTTTTTACATGTAAGTGTGGAATAAATTTATATCTTTTTATGAAATCTGCCTGATTGAGCCTTCTCTTTGTCCATATGAGGAATACCCCGGGATAAGAGTGATGGAGGAATGCCTTTCCTATCTAACAGTATATGCCTGAATATACCATAAGAGGGTAATGGTATTTAGCATCTACTTTGGCTGGAGTATATAGGATATTGGTACCTAGTATCACTTTTCACTTGAGATTGGAGTGATCACGAGTTCTCACGTTTATTTTTATTTATTGATTTTTCACTATTTTTGGTGTGATTTGAGTTTTGCACAGTGTGAAGCATATATATATGTTTGAGGATATTACACTATGATATATTTTTCTTTTTACTTTTGAGGATAACAAGGCATTTTTGGAGAATCGTTTTGCTTCACTGAACACATAAAGAACGTTTTTGTTTTTCTTGGGATTTTTTGGACATTTATTTGTTTATATTACATACTTTTTTGGAGATTTGGACACTTATTATTATTATTATTATTTTTTGGAGATTTGGACACTTTTATATATATTTTAATTTATTATATTTTATTTTATTTATGTTATTTTATCATTTATATTTGATGATTTTGGAATATATATTAGAGGGGTGGTTTATTATTATTTTAGTTTAGATTTGATCATCACCTTTTGGAATATGTTGGTTTATTGAATTTTTGAGATAGATTGGGCTGATTGGGAAGTTTATCACAAAAAGTACATATTTCATAACTGTATGTGAATAAAAATGAGCTCACTGACCTGGCCATGCTGTCTGGAAGGGATATGTAAGCCAGGGGGCTGACTGCTCTGAATTACAAATGTTATTGCAGTTAGGACACCTTACATACTTGTAGTTCAAATGTGTTTGAACAGTATAAAACAAAAAAAGAGAAAAAAAATAAAAAGTTGAATTTATGCTATATTGCATTTTAACCCCCTTGTGATGAGCATACAGACATATGCAGGCTCACCAAATATGTACCTGTATTTGGGAATGTTCTGCCTGGGGTTACTGTGTTTGGCTATCACAATGATCAATACTTGTATAGCCCACCCCTTTACTCTTTCTCCTCTTGATTGAAGAAAAAGGTACGTGAGATCTTCAAAAAGTTTCAGTACTTTTATATTTATTTTAGAAACGGTGAGGACAGGGAAAGTACTAATTGGTCTTGTCTGAGAGTGTCATGTGACGAGTCTGTCTGGCAAGTCAGCTGACCTTGCAGATTAGTATAAGAGTTATTAAGTTGTTTTTTTTAATTTTTAATAGACTTTAAAAAAGTGCAGAAACTTTTTGAAGACTCCTCGTAGATTGCTTTTTTTTTTAAAGCAGTAGTATGTAAACAAAAAAAGTGTGTAAAAAATTATGAAATAAATAAAATACAGCTAAAATAGCAAAATCAGGGTTTGATCTAGGTCAGGGTCAGGTTTAGGGTCAAAGGTCATGGTTAGGGTCAAAGTTCAAGGTCAATGTGTTTTAGGTAGGATGAAAAAAAAATGCTTTTTTAAGGGTCCGTGCACTTTAGGAGTAGAAAAAAGCATTAAAAAAGTGCTCCTAATGGCACATATTACACAAGAGTTTAGGAAAGTTTACGGGCATTTGCTTTTATAAGCATTTTTGCCAAAACATTGAAAATGCCAAATGCTCCTAAATGCCGCATTTATGTGATTTTATGAGCATTTAGTGTTTTTTCTGCCTGATGACTCCTCTAGAAAAAGGTACTTGGGGTGTATTTATTTTCCTACTTCTAAACTCTCCTTTTGAAATATGCCTCTAAACCTCCTAATGTGCATGGACGCACAGGATAATATTGAGCTGCTTCTACAGGTAAGAGAATTTTTTTTTTTTTTTACTGTTTTGGGACAGTTTTCTGGTGAAAAAAAAAGAGAGATCTAATTCTATTTACCACCAAATGAAGGCCCAGTTTGTCTTAGTACAACAATTTCACCTAAATACTTTAAGTATCCTCAATAACGTACAATTTTGCTAAGACATGCCAAAGTTGCAAAACTGGTTTCAGCCATGAAGATCCGTTTTACCTTCTATAATGAAGGGGTTAAATAATTCTATGCCAAAACAAATTGGAAAGCCAAAAACAAAGCTTGCCATTTCTTACTTTCCCCATAGAAGATAATAGTGTCACGAATGATAAGATGATCCAATGACTTCAGTTATTTCCCTTTCCTGGAATAGATGTACAGATTTTGAACTCTGACTCCAATTTGATGTCACTTGCTGCATGCTTGTTTCTGGGGAAGAGAGAAAGTACAGTTTTCCTTCTTGCCTAAGTAACTTCTTTACCCAACCCAGTGCAATGGGATGGACATATCTCGCAAGAACCTAAAAAACCCTCCGGCACACATCTTCTTTCCTATGGCTGCATATTAACTGTTGATTCCTATGGACTTCAGTGGGGTTGAAGAATAAGGAGTAAGAATTCATTTGGGGCAGGAAAGCGGGTAATTTAGAGGGTGGTAGCAGTGTTATGAACCGTCAGTAAATTCACTGACAGTTTGTAAAAACCTGCGATTTTTACAGCTGTCCGTGAATGTCAATTACAAACAAGAAGTCTGCTAGGGCGGTACCAGGGAACACATGGGTCCATCTAACATCATTATACATCTCTGACATTCTTGAATGATTCTTCTGTTTCTCTACCTGAGGTTCCGCTGCTGCAGTCTGACCTCCTGGTTCCCACCCACCACTGCCAGCAATGGTGGTTGGTTGCTAGGGCCATCTGGTGTCTAGCAACCAACCAGATGGTTGGTCAGCCCCCAGCATTCAGTGTAGGGGAACGGAACTTCCTTCCCCAGACACCAGGACTACACTAGCCGTGCCGCATATACAAAAAACACTGTGATACTGAGCCCACTGAATGCTGTCCGCTAAGTCCCACCCGCTAAGTGCCTCTACTGAGTGTCGGGCCGGCTCCCATCCAGCACTTGGTAAGGGCAGACTAAAGGATTCCAATGTGGGGGACACTGATAGAGGCACCTCTAATGAGTGGTACAGTGATGGAGGGGCCTCTAATGAGGGGGACACTGATGGAGGGACCTCTAATGAAAAGGACAATGATGGAGGGACCTCTAATGAAAAGGACAATGATGGAGGGGCCTCTAATGAGGGGGACACTGATGGAGGGACCTCTAATGAAAAGGACAATGATGGAGGGACCTCTAATGAAAAGGACAATGATGGAGGGGCCTCTAATGAGGGGGACATTGATGGAGGGACCTCTAATGAGGGTGACACTGATGGAGGGACCTCTAATGAAAAGGACAATGATGGAGGGACCTCTAATGAGGGGGCAACTGATGCTGGGACCCTTTAATGAGGGGAGCAATGATGGAAGGACCTCTAATGAGGGGGGCAATGATGGAAGGAGCTCTAATGAGGGGAAACTGATGGATGGACCTCTAATGATGGGGACAATGATGGAGGAACTTCTGATGAGGGGGCACTGATGGAGGGACCTCTAATGATGGGGACAATGATGGAGGAACCTCTAATGAGGGGAGCACTGAAGCAGGGATATCTAATGAGGGGGACAATGGTGGAAGGATCTCTAATTATGGGGATGCTGCCAGCTTAAATATTCCTATTTTCAGTTTTGCACTGGAAAATGTCATTTTATGTACTTTTTTGAAGTGTCAGTTAAAATGTTGGCTCTTTCAGTAAATGTCATGATTTTGTCAGTAAAAATGGTGCTGTCAGTAAATTTGTGGAGTCCTGTCACTAATTACACTTTGTAAGGTTGGCAACACTAGGTGGTAAGCAAGTGAAAACAATAACTGTACATTCTCTGAAAGTAAAGATATCATATAAATCCAAAGATAGCCAGGGAAGCAGCATTTTCAAAGGAAGATAATCATTGTCTGCACAGGTTTCCTATGAGCACAATGCTAAATCTTGATCCAAGATTATGACATGAGAATTAATAAAGCACATTTACCATCTGTAAAACAGAGTTTGTCATTTAGCAGGACTAAATATGTTTTATGAACTTTTCTGAACTAATACATTAAAAGGAATAGCAATGCTTCATTATTACAAATCAGATAAGCGCTTGAATTGCATGCAGGCCTGTGATTCTTGACAATAATCTTCCTATCCACTGGTCTAGATTAATTAACTAAGGGATTACTTGTTTAAATTATTTGGAAATCCTGTTTGCTGTGCATGTCTACTGACACAAGAAAGATCCCATTAGTTAAATAAAAAGTGTTTGGAAAAAGAATTATGGGTTACAAAGCCAGATAAGATTTTTCTTGAAGAATTGAGGAATAATTATGTATACAGAGTCAAGTCATGTGAACAGCAGGTTGAAAGGCAACCACACAGAATGAATCTGGCATGCAAAAAACTAGAATGTTCTATACTTAAAAGAGCTTCTAATTCTTTTTATCCTCTTCTTATTTATTTAAAAGTACATTTTATTTTTTTTTAATAAATTGAATATAAACGTTGACTTGCATATGTAGATATTTATAAAATTTAAAAAAAATAGTAAAATAAAATTGACCCTACAAAATTAATTTTACATGCAAATGCCTTGGGAATCCTTTATTTAAAGATAATTTATTTTTTTTTAGCATTTTTTATGTATTATGGTTAGTACTAAACATAATAGGTAACATTTTTTAGAGCTCCATTCACACTTGCAACTCCAAAGACATGTGATTTCCATTACGCTTTTGATGCAACTTTGGATGGGTGCAACTTAGATGTGACTTTGGCTGTTGACTTTGGCTTTGCCTGTTGCACCGATAACATTAAGGTGTGACTTTCATGCGACTTTTGAAAGTTTAAATTGTAGTCTATGGCACTCAAGTTGCATGAAAGTCGCATCAAAGTAGTGCAGGCACCTTTTTAAAGTCACTGTGATTTTAAGTTGCATGTATTTGAATAGCTTCTTTTGAGATATATGGGCTGAAATTTGTTGTGCGACTTTGTGTCCAAAATGCAAGTTTACATCCCAAACGCTCATGGGGCAGGGCCAGGCTCATTTCACTTCACTCTGGTGGATGGTTTTCTTAAATAGTTCTCCAGTTTCTGTCACAATTTGTCACATGCCTGATGAAGGGGTCCTGCGAGACTCCGAAACGTTGCCTTGCTGTAACTATGTGATTGTTCATTAAAACTATTGGACCCATATTGGTGATCCTCGGTGTGCTGGCGACATTTTCCCTTTATGTGTCCAAAGTAGCATAACAAGTCACATGAGCGTGAATGGAGCCTTAATCTCTTTTTAATCCGTTCCTAATTTGCAAAGCTATGGTTTAAACAAACGAAAGTATCAGAGAAAGGGGTAAATTGACTGAACCCTCTGATCAAGCACAGTTGCAGGGCTTACTGAATACCATTGATATCTCGCCAATCACTTTCAACTATTAGCTGCAATTGCTTGTCAAAGCCTAGCTGTGCTTTCGGTATGCACAAATGTGTGGTTGATTTACAAAGGCAAACAGGCTGCCACTTTTGTAAGTGAATTTTCCCCAGGGCTTAGTGAATGAGGTGAGCTGATTTCCATCAACCAGTCATTTGCAAGCAAAAATTCAGTTTTTTTTTTCATTTTCCTTGCACTTCATTGGGTATTCTTTGCAATGTGAAATTTCTCCAGATTTACTAAGCTCTGAGGAAAATTCCTCTGCATGGTGCAACATCTGTATGTGTCTTTAGTAAATTAGTGGGCAGCACAGTGGCTAAATGGTTAGCAGTTCTGCCTGGCAGCACTAGGGACGTTGGTTCGAATCCCAGCGACGGCACCACCTGCCTGGAGTTTGCATGTTCTCTCTGTGCCTGCGTGGGTTTCCTCCAGGTACTCTGGTTTCCTACCACACTCCAAAGACATGCTGGTAGACTAATTGCATCCTGTCTAAATTGGCCCTAGTATGTGTATGTATGAATGTAAATCAAAAAGAATAAATACGAGCGCATCTATATAGCAGCTGAACATAAGGTACCAAACACCCTCAAAACAATATATATCACAAGATGCAGCGCTAATGACTATAACATGTATGCATAAATCAAGAAATCTGTCATAAATGACTAAACAGTAGAAAGTTCATAAAATGGGTGACTTTAGTGCTCTCTTCTCCTATATATCCTCCTGATGGTCAGGCGTTTGTGCAGAATAGTGCTGAAGGGGTGCACACTCACCAGAACGCACAGATAAATGAGCGTTTATTATAGATTCCCCTTTAGGATCATCAACTGGACATGCTGTGGTATTACGACAAGACACCTTCCAGACCTCCTAGATGTTCCTGTATATTCCCTGGTTTAGATGACCTGCGTACTTCTCCTTAGGATCAGCATACGATTCGTACCCCACAGAGAGATGAGTGGCTAGAATGGGTACTCCCCAAGGGAGTCAGAACAAAACGCATCCATAGTGTAGTAGGTCATATAAGGATTTATTTAAAATTCAGCAACCCGTGTACACGGTATAAGGTGACCTTATACCGTGTACACGGGTTGCTGAATTTTAAATAAATCCTTATATGACCTACTACACTATGGATGCGTTTTGTTCTGACTCCCTTGGGGAGTACCCATTCTAGCCACTCATCTCTCTGTGGGGTACGAATCGTATGCTGATCCTAAGGAGAAGTACGCAGGTCATCTAAACCAGGGAATATACAGGAACATCTAGGAGGTCTGGAAGGTGTCTTGTCGTAATACCACAGCATGTCCAGTTGATGATCCTAAAGGGGAATCTATAATAAACGCTCATTTATCTGTGCGTTCTGGTGAGTGTGCACCCCTTCAGCACTATTCTGCACAAACGCCTGACCATCAGGAGGATATATAGGAGAAGAGAGCACTAAAGTCACCCATTTTATGAACTTTCTACTGTTTAGTCATTTATGACAGATTTCTTGATTTATGCATACATGTTATAGTCATTAGCGCTGCATCTTGTGATATATAATGTATGAATGTAAGTTAGGGACCTTAGATTGTGCACTCCTTGAGGGTTAGGAACTGATGTGAATGTACGATATATGTGTAAAGCGCTGTGTAAATGGACAGCTCTATATAAGTACCTGAAATAAATAATTAGTCCCAAGTTCAGTTTAAGGTCCCCCTCCCTAGTAGCACATTCTCACATTTCCATCATTTCCCTGTAGCTTCATTCAGCCATTGGATATAGAGAGAAATACCTGGTAGCTCCAGTGGTTTGGGGCAGCATAGTAACTAGCACTTCTACCTTGCAGCACTAGGATTCTTGGGTTAAATCCCAACCAGGACACAGCCTAAAATAAGCTTGCATTTGCTTCCTGGGCTTGCATGGGTTTCAACCCACACTATACAGACATTCCGGTAGGTAGAATAGCTCCTGTCTAACTTGACCCTTCTATGGCTATGTATGCATGTGAGGTAGGGACCTTCCATTGTAAGCTCTTTGAGGAGAGGGAATGATGTGAATAGGCAATATGTAAAGCACTGCGTAAAATTGTTGGTGCTATATAAATACTTCAGGGCTTTTTTTTCAGTGGGAACATGGGGGAACGCAATTCTAGCACCTCCAGCACGAGATGTCTGTAATAGCAAGGGGTGCTGGGGTGTGCTGGAGAGTCTATTGATGCTGGCTGCTGGGAGATCTATTGTTAGTGGTGAAGATCTATTTTTATCAGAGATGGGTCTATTGTTGCTGGGGAGGTCTATTGTTGCTGGTGGGTGATCTATTGTTATTGGGGATGGATCCTATGTTTCTGGGTTGTCAATTGTTGCTGGGGAGAATCTATTGCTGTACAGTGAAACAAAAAGAAAGCATACCAACCTTGCACATTACCTCTGTAAAATGTGATTTGATTGAATTTAAAATATACTCACAAACAGATAAGTGTATCAAGCATGTAAAGTCCTTAGCGAGACTCAAGGGGGTTTATTTACTAAAGCTGGAGAGTGTAAAATCAGACTCACTTCTGCATAGAAACCAATCAGCTTCCAGGTTTCATTGCCAAAGCTTCATTGAACAAGCTGAGGTTAGAAGCTGATTGGTTTCTATGCAGAAGGGAGTCTGATTTTGGACTCTCCAGCTTTAGTAAATAAACCCCAAGGAGTCTGAGACCAGTGTGAGTCTAATCATGAGGGAAGATTCTCAAAGTCAGGCTGTCACGTTTCAAAGGGTGTATGTATTCTGCTACATGTCTTTGGTTAAAAAAAAAATCAAATAAGTGGATATGGAGTGGTTTGTGTGAACATTATAGCATCTACAAACTGCAGTGTATATATATTGTAATTTTTATTTATTTATTAATTTACTAGTAATGGCGGCAATCAGAAACCTGGGATTGTGATTGGGAGTGTGGTGGAAAATCTGACATTGAGTGGGAACTCACTAACTGACACTGACATCTCCAGTGACACTAATACAGTCATCAGTGATAATACTATACACTGTCACTGTACTAATGACACTGGCTGGGAAGGAGTTAACATCAAAGGAACAATCAAAGGGTTAACTGTGTGCCTAACTATGTGTAATGTGCATAATGCGTGCTGCTTTTTCTACTAGATGTATTTGTTTTTTCTCCTTGCTTTTCAGAGAGAAAAAATAGACACATTATTATTATTATTATTATACAGTATTTATAAAGCGCCAATAGTTCGCTCAGCGCTGTACATTACAAAGGGGGACAGAACATGTGACAGAACAATAACAATACAATGCAAAACATGAGGGGATCGAGGGCCCTGCTCCTTGGAGCTTACAATCTAGGAGGGAGGGGATAGTGGTACAGGAGGAGATAGCTGTGGGGGATGCAGTGGTAGGAAGAGTGGAGGAGGTCGGCAGGTTAGCAGGGGGTGGGGTAGGCTTCCCTGAAGAGATGGGTTTTCAGGGTGCGCCTAAAGGAGAGGAGAGTAGGTGATAATCTGATGGGTTGGGGCGTGTACAGAGCCCTGTGTTCTTAGTAAACACAGGGCTCTGTACTGTGATTTGCTAAGCAGATTACAGGTCCTAGCCATAGAAAATTGTCTGAGACCTTCTGATCGACTGGTGCGATAGCAAATGACTGCACAGACTGGGTGGTAGGCACTCGCCCCCTACCCGGAAATGTTGGGTCTTGTACATGTACATGATCCAACACATCAAGGCCACTCTGCCATAGTAAAACTGCAATAGATGGTCTGCAACTGGATAAAGCTACAAGCATGAAGTGAAAAAAAAAAATCACTTGAATGTATACAAAACAAAAAATCAGCAAGAACTCTGACTCTTGGTGAACCTCAGCAGATGAGGTTGATGGATGGATAATTCAGTGTATTTACATACTGAAAGACAGAGAACCTATATAGTGCTCACTGTTATTTTATTTAAAAAAAGCATACAAATAGAAAGCCACTCACATGTAGTAAGAGCAGACATGAGCATGTACAGTATAGCTTTCCTATCTGCAATTGACAGGGAGGATGCCATTAGATTGGATCTTTCTATACAAGCCTGTATTGTCCGCTTGCTCCCTCTCTCAGTATCGTGAAACCATGCCCCTAGGCCTTGACATCATCTGGAGGCCATCTGGCCAGCTGCTCAGGTTCTCCAAGAGTCAGAGTTCTTGCTAGGAAGGCAAGGAGTCCATCTGGTGTTGGAGCGCATATTGACCATTGTTGAGGATGTTCAATAAAGAGAGGTGAGAGTTTGCTCACAGGGAGTTCACTGTGGTGAAGGTGTTTTCTACTTGCATGTCCTTGCAGCACTTACTTAGGAGTGATGTACATAACTTTGTATGGGACTATTACATTCATCATTATATGGTTTCTTGCTGTTTTATTGTTTATGATTGTTCCTTTTAAATACATAAAACATTAGATCATAGATATTGGTTGCTACTCACCGATAAATGATTAGAGAAAGCACTGTATTTTTTCTTTCATATGTTTTAGAGCTATGGTTACAAGAAGGGTAGTGTGTGAGCTAGTGTTAGGATTGGGGATACAGGGAAGGTTAGAATTAATGTTAGTGCTAGGGATACAGGTTGGGTTAGTGCCCTAGGCTTTCAATTTTGGGCAGGCAGTGCCATCTTAATGCATGGGCACCCCTGGGCACTGTCCAGGGGCCCCATGACATAGTTGCTAACTGTCCCTTTTTTTAATCAGCTGTCCTGCAGTGGCTTTGTCCTAACCTAGGTCCCAGGACTGAAGCCCTGGGGACAGCTGCAGTACTGTATGGTGCCCAACACATAGTGGTAGTGGGGTGCCAGGTTCTGGAACTCTCTGGGTTCCAACACCCGGCACAGGAAGGAAGATTGCACTATGGGCGGAGCTATCTCCACCCCATTACAAGCAAAGTCATAGCCAAGAGAGGTACGAGGGAAACTGTGATCATATACTGTAGGCAGGGGTGGACTGACAACTCATGGGGCCCCTGGGCAATAGGGAATCATGGGGCCCCGTGTCCTTGTCCAAACTTAAAAAAGCCTATGAAAAAGGTACCAGGGGCATCTCATGGGGCCCCCTACTGACCCCGGGCCCTCGGGCAGTGCCCGAGTTTCCAAATGGTCAGTCCGCCCCTGACTGTAGGTGATCAGAATGGAGGAGAGGGCTACGACTGAGTAAAGGGTTAACATTCATTGCCATTGCAATTGATGCAGATGTGGAGGATTGGGGTTAATTTTCACTGTCATTACCACTAATACAGGAGTGGGGAATGGGGGGTGTTAAATTTCACCGCCATGACTACCAACGCAGGTGGGGGATGCGGGGGGTTAACTTTCACTTCCACTGCAGGTAACCCCCCACCTACTATGGTGGTCACGGTAGTGAAATTTAAGCTCATCATCCCTCTTTCTGCATTTGTGGTCATGACAGTGAAAGTTACCCCCCCCCAATGTTTTGCCGCAGCACGCTTTGCCATCTTCCCGGTAGGGGCCCCAGTGCATTACTTTGCTCAGGGGCCCATGATGCTATCAAGACGCCACCACTTGGCAATGTATATGGAAACTGAAAGATAATATCACTCAGTGACTATTGGCCTATATATGCACACAAGCCTCCTGCTTTCAGTTGACAGAGGAATGTATTTTGTATATAGAACCAATCATTCTTTTCTAGTGCAGATAAAGAAACTCTGATTCTTCTGATTACTTTTATGTTGGTGAAATTCAATGTGACCGGAGCATTCATCTTTGTTTTGTGGATACACTGTAATTGATGTGAAATATTTGGGAAAATAGGAGCTCTAGAAAAACCTGCTCCATTTATTGCCAAATGAGAATGAGTTACAATAGCAAATCTCGCAGTCAGATTTGTCATAACCTTGGTTTTACGAGCTAGTAAATAGCGTATGTTTGGGAAAAGTTGCATTGATCACTTCATTATATTTATGCCCCGTTCCTCGCAGCTGAATCTCTCAGAGAAAATTACTTTTTTGTTTCCTAGACATTGCTATGCCGCATTCCACAGCCATCCATTCATATAGCGGAATGTAAAACCTAAAACCGAAAAAATACATTATTATTTCCACCATTACCGCGTCTTTCAGGCTGCATGTGGCATCGTCTTTGTAAATGGAGAAATATTACTTTTTATTATTTTGTTTGCATATTTAGTCTGGGTATAACAGAAAAATATTCTTTCCTTAGCTGTTTTTTCCTGCCTGAGTAAAAAACTTTAATGAGGTTTTTTTTCTTTTTTTTTTTGTAGCAAAACAGTACAATACAACAAGCTTCAGTATATTTAAAGAGACAAAATATGATTTCTCCTCTTCCGTTTTCAGCCAAGCTGCTTGTTATCCCTACAGGAACCCAAGTGTGGACTCTACTTAGAAATATATAGAGGACTTGCAGGTTGGTGAAAAAGCAGCTTGGAAGTTTTGTTATTCTTTTTTATTTCGGAAAGCTATATTCGTTTTAACATAATTAATTAATAAATACATATTCTTTCTGTATGTTATTAAGTTGAATTAATTTCCCCATTCCGAACTGACTGAGCGCACATACAAATTAAAAAAATGATCTCTCAAGTTCAACCCCAATACAAAAAGAATCTTAATACAGTATTTAAATTGTTACTAAACCCACAACATTAAAATCAGTCTGTATATGCAGTAAAGCATGCTTGTTATACTCACTGTGGTACCTAAGGGGTTAATCCTCTGCATTGTGTAAAAACACTGTTTGATCCTGACTTCTATGATCCTCCCCTTCTTACAGTGTTACCCTCTTATCTCCTGATAAGACATATCATGTGGAGTCACTCTGCACATGCTCAGTTTGGTGTGTATTGCTAGAGAGGGCTTTTTTTCTTCTTGGGAGGGTGCAGGTGATCAGCACAGGGCCAATCAGCACTGTCCAGACAGAGGTCAGGGGTTTTGCAGCCTCCTAGTACAAAATGAAAACTCCTCCTATAAGCTTTAACATGTGCTCGGCTGGACACTGATAGAAGTCACAAGACTGCTCTAACTGCTGATGAGAAAAGGTATTTAACAGTATATAGTTACTAAAATAATTGCATTTCCATGTTGTGTGTACTGTGGGACACCAGATATAGTGAATGCAGGGTCCGGGGAGACCAGATATAGTGAATGCAGGGTCCGGGGAGACCAGATATAGTGAATGCAGGGTCCGGGGAGACCAGATATAGTGAATGCAGGGTCTGGGGGACCAGATATAGTGAATGCAGGGTCCGAGGAGACCAGATATAGTGAATGCAGGGTCCGGGGAGACCAGATATAGTGAATGCAGGGTCCAGGAGACCAGATATAGTGAATGCAGGGTCCAGGAGACCAGATATAGTGAATGCAGGGTCCGGGGAGACCAGATATACAGTCAGGTCCATAAATATTGGGACATCGACACAATTCTAACATTTTTGGCTCTATACACATCCACAATGGATTTGAAATAAAACGAACAAGATGTGCTTTAACTGCAGACTGTCAGCTTTAATTTGAGGGTATTTACATCCAAATCAGGTGAACGGTGTAGGAATTACAACAGTTTGCATATGTGCCTCCCACTTGTTAAGAGACCAAAAGTAATGGGACAGAATAATAATCATAAATCAAACTTTCACTTTTTAATACTTTATTGCAAATCCTTTGCAGTCAATTACAGCCTGAAGTCTGGAACGCATAGACATCACCAGACGCTGGGTTTCATCCCTGGTGATGCTCTGCCAGGCCTCTACTGCAACTGTCTTCAGTTCCTGCTTGTTCTTGGGGCATTTTCCCTTCAGTTTTGTCTTCAGCAAGTGAAATGCATGCTCAATCATATTCAGGTCAGGTGATTGACTTGGCCATTGCATAACATTCCACTTCTTTCCCTTAAAAAACTCTTTGGTTGCTTTTGCAGTCTGCTTTGGGTCATTGTCCATCTGCACTGTGAAGCGGCATCCAATGAGTTCTGAAGCATTTGGCTGAATATGAGAAGATAATATTGCCCGAAACACTTCAGAATTCATCCTGCTGCTTTGTCAGCAGTCACATCATCAATAAATACAAGAGAACCAGTTCCATTGGCAGCCATACATGCCCACGCCATGACACTCCCACCACCATGCTTCACTGATGAGGTGGTATGCTTAGGATCATGAGCGGTTCCTTTCCTTCTCCATACTCTCTCTTCCCATCACTCTGGTACAAGTTGATCTTGGTCTCATCTGTCCATAGGATGTTGTTCCAGAACTGTGAAGGCTTTTTTAGATGTCGTTTGGCAAACTCTAATCTGGCCTTCCTGTTTTTGAGGCTCACCAATGGTTTACATCTTGTGGTGAACCCTCTGTATTCACTTTGGTGAAGTCTTCTCTTGATTGTTGACTTTGACACACACACCTACCTCCTGGAGAGTGTTCTTGATCTGGCCAACTGTTGTGAAGGGTGTTTTCTTCACCAGGG
This sequence comes from Staurois parvus, assembly GCF_062004578.1. Taxonomy (NCBI): domain Eukaryota; kingdom Metazoa; phylum Chordata; class Amphibia; order Anura; family Ranidae; genus Staurois; species Staurois parvus. The sequence continues at coordinate 981,596 of NW_028318512.1, forward strand.
AAAGAATTCTTCGGTCATCCACCACAGTTGTTTTCCAAGGTCTTTCGGGTCTTTTGGTGTTGCTGAGCTCACCGGTGCGTTCCTTCTTTTTAAGAATGTTCCAAACAGTTGTTTTGGCCACGTCTAATGTTTTTGCTATCTCTCTGATGGGTTTGTTTTGTTTTTTTCAGCCTAATGATGGCTTGCTTCACTGATAGTGACAGCTCTTTGGATCTCATCTTGAGAGTTGACAGCAACAGGTTCCAAATGCAAATAGCACACTTGAAATGAACTCTGGACCTTTTATCTGCTCATTGTAATTGGGATAATGAGGGAATAACACACACCTGGCCATGGGACAGCTGAGAAGCCAATTGTCCCATTACTTTTGGTCCCTTAACAAGTGGGAGGCACATATGCAAACTGTTGTAATTCCTACGCTGTTCACCTGATTTGGATGTAAATACCCTCAAATTAAAGCTGACAGTCTGCAGCTAAAGCACATCTTGTTTGTTTCATTTCAAATCCATTGTGGTGGTGTATGGAGTCAAAAATGTTAGAATTGCGTCGATGTCCCAATATTTATGGACCTGACTGTAGTGAATGCAGGGTCCTGGGAGACCAGATATAGTGAATGCAGGGTCCAGGAGACCAGATATAGTGAATGCAGAGTCCGGGGAGACCAGATATAGTGAATGCAGGGTCCGGGGAGACCAGATATAGTGAATGCAGGGTCCGGGGAAACCAGATATAGTGAATAAACTAATAAATATACTTTTTGTGATAAACTTACCAATAATCCCAATCTATCTCAAAATTTCAATAAACCCACATAATCCAAAAGGTGATAATCAAATCTGAATTAATATAATAATAAATCTCCCTCTAATATATATTCAAAATCATCAAATATACCAATCAAAATTACAAAAATAAAATAAAATAAAATGTATATAAAAGTGTCCAAATCACCAAAAAATTAATAATAATAATAATAATAAGTGTCCAAATCGCCAAAAAGGTGTGTAATATAAATAAATAAATGTCCAAAAATCCCAAGAAAAACAAAAACGTTCTTTATGTGTTCAGTGAAGCAAGACGATACTCCAAAAATGCCTTGTTATCCTCAAAAGTAAAAAGAAAAATATATCATAGTGTAATATCCTCAAACATATATATATGCTTCACACTGTGCAAAACTCAAATCACACCAAAAAATAGTGAAAAATCAATAAATCAAAATAAACGTGAGAACTCGTGATCACTCCAATCTCAGGTGAATAGTGATACTAGGTACCAATATCCTATATACTCCAGCCAAAGTAGATGCTAAATACCATTACCCTCTTATGGTATATTCAGGCATATACTGTTAGATAGGAAAGCCATTCCTCCATCACTCTTATCCCGGGGTATTCCTCATATGGACAAAGAGAAGGCTCAATCAGGCAGATTTCATAAAAAGATATAAATTTATTCCACACTTACATGTAAAAATCACTTTATCCAGCTCTCTGTACTGCACATTTCAATCTCTGGTTGAAAAAACGATTGTTTCCAACCGACAAAATGGCCGCGGCGACACTTCCGGTTAGCGTGCGTGCGTGATGACGTCACTCTCCTAACGCGTTTCGTCACTTCCGGACTACATCTGAAGGGATCCCTTCAGATGAAGTCCGGAAGTGACGAAACGCGTTAGGGGAGTGACGTCATCACGCACGCACGCTAACCGGAAGTGTCGCCGCGGCCATTTTGTCGGTTGGAAACAATCGTTTTTTCAACCAGAGATTGAAATGTGCAGTACAGAGAGCTGGATAAAGTGATTTTTACATGTAAGTGTGGAATAAATTTATATCTTTTTATGAAATCTGCCTGATTGAGCCTTCTCTTTGTCCATATGAGGAATACCCCGGGATAAGAGTGATGGAGGAATGGCTTTCCTATCTAACAGTATATGCCTGAATATACCATAAGAGGGTAATGGTATTTAGCATCTACTTTGGCTGGAGTATATAGGATATTGGTACCTAGTATCACTATTCACCTGAGATTGGAGTGATCACGAGTTCTCACGTTTATTTTGATTTATTGATTTTTCACTATTTTTTGGTGTGATTTGAGTTTTGCACAGTGTGAAGCATATATATATGTTTGAGGATATTACACTATGATATATTTTTCTTTTTACTTTTGAGGATAACAAGGCATTTTTGGAGTATCGTCTTGCTTCACTGAACACATAAAGAACGTTTTTGTTTTTCTTGGGATTTTTGGACATTTATTTATTTATATTACATACCTTTTTGGCGATTTGGACACTTATTATTATTATTATTAATTTTTTGGTGATTTGGACACTTTTATATACATTTTATTTTATTTTATTTTTGTAATTTTGATTGGTATATTTGATGATTTTGAATATATATTAGAGGGAGATTTATTATTATATTAATTCAGATTTGATTATCACCTTTTGGATTATGTGGGTTTATTGAAATTTTGAGATAGATTGGGATTATTGGTAAGTTTATCACAAAAAGTATATTTATTAGTTTATTCACTTCCTAGGGAGGAGGTAGTGTTTTGTGGTTGTATAGGAGCTTTTTGATTGACAGATATAGTGAATGCAGGGTCCGGGGAGACCAGATATAGTGAATGCAGGGTCCGGGGAGACCAGATATAGTGAATGCAAGGTCTGGGTAGACCAGATATAGTGAATGCAGGGTCCAGGGAAACCAGATATAGTGAATGCAGGGTTTAGTAAAACTTTAAGCTACACTCACTAGAATAAAAGCGAATGGATCCAAATCAATTCAGATCATTCAATATGTTTTCACATTATTTCGGATGCTTCAAACATTAACAAAAGGCGCAAACTATATCTTCATGTAATCCAAATGATACAAATGAATGACAATTGATTCATTGTTTTCATTATTTTATTTTATTTTTTTATTAGTTGACGTGTTACTATTGTGATTTAGAGATTCAGATACATCCAAATCTCTGAATAACCCAAATTTTGATTCATAACAAAAGAACGTCACATGTCTACTAAATACATTCCATCAGAACAAAATGTGTGGCAAGTCTTATAGTATGTTCTCTTGAAGGCTAATTTCACCTTTGCAAAAAAATTATAAATGCACATTTTTTGCAGGTAAAAAAAATGTGCATATATTTTTTTTTTTCTGGAGCCTGTAAAGAAGACTTTTAGTACACTGTCTGTACTTCCCATATTGGCAGACAGTTTCTGAAGTACAGGAAGATCAATGACCTATGAGATTGCTCATCAGCAGCCTCACAGTTCATTGAGAACTACAAGCCATCTACCACTATGGATGATGGTACTTGTAGTCCATTCATGCATTCTGTTTTGTGATTGAATGACAAGACTGTGTGGGCAGAGCCTCACAATGCTGCACTGTATTTGAATTGTAACAGCATGTGATGAGAGAAGATCCCCCATCCACTGTCACAATGGGGGATCGGGCTGAGGTGTCAGCAGCTGCTTTAGTAACATAAGGTTTAGAGAAAAAGGCTATGAAGAAAATATTTTAACAGGTGCAATGGATCAAGTGAGGAGGATGAATAGAGATGAATTACTAACAAATAGCAGGAAAAAGAAGAAAACAGGTGAACTGGCTTTTATTACGGGTTACTCTAATCAACATAAGGTTATTGAAAACATCATAAGGAAACACTGGTCGATTCTGAAGAGGGATGAGGTTCTCCATGATTTATTACCTGGGAAGCCTTCATTCATTTATAGAAAACCACCCACATTGAGGATGAAGCTAGCAAAAAATATTCCAGATATTCCTAAGAAAAAGGCAACTTTTTTGGACACTGTGGGGTTCTACAAATGTAATAGGTGTATGGCATGTAGAAATATGAAAGGAGATACCAAGAGGAGATATGATTCGTTTCATTCTTGCTCTATGGGTTCCTCTTATAAAATAAACAATTTTATATCTTGTGACAGTTCCTTTGTTACGTATTTGTTGGAATGCTCTTGTCACCTTCAATACGTAGGTAGAACTTCCAGGAAACTGTCGGTGAGATTAGGTGAACACATTAGAAATATTAAAAAAGGATATAAATACCACAGTTTGTCCTATCATTTTAGAATGTGTCATAATAGGGATCCATCGTGTTTGAAATTCTGCGGGATTGATCGGATTTTTTCCCATTGGAGGGGAGGAGATATGGTAAGGAGTATCTCGCAGAATGAAACAAAATGGATATTTCAATTGGGATCTTTGCACCCTAAGGGGTTGAATTCGGACATAGACATTAATTGTTTTTTGTCTAATTGGTAAGAGCATAGTTTATTTTCAATACATATCCTCAGGTGTGTTTTATTACTAGTAAAAAGATTTTTGATTTTATTTTATATTTATTTGTATTTAATAAAAATTATAAAACAATTTATATTTTAATATTTTTTAGTATTTTCATTTTCATTTTTATTTTTATTTTATTTTAATTCTATTTTCATTTTTATTTTTATTGTTATTTTTATTTTTATTTATTTTTATTTTATTTTTCATTTTTATTTTTATTTTAATATTATTTTCATTTTTATTTTTATTTTTATTTTATTTTAATTCTATTTTCATTTTTATTTTTATTTTTATTTTTATTTTATTTTTCATTTTTATTTTTATTTTATTTTCATTTTTATATTATTTTCATTTTTATTTTTATTTTTATTTTCATTTTTATATTATTTTCATTTTTATTTTTATTTTCATTTTTATTTTATTTTAATTCTATTTTCATTTTTATTTTTATTTTTATTTTTATTTTATTTTTCATTTTTATTTTATTTTCATTTTTATATTATTTTCATTTTTATTTTTATTTTTATTTTCATTTTTATATTATTTTCATTTTTATTTTTATTTTTATTTTTATTTTAATTTTATTTTTATTTTTATTTTTATATTTATTTTTATTTTCATTTTCATTTTTAATTTAATTTAAAATTATATTGCCATCTATTAATGGTGATATTCATTGCTCATTTATTAAAGAATTTTTTTATAATAGGCATTGTTTAAGATTGTATTGGTTTTTTCCCACTGGGGACATGTACTAATATGCATGTCGCTTCTGGGAGATAAGTAAACAGTGTTAAAAAGGATTGTAAATTGTGTAAACAGATGCCTCAGTTGTAAAGGACTCTCACGTCACATAAACAGGAGGAGTAGTTTTTTGATAATCCCCGGGAGGAGTTTTTGACCAATCGGAATGGAGGGGAGGGTCCCTGTTGGGTATGTAAGGGAGCTTCAGACAGGAAATGAACGTCTTGAGAACGCCCGATGGGAGGGGCGAAACGCGTTGACGCATTTCCGGTCACTACCCCGTACGTCTGACGTCACTTCCGGTGAGTGGAGCGCACACTGAGCGGTGCGTTCCAGCGGCCATCTTTTGGGATCTGTATATGTGTGGTCTCTGTGGAGCTTCTGCTGTAACCTGGAGCTGTGATGTGAGATTCTGTGAGAGGTTGCCTTACATCTACTGTTCATCTGGAAAGAAGCTGGTCTTAATAAATATGCCTTTTTAAAGCGATTATAATGTGAGTGGCCTTAATCCTTGATTTCACTTATGAATGGTGTTTTGCAATATTACACTATCTGAGTTTTTTTCTCCCTGGTTGGATGGTGGAGTCTATGCTGGAGGTGAGGATTCCTATAGAGTGGATACCAAAGAGGGTTTAGGATCCCATAAATTCCTAAAAGGCGTTTCATTCACCTTAATCTGGTGAGTGCATTTGATGTTGGTTTTCACGGGTGGAAGGTGGAAGTTTCTTTATAATAGAAGAAGAATTTGAAAATTTCTGTTTGCACAAACTATTTTTGAATTTTGTGTTTATTAATTTTGATGGACTTCACTATTTATTTAATTTTTTATATATGTTTGCACTTTGTATATTGATTTGATATAGAGGTCTATGTTTGCGCTGTTTATTTATATGCTTTAGTAACATGTTACACCCTGAATATGGGTGTAACATGTCACATGTTAGTGAAGGAGAACTTATCCTTAAGAAGTAGCCACAGCTTCCCTGGCATGCCCAGTGAGTCAGAGGTGGAGCTCTTTAACTAGCAGAGTGCATAAGCTTTGTTGATTGCAGATCTATAGGCCTGACTTGGCAAGGGTCATTGGACCTCTGCATAGAGGCATTGCTTTCCCACAGAGAGCAAGGCCATACTGGCAGAGTTAAAGTTCAGATGGGCTTCAAAGGTAACTTGTTGTGAGAAAAATACTGAGGGTGCCATTGTTGACTTCCTTCTAAATATTCTTCTTCTCCTGTCTTTCTTATCCCCTGACTTCAATGTTTTCTGACTACATATCACATGTAAGAAAGTGCAGTACTTATATAAAGTGTATCACGGGCAGAATCTAAATTCAATGATGTCTGTGGAGATCCGTGAAGTAAAGTGCAGTAGTAAATGATGTTACAATAAACATAAAGTCTGAGATATATAAATAGGATGAAACTCTATATCAATGTCAGTGATAAAACGTGCTATTTATATAGTCAAATATCCATAAATGGAAGCAATTGTCTGTGAAACCATAAGATGTAGTATAATTAAGGTGCAGAGTGCAAATGTGCTGATGATCACACAAAAGAATCCACCACCTCTCTTGGATGTACACTCACCAGATGAAAACTAGTAACAGAAAACTGAGGACATGCATGTGCACGAAACGCGTTGGGTTGAGCAGCCATTTGCTGACGTCACGCCGCCGCCGCTGTCGATGGTCATCTTGGTACGCTTTTTATGCTTTTTGATTTCTGTCTCCGCGTGGATACTTTTTAATGTTCTAATAAATACTACACTATATGCAACCTCTTTGGCTCCTATGGTGAGCTATTCCCTCTAGGACAAGGGCTGACTTCCCACCCGAGTGCCCAGGACGAATTTGGCCCGGTTTACCCTTTGGCCTCCTTCCATTCCCAGATGTTTAACGCTTGATTGCCTGTTGCCAGTTTTCATCTGGTGAGTGTACATTTAGATTCTGCCTGTGATACACTTTTTTTGAGCTGTTTAGCACTCAGCTCATTACATTCATGATGCACTTTACCATAATGTTTGATTTTTAGATTTCGCATTTACTAATGTTTTTTGCACTTTTATGTGTTACACTTTACCATTCCGCAATATATATATATATCACAGCCCAATTGGGCAGTGCTAGCAATAACATCACCACTAGCTCCACCCAATTGCTTACATCCGACCGGCAAGCGGCAGATAGCGGTAAGTGCTTGGCAGGTGCGGACGAGTCTGCGGGTGTTGTTTTTTTTTATATTTCAGCGAGTTGGCATTGTCGTGACAACACTGGAAGCCATGATTGATGATGGATTACAATGATGGAACCATTTTTCTGGCTTCTTGTCAAAAACGGTTGTGTTTTTACTCACATTTTGCACTTTTTTGGTGAACAGTACCCCATACTCATTCTCGGGGGGTTGGTGGGCAGGATCTGAGGGCCCTCTTGTTAAGGGGGCTTCCAGGTTCCAATAAGTCACCCCACACAGAACCCCACAACCACAGCCCAGGGTTGTGAGGAAAAGGCCCTTGTCCCCAACAACATGGGGACAAGGTGCTTTTGGGGGGGGCTCCCCTACCCCAAAGCATCTATCCATATTGAGGGCATGTGGTCTGGTACGGTGCAGGAGGTTGGCACTCGTATGTCCCCCCCTTCCTGGCCTACAGATATGCAGGTAGTTTAAGGGACCCCCCCAGCATGATATTTAAAGTAAGTTTTTGATTTTTTTTTTGCCCTTAGGGCAGTACCCGAGTCCCAAACCCCTTTTATGGCCAATACATTGCATATAAGCCTTCAAAATCAGCAATTTTGAATTTAGAAGTTCGAGGTCAAACTTTCATTAGGTTTGAATGTTCAACCACAAACCAAACAAGGGGGTGTTCGGCCCATCCCATCACTACTGTGCAATGCTCCTATTTCTGTTACACCACAGATCTCTTGAAATATGTAATCCCTATTGTTCCCTTACTGTACCCGAGTGAAGTCTTCTATGTGAGCAAAATTCTCTGTCATCGTCACATAGCTTATTGCCAGGTCTGGCCTGCATCCACAGTAATTGTATTTTGTTCATATTTTTAATTATATTTTGCCTTCCAGTCTGCTTCTGAGTTTCCTTCTCTTCTTTTGTTACTATTGTTCCCTCTCTGTGTTCTCCCCTTTTTCCTGCGTTTGCCATGTATTTCTTTCCATTATTGCTTCTTTATCATCTACTTGTAATAATTACATTTTCATTAACTACAAAGCAAACCAGAGAGGAAAGACAAATCACTCAATACGTCTGAAGAAATTGCTGTTGTCATTTTGGAGTAAAACAATTAAAATATATAAAAGAAAAACCAAATAAAGATGACAGAGCTAACTGAACAATAATTACAAAAAAGTGAGGAAAGGATCCAAGGTGACAAAAGTTTTCACAGTGGGAATGCTACACAGTATTCAATTTCCAGTTATATTATTATGTAAGCGCGAAAGAGCAGGGCCCTCAATCCCCTCATATTTTGTATTGTATTGTTATTGTTCTGTCACATGTTCTGTCCCCCTTTGTAATGTACAGCTCTGAGCGAACTATTGGTGCTATATAAATACTGTATAATAATAATAATAATATTAGCATTTTTACAGTAAATGTAGAAAAAAGCTAGAAAAAAGCTGTTAGGAGCGCTTTAGTAGCATTTACTAGCATTTTGCAGCATTTAGGAGCGTTTAGCGTTTTTTTCTGCTGGAAAAATGCTCCAAAAAAACTCTACAAAACAATTTTTTTTCTGCTCCTAGATGCTGAAGCTCAAAAAATGCTAATAGCCTAGTGTGCATGGACACATAGGATAACACTATTCAGTGAGAAACTAAGCACCTTCTCTTTACATGTAAAAAAGTGATATATACTGCCTTACCTAAACAGTGAATCTCCTATGCAATAATATATAAATAATTACTCAACCATTTAGTGTGCCAACAAAAAAAAAATACAAAAGAATAATACAAATAATGCTAGCTGTCTATTCGGGTGAATAGACAGCTAATATTCAGTTATGACCATGTAATAAAATAAGCATGGCGATAAACATACATAATAGGTGAACAATATTCCAACTGTGATAGAAACATAAAAAAACTAAAAGTGATGTAAATGAATAAGTCCAAAGTCAAGAACAAAAACAAGAACAAAAGTCCCACACCAGGTTGTAGATCAAAAATAATACTGCATAATCTTCTGGTGCCAAATAAATTGCTCCACCACCATAAGACATTATACTGTGTTGCACTCACCAACCATCCATGACCTCTTAATTAAAAGAAGGTCTAATGAGCTTTGTGTCCCCAAGAGTTTGGAACATCAGTGTATATCTTCTCAATGGTCTCCGCTTCGGTTTATGGAGTGAACACCGACTTCCCTGTTGAGCGGTGCTAACATCCTGAGCTGAGTGTATTATTGCTGAGGATTGGGCACCAACTAATGTGAGTGCATATTTGGTTGATTTTATCAATTTTTTAAATAAACCTACTATACTATAAGACATTTCTCCTTCTGATTCTTGCTAACCTTGGCTATGGAGTAAATTGGGAAACCATTGAAAAGATATACACTGATGTTCCAAACTCTTGGGGACACAAAGCACATTAGACCTTCCTTTAATTAAGAGGTCATGGATGGTTGGAGAGTATTACCTTATGGTGGTAAAGCACAAAGGATCTGCATGGAACAATTTATTTATTTATTTTGGCACCAGAAGATAATGCACCATTGTTTTTGATCTACAACCTGGTGTGGACTTTTGTTCTTGTTTATGTTCTTGACTTTAATTTTTATCACTTTTAGGATAACACTAGCTAGCTTCAAGGAGCAGAACCCCCCACCCCCCCTCCCTAATAGCTTTTTGGGGCTTAAAAAATGCTAGTGTGCATGGAGCCTTACACACATTAGACTGTACATTACTTCAAGCTTTAGGCCATGTTACTGGCCTCTAGCCTATCTTTTACATTTTATAAATATCTAACAGCTATCTCTAAGCTGAAACCTATTTGTTCCCGTTTTTTTTTTTGTGTTGTATTCAATTGTATCAGGTTACTATTGTTCTGTGGTCTACTGAAATCTAGTGACAGTTTTGGGCCACTGCAACTTATTACCTCCCTTTTTATTTCATACTAGTTAGTTTAGTCCTAGCTAGGCCCACCCAGTTCCTCCATGTTCTCGCAGTTAGTGTTAATATTAAAAAATTTAAAAAAAATGAGACTGATTCACCCAGAGGTGCCACATCCTCAAATACTAATAGAGAATGAGAAATCTAGGTCAGGATTTTTAAGGTACCAACAAAAACACAGTAAATTACTTTATTAGATAACAATAAAGACAGATACACAATAAAATCAATTGGCTGATAAATCACCAGATGTTAATAGATACCACACTCAAATATTATTGTATCACCTCGATAATAGAGTTTAAGCCCCATCGTATTTCACTTTTAGATAAATCTTCATCAGGGGCAAACAGTGGTCAATCTGTTATATAGATAAACAATTAGACAACAACATCCCCAAAAGGAATACAATCAATATACCATGAAAAGATGTTGAAAAGTTGGTGAGGGGGTGTACTGGACACCTTGGCGGCCATTGTGCTATATGCAAGGTGTCCAGTGCACCCATGTACCTTTAAGGAAGGGTGGGCTTCCTCAGGTTCACCTCCCTCAGTTTATCCATTAAATACATATGCCTCTACTATCGGGGCTCTGAAAATGTGTAGAGTTAGGAACTACAGAATATTGGGGTGCCATGAAGAGGCTCTGCAGCTTAAGCATGTGTTTGCAAATGTGTGCTAACTAAACCCCTGTTTTTAACGCATACTGTTAGACAGGCTAATTCAGTTTGTTTGCAAGCTGGTTGGTAAGTTGAGCTGGGAATTTTTTCTCTTTTATTGTTTGACATTTGTCGCCCTTCCATGTGCTGCTTGTTGTTAAGGCCAGTTATAGACTGGTGCAGTGGCCTTTTTTTGTACCATAAAAAGATGTCTTCTTACATTAAGATAAAGTTTAAGACATCAGCAGCAATATTCAGCCAATAATTGAGATATGTCCTCATGTCATCTGTATTACAGATTGAGCACTGCTTCCCACTGACGAAGATTTATCTAAAATTGAAACGCGTTGGTATTTAAACTCTATAATCATGGTTAATCTTATGGTTTATAGAGTAGTATCTGAGTGTGGCCTCTATTAACATCTGGCGATTTATCAGTCAATTGATTTTATTGTATACTTGTGTTTTATTATTGTTATCTAATAAAAATAATTTTGTATTTTTTTTTATAAGCTGTGTATTTGTTGGTGCCTTAAAATTCCAAACCTAGATTTCTTATTCTGTATCAGTTAGTGTTAATATTTTACAGAGACAGGGCTTAGAAAAGTCATTGTTTTCTTGCACTTTAAAAACTGAAAAACAGCCTCTGTACTAAAAATAGCTTAAGTAAAATAGTGATGGATTTAACTTCCACATATTTTGAGGAGTTACACTGCCTGTGGATGGTACCAGTCCAGCAAGTGACCATACTGTTCAGACAGACTGGGTCTAAGGAGATATGCCAATACATAAAGTGGCACTTGAAACAGAACACTAGCAGATTGTAAGGTTTCCAAGGGTCTAAATGCAGAAATCTCCTACAATGGCAGACTCCATATACTCAGGACTCAGGACTGTTTCTCCTACCTCTCCTTTGTTCCAGTGCTGCAACCTGAAAAAGCCTCTACAGCATTTGACACTTCTGGGAGTGTTGGATAGCCATATTCCTCCCATCATTCATATACTGTCTTTCTAACGGTTAGCTGACAGCTAGCTAACAGAATTGACAGAAGCGGCATTGAGTTTGATTCCAAAACTGAATTTACTTCTGTGAATATTTATGCAAATCTGAACTACCATCACATAAACTGAAATTACAATATGTTTGTTTACATGTCTCTCACAAATGCCTATAATGAATACATTACTTGCAAACAGCTACGTACAATCACATTGAATACATTGAAATGCTATCTAGCTATAACTGTGACTTTAGCAAACACAATGAAAGAACTCACAGGCATATGTGTATCAAAAGTGAGAAAGGAGACCTTCACTGGTGTTCTTCTAGAAGCTGGTTTATGAGAAACCTCTATTTTTAACAAACAGGAAAAGGGAATAATAAAAATAGGTGCAGTGAACACCCAATAGATGGCTCCCTACTCAAAATCATGATGATATACAGAACAATCCATACACTGGTTCCTTCCTCTAACCCCTCTATCTATGTCACTAATAACAAGATGTAAAAAATTCCTGCGCCTATGGAAAACAAAAACATTTTGTGTAAACCAAACAGAGCAGCTAGCACGCCATATCTATCACAGCAAATAATTATATAACAAAAGTGTCGAGCTATCATGAAACTCAATAGTGATAAAACAAATAAACAAAACAATATATGAAAAAAAGTGTTAACCCCTAGACGCCAAGAGCACACAAATATGTGCCTCTCGGCATCTGGGCCTTGACACCGAGCGACCGCATATTTGCTTACCATTTGAAAATACATATGTGCTGAGAGCGTGCACCCTGTGCACTCCCAGCACATATGTCTGTGACTCACGGAAAGGTCCTGATCTCCCTTTGCGATCAGGACCTTTTCCGATCATGTGACTGCCGCGGCATCGAATTACGTGGGTCACGTGACCCTAAAACCCCACCCCCGCCTCCCGGATTCTGAAACTCCTAAAGGGGTTAAATAAGCAATGTCTCTTGTAATATGATTCCAAAAGAAACTTCTTGGAAACAGGCTTCCTCCACCCTGATCCACCACCACCAAAATATCCAAATCTGCTTACCAGATTGGCTAATCTAATTTCCTTTGTAATATTCTGTATATAAAGTGTGTTGATTCAGCATGGCTCACGTGCTTCAGAAGATGAAATCTATGATGAAATGCATTAGGCGAAGCTTTGCTGTGACGTCATCACGCTAATTGGAAGTACGCACTTTTCTGGATTTTGTTTACAGCATTATTCAGTATTTTATCTTTGTGATTGCACTTAATGCACTTTAATCTATTTTATAATAAATGTATACAGTTTTCACACTATGTGGAGTATATGATTTGTTTGTTTTGGTAACTGACCTGCACACATTGATTCGTTGTGGTGGATGTTGCTGAGGAGTCATCTGGAGCAGGAGCGGACTGACAACTCATGGGGCCCCCGGGCAATAGGAAATCATGGGGCCCCTGTGTCCTCGCCCACACTCAAACCACACCCAAAAAAGCCTATGAAAGGTACCAGGGGCATCTCATGGGGCCCCCTACTGACCCCAGGCAATCGGGCAGTGCCTGAGTGCCTAAATGGTCAGTCCGCCCCTGATCTGGAGGAGAGACTTTCCAGGGTTTTACTTCCCAGAATAAGGGTGGGGATGACCAATGTGGAAACTTTTCCTTTATGCTGGCTAGACTCTTGAAAATCATTAATATCCGGGAAGCAGATCTGAATCTCTTAGTGGTGGTGGATCACGGTGGAGAAAGCCTATTTCCTAGAAGTTTCTTTTGGAATCGTATTGTATTTTTTTGCTTATTTGTTTTACCCCCTATGTCACTACAATTCTCAGAAGAACACGTGTTGTCATGGTCAAAAAGTGGGACTGGCCAAAAAAATCAAGGCAAGTAATGGCACGTGGCTTGTAGTGTAGTAACTTTCTTTTTTGTTTTGCTTTGTTTTAGGCAAAATATAGCCCATGGGGTACACAGAAGAGAAAGTGGGAGCAAGATAAGACCATTGTTGGTGTCATTGGATGCAATAAATATATCAGAATGGGTCAGACCCTTCATTTCATAGCAGCTTATGGGTACATAGAAAAAACATGTTATTGTGATTTAGATGAACAAATCTTGTTATTCCCTATGGACATGGAGAAAATAATTTTTGAAATTTGACACATTTATTTCTCGGTCATCATAATACATGGACATCTGCTGATTAATTACTGAGAGGAAGGCAGTGCTGTGTGTCCACAAATGGTGAGATTAAGCCAGATGCTGTTTTTTTACACAGTAAGTTGCACATCTGCTATACCGCACCATCCATATACTGTTCTGTTGTGCTTTGCTAAAACATCTGCTGTATGATTAGATTGCAGGCGGACATATAGCTTGTACATAATAATATTTCAGCTGCGTAATACCTGACATTGACAGGCTGATCAAGTGCTTTATACGATGTCTAAATGCAGATTTGTATTACATACAGCAAATTATTATAATTCATTAGTATTTAAAAGCACTAAATAGATCATTTTTGCTGGATATTTGATTCATAAATTATATGACATTTTTGGATTCACAAATGTCTTAGGGCCCAATCACACTTATGTGCTGCGTACCCTGGTGTTATGTGGCGCCATTCATTTTGAATACACAATACTAGACAAAGCACTTGCACTGCAGCGCACAATAAAGAACACGCTAGGAGCATATTTTAAGATTATTTTAATGGCAATAACATACAGGAGGGATGAAGGGAAATACAACATATTACTAATCATAGAGAGAAAAATCACATGGACGTAAACTCCAGCGACGTGCAGTTTGTTTCATTTCGAATTGAAATTTGGATGAAACTTTCATTATTTGGAGATTCGGATGTATCTGAATTTCTGAATTACAATAGTAACAAATTTAAACAAATCTGAAATAATGAAATTATTTTTTTTCCAAAATTTTAATCAAATTAAAATTAAAAAACAAAAACAAATTAAAAAACAAGAATATAATAAAAAAGAATAGAAAATAAAGTAATAGAACAGAATAGAATAAAATAAAATAGAGTTAAACAGAACAGAACATATTAGGATAGAAAATAAAAGAATAGAATAAAATAGAGTTAAACAGAACAGAACATATTAGGATAGCAAATAAAAGAATAGAATAAAATAGAATAGAAAATAAAGGACCAGTATAGAAAAGAATAGAATAAACAGAAAATAATAGAATAGAATGCAATAGAAAGAATATAACCGTCTTCCGAAATTGAATAAATTTGAATTCAAATAGAATAGAAAATAAAAGAATAGTATAGAGTAGAAAAGAATAGAAGAGAAAAGACAAGAATAGAATAAACAATAGAATAAAATAGAAAGAAGATAACCGTCTTCCAAAATTTGCATTTCAAATAGAATACATTCAAATTCAAATTTAAATTCGAAACTTTTTAATTCAGTCAAAGTGAATTCAATTCAACTGAATTCGAAAATTAATGAATCAAACAAAACTAAATGAATTCCAAAAACACATTTAAGAAATTCAACTAAACAAAATTGTTTAAATAGTGAATCGAAACAAAACACATTTTTTCTTTCTGCACATGTCTAAGCATGTCATTAGTTGAGGAATTTAATAAGCACTTTACATGCTTTGAAATTACAGTATCACAGTATACTGTGTTTTTTTTGTTAAATCCTGGCAGTGAGACACGTACAATCCCAATTCCCAAAAAATTGGAAAGCTGTATAAAATCTACATAAAAACAGAATGTAATGATTGTCAAATTTCATAAACCCATATTTTATTCCCAACAGAAAACAGATAATATATAAAATGTTTAAACTGATAAAATATACCATTTTAAGAAAAAAATAAAGTAATTTTGAAATTGATGGCAGCAACACTTCTCAAGAAAGCTGGGAGAGGGAAATAAAAAGCTGGCAAAGTAAGTGGTACTAACAAGGAAGAGCTGGAAGAACATTTTTCAACTAATCAAGTTAGTTAGCAACAGGTCAGTAACATGATTGGGTATAAAAAGAGTATCTTAGAGAGTCAGAATGTCTCAGAAATAAAGATCTAAAAAAAGTCAAATAATTTTTGACAATGTCAAATAATTGTTTCTCAATGTACAATTGCAAAGATCTTAAATATTAGAGAGACATCAAACTTCAGAACAAGCATTTAAAGGAACAGCAAGCAGTCTTTACTGAAGAAGTTAAGAATAATTGACTTCTCAATAGTTCTCAAGCAACATCTCCACACAAATTCCTGCACAGAGTTCTCTAAGTGCCCCATAAAATGATTGTGTCTTAGGCAGATGGAAAGTTCATGAAAGCAATCCATTTAAGGCAAATTCCATCAAGGAAATAAGGCCAAAGAGGCAGCAAGTAATTCCTTTTGAGTCCATGATTGACAGCACTGCACAACAGGCAATAAGTCCATGATTGGTAGATAAAGTCCATAAGAGTCCTCAGATCACTGGCCCAATAGGGAATCCCAGCTGGATCCCCAGATGGGGGCACAGTCTGGTAAAGTAACAGCCTACATCTTGGCAGTGGTTCCAGCAGAAGACTCCAGAGGAACTGAAGAACCCTATGATCTGCAGGGGGTGGAAACC
Source organism: Staurois parvus (assembly GCF_062004578.1). Lineage (NCBI taxonomy): Eukaryota > Metazoa > Chordata > Amphibia > Anura > Ranidae > Staurois > Staurois parvus. The sequence goes on from NW_028318512.1 coordinate 998,041, forward strand.
TTGCTAAAAAGATAGTGATGTACCTAGAGAGCTTTGGGTATGTTAAGGCAAGTTCATGCTGTTTATAGACTACAGCTTGGACTTCAACACCATTATCCCAGGATTATTGTTTGGGAAATTGCTGAAGCTGGGTCTGCCACTTTCCATCTGTCTCTGGATTAAGGATTTTTTTGATTAACAGATCTCAGTGGTTAAGATGGGCCATTACTCTACCTCTGAGCAACAGTTAAATACTAGATCTCTGCAGGGCTGTATGTTGAGTCCCCTTCTTTATGTTCTATATACTCAAGATTGTACTTCCTACTATTGTACATACAGCATTATTAACCATTAGCCGCCCGGCCAATGGCCGTTTGGCGGCTTCAAATGCGCTCCTGTATTCCGGGTGCACGCCATTTGGCGTGCTCCCGCACATGCGCAGTTTGCGGCACAGCAGAGCGGCGCACCAGCGGGATCTGTCACGGGCCGTGCACCTCGGACACGGCCGATGACAGATCCGAGTACCGGCTCCCATAACTGGTACCATGTGACCTGCTGTGACCAATCACAGCAGGTCACATGATAGTTGTATACAATGGATGGCTTCATTCATGATGCCATCCATTGTATACTAGTGCCTAGCTGTGAATGGTCACAGCAGGTCACATGCACATGTCATGTGATTAGCTGTGACCAAATCACAGCTAAGCACAAAAAAAAAAAAGCTGAATGAATCGATTTCATTCAGCTAAATGCTTGCTTATAGCAAAGTAATTCTTTGCTATAAGCAAACTGTGTATAAAAAAAAAATATTGATCACTCCGGTAACATTACTATGGTAACATTGTACTACTTTGGTCATAGTAAAATATGAAAAAAAAATCTTTAAAAAATGTAATAAAAAATTAAATATAATAAAAAAAAAAAAAAATATATATATATATATTTTTTTCATACTGTCACCAGTCAGTGTCCATGTTCACCGCCGTGCCAGTTATATGAAGACGCTGTACTGCACTGGTGACAGTATTTAAAAAAAAAAATAGTGAAAATAATTTTTTTAATTTTTGAATTTTCCGAAAAATTATGACAAAAAAATACAACTTCAAAAAACTCGCCATGCCTCTTATGAAGTACGTCGGACTGTCTACTCTGCAAAAAGGGGTCATTTGGGGATAACTGTACTATTCTGACATTCTTGGACCTCAAGAAATTAGATTGGCTGTCAGTACTTCAGGATTGATCAATATTCAGATCTATACCATAGTTTGTGAACTCTATAACTTTCCTACAAACTAAAAAATACATCCTAATTTGGGTTATTTTCACCAAAGACATGTAGCAGAATACATCTCGGCCTAAATTTATGAAGAACAATTATTTATTTGTAAACTTTTATAACAGAAACAAAGAAAAATGTGTTTTTTTTTCAAAATTTTTGGTCTTTTTTTGTTAATTTTGCAAAAAATAAAAACCCCAGCGGTGATTAAATACCACCAAAAGAAAGCTCTAGTTGTGTGAAGAAAAATTATAAAATTTTAGTTTGGGTACAGTGTTGTATGACCACGCAATTGTCATTCAAAGTGTGAGAGCGCTGAAACCTGAAAAATGGCCTGGGCAGGAAGGTGTAAAATCACACGGTATTGAAACGGTTAAATAGGAAGTCAGTTGCATTAAAGGAGGGGATGAAGAATTTTACAGAACGGAGGTCTAGGATAGTAGAGTGGTGTGCAGCAAATAACTTAACCTTGAATATATAGAAAGCAAAAGAGCTAATTGTAGATTTATGAAAAAATAATGCTGAAATGGCAGAGAGACATGAAAAAAGAGGGTGCACTGGCTTAGTGCATTATCCCAAGGGAGTTTATTACAAATAAAACCATGTATACTCTCAAGCTAAAGTTTGAATACAACATTATGGAAATGAATAGTCCACAATCACAATGGTGGGTAGGACCCAGATGGCGTGTGTGACACCAATGAATAAAGAATCCACCTACAATATCGAAACCAAAAACCAATATATTTATATATATATATATATATATAAAATATATATATATATATACACACACACACACAATCACAATGGTGGGTAGGACCCGGATGGCATGTACATCCATCCGGGTGGTCCTACCCACCATTGTGATTGTGGACTACTCATGTCCATAACGCTGTATTCAGACTGTGAGTATACATGTTTTTACACACTTGTAATAAACTTCCTTGGGATAATGCACTAGGCTTGTGCACTGTCTTTTTTCTTGTTTCTCTTCAGTTGGCTGTTGGAGTACCCCAGCGAGCTGAGGGCAACAAGGCCACCTAGATCCTTCGGTCTTGTTCGAGAAAATACACACAAGGACTGACACGAGTCATCCACACTCATGCACAGGAGATTTTGGAATTGTATATAGAATGCTGAAATGGCGCCTCTTTTTATTAAGAGTGATTGTGTACAAAGAGTCTCTGTCTTTCTCAGGGTATACATTTCTGACAATCTTTCATGGTCAGTAAATGTACTTTTGAATACCGATTATACTGTACTTCCGGAGGAGTACTTAGGAAGACTGGTGTGGGGAAGAAAGTATTAGAAAGCTTCTATCACTCATCAATCAAGAGAGTATTGATGTACTGTATTTTAGTATGGTACCCAAATTGTACTGTGGCTGATAGGAATGCTCTGCAGAAAATTACCCACTCTGTGCAAAAAAATTGTGGATAATAAACTCCCCTTCCTAGCAGATGTTTATAAGTTGCCCTGTTTCTATAGGGAGGAGAAAATAATAAGTGATTAATTTCATCCTGGCTATCACGTATTTGAATTATTACCATCGGTGCAGACATGATAGAAATATTAAAGCTAGAATATATAGATACAGAGAGCTATTTCCCAAAGGCTATGAAGGCCATAAATGTGAAAATTAACATAAATTAAGTAACCAGCCAGTCAAGTTTGTGTTTTGTTATTTTAGGGGTGTTTATTATTTATTTTGTATAATGTTCTGTGGATGTGGATCTATCTATCTATCTATCTATCTATCTATCTATTTTAGGGGAATGTTTTTATGCAAAAGAGACTTTGAATGAGTTCTATCTCCTAGACATACAGTATTTTAAATGGGACTTAAGTTCCCCTTTAACATATATTATCTGGAATCAGGCCTATTTAAAGCACATTTAAAACTACATGGTCATCTAAGACTACCCTATCCCTAGCAAAACTAATGAAGCAGTAAAATTGAAACAACAGTTCTAATCCTCCCCAATTAAGGCTTGGCAAAATTTTAACCTTTAACATACACTACCATAAAAAAAAACCCTAAATAAGTAAAAACTAAGTTAAAGTTTTTTCAAGCAAATTTCACCAAAGCAGTTGAATCAGCAAACTAAGAATTTTTGTTGCAGTGAAATAAATGCAATGGCAAAGTCATTATTTAGCAGCAATTTCCCTATTCTTCACTTCATCCAAATCTAGAAAAAAAAGGTTTGGCTTCACACACACTTTTCTAAACATGTTTGGTGTCTATTTACTCAACACAGCTCCATCTTTTTTTTTCTACCAAATATATGGGTATTATATAGCGTTTGTTTGTGCCAAAACAATTTTAGTGTATATTTTACTAACATAAATTGTTGATAAACAATTGCACAAATATCATGTAATATAAAAAAAATGCAACTGCCACCATATTATTCTACAAGGCCTCCATTATCAGAAAATATATAATTTGTTGGGTTTTAAACAAATGTTCTTGCAAAACATAAAGACTGTAACATGTGTGAAAGATTAAAAAAGTTAGAGTTGCAATTATTCAAGACCCAGAACAACAAATACAGTGCTTCAAGTTATTAAAGTGGAACATCCAGAAATGTTAATTGTGTCTAAGCAGTATTCCTCTTTAAAGGCAAATACCCACTGCCCTGGTTTGTATAAGATGCACACCTAACTATATCAGATGAAAATAATATGGTACAAACAGAAATCCCTCTGTATTGTCAATCTTTGGTCAAAATTAACACCCTCCAATTCCTTCACCCTCACCCAATTCTGCTTCCACCCTTCACCTTTAAAAAAACAAAAATCTCTTGAAAGCAGTTTTCACCCATCTGAATCCAAGAACATGTGACCCTTGTTGGTCTTCTTCTGGGGGTAAGGACTAGTGATCTCCTGCTGCAGTTTATGCTTGCCATCCATTGGTTTTATTGCCATCTATATTCATGAAATCATCATCATGCCATTGCTGGGATCCTCAGGGCTAGACATGTGCTTTTCATTACAGATCAATTTTCGAATGAAAAGTTGATTTTTGGAGATTCCGATGTATACGAATTTCCGAAAGGACATAACGAATGCAATGAATCCCAAAAAAGTGATACGATATGGATGAAAGCATTTGTTTTATTAGTTTCATTCAGGTGATGTCGCATGATTCAATAGTAGTACGGGCCTATGGGGAAATTAATTCAATAATCAAATTTGTTCAATAATTTGGAGCAAATTTGTGATTTAAATTGAATTTGTAATTGTCAAAGTCAGTCAGTTCAGTTCCACAGTCTAATGAAATTCTTGAAAATTTCAGGGCTGCAGAATTTTGCATTATACAACTCTGTTGTGTCTGAAAATATTGAATTCTTCCGAATAGTTTTGACATATGAATAAAGAATCCACCTAAAATATCAAAACCAAAAACCAATATATAGCAATCTTCAGAAAAAACTGCAACATTTTTAGAATCCAATGAATATACGAAACGCGTGCCGAAGATATGAAATTAATTCCAAAATTCAGTTCAACATAAGAAATATGACTTCAATGAACAAATGCATTCAAAACAAAATGAAAATTTCCAGGCACGCACATGTCTACTCAGGGCCCTGCCGATGAAAGGCTAATTGGACGTGTCCTCCCCACATGAAAACAAAATGGACACCCAAAGAAGGAGACTCCCACTCTGCAATCCAGAAGATAGAAGACTCAGAACCTAGTGCATCACATAAACACAGATTAAGGTAGGAAGTTGTTCTTTTTTTCAAATATAAACAGGGGTCAGCTATGGGGGATTGGGTAGGAGTAAATTATGGTGCTAGGCTCTGGCTTTAAATTAACTGCCTTTATTTTTCTTTTCAGATAAACAGCTAGGGGCAGGAGTATCAGAAACACAGTGGAAATGTTTTTTTCTTTGCTTTCATTTCAGATTAGTCATGAGGAATGATGGGATCTGATAACATTCAGAAAACCTAATGCACTATGTTTATTAATGACCCATCAATGCTGATAATAATCTTTGAGAACATGGTGTGGCTTATCATTCTCTCATTTAAACCTACTGAAGGTACGCCGGCAGGCTGAATGATATGCACAAATGGAGATTGGTCAGGCTTAGTCCTCAAATCCCTCGCGTCTCTGCTAAAATATATCTAGATATTTTTTGCTTACTGATTCTGTTTTGAATAATAAAGCCCAAACTGGCTGAGTGAATGCAGAGACACGGAATGCAAGGGACCACTGGACAGGAATCAAATGTAATTTACCCACTTTCAAGAACATGAGTGCTGGAAATTACAGCTTAACTCTTGCATTGTTTTTTTTATTTTTTTGGGAAGGAAGCTAAAACTAAAAAAAAGACTATTTACACTGCAGATCTGAAACAAAAAAATATTGATAAGCAGCCTGGTTTGACTGTTTCACATGTGAGCACTGGACTATTTGGGCCTTTGGTAGGGGGTGATATTGAGTGCATATGTATGCCATATATTTTTTCATAAATACATTGTCAGAAATTGTATCCGTCTTCTTGTCTGTACCCCCACTGGAAGATATGCCATCTTTTCTTGCCCTGTTATTGTCCCCAACATTGACACAGGTAATAAATCTCCACCTTGTTAGCTTAGTACACATGATGAAAGAATAGGATGAAAAACACCCTTTTTGGAGCGATTGTCCTATAATCTAATCATTAATGTGTAGCTTTTCACTGTCCTATTTTTGTTTTTTTTTGTTGTTGTAACTATATTTGTAAAACCAAATAGAATGAAATTTTTTTTTTCATTTTTTTTAACATTCTTTTTTTTTTCCATAATTCATTTTTGTTATGGTACAAGAAAAATGATCATGCTGGTCCCTTTTGATAATTTCACTTGAACTGTCATGATCGGCCCTCAAAAGCTGCGTACTTTCACAATATAAGTGTTGCAGTAAAGTTTAACAAAGAGAAAAAAGGAAATATTGAATAATTCCTAACAGTCCTACTAGTTTCACAAAATAATCATTTTAGAGTATTCAAAAAAAGGTTAAACATAATAATATCTTAGGTTACAGTTCTGAACCAGTAGACCAGGGTTTCCAAGCTTTGGTAAATTTAGTAATTCTATTGTTTAGGTAAGCTAAAGATTTCTCGTAGGTGAAGTGGGTCTGGACTTCTTTTAGAGAAGGGGCTAAGTCTTTTTTCCAGTGTCTAGTAATGGTATGTCTTGATGCTAGAAGAATATGTGTCACTAAGAGTCGATAATGGATTGGATATGTCTCTATATTTATATTCAAAATGGCTAGGGTAGGATCTGGTTTTAATATCCCAGTAATTTCCGATATCATGTGGAATACTTTATACCAATAGCTTCTAATATTTTTACATATCTATAATATATGTAATAGAGTACCCATCTGACCGCAGTTTCTCCAGCGTTGAGGACTATGTTGTTCTGAGAATTTGGCTATTTGGAGTTAGATACCATCTTGTGGAAATTGTGTGCGTTAGCTCACAAAAGTTAACATATCTACAAGCTGAAAACACATTCTCGAATGCACATTCCCACTGCTCATTAGAGATTTCAGTCTCCAAGTCTTTTTCCCACTTGAATAAGGGAGTAGTCTTATTACATTCTGATTTATATTGTAGAAGGCTATAAAATAGGGTTATACCACCTGATTTAGGAGTAGCTGAGCTATAGAACTGTAAAGAAACTTTGGGTATATATATTGTTTTTACTGGTTGTTTAGATGAATGTATAGGTTGATTTTTCAGAAGGGATGAGGTTAAATTCTTTGTGAAAGTTTTTTATATCGTTTTTAGCACAAATATCTTGTATTGTGCGTATGTCATTATGTTTCCAATTCGAGATATCTATGCTAGGCATTACAACTTCTTAGGCTGTTTAGGTATAGGAAGAGGACTTATTCGGAGAGGATCTATAGACATGGAGCTTAATTGAGGCTTCAATTGAGGCTTGTATAGTTGGTGTTGTTTTACTAGTGGGAATCCTTTGCCACGAGCTAGTAGTATGGCGCTTAAATCTGTAGTAGAGGCTAGAATTGTTTCAGTGTCACCCCATTTTGTATCATCTTTCACTATAAATACGGTAAATGTTTAAGTTGGTCCAATAATGATGCTTTGTGATAGTCCCTAATGTCCACAAATCTCATTCCTCCTATTTTTTTGTGTTTGATTAATATATTATGTGAGCATCTAGGTCTCATATTTCCCCAGACATATTTTTTAAGCATAGATTGTAGTTTTTTTAGATATGAAGATTTAATTGGGATTGGAATTGATCTAAATAGATATAAAATCTGTGGCAATATGAACATTTTAAATGCGGCCATTCTGCAAGACCAGGATAATTCATGTTTAGTCATTTGATTAAGGTGGGTTTGAATTTTTGGAATGAATTTAGAATAATTGAGAGTTCCTAGGTCAGAGGTTTTGTTTGTTAACAATATTACAAGATAAGGAATGACTTCATTTTCCCAGATGTAGGGAAATTTGTTTTGGAGGTGCACCTCCAAATCTACACCTAGATTTAGGATATTAGATTTGGATGCATTTATTTTTTAGTATGAAATATTACTGAATTGTATGAGTTTGTTGAATTGCTGCTAAAGAAGTAGAGGGATTAGTTAGAATTAAAATGATGTCATCCATAAACAGTGTTATTTTGTGGTAGTTTTTACTTATATAGAATCCATGTATATCTGGATTGTTTCTTATAGTTTCAGCAAGAGGTTCAATTGATTAAAAATTAGTAGCGACAATGGGCATCCTTTTCTAGTACCATTCGTAATTAAAAATGGTTTGGATAGAATGTTAGATACATAGACTTGGGGAGAAGGATTTGAGTAAAGTGCTGAAATAGCATTAATAATTGTTCCTAAAAATCATGCAGCACTTGGAACATGTATGTCCAGTGTATCCTATCAAAAGCCTTTTTGGAATCCAGAGCAAATAATAATTAGGGAATTTTATGTGAGTCTGTGTAATGAATTATGTTAATTAGTCTCCGTGTTGTGTCAGATGTTTGTCTACCTTTAGTAAATCCTAACTGATCAGGCTTTATCAAATCTGGGAGTATATTGGCCAGTTTGTACGCTATAATTTTAGCGTATTATTATTATTATACAGTATTTATAAAGCGCCAATGGTTCGCTTAGCGCTGTACATTACAAAGGGGGACAGTACAGGAGATGACCAGAGACTGCAGACACAGTACAGGAGATGACCAGAGACTGCGGACATAGTACAGGAGATGACCAGAGACTGCAGACACAGTACAGGAGATGACCAGAGACTGCGGACGTAGTACAGGAGATGACCAGAGACTGCGGACACAGTACAGGAGATGACCAGAGACTGCGTACATAGTACAGGGGATGACCAGAGACTGCAGACAGTACAGATGACCAGAGACTGCAGATAGTACAGGAGACAGCCGGGTGCCCACTGCGCATGCGCGAGCAGAGCTGCGCTTTGTGAATGGCCCCATGACAGGTCCCAGAAGACGCTGGGCCATTCACAAAGTGCAGCGCTTCTTGCGCATGCGCAGTGGGCACCCGGCTGTCACAGCCAGGTTCCCACACTAGAAATGCTGGCGCGAGAAGACTGTACAGCACTGGACCGAGGAACAGGTAAGGTCCTGCTGCAGAGAAGAGCCGAGCGGCCGGCCCGGTATTCTGACATGGTGACGGAAATACCGGACTGGCCGCTCCATATTTGCTCCATAAGACGCACTAGCATTTTCCCCCCTTTTTTGGGGGGAAAAGTGCATCTTATGGAGCGGAAAAATACGGTATTTCCTTGCTTTGTTTCCATTAGAGTAGTTGTTGAGTTTTAATCTTTGCATACTTCTATCAAATTGGTACATTAGTAAGGAACGTAATTCGTTCCTTAGTCTGGAGAGTGTATTCGAAATGGTTTGATCGATTTGAGCTTTATTTAGCATTTGTTTGCAAATATCCTGTAGTAAGTCATTAAGCTGTTTATTTCTTTGCTTTTTAGCCTTATTGCACATTTGTAAAATAATAATACAACGTATATATGATTTGTGAACGCACCAGGTGCCAGAGTTTGATACAGATTGCAAATTTATATGGAAGAACTCCTCAAGATATTTTTCAAGTATCAAGTAATTGTTGGGGTCGTTTGTGGGTGGAGCCTGAACATGGCGGCACGGGAGAGGGTGTAGTTAGCACTCTCCGTTAGCCTCCCCCTCGTCTATCTCCCTATGAGGCCTCGTCAGAGGGACCAGCTGCACTGAGTGCAGGGACTCACCTGCTGGAGAGGGTCGGCGGAGTCCCGGGGATGGTCGGAGCCTGTGGAGTGTCGGGAGAGTACCGGGAGAAAGACACCCCGGGGTCTTCCCCTCTACGGCGGCTGCTGAGGAGGAGTGGGGTTGCCTGAGAGACGATCGGGCAGCCTGGGACCAGGAGAGAGCCGGGAGAGGGACGCCTCGTGGCTTCATCTGGTGCCTGGCGTCTTGCGGCGGCGGCTTCAGAGGAGGAGCAGGGTTGCCAGGAAGATGTCAGTGAGTCAGCCTGGACACTGGAGAGACGCTGACACTGACGCCGACACGTGGAAAGCCGTGGAGGAGCTCTGTGATCTCCGTGAAAGAGAATGAATGCCCGGCATCTCAGCAAGTGGGTGAAGTGGCTGAGGGTAAAGGACTGTCCCCACAATAGATATAACCTTCATATAAACATAACATCTCCTTGCCTCCTACACCCACCCTAACTCCACACCATCCCCATATCATCTCCATATCACTTCCAATTTTACAGCTCCATAAGTATATATTACCATTCTCATTCTCATAATACGGCTAAACATCCTAACTCCCATACTACTCCTTTCTCTACTCAACAATTAACTTGCATATCAACTCTAATCTAAGGGGACTTGTGATGGGAGGATAAGCTATATGAGCTACGAGAGACCCCTAGGAATCCCTTCAAGAGGAGACAAGTGGATTCAAACACAGAGGAGGACTGCTTCTGAAGTGAGGTTCCAACGCGGTGGGTGAGTGAGGACCGTAGGTTTTTCCTGCAGATCCTCTTTTACACTGCATATACATTGGTTGTGTATATTAGACTTTTATATATACTGAGTTCCTGCCCTAGATTGCTAGGTGCCTGGAATAAAGACAGTGCCTCAAATTCTCAATCTGAAAATAAAAGAAATAGGGGATTCCTAGGACAGGTCTGAAGATTGGAGGAGTAAGAGAACAGGAGTTTCATGAAATAAGAGTTAAAAATTCCAACCACAGTATGAAAGGTAAAAATATCAAAGGGAGCGGGCCTAAGAACACCCAAACGGGTACGATTAAGAAGTATGTGTCACAAGGAAATGTTACCCCAGAAAGATCTCAGGGAATAAGTGAAAAAAGTGAATCAGAAATAAGTCTGGATAACAGCCCGAGACTTTCCCTGGGCCCAGTATACAATAGTCAAATGGAAGGTATGGAACCAAGAGAGTTGGAAAGAGATATGCAATTACCTAACAAAAAAGAAATGGCGGAGATGTTTAAAGGTTTGGAAAATTCAATAAAGCAAGAGATGGGGATGATTCGGGAAGATCTGGGACAATTGTTAACTAGGGTGGAGGAAATGGAGGAGAAGGTACAAGCCCAAGCTCAGACCATCCCAAAACTAGAGAAATGGATAATTGAAGATAGAAAAGAACATAAGAGATTGCTTTATAGGATGGAAGAACAAGAAAATAGAGAAAGGAGAAATAATATCAGAGTAAGAGGAGTACCAGAATTGACACAGGGGGAAGATCTAAAAGAGCTATCTGGCAAAATCTTGAACTTTATAATGGATAAATCGGATAAGGAGATGTTTAAACTGGATGAAGTATACAGGATTGGGAAGTATCAACAAGGAAATGGGGTAGAAAAACCAAGAGATATAATTGTTAAATTTCACAATTATGGAGATAGAGAAGAGATATGGAAAAAGATTAAAGGAAGATCAAATATTATATATGGAGGGAAAAATATTCACATTTTTGCAGACTTGACAGCAGAAACTCTGAGAAGGAAGAGATCACTAAAACCCCTATTGGAAGCGATGAAAAAACAAGGAGTGAAATACAGATGGAGCCGTGATTTAAGCTTAATTGGGTGGAGGGATGGAACTACAGCTATCTTAAGATTCTCGGAGGATATGGAAGAATTTTGTGATAAATTTGGACTGCAGAGACAAGTGATATCTGGTTGGGAAGGGGAGGAGGGAGAGCTGGATATTGGTGGGTCAGGAAAGTGGCAGCTGGTTAAAAGAGGAAATAGAGAATCAATAGATAAGGGGACATTGGGGAGGAGGGGGGGGAAGGTAAGCGGTCATGGGCAGAGTCGAACCCCTATAGAGGGATCAAAAGTGGAATGTGATCCAAAGACATAGGAGGCCTGGGGGGGTGGGGAGGTGGGAGGGAGGGGGGGGGAAATGGCAGGGGGGGAGGGTTAGGGAGGGGGGGGTTTGGGGGAGGTGAGGGTGGGAGGGAAATGGATAATAAGGGCAATACTCTACAGGATAGAGAGAGGTATAAAAAGCAAGCGTAAAGAGAAGGAGGATAGTTATGAGATCTCCAGTTAGAAGGGAAAAAAGAAGGATATAAAAAGGATGGAAGATTTACAAGTTATCACTTATAATGTGAAGGGGTTGAACTGTCCTGGGAAAAGATTTAGGTTATTTAAGGAATTACATCACCAAGCAGCTTCGGTGGTTTTTTTGCAGGAGACACATCTCGAGATAGAATCTAAGGTGAAGTTGAAATCTAGAGAGTACCCAACATGGTATTATGCAGATTCCCCGATTAAGAGAGCTAAAGGTGTGGCAATAGGGTTCAGAAAAAATATAAGATTTGAACTGAAGGATAGAAAAGTGGACCCAGAGGGGAGATATTTGTTTTTGAAGGGTAAAATACAAGAGGTGGAGTGTACAGTAGCTAATATTTATTGTCCAAATAAAAAACCAGAGGAGTACTTGAAGGGTGTACTAAAAAAGTTGATGGATTTTAAAGAGGGTTGTATAATAGTGGCGGGAGATTTTAATTTTTGTATGGATCCACAAAGTGATACAACTTCTAATGTGCAGCGAGAGGGGAGTAGATCTTTGAGACTATTAAAGAAGGTGATCCATGAGTGCCAATTGGTAGATGCATGGAGAATCTTGCATATGAAAGATAGAGACTACACATTCTTCTCTAATGCACATCAGATGTATTCAAGGTTGGACTATGTATTGATAGAACATCACTTTATAGACTCAATGGTTAAAGTAGATATAGGAGTAATGACGTTTTCGGACCATGCCCCGGTCGTATTGAGGATGGGATGGGGAAAGAGGAGAACAGAAGCGGTAGGTTGGAGGCTGAATGAGGCACTTCTCATGGACAAGGATATTGCACAAAGGATTGGGAAAGAAATTGAGAGATTCTTTAGAGAGAATGAGACAGAGGATGTGTCTAAGGCAACAGTATGGGAGTCTCACAAATCATATATAAGAGGAATTCTGATTGCAATAGGGGCAAGAAAAAAAAGAGAAAGAAGAGAAAAAATTAGTGGGATCTTAAAGGATATATCGGAGTTAGAACAGACTCATAAAAATAGAATGGTAAAAGAAATTAAGCACAAGATAATAAAAAAGAAAGAGGAACTGGAAACTCTGATGGAAGAGGAGAGAAGGAGAGTGTATAATAAAGTATTAAGTGAAAATTATAAATGGGGAGATAGGCCAGGAAAATATCTAATGAGATCCTTAAGGAAAAAAAAAATAGGAATTATATAGACAAAATAAAGAGCCCCAAGGGAGAATTGGTCCACTCAAATAAAGAGATCGCAAGGATGTTTGTGGATTATTATAGGAAGTTGTATAATATTATCCCATACGAGGAAATAAATAATATGGAAAAGGAAAAAAAGAAAAAAAGGAAGACTTATTTAAAAAATGCGGGATTACCAAAAATAAAAGAGGACCAACTAAATTCCCTTGAAGCAGAGATCACACAAGAAGAGATAAAGGTAGTAGTAAAAAACATGGAGATGGGGAAAAGTCCAGGACCAGATGGGTATACAGCAGGGTACTATAAAAAATTTAGCAAAATATTAAATCCCAAATTGGAAAAATATATGAATGCCCTGGGAGGAGAGATGGACATGAGAGGAGAATCTTTACAGGCTCATGTAGTACTGTTACATAAAGAAGGGAAAGACTCCTCGCAATGTTCGAGTTATAGGCCCATTTCACTGTTGAATTTAGATACTAAGATACAGTATATGCAAAGGTCCTAGCGAATAGGTTGAAGGAGTTTATGCCTGAATGGATACATGGAGATCAGGTGGGCTTTGTCCCGGGAAGAGAGGGCAGGGACAATGGGTTAAGATCCCTGATGCTGATACAGAGAGGTAAAAGGGGGGAGGTACCGGTAGTGGCCCTTTCAGTGGACGCAGAAAAGGCCTTCGATAGAGTAGACTGGGGCTTCATGATGGACACCTTAGAAGCCCTGGGAATTGGAGGTAGAATGAGGGAATGGATTGGAAAACTGTACAGTAAACCCTCTGCAGTGGTAATAGTAAATGGGGAAAAAACAGAGCCCATCGGGATGTCAAATGGAACAAGGCAGGGCTGCCCTTTGTCCCCCTTATTATATGTTTTGTCATTAGAGCCTCTCTTATCAACAATAAGGAAAAATGGAGATATAAGGGGAATTCAGATAGGAAGTGTAGAACATAAAGTGGCAGCTTTTGCTGATGATCTGCTGTTTTATGTGGGGAATCCCAGGATAACACTCCCAAACCTAATGAAGCTGCTGAAGGAATACGGAGAATTATCAAATTTAAAAATTAATCCAACAAAAACGGAGATCTTAAACATAAATATCCCAAAGAGTGAACAAGAGAAAATACAAGAAGAATTTCCCTTTATTTGGAAAGAAAGAGATATAAAATACTTGGGAGTAAGGCTTAGCGCGTCGTATAAAACCTTGTATAAGCTAAACTATATTTCATTACTAAATGAAGTAAAGGGGGAATTAAATGCATTAGAGAGAGGAACTCCATCGTGGTTAAGACGTATAAACCTGGTAAAAATGATAATCGTACCAAAAATTTTATACAGATTCCAAATGATACCAATTAAACTCCCGGAAGCTTTTTTAAAAGTAATAAAAAGAATGATAATGGGATATATTTGGAGGAAGAAAAAACCGAGGGTGTCCCACGAAATATTAAGTAGAGATAAAAAGAAGGGAGGTTTGGGAGTTCCAGATATAAAGAGATATTATAAAGCAGTAATATTAGGGAGATTTTTTGATTGGATGTTTAATTCAGAGGGGAAGAGTTGGGTAAAAATTGAGAATACACTTAGTGGAACTAATTTGGATAGAATAATATGGATACCGACACAATATAGAGGATTAAGGGAGGATTTAAGTTTGTACACTGTAAATGTATTAAGGGAATGGGATAAAATACACAAAAATATGAAATGGGAATTTAATTCTATACTTATGCCACTAAGAAACACAGAATTTTTTACACCAGGGAGAGAAGAGATAACAGGTAGATGGTTTATAAAGGAGGATGTCCAACTCAGAGATATAATGGGGGATGGGAAAATGAAGACCTTTAAAGAGTTGGAAAAGGAAAAGGGAAACATCTTCACTAGGTTAGATGAGTGGCGTTATTATCAATTAAAATGTTTTTGGGGAAATCTCCCAAAACCCCTGAGATCCAAAAAGGAATGGAATTTGTTTGAAAGGTTGTTAGATGCACGGGGTGATGGGAAACACGGAATAGCTAAAGTATATGGAATTCTCACAGATCTGTACACAAACATTAAACCATTGCACATTGTGAATTGGGAAAGAGATATGGGGGTGGAATTAGATGAAGGAAAACAGAAAAAAATAAATAGATTAGTTCACGGAAATGTAAGCTTGAGGGATGTGGAATTAAATTATAAATGTTTGACAAGATGGCACATTGTTCCGAGTGTGGAGGGTAAGATAAGTGCGGAGAAATCACAGCGGTGTTGGCGAGAGTGTGGGGAAGTGGGGACAGTTTATCACATTTGGTGGGAATGCCCAAAGATTCAAATATTCTGGAAAAAAATAATATACTTAATAGAGAACATCATTGAAATGAACATCGGGTTAGATCCTGGGATGTGCTTGTTACACAGTTCAGAGATATCAGTTAGTAAATATAAGAAATTAGGTTTGGGGTATTACTTGAACGCAGCAAAAAGCCTGATCCCTAAGTATTGGAAGAAAAAAGAAATACCGAAAGAGGAGGAGTGGATAGAGAGAGTAAACTGGACTGAGGAGAGGGAGAAGACATATTATATTCAGGAAGATAAGATGGAATTATATCTCGCGAAATGGGAAAAATGGGAAAATTTTGTAACAAGTATGAGAAAGTGATAAGTAGAATGTCATAGAGAAACAACTGGGAAGGATATTCTTGCTTTGGATACAAGACAAGGAAATGCAGAGTGGAGGCGGGGAGGAGGGGTTAAGGTTTTAAGAGGGGGGTAAAGGAAGAAATAAGAAATAATTGTATATTTATGATGTTTGAGATGTAATTGTCTATTTTTATCTTCCTATTGTTATTTCTGTGAAAATGATTAATAAATATTTAAATTAAAAAAAAAAGTAATTGTTGGGGATTTTTATAATGGACGAATTTACATGCCAGAGGTTGTGTGGTTTCAATAAGTGGTTATCCGAAATAGTAATTGAAACTGGCACGAGGTCTGACTACGCTATATTGCCTATGGTTGATGTGGTAACATTTTGCAGTAGCCATTTATCTACCAATATAAGGTCAATTCTCGACTAAGATTGGTATCTAGCCGAAAAAAAGGTGTAATCTCTTTCACCTGCATGTTAACACCTCCAACCTCATAGACATCTTCATTTATTAGAAAGGGGTATAGTATTGGAGTAGTCTTTTTTCTATCAACTATGAGGTGGAAGTCACCACATAGTATAAGGGAACCAGAACGATTTTTGGAGATTAGTTTGAAGAGCTTGGTAAAGTATCTTTTTTGATGAGTATTAGGTGCATATGAATATACAATAGTGTAATCTGTATTATCTATATCACATATAAGAATCAGGTACTGGCCTTCAGGGTGTGAGATATATTTATGAAGAACAAAGTTTAATGTATCTCTAATAGCAGTGAGCACTCCTCTTTTTTTTCAGAAGCATTGGCAGTATAGACATGTGAAAACTTTTTGTGTGAGCATTTAGGAGGGGCCGAATCTACAAAATAAGTCTCTTGAACAAAGAGTATATCACATTTATCTTTAAATGCTTGTACATTTGGCCGGATGATTCAAGCCATTGACAATAATAGAGATAATTTTTATACCCATTGAATAGATATATTTACCGGTATTAATCGGGGCTTAACCAAGGGGCCCCTAAAGTGGTAATACATTTTTATGCAAATGTCAGTTAAACCATTTAGACTATCAGGAATTACACAACAGTAGAAACAAAAAGGAAAAATATAAACAAATACAGATAACTGAACAGATAACAAATCAGTAAAAAATAGGATCTTGGCCAATATCTGAATGTAATGAAAATTGTGTAGTACTTTTGGGGCAAAAATAAAACAAGCGATCTTGCCATTGGCAGGCATACTTACAGGTAGTGTGTTCAGTAAGGCTAGTACCCTCAGTGCCTTGCTTAAACATGTGAAATTGCTTCTAAGTGGGGACCATGAGATAAGATTGCAAATATACGGTCAATGTTTACTTTGGCATTTGTGAGTAGAGATGAGCGAAGTATTCAAAAATTCGATTCGACTGATTCGGCGAATTCGTGGAAAAATTTTGATTCGAGTCGAATATATTCGCTGCGAATTTAACTTATAAAAGGGTGTTTCTAGGCTTCAGAGAGACTTTATATTAGTGCAGAACACTGTACCTTTAATTTAAATGCCCTTGGAATCTGCTGGGGAAGAGAAATAATACTGACAGTCAGTATGACATGCAGATGAGTGCCGTCGATCTTAGAATCACCACACACTTCACTCATTTGGGCAGTCACGGGGCCAAAACCAGAGTGTGGAGCCACAGTGTGGTGGTGGAGGCAGCAGCAATGGGAGGCCATACAGCACCCTATGACAAAAATGGAAACCACCAGCAGCGTGAGGAGACCTGAAAGTGGCACAAGGCAGAGTGTGGCGATGGAGACAGCAGCAATGGGAGGCCGTACAGGGACCCATGACACACTCTGGACCTGGCAGCAGCATGAGGAGGCGGTACAGGGGCCCATGACAGATTACGGGCCTGGCAGCAGAATGAGAAGTTGGTACGGGGGCCCATGGCAGATTACGGGCCTGGCAGCAGCAATGGGAGGCCATACAGGGACCCATGACACACTCTGGACCTGGCAGCAGCATGAGGAGGCGGTACAGGGGCGCATGACAGATTACGAGCCTGGCAGCAGCAACTTGGACAGGAGGACGTTCAGCTTCTGCACCGTCGGGTGCGTGCTCGCAAACTGTTGTCTCTTGGAAACGGATTCCAAGAAAGACTGCTGACGGAATCCGTGAAGAGGAGTAGCAGGAGAAGGAGCATCTGAACGAGCGGAATATGCCAACAAGCGACAACAGGGGCCCATGACAGATTACGGGCCTGGCAGCAGCATGAGGAGTCGGTACGGGGGCCCATGGCAGATTAGGGGCCTGGCAGCAGCTATGGGAGGCCCGTAATCTGCCAGCACCCTATGTCAAAAAATTGAACACACCAGCAGTGTGTGAGGAGACCTGAAAGTGGCACATGGCAGAGTGTGGCGATGGAGACAGCAGCAATGGGAGGCCGTACAGGGACCCATGACAGACTCTGGACCTGGCAGCAGCATGAGGAGGCAGTACAGGGGCCCATGGCAGATTAGGGGCCTGGCAGCAGCTATGGGAGGCCCGTAATCTGCCAGCACCCTATGTCAAAAAATTGAACACACCATAGTGTGAGGAGACCTGAAAGTGGCACATGGCACAGTGTGGCGATGGAGACAGCAGCAATGGGAGGCCGTACAGGGACCCATGAGAGACTCTGGACCTGGCAGCAGCATGAGGAGGCGGTATAGGGGCCCATGGCAGATTAGGGGCCTGGCAGCAGCTATGGGAGGCCCGTAATCTGCCAGCACCCTATGTCAAAAAATTGAACACACCAGCAGTGTGTGAGGAGACCTGAAAGTGGCATATGGCAGAGTGTGGCGATGGAGACAGCAGCAATGGGAGGCCATACAGGGACCCATGAGAGACTCTGGACCTGGCAGCAGCATGAGGAGGCGGCACAGGGGCCCATGGCAGATTAGGGGCCTGGCAGCAGCTATGGGAGGCCCGTAATCTGCCAGCACCCTATGACAAAAAATGGAACCCACCAGCAGTGTGAGGAGACCTGAAAGTGGCACATGGCAGAGTGTGGTGATGGAGACAGCAGCAATGGGAGGCCGTACAGGGACCCATGACAGACTCTGGACTTGGCAGCAGCATGAGGAGGCGGTATAGGGGCCCATGGCAGATTAGGGGCCTGGCAGCAGCTATGGGAGGCCCGTAATCTGCCAGCACCCTATGACAAAAAATGGAACACACCAGCAGTGTGAGGAGACCTGAAAGTGGCACATGTTTGGGGCATGATTCATGGCGGATTTAGTCAGTTGTGTCAGGAACTGGTGGTTTGAAATCCAGACTAATCCACGCCTGATTCATTTTCACAAACGTGAATCTCTCCACACTTTGGGTGGACAGTCGTGTCCTCCGTGGAGTTGCAATACCTCCTGCCGCACTAAACACGCGCTCCGATGCCACGCTACTGGCCGGGCATGACAGCCTTTCAAGGGCAAATTCAGCTAGTTGGGGCCAAAGGTCAAGTTTCGTTGCCCAGTAGTCAAGGGGATTGTCTACCTCGGTTGGCAGGGTGCTGTCCAAGTAGGCCTAAGCCTGTTGTTTGAGGTCCTGCTCCAGGTCCACCTGATGCTGCTGCTGCTGCTGCTGCGGCTGGTTAGTAGTTTCCTCACTGCGCTGGTGAAGAAAGCTACTCATCATCGACTGCAGACTGAGGCAGCTGCTGCTGGTGGAGCTGCCACTGCTCCTACCACCCCACCCCTCCCCTGCTGCCATGGCAGCGTAACGCGAGCGCACAGGGCCCACAGTGTCTGAGGATGGACGTTGGCGCAGACAGGCAGAGACCAGCTGACTACATAGGTGGTTTTTATAGTACGTTATTTTGGCCTCCCTCTCAGCAGGTGTGAAAAAGGCCACCATTTTTGAACGGTAGCGAGGGTCCAACAAGGTGGACAGCCAAAAGTCATCCCTCTGTCTCATGGTTATTATTCGGCTGTCGGTACGCAAGCAAGCGAGCATGCTATGGGCCATTTGTGCCAAGGAATGCGAGGGACTCCCTGCCTCCATCTCCACAGCATACTGCCACGGTGCGTCTGGGTCCTCTGTCTCCTCTTCCTCCTCCTCTACCAGATGCTCCTGCTCCTCCACTCCTGTCCGCTGAGTGGAAAAACCACCCATTTCACTCAATAATTCCTGAGCACCAATGTCCTCCTCTACCTCCTCCACTTCTTCCTGTCCTGCCCCCACAGGGGTCATGTGGCGTTGAGATCTGTGCGCCACGTCTACCGCACCCTGACCAGCCATTGTTAACAGCATTTGTTCCAGGACGTGCAACAGAGGAATGACGTCGTTCATCCCATAGTCCTGCCGACTCACGAATAGCGTGGCCTCCTCAAAGGGCCTGAGCAAGCGCAGGTGTCACGCATGAGCTGCCAATGGCTGACATCTAAGTTACACAGGGGAGTACCTTTATCCGCTTTTAACATCAGGAAATCTGTGATGGCCTTTTGCTGTTCGTAAAGGCGGTCTAACATATGTAGGGTTGAATTCCACCTTGTTGCAACGTCACAGCATGAGGAGTCGGTACGGGGGCCCATGGCAGATTACGGGCCAGGCAGCAGCAATGGGAGGCCCGTAATCTGCCAGCACCCTATGTCAAAAAATTCAACACACCAGCAGTGTGTGAGGAGACCTGAAAGTGGCACATGGCAGAGTGTGGCGATGGAGACAGCAGCAATGGGAGGCCGTACAGGGACCCATGAGAGACTCTGGACCTGGCAGCAGCATGAGGAGGCGGTATAGGGGCCCATGGCAGATTAGGGGCCTGGCAGCAGCTATAGGAGGCCCGTAATCTGCCAGCACCCTATGTCAAAAAATTGAACACACCAGCAGTGTGAGGAGACCTGAAAGTGGCACATGGCATGAGACACTGTGGACCTGGCAGCAGCATGAGGAGGCGGTACAGGGTCCCATGGCAGATTAGGGGCCTGGCAGCAGCTATGGGAGGCCCGTAATCTGCAGGCACCCAATGTCAAAAAATTCAACACACCAGCAGTGTGAGGAGACCTGAAAGTGGCACATGGCAGAGTGTGGCGATGGAGACAACAGCAATGGGAGGCCGTACAGGGACCCATGACAGACCCTGGACTTGGCAGCAGCATGAGGAGGCGGTACAGGGGCCCATGGCAGATTAGGGGCCTGGCAGCAGTTATGGGAGGCCCGTAATCTGCCAGCACCCTATGTCAAAAAATTGAACACACCATAGTGTGAGGAGACCTGAAAGTGGCACATGGCAGAGTGTGGCGATGGAGACAGCAGCAATGGGAGGCCGTACAGGGACCCATGACAGACTCTGGACCTGGCAGCAGCATGAGGAGGCGGTACAGGGGCCCATGGCAGATTAGGGGCCTGGCAGCAGCTATAGGAGGCCCGTAATCTGCCAGCACCCTATGTCAAAAAATTGAACACACCAGCAGTGTGAGGAGACCTGAAAGTGGCACATGGCATGAGACACTGTGGACCTGGCAGCAGCATGAGGAGGCGGTACAGGGGCCCATGGCAGATTAGGGGCCTGGCAGCAGCTATGGGAGGCCCGTAATCTGCCAGCACCCAATGTCAAAAAATTCAACACACCAGCAGTGTGAGGAGACCTGAAAGTGGCACATGGCAGAGTGTGGCGATGGAGACAGCAGCAATGGGAGGCCGTACAGGGACCCATGACAGACTCTGGACTTGGCAGCAGCATGAGGAGGCGGTACAGGGGCCCATGGCAGATTAGGGGCCTGGCAGCAGCTATGGGAGGCCCGTAATCTGCCAGCACCCAATGTCAAAAAATTCAACACACCAGCAGTGTGAGGAGACCTGAAAGTGGCACATGGCAGAGTGTGGCGATGGAGACAACAGCAATGGGAGGCTGTACAGGGACCCATGACAGACTCTGGACTTGGCAGCAGCATCAGGAGGCGGTATAGGGGCCCATGGCAGATTAGGGGCCTGGCAGCAGCTATGGGAGGCCGGTAATCTGCCAGCACCCTATGTCAAAAAATTGAACACACCATAGTGTGAGGAGACCTGAAAGTGGCACATGGCACAGTGTGGCGATGGAGACAGCAGCAATGGGAGGCCGTACAGGGACCCATGAGAGACTCTGGACCTGGCAGCAGCATGAGGAGGCGGTACAGGGGCCCATGGCAGATTAGGGGCCTGGCAGCAGCTATGGGAGGCCCGTAATCTGCCAGCACCATATGTCAAAAAATTGAACACACCAGCAGTGTGAGGAGACCTGAAAGTGGCACATGGTAGAGTGTGGCGATGGAGACAGCAGCAATGGGAGGCCGTAAAGGGACCCATGAGACACTCTGGACCTGGCATCAGCATGAGGAGGCGCTATAGGGGCCAATGGCAGATTAGGGGCCTGGCAGCAGCTATGGGAGGCCCGTATTCTGCCAGCACCCTATGTCAAAAAAATTGAACACACCAGCAGTGTGTGAGGAGACCTGAAAGTGGCACATGGCATGAGACACTCTGGACCTGGCAGCAGCATGAGGAGGCGGTAGAGGGGCCCATGGCAGATTAGGGGCCTGGCAGCAGCTATGGGAGGCCCGTAATCTGCCAGCACCCTATGACAAAAAATTGAACACACCAGCAGTGTGTGAGGAGACCTGAAAGTGGCACATGGCAGAGTGTGGCGATGGAGACAACCCACCGACTGTTTTGCTCGCTGCCAAGCTGCCACCCTCTTCTCCTGATGATGCGGAAGCAATAGCCTGATGACGACGAGGCTGCCAAGTGCGATCAGCCTCATCATCATCAATTAGGGTCTCCGCCTCACTACTAGCCCCCTCGGCTGCGTGTGGGTCAGGAGACAGACCTGTCTCTAGACCGGCTACCGAGCCACTCTCCTCACCACTACTTCTTCGCCTGGCTGCTGAAGAGGCGGATGTCTCCCCCCGTTCCTGACCGCCCTCTGTTAGCTCTTCCTCACTGTACTGGATGACACCGGGAGCACTGGCCTCTGGCTGCGAATAGTGCTGCCTCAACCCCTTCCTCTGCTGCCACGTCTGCTCACTCCTAAAACATTGCCTACTCTGTCACTCCTCTGCGTGTTGTCTCACATACTTTTTAATTCAACGATTCTGTGTCCCTGAGTAACAATTCTGTGTCTGTCCCTGAGTAACAATTCTGTGTCCCTGAGTAACGTTTCTGTGGCCCTAAGTAACAGTTCTGTGGTCCTCAGTAACAATTCTGTGTCCCTCAGTAACAATTCTGTGTCCCTCAGTAACAATTCTGTGTCCCTCAGTAACAATTCTGTATCCCTCAGTAACAATTTTGTGTCTGTCCCTGAGTAACAATTCTGTGTCTGTCCCTGAGTAACAATTCTGTGTCCCTGAGTAACAATTCTGTGTCCCTCAGTAACAATTCTGTGTCTGTCCCTAAGTAACAATTCTGTGTCTGTCCCTGAGTAACAATTCTGCGTCCCTAAGTAACGTTTCTGCTGCCCTAAGTAACGTTTCTGTGGCCCTAAGTAACGATTCTGTTGCCCTCAGTAACAATTCTGTGTCCCTCAGTAACAATTCTGTGTCCCTCAGTAACAATTCTGTGTCCCTGAGTAACAATTCTGTGTCTGTCCCTGAGTAAGAATTCTGTGTCTGTCCCTGATTAACAATTCTGTGTACCTGAGTAATGTTTCTGTGGCCCTAAGTAACAGTTCTGTGGCCCTCAGTTACAATTCTGTGTCCCTCAGTAACAATTCTGTGTCCCTCAGTAACAATTCTGTGTCCCTCAGTAACAATTCTGTGTCTGTCCCTGAGTAACAATTCTGTGTCCCTGAGTAACGTTTCTGTGGCCCTAAGTAACAGTTCTGTGGCCCTCAGTAACAATTCTGTGTCCCTCAGTAACAATTCTGTGTCTGTCCCTGAGTAACAATTCTGTGTCTGTCCCTGAGTAACAATTCTGTGTCCCTCAGTAACAATTCTGTGTCCCTCAGTAACAATTCTGTGTCCCTGAGTAACAATTCTGTGTCTGTCCCTGAGTAACAATTCTGTGTCTGTCCCTGATTAACAATTCTGTGTCCCTGAGTAACGTTTCTGTGGCCCTAAGTAACAATTCTGTGTCCCTCAGTAACAATTCGGTGTCCCTCAGTAACAATTCTGTGTCCCTCAGTAACAATTCTGTGTCTGTCCCTGAGTAACAATTCTGTGTCTGTCCCTGAGTAACAATTCTGTGTCCCTGAGTAACAATTCTGTGTCCCTGAGTAACAATTCTGTGTCCCTCAGTAACAATTATGTGTCCCTCAGTAACAATTCTGTGTCCCTCAGTAACAATTCTGTGTCTGTCCCTGAGTAACAATTCTGTGTCTGTCCCTGAGTAACAATTCTGTGTCTGTCCCTGAGTAACAATTCTGTGTCCCTAAGTAACGTTTCTGTTGCCCTAAGTAACGTTTCTGTTGCCCTAAGTAACGTTTCTGTGGCCCTAAGTAACGTTTCTGTGGCCCTAAGTAACGATTCTGTGTCCCTCAGTAACAATTCTGTGTCCCTGAGTAACAATTCTGTGTCTGTCCCTGAGTAAGAATTCTGTGTCTGTCCCTGATTAACAATTCTGTGTCCCTGAGTAATGTTTCTGTGGCCCTAAGTAACAGTTCTGTGGCCCTCAGTAACAATTCTGTGTCTCTCAGTAACAATTCTGTGTCCCTCAGTAACAATTCTGTGTCCCTCAGTAACAATTCTGTGTCTGTCCCTCAGTAACAATTCTGTGTCTGTCCCTGAGTAACAATTCTGTGTCCCTGAGTAACGTTTCTGTGGCCCTAAGTAACAGTTCTGTGGCCCTCAGTAACAATTCTGTGTCCCTCAGTAACAATTCTGTGTCTGTCCCTGAGTAACAATTCTGTGTCTGTCCCTGAGTAACAATTCTGTGTCCCTGAGTAACGTTTCTGTGGCCCTAAGTAACAGTTCTGTGGCCCTCAGTAACAATTCTGTGTCCCTCAGTAACAATTCTGTGTCTGTCCCTGAGTAACAATTCTGTGTCTGTCCCTGAGTAACAATTCTGTGTCCCTCAGTAACAATTCTGTGTCCCTCAGTAACAATTCAGTGTCCCTCAGTAACAATTCTGTGTCCCTCAGTAACAATTCTGTTTCCCTGAGTAACAATTCTGTGTCCCTCAGTAACAATTCTGTGTCCCTGAGTAACAATTCTGTGTCTGTCCCTGAGTAAGAATTCTGTGTCTGTCCCTGAGTAACAATTCTGTGGCCCGAAGTAATGTTTCTGTGGCCCTAAGTAACGATTCTGTGGCCCTAAGTAACGTTTCTGTGGCCCTCAGTAACAAATCTGTGTCCCTCAGTAACAATTCTGTGTCTGTCCCTAAGTAACATTTCTGTGGCCCTAAGTAACGGTTCTGTGGCCCTAAGTAACGGTTCTGTGGCCCTCAGTAACAATTCTGTGTCCCTCAATAACAATTCTGTGTCTGTCCCTAAGTAACAATTCTGTGGCCCTAAGTAATGTTTCTGTGGCCCTAAGTAACGGTTCTGTGGCCCTCAGTAACAATTCTGTGTCCCTCAATAACAATTCTGTGTCTGTCCCTAAGTAACAATTCTGTGGCCCTAAGTAACGATTCTGTGGCCCTCAGTAACAAATCTGTGTCCCTCAGTAACAATTCTGTGTCTGTCCCTAAGTAACAATTCTGTGGCCCTAAGTAAAGTTTCTGTGGCCCTAAGTAACGGTTCTGTGGCCCTCAGTAACAATTCTGTGTCCCTCAATAACAATTCTGTGTCTGTCCCTAAGTAACAATTCTGTGGCCCTAAGTAACGTTTCTGTGGCCCTAAGTAACGGTTCTGTGGCCCTCAGTAACAATTCTGTGTCCCTCAATAACAATTCTGTGTCTGTCCCTAAGTAACAATTCTGTGGCCCTAAGTAACGATTCTGTGGCCCTCAGTAACAAATCTGTGTCCCTCAGTAACAATTCTGTGTCTGTCCCTAAGTAACAATTCTGTGGCCCTAAGTAACGTTTCTGTGGCCCTAAGTAACGGTTCTGTGGCCCTCAGTAACAATTCTGTGTCCCTCAATAACAATTCTGTGTCTGTCCCTAAGTAACAATTCTGTGGCCCTAAGTAACGTTTCTGTGGCCCTAAGTAACGATTCTGTGGCCCTCAGTAACAAATCTGTGTCCCTCACTAACAATTCTGTGTCTGTCCCTAAGTAACAATTCTGTGGCCCTAAGTAACGATTCTGTGGCCCTCAGTAACAATTCTGTGTCTGTCCCTAAGTAACAATTCTGTGGCCCTAAGTAACGTTTCTGTGGCCCTAAGTAACGATTCTGTGGCCCTCAGTAACAAATCTGTGTCCCTCAGTAACAATTCTGTGTCTGTCCCTAAGTAACAATTCTGTGGCCCTAAGTAAAGTTTCTGTGGCCCTAAGTAACGGTTCTGTGGCCCTCAGTAACAATTCTGTGTCCCTCAATAACAATTCTGTGTCTGTCCCTAAGTAACAATTCTGTGGCCCTAAGTAACGATTCTGTGGCCCTCAGTAACAAATCTGTGTCCCTCAGTAACAATTCTGTGTCTGTCCCTAAGTAACAATTCTGTGGCCCTAAGTAAAGTTTCTGTGGCCCTAAGTAACGGTTCTGTGGCCCTCAGTAACAATTCTGTGTCCCTCAATAACAATTCTGTGTCTGTCCCTAAGTAACAATTCTGTGGCCCTAAGTAACGTTTCTGTGGCCCTAAGTAACGGTTCTGTGGCCCTCAGTAACAATTCTGTGTCCCTCAATAACAATTCTGTGTCTGTCCCTAAGTAACAATTCTGTGGCCCTAAGTAACGATTCTGTGGCCCTCAGTAACAAATCTGTGTCCCTCAGTAACAATTCTGTGTCTGTCCCTAAGTAACAATTCTGTGGCCCTAAGTAACGTTTCTGTGGCCCTAAGTAACGGTTCTGTGGCCCTCAGTAACAATTCTGTGTCCCTCAATAACAATTCTGTGTCTGTCCCTAAGTAACAATTCTGTGGCCCTAAGTAACGTTTCTGTGGCCCTAAGTAACGATTCTGTGGCCCTCAGTAACAATTCTGTATCCCTCAGTAACAATTCTGTCTGTCCCTGAGTAACAATTCTGTGTCCCTAAGTAACGATTCTGTGGCCCTAACTAACGATTCTGTGGCCCTAAGTAAACGTTTCTGTGGCCCTAAGTAATGATTCTGTGGCCCTAACTAACGTTTCTCTGTCCCTAAGTAACGTTTCTGTGTCCCTAACTCTCTCCCTGCATACAGCCAGGTCTGCCTCTGTTGAATGACTGGAGGCAAATGGAGAATTCTAAAATGGCCGCTATTTATAGCTCGACCATTACACTGTGCTGGCTGGCTGGCTGCTGATTGGCTAATGCGATCACATGTCATGAATGAATGCATTATGGGTCAGCGCGCCTTGTCTGCGCGCCTTCCCAGACATCCCCGCTCCGTCACCGCACATGTCGCCGCCATTTTAGGAAAAATTTCGATTCGCGCATCCGAAGTCTGCTTATTTTCGGATTCGACGCGAATGGAAATTTTCCTAATATTCGAAACGAATTCCACTTCGCCTACTTCGATTCGCTCATCTCTATTTGTGAGTAACCAGGTTCATCTCTGGAGATGCTCTGGTGGTGGTAGAATGTTGTGGGTCACTTTCTGGGAGAATGGCCCACTCTCTAAGACATTGCAGACCTTCCTCTAGGCTGTTGATTGTGATGATTGAGTCATTTCTCGAGATGATCAATTTAATCTGGTGACCCCAATGATAAATAATTTTGTGGTTTTGTAGAGCTTTTGTTGTTGGGAGGAGATTTTTCCTGAGTTGCATGGTGTGCTTAGATAAATCTGTGTAAAGCTTTAAAGAGGAGAATTGTGCAGGCAAAGTTTGATGTTTGCGCACAATTTCCATGATTTTTTTCTTTGACATGAAAAAAAAAGAATTCTCATTAAGACATCTTGAGGTATTTTATCTGGCAGATAGGATGGTTTTGGAAGGCAATGTATTATCGATGGTCCGATCTGTGTTTGTAGCATCAGGTAGGAGAGCACAAAAGAGATCTTGGGTATACGCTCTCAATTTGTCAGGTTGTATCTATTCTGGAATGCCTTTTATTTTAATGTTATTACATCATGATCTATTCCCCAGATCTGTGACTTTATTTTTGAGCCATTCAATTTCGTCATCCCTTTCGTTGTGGACGTCTACTAGGGTGTTAAAGGAGGTCGTGTATTCTCCCATTTTTGTTTCAACATGATCAACTCTGTCGCCAAGATCATTAATCTCTGTTTTGATTTGTTGCATAGAGTTAATGATATCTGACTGTATGGATGATCTTAATGAAAGAAGCATCTCCTTAATTAATGTATCAGAAATAGGCTGACTAGTAGTAGGAAAGATAGCCATTGGATCTGAAAAATTACTTGCAGAATGTAAAGTATTAGTGGGAGAATCTGTTACAGCATGCTGTGGGTTAATATCTCTCATTCTAGGTTTAGATTTTGCTGGGCTCTCAATAGCATAAGTAGAGAAAGCAGGGGAGACAGGTTGCATTAAGATAGAGCTGTTTTTCTGTTTAACAGGTGTCACAGGAGAAGCTGCAGAGAGTTGCCAGTGTGCTGAGTGAGAGGATCCTGAGCTGCTGCTGCCATGTTGGCGATTGCTGTGATCCAGCTTTTCTCTTCTTTGTCATCTCCCTGAGGGTCACCAGGCTGTTGCCTCTCCTCTGGTCGCTTTTGGAATGTCAGGTCCGCCACTGCTGTGTGCTGGCACTGTGAGTACAGCAGAGTTGTGTGGTTATGCAGCCATTCAGCTTTTGCTCCAGCCATGCCTCAGAATGAACGTTGACAGTATTCCATGTAACAGTGAAGTGTTGGCTCCCCCTTGGATGGGAAGTGATGACATTAGCCTAGGACCCCGGGAGGTCAGCAGTCTCTGATCAGAGGATCGGTCCGTACATCTCCAGTACACACACTGGCAAACACGATCCTAGAGCTGTAACAGGGAGCCAGCTAGTGATTGAATGGGCGTGTCCAGTGCTGGCTCCACCTTTTACAGAGCTGACACAAATCAATAGGTGGGGGTGTGCGCTGGTTGCAGGGTTAGCCCTATGTGAGTAGGATGATCAAGACCCGATATGTATGAAAGGGAAGTGGTTTAGTGATGGGAAGCTGCCTGTCCTCACTTAGAGCCACATCCTGGACTCTGCACCCCAGCAGGAGCCATCAGATGTGAGCTGAGCCTAGGAGGATGGCAGTTCATGGAGTTGACAGGAGGTGGACAATGGTCAGGGTGAGGGGAGTGGATGCTGATTGATCGCGTGGGATGCCACCACATCATGAATGACCCTTCAGCTGAGGGGAGGGGTGGAAGAGGGGAGGGATAAAGGACAGAGGAGGATGGCGGGTATCTGGGGCCAGTGTAGCAGCTGAGCTCCCTCCAGTGTTCCTCTCAGACTCAGTTCCTTTCTGCAAGCTGGCTGGTGGTTACTAGTCACTGTGAAGTTTTGTAACTCTGTCTTTTTTGTTTTGTTTTGTTTCTCTGTCTTGTTGGTTAATACAGTTAATTTATATTTGGTTAATATATATATTTTGTTGTTAATATTGGTGCATCTTATGTCACTTATTTTTGCAAATTAAAAGAAATTTAGCAGTTTCATGTTTTGTTGATTTAATATTTTCTGTTTTTAAAAATGTTTATTTATTTATTTATTTATAGCTGGTCTTGCCTAGGGCACAAAATAGTCTAGCACCAGCCCTGGCTTTAACATTTCTGACCCTGCAAACATGTCATCTCATTTCAATACATAGACCCCAAGTAAAAACAGGCAAATATAGTGCCCAAATGGCCTGCCTTGTCCTAAACACAGACATAAAAGTAGTTAGAAGAAGGTAATACAAGCTATAAGGACAGCCCTCATATGTACTGATTATGCAAAGAGACATTATTGCAGATTTCCTAAATACATGCATCATGGGGTCTTAACTATAATATGTAATGCCTGGACTTCATTAGCATCTACCATCCTACAGGAATACAGAGACTGATGTGTGACGGCAGCATGAAGGGGCAAGGAACAAGCGAAATCAAGCAGATGCCGCAGTGTTGTTTACTGGAGTAGCATTCATTTTCAATAAAAGGAACTCCATTTTGTCATCACCCTGTGTAACAAACTGTTTCATTTTAAATGTATTTTTCAAATGTAGTCATTCCATACAGATTGATCCAACACTGAGTTCCCTAGCAGAAGGGGAAGCATGATGAGATTTGCAATATGCAGGGCAGATGGCGCTGCAGCTCACATTCAGAATAAATAATACAAAGTACAGGCAGCTTGATAATATATCTTGTGTCCTAATTTGACTCTATCTGAAGGATAACAGTCCAGTTCTAAATTGATAAAATATTGTTAAACACATTTTCAAAAACATCTAGTGTAAGTACTTAAATTTGTGTTTATATTAGCTTCCTGTAATCCCCTTTATAGCTGCACTCCCTGGAAAATGCCTTGAGCCAGTTACAACTATATTACACTGCACAGTCTGTCATTCTGATATTGTGACCATGCTGACAGGACAGGATAGCACAGGGATGATCTCGTCAAGATGCTGCTGGTTTTTTCATTGTCCAATTGGCTGGCACAGGGACAGATCCTTGACCAAGCTGTGCTGCTTGAAGGGAGAATATTGCAATAATAATAATTTCAGTCATTATTGATGTTTTTACCTGAAAGTAATGCGTGATATGCTCTTCACATTTTCATAAGCTTGCTATTTCTTTTTTTGTATTTTAGTAAATAAAGCAATTTGTAGAATAGCCACTAGAGAGAGTGCTCACAGACTCAGTGTTTTAACTGTACTGTAAGTTAGGGGCTTGGCTTTGCTGTCTCGCAGCTAGGGATTACCTACGCTCGGTACAAATCCATTTTGGCAGAACCTGTTAAAAATTGTCACGGAATTGCCTCCCTGCTGGCCCAGTCTTCTGAGTCTAGGGTATTCCCTGCCCCACAACTGTACGTACACAAGGGGGCAAGGATACTCATGATTTCATTGGCCTAATATGATCAAATGGACATAATAGATCATTGACATTTACTGAACATGGCCATTTTAGGTCAATAACATTGAGCAAACATGGCCATATTAGCTTTATATTTGCAGAATAACACCTGATAAAGGGCTCAGTGACTCAGTGCTTTAACTGCACTGAAAGTCAGAGGCTTGGAGTTATTGTCTTGCAGCCAGGGATGTACTGGGTTTGGTACAAAACCAGTTTGACAAAATCTGTAAGAATCTGTCAAAAGATTGCATTCCCCTCCGGGCCAATCGACCCAGGCTAGGGCTTTCTCTGCCCCACAGCTGCACGTACGCAAAGGGGCATGGATGCTCATAATGTCATTAGTCTAATATGGCCAAATGGCCATATTAGATCAATTACATTGACCAAACATGGCCATATTAGATCAATAACAGTGATCAAATATGGCCATATTATGTATATATTTGTAAAATAGCCACAGGATGGAACACTCAGTGACTCAGTGCTTTAAATGCACTGGAAGTCAGAGGCTTGGCTTTACTGTCTTGCAGCTAGGGATGAGTGGATTTGGTACAAAACCAGTTTGGCAGATCCTGTAAGAATCTGTCACAAGATCGCATCCCCACTGGCCCAATCATCTCAGGCTAGAGCATTGTCTGCCCCACAGCACTTGTATGCAAAGAGGCATGGATACTCATGATGTCACTGAGCCAATTTGGTCATATTAGGTGAATAACATCACAAGAATCCCTTTCCCCTTTGCGTAGGTGAACCTGCATGGCTGGGAATGTCCTATCCAGCAGGGATATTCATATGACAGTTTCATGAAGGGGTTTTAACGAACAGGGTTTTAACCAAACCCAGTTCATTCCTACAGGTAGCAGTGATTGAGTTGAAGGAAATAAATGTTTTCACAGTTGCATGTATTTCAGCTGTGTATTTAGCTGTTTGCCATGAGTTCAGCTTTAATATTCAAAGAATCCGCTCAAGGTGTGACCCAGATCATTAACACTGGCACCTTGTGTTTATGTGCACTTTTTTTGTTTGTTTCCTTGTTTAGTGTCTGCTTCATTTGCACACCTGAAGACACAGTTAAAATATCCCCAATAGGGTTTCAGAGATTAGAGGTTAGTACATGCATTTCGTGGTGTCCCATTGTTCTTTCTTTCCTTTTTCCTACTGATCTGGCAATATGAAATAAGCTGAAGGTACTTTAATGGAGGTCCAAGGTCAACCAGTAAACCCGCACCTTGACATTCCCTGTAGAGCTCTGTATTAAAGTTTGTTTTACAGAACACTGTCTCACTTACTTTTTTCATTACAATGGTCTCAGTCACATGGCATAGAAAAGTCACCAGGGATATTCTAGGGCACACAATAAATGGATGTGGTTTCATTGTTGATAATTAAACACTTATATATTGTTCTAAGCCGCCTTGAGCACACTGGCAGGCTGTGGTTGACCTGCACTGGTCCGCCTGAAATTTCTTTAAATACCTTGTGGTATGCATAAAGTGATAGCAAGCTCAACCTTTTACTACTGCAGTTACGGTTTTAATGAAATGAATTTAATAGTCAGAAAGTAATTGATGATGCTCTACCTCAGCGGATTTTAAAGACAATACTAACCAAACAGCTAAACATTTTGTTAAAATATATATGGAGGAACTATTACTGACCCAGTTGGATTTTCTGAAAAGATTCTCAGAAGACTCCAATTTCTATCTGGAGGTAGCGTAGCTAACCTATCAGGCAGAGGTTAAATGTGTGATAATGTCTTGTTTTACTTAAAATACTGTATATGTATACTTTTCTGGAAAAATATACTAGAAGCAGGGCAACACTCTTTGAGAGCCAGTTGCTACCTGTTGTTGACAAGTGAGAGGCAAATTCAGAGAGACCTATGTGAGACCCAAAATAGGTCTTCATTACCCTTTTCTTTATTATTATTAATATATATATATACATATATATATATATATATATATATATATATATATACACACACAGAAAGAAAACATAAACAGGTAAAAGGGTAAAGTGAAAATGTAAAATGCAAAGTACGCAAATAGCAATCAAATACAAAAAAAAGCACAATCACAAGTTTTGAACATTAAATGAAAGCTACTGGAAATGCCAAAGTTCCCCCTTCCCAATTCTACTTCAGAATTTTTTAATTGCCATCAAAATCAATTTTGTGATATTTCTTTGCTTGTGATACTGGTTACAGCACTACTGCCTATCCTGCAGGACCATATTCAAGCAGATTCCAAAGGCCTTAGCCATTTCCAAAAATTTCTAAAGATTTACCAACTCTTTTCTAATTATGTGGAACTCTCCGACACTTGTCCACAAAAGAACAAAACAGGGTGCACTCTCCTCCTTTGACTTCTGCACGAGGAGAGTGTGCCCTTTTTTGTTCTTTTCTGCTAGCATCGAGATTCCCCGATCTACCAAGGGCGGCACCTCAGCAAGTCCAAGATTCCATTTTGAGTGCAGCAAGAGTGATTTGAGCACCGGTTTCTGGTTACTGTTGGATTTTTTACATTACAGGTAGACCTAGAACAATAGAAACAACCAAATAAGTCTATATGACAGGATGAAAGGGGCAGGGGTGCAGGTAGCCAAAAGGTTACATAATTAATAAATAGGTGAGTTAGAGGACATTTACTTCAATTTAATGAATGTAGGCTGGCAAATTTAGGGCTCCAGATATGGTCGGAAGATAGAAGAGTAGATGGAAGATAAAATTGTAGCAAGTCCAGCTGGAGGTCTACAGACACCAAAAGAAACTCCCAACCACTTCCTGGAAATTATTTTGACTGCTTGGAAGTCTTAGCAGTTTAGGGGTCTTTGATCAATTTGGCATGGTAGTTTGTAGATCAGGATGTGCCTGTGGGTCAGTTTGGAGGTTGTCCCTAAGGCAGTGTGGTACTGCTGGCTGCCTAATGTACTATTTTACCAAAAATAGGAAATAATATTGAAATAATATTAAGTTTGGTTGTGCGACATAAAAAAAATTGCAACTGCCAAGGCCCAAGGTCTCTGCTTTCAGATAATATATAATTTTTGCAGGGTTTACAGTAATATCTATGAACAAAAAATACAGAATTTAATTGAAAAGTTTAGAGATTGCCCCAATAGACGAATGGGTAAAGTGCTTCCAGCAACACCTCATCTCACAAAGGCCCTTGTAGCCTCCCATAAGCTGCACCAGTTTAACCACGTCAGCTTTTGCAAGTGTTTTTTAATGCGTGACCTTTTTTTCCTGGCTTCCACTGTTGCTAGGTATCCTGACAGCTGCTCAAATTCCAGAACAGAGCTGCAGAGGAAAAAAGGCTATGTGCAAAGAAAATCTACAATGGTCAATACTAGAGATGAGCGAATTATTCAAAAATTTGATTCGGCTGATTCGCCGAATTTGTGGAATAAATTTGATTTGAATTTAACTTATAAAAAGGGTTTCTAGGCTTCAGAGAGCCTTTATATTAGTGCAGAACACTGTACCTTTAATTTAAATGCCCTTGGAGTCTGCTGGGGAAGAGAAATAATACTGTCAGTCAGTATGACATGCAGATGAGTGCCGTCGATCTTAGAATCACCGCACACTTCACTCATTTGGGCAGTCACGGGGCCAAAACCAGAGTGTGGAGCCACAGTGTGGCGGTGGAGGCAGCAGCAATGAGAGGCCATACAGCACCCTATGACAAAATGGAACCCACCAGCAGTGTGAGGAGACCTGAAAGTGGCACATGGCAGAGTGTGGCGATGGAGACAGCAGCAATGGGAGGCTGTACAGGGACCCATGAGACACTCTGGACCTGGCAGCAGCATGAGGAGGCGGTACAGGGGCCCATGGCAAGAAGAAGAAGAAGAAGAAGAAGAAGAGGAAGAAGTAGGATGAGGAAGAAGAAGAAGAAGAAGTAGGATGAGGATGAAGAAGAAGAAGAAGACGAAGAAGAAGTAGGATGAGGATGAAGAAGAAGAAGAAGAAGTAGGATGAGGATGAAGAAGAAGTAGGATGAGGGTGAAGAAGAAGTAGGATGAGGATGAAGAAGAAGAAGAAGAAGAAGTAGGATGAGGATGAAGAAAAAAAAGAAGAAGAAGAAGTAGGATGAGGATGAAGAAGAAGAAGTAGGATAAGGATGAAGAAGAAGAAGAAGACGAAGAAGAAGTAGGATGAGGATGATGAAGAAGAAGAAGAAGAAGTAGGATGAGGATGAAGAAGAAGAAGAAGAAGTAGGATGAGGATGAAGAAGAAGAAGAAGAAGAAGAAGAAGTAGGGTGAGGATGAAGAAGAAGAAGAAGAAGAAGTAGGGTGAGGATGAAGAAGAAGAAGAAGTAGGATGAGGATGAAGAAGAAGAAGAAGAAGAAGAAGTAGGATGAGGATGAAGAAGAAGAAGAAGTAGGATGAGGATGAAGAAGAAGAAGAAGAAGACAAAGAAGAAGTAGGATGAGGATGAAGAAGAAGAAGACAAAGAAGAAGTAGGATGAGGATGAAGAAGAAGAAGAAGAAGTAGGATGAGGATAAAGAAGAAGAAGAAGAAGAAGAAGAAGAAGTAGGATGAGGATGAAGAAGAAGAAGAAGTAGGATGAGGATGAAGAAGAAGAAGAAGAAGAAGAAGAAGTAGGATGAGGATGAAGAAGAGGAAGAAGAAGAAGAAGAAGGATGAGGATGAAGAAGAAGAAGAAGAAGAAGTAGAAGGAGGATGAAGAAGAAGAAGAAGAAGTAGGATGAGGATGAAGAAGAAGAAGTAGGATGAGGATGAAGAAGAAGAAGAAGAAGTAGGATGAGGATGAAGAAGAAGAAGATGAAGAAGTAGGATGAGGATGAAGAAGAAGACAAAGAAGTAGGATGAGGATGAAGAAGAAGAAGAAGAAGAAGTAGGATGAGGATGAAGAAGAAAAAGTAGGATGAGGATGAAGAAGAAGAAGAAGTAGGATGAGGATGAAGAAGAAGAAGACGAAGAAGAAGTAGGATGAGGATGAAGAAGAAGAAGAAGAAGAAGTAGGATGAGGATGAAGAAGAAGAAGATGAAGAAGAAGTAGGATGAGGATGAAGAAGAAGAAGAAGAAGAAGAAGTAGGATGAGGATGAAGTAGAAGAAGTAGGATGAAGAAGAAGAAGAAGAAGTAGGATGAGGATGAAGAAGAAGAAGAAGTAGGATGAGGATGAAGAAGAAGAAGAAAAAGTAGGATGAGGATGAAGAAGAAGAAGTAGGATGAGGATGAAGAAGAAGAAGAAGAAGAAGTAGGATGAGGATGAAGAAGAAGAAGAAGAAGAAGTAGGATGAGGATGAAGAAGAAGAAGAAGTAGGATGAGGATGAAGAAGAAGAAGAAGAAGAAGAAGTAGGATGAGGATGAAGAAGAAGAAGTAGGATGAGGATGAAGAAGAAGAAGTAGGATGAGGATGAAGAAGAAGAAGAAGAAGAAGAAGTAGGATGAGGATGAAGAAGAAGAAGAAGAAGAAGAAGAAGAAGTAGGATAAGGATGATGAAGAAGAAGAAGAAGTAGGATGAGGATGAAGAAGAAAAAGTAGGATGAGGATGAAGAAGAAGAAGAAGTAGGATGAGGATGAAGAAGAAGAAGACGAAGAAGAAGTAGGATGAGGATGAAGAAGAAGAAGAAGAAGAAGTAGGATGAGGATGAAGAAGAAGAAGATGAAGAAGAAGTAGGATGAGGATGAAGAAGAAGAAGAAGAAGTAGGATGAGGATGAAGTAGAAGTAGGATGAAGAAGAAGAAGAAGAAGTAGGATGAGGATGAAGAAGAAGAAGTAGGATGAGGATGAAGAAGAAGAAGTAGGATGAGGATGAAGAAGAAGAAGAAGTAGGATGAGGATGAAGAAGAAGAAGAAGTAGGATGAGGATGAAGAAGAAGAAGAAGAAGTAGGATGAGGATGAAGAAGAAGAAGTAGGATGAGGATGAAGAAGAAGAAGTAGGATGAGGATGAAGAAGAAGAAGAAGAAGAAGAAGTAGGATGAGGATGAAGAAGAAGAAGAAGAAGAAGAAGTAGGATAAGGATGATGAAGAAGAAGAAGAAGTAGGATGAGGATGAAGAAGAAGAAGAAGAACAAGGATGAGGATGAGGATGAAGAAGAAGAAGAAGGATGAGGATGAGGAAGAAGAAGAAGAAGAAGTAGGATGAGGATGAAGAAGAAGAAGAAGAAGGATGAGGATGATGAAGAAGAAGAAGAAGTAGGATGAGGATGAAGAAGAATTCCAGTGCAGCAAAAAGTGTATCTTCAGAGAGCTCCGCTATTTCTGACAGTTCTCTGACAGTTCCTTCACATTTACAGCGGTTGAAACATTGTATCTATTTGTTTCCAAATAAAAACATCTGTATCCTAAATGGAAACAAATAGATACAATGTTTCAACTGCTGTAAATGTGAAGGAACTGTCAGAGAACTGTCAGAAATAGCGGAGCTCTCTGCAGGGACACTTTTTGCCGGCTGTAGAAGGGATGAAAATCGGCCGATCGGGGAAAATTCGATTCGCGCATCCGAAGTTTGCTAATATTCGGATTCGACGTGAATCGAATTTTTCCTAAAATTCGAAACGAATTCCACTTCGCCAGGTTCGATTCGCTCATCTCTAGTCAATACATGATTTTTTTAATTACACAGAAACAAGGTGATATCAAAAAGTTTCTAGACTATTTTTGTAACACGCCAACATATGGCAACACAAGGTTGCACGCACAGTCTCAGAGAGCACTGACCTTCATAAATCAGTGTTCCAAAAGACATCATCCTGTGTACATAGGGAGCTGTGCAACTGGTGCTGTTCTGACCATGTGCATTACCAAGTCTGTTATTTCATCATGCACAGCAAGTTAGAGCAAAGAGCGAACGTTAAATTCTGCATGAAACTGGGCAAATCTGCCACAGAAACATTTGATATGATTTAGCAAGTTTACAGTGATGCTGCAATGCGTCATTCGAGGTGTTTTGAGTGGCACGTGCTATTCAGGAGCAGAAGTACATCACTGGAAGATGATGAGAGATCAGGCAGGCCATCAACAAGCTCAACCCCTGAAAATGTCAAAACTATTTGGCATCTTGTACATGATGATTAGAGATGAGCGAATCGAAGTATCCGAAGTGGAATTCGAGTCGAATATCGGAAAAATTTCGATTCGTGCCGAATCCGAAAAACAGCCTAATTCGGACGCGCGAATCGAAATTTTTCCGAAAATGGCGGCTGACATGTGCGGCGACGGAGCGGGGATGTCGGGGAAGGCGCGCAGACAAGGCGCGCTGCCCCATAATGCATTCCTCAACGACATGTGATCGCATCAGCCAATCAGCAGCCAGCCAGCCAGCACTGTGTAATGGTCGAGGTATATATAGCGGCCATTTTGGAAATCTTCATTTGCCTGCAGTCATTGAACAGAGGCAGACCGCTCTGTACTAGGGACAGGGACAGAGTTAGGGCCACAGAAACGAGAATTGGGGACAGAGAGAAGTTACTTAGGGACAGAGAACCATTACTCAGGGACACAGACTTGTTAATGAGGGCCACAGAATGGTTATTTAGGGACAAAGAAACGCTAGTTAGGGCCACAGAA
Organism: Staurois parvus; assembly: GCF_062004578.1. Lineage (NCBI taxonomy): Eukaryota > Metazoa > Chordata > Amphibia > Anura > Ranidae > Staurois > Staurois parvus. The sequence goes on from NW_028318512.1 coordinate 1,036,247, forward strand.
TTCATACTCAGGGACAGACAGAATTTTCACTCAGTGCCAGAGAATTGTTACTTAGGGCCACAGAAACGTTATTAGGGCCACAGAATTTTTACTCAGGGACAGACAGAATTGTTACTGAGTGCCAGAGAATTGTTACTCAGGGACAGACAGAATTGTTACTGAGTGCCAGAGAATTCTTACTCAGGGCCACAGAATTCATTCTCAGGGACAGACAGAATTGTTACTCAGGGACAGACAGAATTGTTACTGAGTGCCAGAGAATTGTTACTCAGGGACAGACAGAATTGTTACTGAGTGCCAGAGAATTGTTACTCAGGGACAGACAGAATTGTTACTGAGTGCCAGAGAATTGTTACTCGCACAGACACAAAATTGTTACTTGCACAGACACAGAATTGTTACTCGCACAGACACAGAATTGTTACTGAGTGCCAGAGAATTGTTACTCAGGGACAGACAGAATTGTTACTGAGTGCCAGAGAATTGTTACTCAGGGACAGACAGAATTGTTACTGAGTGCCAGAGAATTGTTACTCAGGGACAGACAGAATTGTTACTGAGTGCCAGAGAATTGTTACTCAGGGACAGACAGAATTGTTACTGAGTGCCAGAGAATTGTTACTCGCACAGACACAAAATTGTTACTTGCACAGACACAGAATTGTTACTCGCACAGACACAGAATTGTTACTCAGGGCCACAGAATTCATACTCAGGGACAGACAGAATTGTTACTGAGTGCCAGAGAATTGTTACTCAGGGACAGACAGAATTGTTACTGAGTGCCAGAGAATTGTTACTCAGGGACAGACAGAATTGTTACTGAGTGCCAGAGAATTGTTACTCAGGGACAGACAGAATTGTTACTGAGTGCCAGAGAATTGTTACTCGCACAGACACAAAATTGTTACTTGCACAGACACAGAATTGTTACTCGCACAGACACAGAATTGTTACTCAGGGCCACAGAATTCATACTCAGGGACAGACAGAATTGTTACTGAGTGCCAGAGAATTGTTACTCAGGGACAGACAGAATTGTTACTGAGTGCCAGAGAATTGTTACTCAGGGACAGACAGAATTGTTACTGAGTGCCAGAGAATTGTTACTCGCACAGACACAAAATTGTTACTTGCACAGACACAGAATTGTTACTCGCACAGACACAGAATTGTTACTCAGGGCCACAGAATTCATACTCAGGGACAGACAGAATTGTTACTGAGTGCCAGAGAATTGTTACTCAGGGACAGACAGAATTGTTACTGAGTGCCAGAGAATTGTTACTCAGGGACAGACAGAATTGTTACTGAGTGCCAGAGAATTGTTACTCAGGGACAGACAGAATTGTTACTGAGTGCCAGAGAATTGTTACTCAGGGACAGACAGAATTGTTACTGAGTGCCAGAGAATTGTTACTCGCACAGACACAAAATTGTTACTTGCACAGACACAGAATTGTTACTCGCACAGACACAGAATTGTTACTCAGGGCCACAGAATTCATACTCAGGGACAGACAGAATTGTTACTGAGTGCCAGAGAATTGTTACTCAGGGACAGACAGAATTGTTACTGAGTGCCAGAGAATTGTTACTCAGGGACAGACAGAATTGTTACTGAGTGCCAGAGAATTGTTACTCGCACAGACACAAAATTGTTACTTGCACAGACACAGAATTGTTACTCGCACAGACACAGAATTGTTACTCGCACAGACACAGAATTGTTACTCAGGGCCACAGAATTCATACTCAGGGACAGACAGAATTGTTACTGAGTGCCAGAGAATTGTTACTCAGGGACACCTAATCGTTGAATTAAATAGTATGTCAGACAACATGCAGAGGAGTGGCAGAGGAGGCAATGTTTTAGGAGCGAGCAGACGTGGCAGCAGAGGAAGGGGTCGAGGCAGCAGTATTCGCAGCCAGAGGCCAGTGCTCCCGGTGTCATCCAGCGGTCGTGTCTCCACCGACAACCCTGCCGTCATTGATTGGTTGGCTCGGTCGTCTTCCTCTTCCCAGGTCACCTCTGACACCTACAGCCAACGGTCGGTGGGTACGTCAGACACAACCGTTAGTTGGCATGGCCCGGGAGCAAGCCCACTGAAATCACGTGTCCTCTACCTGCCCCTGTCCTTTGCTGTTCCCTCACCAAGCGAAGTATCGCATGCTGTGGGCTCAGCCCCACTGTACAGTGAGGAAGAGCTAACAGAGGGCGGTCAGGAACGGGGGGAGACATCGGCCTTTTCAGCAGCCAAGCGAACAAGTACTGGCGAGGAGAGTGGCTCGGTAGCCGGTCTAGAGACAGGTCTGTCTCCTGACCCAGACGCAGCCGAGGGGGCTAGTAGTGAGGCGGAGACCCTACTTGATGATGAGGAGGTTGATCGCACTTGGCAGCCTCGTCGTCATCAGGCAATTTCTTCCGCATCATCAGGAGAAGAGGGTGGCAGCTTGGCAGCGAGCAAAACAGTCGGTGGGTTGCCCAGGAGACAGCAGCAGGGTCGCATCAGTGTCAGTGGAGCCAAACGTCCACGGAGTAGAGCACCAGCTCCACTGCAGCCTACCACCACGGCCAGTAGTGGTGCCGGTGCGCACGGAGGAAGTAGCAGTCAGCCAGTGAAGAGTAGCGGGGGCAAAGTTTCCTACTCGGTGGTGTGGCAATTTTTCCTCAAGCCGCCCGAGGAAGTAAACGTAGCCGTATGTCGACTATGTGGCCAGAAATGCAAGCGTGGCCAGGGGGCCCATGTTGGGACTACAGCGTTGCGTCAGCATATGCAGCGTCACCATTCGGTGGCCTGGGAAAACCGTGATAAACATACGGCGGTTCTGCCTGCCCCAGCCCCCGCTCCATCACCCGCTCCGTTACTTGCTCCGTCACCCGACGTCGTCAATCGCCCTCTATCAGCCAGTCAAGGCTCCAACACCTCTGCTGAGGGGAGTTGTCGCTCGTTGGCATCTTCCGCTCGTTCAGATGCTCCTTCTCCTGCTACTCCTCTTCTCGGATTCCGTCAACAGTCTTTCTTGGAATCCGTATCCAAGAGACAACAGTTTGCGAGCACGCACCCGACGGTGCATTATTGAGTGAAATGGGTGGTTTTTCCACTCAGCGGACAGGAGTGGAGGAGCAGGAGCATCTGGTAGAGGAGGAGGAGGAGGAGACAGAGGACCCAGACGCACCGTGGCAGTATGCTGTGGAGATGGAGGCAGGGAGTCCCTCGCATTCCTTGGCACAAATGGCCCATAGCATGCTCGGTTGCTTGCGTAGCGACAGCCGAATAATAACCATCAGACAGAGGGATGACTTTTGGCTGTCCACCTTGTTGGACCCTCGCTACCGGTCCAAAATGGTGGCCTTTTTCACACCTGCTGAGAGGGAGGCCAAAATTACGTACTATAAAAACCACCTATGTAGTCAGTTGGTCTCTGCCTTTGTGCGCCAACGTCCATCCTCAGACACTGTGGGCCCTGTGCGCTCGCGTTCCGCTGGCATGGCAGCAGGGGAGGGGTGGGGTGGTAGGAGCAGTGGCAGCTCCACCAGCAGTGGCTGCCTCAGTCTGCAGTCGATGATGAGTAGCTTTCTTCACCAGCGCAGTGAGGAAACTACTAACCAGCCGCAGCAGCAGCAGCAGCATCAGGTGGACCTGGAGCAGGAGCTCAAACAACAGGCTTGGGCCTACTTGGACAGCACCCTGCCAACCGAGGTAGACAATCCCCTTGACTACTGGGCAACGAAACTTGACCTTTGGCCCCAACTAGCTGAATTTGCCCTTGCCCGGCCAGTAGCGTGGCATCGGAGCGCGTGTTTAGTGCGGCAGGAGGTATTGTAACTCCGCGGAGGACACGACTGTCCACCCAAAGTGTGGAGAGACTCACGTTTGTGAAAATGAATCAGGCGTGGATTAGTCTGGATTTCAAACCACCAGTTCCTGACACAACTGACTAAATCCGCCATGAATCATGCCTCAAACATGTGCCACTTTCAGGTCTCCTCACACTGCTGGTGTGTTTAATTTTTTGACATAGGGTGCTGGCAGATTACGGGCCTCCTATAGCTGCTGCCAGGCCCCTAATCTGCCATAGGCCCCTATATACCGCCTCCTCATGCTGCTGCTAGGTCCAGAGTCTCTCATGGGTCCCTGTACGGCCTCCCATTGCTGCTGTCTCCATCGCCACACTCTGCTGCCATGTGCCACTTTCAGGTCTCTTCACACTGCTGGTGTGCTAAATTTTTTGACATAGGGTGCAGGCAGATTACGGGCCTCACATAGCTGCTGCCAGGCCCCTAATCTGCCATGGGCCCCTATAAACCGCCTCCTCATGCTGCTGCCAAGTCTAGAGTCTCTCATGGGTCCCTGTACGGCCTCCCATTGCTGCTGTCTCCATCGCCACACTCTGCTGCCATGTGCCACTTTCAGGTCTCTTCACACTGCTGGTGTGTTAAATTTTTTGACATAGGGTGCAGGCAGATTACGGGCCTCACATAGCTGCTGCCAGGCCCCTAATCTGCCATGGGCCCCTATATACCGCCTCCTCATGCTGCTGCCAAGTCCAGAGTCTCTCATGGGTCCCTGTACGGCCTCCCATTGCTGCTGTCTCCATCGCCACACTCTGCTGCCATGTGCCACTTTCAGGTCTCTTCACACTGCTGGTGTGTTAAATTTTTTGACATAGGGTGCAGGCAGATTACGGGCCTCACATAGCTGCTGCCAGGCCCCTAATCTGCCATGGGCCCCTATAAACCGCCTCCTCATGCTGCTGCCAAGTCTAGAGTCTCTCATGGGTCCCTGTACGGCCTCCCATTGCTGCTGTCTCCATCGCCACACTCTGCTGCCATGTGCCACTTTCAGGTCTCTTCACACTGCTGGTGTGTTTAATTTTTTGACATAGGGTGCTGCAAGATAACGGGCCTCACATAGCTGCTGCCAGGCCCCTAATCTGCCATGGGCCCCTATATACCGCCTCCTCATGCTGCTGCCAAGTCCAGAGTCTCTCATGGGTCCCTGTACGGCCTCCCATTGCTGCTGTCTCCATCGCCACACTCTGCTGCCATGTGCCACTTTCAGGTCTCTTCACACTGCTGGTGTGTTAAATTTTTTGACATAGGGTGCAGGCAGATTACGGGCCTCACATAGCTGCTGCCAGGCCCCTAATCTGCCATGGGCCCCTATAAACCGCCTCCTCATGCTGCTGCCAAGTCTAGAGTCTCTCATGGGTCCCTGTACGGCCTCCCATTGCTGCTGTCTCCATCGCCACACTCTGCTGCCATGTGCCACTTTCAGGTCTCTTCACACTGCTGGTGTGTTAAATTTTTTGACATAGGGTGCAGGCAGATTACGGGCCTCACATAGCTGCTGCCAGGCCCCTAATCTGCCATGGGCCCCTATAAACCGCCTCCTCATGCTGCTGCCAAGTCTAGAGTCTCTCATGGGTCCCTGTACGGCCTCCCATTGCTGCTGTCTCCATCGCCACACTCTGCTGCCATGTGCCACTTTCAGGTCTCTTCACACTGCTGGTGTGTTTAATTTTTTGACATAGGGTGCTGCAAGATAACGGGCCTCACATAGCTGCTGCCAGGCCCCTAATCTGCCATGGGCCCCTATATACCGCCTCCTCATGCTGCTGCCAAGTCCAGAGTCTCTCATGGGTCCCTGTACGGCCTCCCATTGCTGCTGTCTCCATCGCCACACTCTGCTGCCATGTGCCACTTTCAGGTCTCTTCACACTGCTGGTGTGTTAAATTTTTTGACATAGGGTGCAGGCAGATTACGGGCCTCACATAGCTGCTGCCAGGCCCCTAATCTGCCATGGGCCCCTATAAACCGCCTCCTCATGCTGCTGCCAAGTCTAGAGTCTCTCATGGGTCCCTGTACGGCCTCCCATTGCTGCTGTCTCCATCGCCACACTCTGCTGCCATGTGCCACTTTCAGGTCTCTTCACACTGCTGGTGTGTTTAATTTTTTGACATAGGGTGCTGCAAGATAACGGGCCTCACATAGCTGCTGCCAGGCCCCTAATCTGCCATGGGCCCCTATATACCGCCTCCTCATGCTGCTGCCAAGTCCAGAGTCTCTCATGGGTCCCTGTACGGCCTCCCATTGCTGCTGTCTCCATCGCCACACTCTGCTGCCATGTGCCACTTTCAGGTCTCTTCACACTGCTGGTGTGTTAAATTTTTTGACATAGGGTGCAGGCAGATTACGGGCCTCACATAGCTGCTGCCAGGCCCCTAATCTGCCATGGGCCCCTATAAACCGCCTCCTCATGCTGCTGCCAAGTCTAGAGTCTCTCATGGGTCCCTGTACGGCCTCCCATTGCTGCTGTCTCCATCGCCACACTCTGCTGCCATGTGCCACTTTCAGGTCTCTTCACACTGCTGGTGTGTTAAATTTTTTGACATAGGGTGCAGGCAGATTACGGGCCTCACATAGCTGCTGCCAGGCCCCTAATCTGCCATGGGCCCCTATATACCGCCTCCTCATGCTGCTGCCAAGTCCAGAGTCTCTCATGGGTCCCTGTACGGCCTCCCATTGCTGCTGTCTCCATCGCCACACTCTGCTGCCATGTGCCACTTTCAGGTCTCTTCACACTGCTGGTGTGTTTAATTTTTTGACATAGGGTGCTGCAAGATAACGGGCCTCACATAGCTGCTGCCAGGCCCCTAATCTGCCATGGGCCCCTATATACCGCCTCCTCATGCTGCTGCCAAGTCCAGAGTCTCTCATGGGTCCCTGTACGGCCTCCCATTGCTGCTGTCTCCATCGCCACACTCTGCTGCCATGTGCCACTTTCAGGTCTCTTCACACTGCTGGTGTGTTAAATTTTTTGACATAGGGTGCAGGCAGATTACGGGCCTCACATAGCTGCTGCCAGGCCCCTAATCTGCCATGGGCCCCTATATACCGCCTCCTCATGCTGCTGCCAAGTCTAGAGTCTCTCATGGGTCCCTGTACGGCCTCCCATTGCTGCTGTCTCCATCGCCACACTCTGCTGCCATGTGCCACTTTCAGGTCTCTTCACACTGCTGGTGTGTTAAATTTTTTGACATAGGGTGCAGGCAGATTACGGGCCTCACATAGCTGCTGCCAGGCCCCTAATCTGCCATGGGCCCCTATATACCGCCTCCTCATGCTGCTGCCAAGTCCAGAGTCTCTCATGGGTCCCTGTACGGCCTCCCATTGCTGCTGTCTCCATCGCCACACTCTGCTGCCATGTGCCACTTTCAGGTCTCTTCACACTGCTGGTGTGTTTAATTTTTTGACATAGGGTGCTGCAAGATAACGGGCCTCACATAGCTGCTGCCAGGCCCCTAATCTGCCATGGGCCCCTATATACCGCCTCCTCATGCTGCTCCAAGTCCAGAGTCTCTCATGGGTCCCTGTACGGCCTCCCATTGCTGCTGTCTCCATCGCCACACTCTGCTGCCATGTGCCACTTTCAGGTCTCTTCACACTGCTGGTGTGTTTAATTATTTGACATAGGGTGCTGCAAGATAACGGGCCTCACATAGCTGCTGCCAGGCCCCTAATCTGCCATGGGCCCCTATATACCGCCTCCTCATGCTGCTGCCAAGTCCAGAGTCTCTCATGGGTCCCTGTACGGCCTCCCATTGCTGCTGTCTCCATCGCCACACTCTGCTGCCATGTGCCACTTTCAGGTCTCTTCACACTGCTGGTGTGTTAAATTTTTTGACATAGGGTGCAGGCAGATTACGGGCCTCACATAGCTGCTGCCAGGCCCCTAATCTGCCATGGGCCCCTATATACCGCCTCCTCATGCTGCTGCCAAGTCTAGAGTCTGTCATGGGTCCCTGTACGGCCTCCCATTGCTGCTGTCTCCATCGCCACACTCTGCCATGTGCCACTTTCAGGTCTCTTCACACTGCTGGTGTGTTTAATTTTTTGACATAGGGTGCAGGCAGATTACGGGCCTCACATAGCTGCTGCCAGGCCCCTAATCTGCCATGGGCCCCTATATACCGCCTCCTCATGCTGCTGCCAAGTCCAGAGTCTCTCATGGGTCCCTGTACGGCCTCCCATTGCTGCTGTCTCCATCGCCACACTCTGCTGCCATGTGCCACTTTCAGGTCTCTTCACACTGCTGGTGTGTTAAATTTTTTGACATAGGGTGCAGGCAGATTACGGGCCTCACATAGCTGCTGCCAGGCCCCTAATCTGCCATGGGCCCCTATAAACCGCCTCCTCATGCTGCTGCCAAGTCCAGAGTCTCTCATGGGTCCCTGTACGGCCTCCCATTGCTGCTGTCTCCATCGCCACACTCTGCTGCCATGTGCCACTTTCAGGTCTCCTTCACACTGCTGGTGTGTTAAATTTTTTGACATAGGGTGCAGGCAGATTACGGGCCTCACATAGCTGCTGCCAGGCCCCTAATCTGCCATGGGCCCCTATAAACCGCCTCCTCATGCTGCTGCCAAGTCTAGAGTCTCTCATGGGTCCCTGTACGGCCTCCCATTGCTGCTGTCTCCATCGCCACACTCTGCTGCCATGTGCCACTTTCAGGTCTCTTCACACTGCTGGTGTGTTAAATTTTTTGACATAGGGTGCTGCAAGATAACGGGCCTCACATAGCTGCTGCCAGGCCCCTAATCTGCCATGGGCCCCTATATACCGCCTCCTCATGCTGCTGCCAAGTCCAGAGTCTCTCATGGGTCCCTGTACGGCCTCCCATTGCTGCTGTCTCCATCGCCACACTCTGCTGCCATGTGCCACTTTCAGGTCTCTTCACACTGCTGGTGTGTTTAATTTTTTGACATAGGGTGCTGCAAGATAACGGGCCTCACATAGCTGCTGCCAGGCCCCTAATCTGCCATGGGCCCCTATATACCGCCTCCTCATGCTGCTGCCAAGTCCAGAGTCTCTCATGGGTCCCTGTACGGCCTCCCATTGCTGCTGTCTCCATCGCCACACTCTGCTGCCATGTGCCACTTTCAGGTCTCTTCACACTGCTGGTGTGTTAAATTTTTTGACATAGGGTGCAGGCAGATTACGGGCCTCACATAGCTGCTGCCAGGCCCCTAATCTGCCATGGGCCCCTATATACCGCCTCCTCATGCTGCTGCCAAGTCTAGAGTCTCTCATGGGTCCCTGTACGGCCTCCCATTGCTGCTGTCTCCATCGCCACACTCTGCTGCCATGTGCCACTTTCAGGTCTCTTCACACTGCTGGTGTGTTAAATTTTTTGACATAGGGTGCAGGCAGATTACGGGCCTCACATAGCTGCTGCCAGGCCCCTAATCTGCCATGGGCCCCTATATACCGCCTCCTCATGCTGCTGCCAAGTCCAGAGTCTCTCATGGGTCCCTGTACGGCCTCCCATTGCTGCTGTCTCCATCGCCACACTCTGCTGCCATGTGCCACTTTCAGGTCTCTTCACACTGCTGGTGTGTTTAATTTTTTGACATAGGGTGCTGCAAGATAACGGGCCTCACATAGCTGCTGCCAGGCCCCTAATCTGCCATGGGCCCCTATATACCGCCTCCTCATGCTGCTGCCAAGTCCAGAGTCTCTCATGGGTCCCTGTACGGCCTCCCATTGCTGCTGTCTCCATCGCCACACTCTGCTGCCATGTGCCACTTTCAGGTCTCTTCACACTGCTGGTGTGTTAAATTTTTTGACATAGGGTGCAGGCAGATTACGGGCCTCACATAGCTGCTGCCAGGCCCCTAATCTGCCATGGGCCCCTATATACCGCCTCCTCATGCTGCTGCCAAGTCTAGAGTCTGTCATGGGTCCCTGTACGGCCTCCCATTGCTGCTGTCTCCATCGCCACACTCTGCCATGTGCCACTTTCAGGTCTCTTCACACTGCTGGTGTGTTTAATTTTTTGACATAGGGTGCAGGCAGATTACGGGCCTCACATAGCTGCTGCCAGGCCCCTAATCTGCCATGGGCCCCTATATACCGCCTCCTCATGCTGCTGCCAAGTCCAGAGTCTCTCATGGGTCCCTGTACGGCCTCCCATTGCTGCTGTCTCCATCGCCACACTCTGCTGCCATGTGCCACTTTCAGGTCTCTTCACACTGCTGGTGTGTTAAATTTTTTGACATAGGGTGCAGGCAGATTACGGGCCTCACATAGCTGCTGCCAGGCCCCTAATCTGCCATGGGCCCCTATATACCGCCTCCTCATGCTGCTGCCAAGTCCAGAGTCTCTCATGGGTCCCTGTACGGCCTCCCATTGCTGCTGTCTCCATCGCCACACTCTGCTGCCATGTGCCACTTTCAGGTCTCCTTCACACTGCTGGTGTGTTAAATTTTTTGACATAGGGTGCTGCAAGATAACGGGCCTCACATAGCTGCTGCCAGGCCCCTAATCTGCCATGGGCCCCTATAAACCGCCTCCTCATGCTGCTGCCAAGTCTAGAGTCTCTCATGGGTCCCTGTACGGCCTCCCATTGCTGCTGTCTCCATCGCCACACTCTGCTGCCATGTGCCACTTTCAGGTCTCTTCACACTGCTGGTGTGTTAAATTTTTTGACATAGGGTGCAGGCAGATTACGGGCCTCACATAGCTGCTGCCAGGCCCCTAATCTGCCATGGGCCCCTATATACCGCCTCCTCATGCTGCTGCCAAGTCTAGAGTCTCTCATGGGTCCCTGTACGGCCTCCCATTGCTGCTGTCTCCATCGCCACACTCTGCTGCCATGTGCCACTTTCAGGTCTCTTCACACTGCTGGTGTGTTAAATTTTTTGACATAGGGTGCAGGCAGATTACGGGCCTCACATAGCTGCTGCCAGGCCCCTAATCTGCCATGGGCCCCTATATACCGCCTCCTCATGCTGCTGCCAAGTCTAGAGTCTGTCATGGGTCCCTGTACGGCCTCCCATTGCTGCTGTCTCCATCGCCACACTCTGCCATGTGCCACTTTCAGGTCTCTTCACACTGCTGGTGTGTTTAATTTTTTGACATAGGGTGCAGGCAGATTACGGGCCTCACATAGCTGCTGCCAGGCCCCTAATCTGCCATGGGCCCCTATATACCGCCTCCTCATGCTGCTGCCAAGTCCAGAGTCTCTCATGGGTCCCTGTACGGCCTCCCATTGCTGCTGTCTCCATCGCCACACTCTGCTGCCATGTGCCACTTTCAGGTCTCTTCACACTGCTGGTGTGTTAAATTTTTTGACATAGGGTGCAGGCAGATTACGGGCCTCACATAGCTGCTGCCAGGCCCCTAATCTGCCATGGGCCCCTATATACCGCCTCCTCATGCTGCTGCCAAGTCCAGAGTCTCTCATGGGTCCCTGTACGGCCTCCCATTGCTGCTGTCTCCATCGCCACACTCTGCTGCCATGTGCCACTTTCAGGTCTCCTTCACACTGCTGGTGTGTTAAATTTTTTGACATAGGGTGCAGGCAGATTACGGGCCTCACATAGCTGCTGCCAGGCCCCTAATCTGCCATGGGCCCCTATAAACCGCCTCCTCATGCTGCTGCCAAGTCTAGAGTCTCTCATGGGTCCCTGTACGGCCTCCCATTGCTGCTGTCTCCATCGCCACACTCTGCTGCCATGTGCCACTTTCAGGTCTCTTCACACTGCTGGTGTGTTAAATTTTTTGACATAGGGTGCAGGCAGATTACGGGCCTCACATAGCTGCTGCCAGGCCCCTAATCTGCCATGGGCCCCTATATACCGCCTCCTCATGCTGCTGCCAAGTCTAGAGTCTCTCATGGGTCCCTGTACGGCCTCCCATTGCTGCTGTCTCCATCGCCACACTCTGCTGCCATGTGCCACTTTCAGGTCTCTTCACACTGCTGGTGTGTTAAATTTTTTGACATAGGGTGCTGGCAGATTACGGGCCTCCCATTGCTGCTGCCAGACATGTAATCTGCCATGGGCCCCCTTACCGACTCCTCATGCTGTGACGTTGCAACAAGGTGTAATTCAACCCTACATATGTTAGACCGCCTTTACGAACAGCTAAAGGCCATCACAGATTTCCTGATGTTAAAAGCGGATAAAGGTACTCCCTGTGTAACTTAGATGTCAGCCATTGTCAGCTCATGTGTGACACCTGCGCTTGCTCAGGCCCTTTGAGGAGGCCACGCTATTCGTGAGTCGGCAGGACTATGGGATGAATGAGGTCAAATCGGCCATGGGCCCCCGTACCGCCTGTTCACGCTGATGCTGGTCCCACAGTGTGACCTGGGTCCCTGTACGGCCTCCCATTGCTTCCACTCTGCCATGTACCTCTTTGAAATCTCCTCACACTCCTGCGGTTGTCCATTTTGTCATAGGTTGCTGGCAGATTAGCGGCCTTCCATAGGTGCCGCCAGGCCCCATATCGACCATGGGCCCCCGTACCTCCTGGTCACGCTGCTGCTGAGCCCACAGTGTGACCTGGGTCCCTGTACGGCCTCCCATTGCTTCCACTCTGCCATGTGCCACTTTGAAATCTCCTCACACTCCTGCGGTTGTCCATTTTGTCATAGGTTGCTGGCAGATTACAGGCCTTCCATAGGTGCCACCAAGCCCCATATCGGCCATGGGCCCCCGTACCGCCTGGTCACGCTGCTGCTGGGCCCACAGTGTGACCTGGGTCCCTGTACCGCCTCCCATTGCTCCCACTCTGCCATGTGCCACTTTCAGGTCTCCTCACGCTCCTGCTGGTTTCCATTTTGTCATAGGTTGCTGTATGGCCTCCCATTGCTGCTGCCTCCACCGCCACACTGTGGCTCCAAACACTGGTTTTGGCCCCGTGACTGGCCAAAGGAGTGAAGTGTGCAGTGATTCTAAGATCGACGGCACTCATCTGCATGTCATACTGACAGACAGTATTATTTCTCTTCCCCAGCAGACTCCAAGGGCATTTAAATTAAAGGTACAGTGTTCTGCACTAATATTAAGTCTCTCTGAAGCCTAGAAACACCCTTTTTTAAGTTAAATTCACAGCGAATTTATTCGACTCGAATCGAATATTGTCCACGAATTCGCCGAATCAGTCGAATCGAATTTTTCATTTCTTCGCTCATCTCTAATGATGATCATCAGAGAATAATCCAAAGCATTGCTGCCATTGTCGGTGTGTCGTACAGAACAGTCCAGGCTATCTTCATATGTGATTTGAACATGCACGGTGTTGCTGCCGAGTTCATCCCCAGGCTGCTGATCCAGAAGCAGAAGGAACACCATGTCAAAGTCTGCCAAGAACTCTGTAAGCATGCTGTGGATGACTCGTCCTTCACGCCGAGGATCATTACCAGTGACAGGACTTGGGTGTGCAGGTTTCATACAGAAAGTCAAATTTGCTCTTTGTTCTAACTTGTTGTCCATGATGAAGTAGCAGACGTGGTAATGCACGTGGTCAGAATAGCACCAGTTGCACACCTCCAAATGTACACAGAACTATATCTTTTGGCACACTGACTTATGAAGGCCGGTGCTCCCTGTGACTGTGCATGCAGCCTTGTGCTGCCATCTGTTGACATGTTACAAAACTAGTCTCAAAACTTTTTGATACCACCTTGTATCAGTCATACCATTATGACCACTGACAGGTACAGTAAATAACATTGCTTATCTAGTTATAATGGTTTGCGAATGTGGGTGGGGTATATTAGGCATCAAGTGACCATTTTGTCTCTGAAATTGATGTGTTGAAGGCAGAACAAATGGGCAAGCGTCAGGATTTGAGTGACTTTGAAAAGGACTAAACTGTAATGGCTAGACTACTGGATCAGAGCAACTCCAAAACTACTGCTCCTATGGGATGATCCTGATCTTTAGTGGTCAGGACCAAAAGTGGTCCAAGAAAGGAAAACTGGTGACCCAATGACATTGTCATGGGTGGCCAATGCTTATCATGCACATGGGGAACAAAGGCTGGCCCTTGTAGTCCAATCCAATAGAAAAGCTACTGTAGCTCAGTTTGCTGAAAAAAATAGTGCTGGTTCTAATAGAAAGATGTCACAATGCACCACAGTTTGTTCTGTATGGGGTTGTGCAGTCTTAGACCGGTCACGGTGCCCATGCTGACCCTTGTCCACAGCCAAAGGTGCCTACAATGGGCACGTGAGCATCAGAACTGGAACATGGAGCAATGGAAGACGGTGTCTTTGAGGTGTCTCCAAAAACAAGTTCAATCCATGGAGGCTCCACCATGCAAATTACAGGACTTCAAGGAACTGTTACTGACGATTCGGTACCAGATGGCACAGCATACCTTCAAAGGTCTAGTGGATTCCATGCCTTGACGGGTCAGGGTCGCATTGGTGGCAAAAGGTAGACCTACTCAATGTTAGGTGGGTGTTCGTGTTATGGTGTGGTCATATTGTAATGGCTGATGTGTATTTCTGTCTCTCAAATGTGTTGTCTCTTTAAACAGAACAAATATGAATTATCTCACAGATAAAGTATTTATATTTTAAGTTTACAAGTAGCTTTTCACTAAATTTAATATATAAAGCCTCCACTATAAATTAGTTTTAGCTTTTGCTTTTTCTCCAGATGCCTAAAATTTCATGCTATATATCCACTGTCAGTGTATTTAGGAAACAATCTGTCAACCCATCAGCTGTGAATTAATGGCAGCTCGGCATCCTTTCCACAGTAATAAATTTCAGCAAAACTCATAAATTCCTTAAATTAATTTTAACTGGCAAGTTGGTCCAAATGTCATGATTTTTAAAAGAAATCACACAATGTTTGAAGACAGCATACAAGAATAATAAGAACAATCAGCCCATAGCATTTTAATATGTTGTCTTTATTAATTTAGATGCTAAAAAATGAAACTGTATTTTTCTGTTATTTATGTAAATATAAATTATTATATATAAATTTTTGTTGTCACCTATAACCAGTAGGTGGTGCCCTAAGCGAATCTAGAAAGCAGCCATAGTATCTTGTGCTCAGACCCAAATGGGTCCACTCCTAGCCTGCTAGAAAAGATGGTGCCATCTCAGCTGGTTGATTACCGCAGTCTGAAATAAGCACTCCAATCCTTAATTTGTAAATTAAAGCAGTCTTAAACCCAAAAGTAAACATTTATTATATTGCAGCTTACCATTTCATAGATGTGATGTTTGCATGTGTTTCCTTTTTTAGGCTTTCTTTCTTCTATTTTCATATGGCGATCCAGCCAGTAACTTTGTTGTTTTTCAGAAGCAAAATCTCTCCAGTAGAATGAATCAGTTTACATGAATGAGACAGATCATTTAACACTGGCAGGGGTGCTTACAGTGATCAGCTTTTATTTATTCATGTAAAACCTTTATCCCAAAAGGAAATAAAAACTGTTCGCTGTAACTGATTATAAAGTGTGAGCTTGAGTTTGCCTTCAATTTGTTATTGTGTTTAAATCTGCTAGTACATCTAACACTCCCTTCCTTCCCAGACTGACAATGCTGCTGTCTGCTGTGCCTCCTGTACCATTTCCTCCTGATTTGTGTCTCATTACCACAGGAGGTGTGTTACTGGTCAGATCACCGGGTGAAAACAGAGGGAAAAAAAGACAAGAAAAATAATGTACAAAATAAATAGAAAAAGCGCCACACTCTTTTTAAATAATAAACTATGTGTCAGCAGCAACACCCACCAAAAAAATATATATACACAAACAATTAATTTGGCAAAGTGAACAAAATCTCATAAGGGTATGCGCTAAATAAATATATATATATATATATATATATATATATATATATATATATATACAGTTGCAAGAAAAAGTATGTGAACCCCTTGGGATTACGTGGAGTTTTGCATGAATTGGGCATAAAATGTGCTCTGAACGTCATCTAAGTCACAACAATAGAAGAACACAGTCTGCTGAACATAATACTACACAAACATTAGATGTTGCCATGGTTTAATTGCACATAACATGTAAACATTCACAGTGCAGGGAGGAAAAAGTATGTGAACCTTTGGACTTAATAACTGGTTGACTCTCCTTTGGCAGCAATAACCTCAACCAAACGTTTCCTGTAGTTGCAGATCAGACCTGCACAACGATCTGGAGTCATTTTGGACCACTCCTCTTCACAAAACTGTTTCAGTGTAGCAATATTCTTGGGATGTCTGGTGTGAATCGCTCTCTTAAGGTCATGCCACAGCATTTCAATCGGGTTGAGGTCAGGACTCTGACTGGGCCACTCCAGAAGGCATATTCTGTGCTGTTGCAGCCATTGTTTTGTTGAATTACTTGTATGCTTTGGGTCATTGTCCTGTTGCATCACCCATCCTCTGCGGAGCTTCAGTTGGCGGACAGATGGTCGTACGTTTTCCTGCAAAATGTCTTGATAAACTCTGGAATTCATTTTCCCATCAATGACAACAATCCGTACAGGCCCTGAGGCAGCAAAGCAGCCCCAAACCATGATGCTCCCTCCGCCATGTTTCACAGTGGGGATGAGGTTATGATGTTGGTGTGCTGTGCCTTTTTTTCTCCACGCATAGTGTTGTGTGTTCTTCCCAAACAACTCAATCTTGGTTTCATCTGTCCACAGTATATTTTGCCAGTAGTGCTGTGGAACATCCAGGTGCTCTTTTACAAACTTCAAACGTGCTGCAATATTCTTTTTGGACAGCAATGCCTTCCTCCGTGGTGTCCTCCCATGTACTCCATTCTTGTTTAATGTTTTCCTTATTGTAGATGTGTCAACAAAAATGTTAGCATGTGCCAGAGATTTCTGTAGGTCTTTAGCTGACACTCTGGGATTCTTCTTTACCTCATGCAGCATTCTGCGCTGTGCTCTTGTAGTCATTTTTACAGGACGACCGCGCCTAGGGAGAGTAGCAACAGTGCTAAACTTTCTCCATTTGTAGACAGTCTGTCTTACCGTGGACACATGAACATCAAGGCTTTTGGAGATACTTTTGTAATCCTTTCCAGCTTCATGCAAGTCAACAATTCTTGATCGTAGGTCTTCTGAGAGCTCTTTTCTGCGAGGCATGGTTCACATCAGACAGTGCTTCTTGAAACCAGTAAAACCAAAACAGGTGTGTGTTTTTTAAGGGCAGGACAGCTGTCAGCAACACATCCAATATCATCACACTGATTGGAGTCAAGGTTGGCTCACTCCTGGCTCCAATTAGCTCTGGGAGAAGTCATTAAGCTAGGGCCTCACATACTTTTTCCTCCCTGCACTGTGAATGTTTACATGTTATGTGCAATTAAACCATGGCAACATCTAATGTTTGTGTAGTATTATGTTCAGCAGACTGTGTTCTTCTATTGTTGTGACTTAGATGACGTTCAGAGCACATTTTATGCCCAATTCATGCAAAACTCCACGTAATCCCAAGGGGTTCACATACTTTTTCTTGCAACTGTATATATATATATATATATATATATCACCATATATTAAGTGTCCAAAAATAGACTAGTGTCCCAATCAAAATCAAAATATTCTCTGTGACTTCATAACACTGTGAATAATCCACCACTAAATGAATTAAATGAACTCACCAGAGCTATATGCTGATCAAATTATAGACCAGCAATAACGCTTGTGCTCTGGGTGCAGTGAATGAACGATGTCCAGATATTAGAGTGGTAATTCTTAATCACGTTCAGGTAATTAATAATGGTGAACAGTATGAGGGATAACGTATCACTACCAAGAGCAATACTTTGCAGCCAAGGATCTCATGATGAATCTCTCCATTTAATTCCAAACCTCCATATATGCATGAATCACACTCAGGGACAAAGGAAAAAACATGATGGTGCAGTACGTTTAAAACATATGTAAATTTAATAAAAACTCAAGCAACTCACAAAAAAGGTGTTCAGACAGACACCAGCCTAAACAGCAAAGCACAGCAATGAGGTGATGAATGAACCCCGCTCTCCGCGGATCACCTCCGACAAACACTGGGAAAAGGAACGTTCTGACGTCAACATCGAGTAGGCCACACCCAACGCGTTTCGTCACCACAACGTCATCAAGGGGCGGTAAGAAAAATAATGCAGCTACCATATGGAATGATCGGTAAGTTGCAATATACAGTATTACATTTTTTTGTTTAGGGCTTAATACCGCTTTAATGTTTCACAGCATGATGCTCCTTCCTTACGGTGGAATTATCTACGTTCTACTGTGGAACTATGAATTCGCAGCAGTGCAGGCTCCTTACTTTTACTGACAGCACTGATCTAGCACTGATAATTGGGAACCACACCAGAGGACAAGCTGCAGCTGTTGCAGTCCAGTACATTATTAACCACTTCCCTCCAGAAGATTTACCCCCCTTCCTGACCAGGACATTTTTTGTGATACGGCGCTGCGTTATTGCACGGTCATGCAACCCAAATTAAATTTACGTCCTTTTTGTCCCACAAATAGAGCTTTCTTTCGGTGGTATTTGATCGCTTGTTCTCACACAATCTGCACCACTAGAAAAAAATATTTTTGCGCTCGGTGTGTGATAGGATGCAGTACTTTAAATGTCTGAAAACAAAACTAAACCTACTATCTAGATAAATAGGTGCACTTCCATGGTTGGATCAATAAATAATCTCATCGCATATCACGATGTGTGCAAACAACAAAATGTAATGAATATATCACAGTAAATGGATAAGTAAAAATTCCTCAAAAATAATTCAATACATAAATAGATAAAAACATAAAAAGATAAAGAATACTCTTGCCATCAATATATCGTGATAATCTATAAATAAATATGCGCACGTTCATAGTCCAATCATAATAATCAATAGATAACTAGAAAAGCTACAATTTCTGGGGAAATTTTGTGAAGTGTTCTTGCCTCCACCAGTAGTCTATAACTGGAGTGGGTGGAATAACTGGGTGGAGTGGCTTGTCACTCTGCTGGCTGCTCACACACCTGGGTTCCTATGGCAACTCACTCTACAGCAAGAGCAGAAAAGAGCGGTTAAAAACAAACTGCTCCAACTTGCTCACTTCACTGGCGGTTGCCATCTTCAAACCGTTGTAGTTTAAAAACTATAAATCCTACACTGAAGAGCTTTATATTTTGAGAATCACAAGACCCAGACCTACATTTTGATGCATAGTATGTCTCTAAAATATTATAAATGAAGGCACAGTCACAGTTTATAAATTGCCCTTCAAATTTGAGTTGGCTAGAGTGGAGTTTCAATGAATGTCAATGGGCGGCGTGAGTTGCAAACAAATGGTCATATTGTGAAAACTATCAGGACTATGGCTTAGCCGTGGACATTTTTAGTGGCAGCAGGGATAGCTGAACGTTTTGATATAAGATTTGTGTAGGTGGGCTTGAAAATGAGGGAGTGATGGCAGTTTAGAAATCATGTCCTGATTTTTCAGCTCACACTCTAGCTTTTGTCAGCTCCCACTCTAGTTTTGAACATTCCGCCATTCATTCCAATGGGACCAATTTCACCACAAAAACGGCGATATTTCATGAACCATTCGGCGAAACGTTCCACAAAGTAATAGCACACCAATCGAGAACAATCCACACGTTTTCGGTATATTACTGTCTATGTAGTGTTAAAACTGTGGGAGGAGTTAGGGTGGTAAATTTGGCTATAATAATAAGAATATATATGTGAGATAACAGTAAGTGGTCTTGCCATGCAAGAACACTTAATAAAATAGTGAAAAGTCCAAGCAGATTTCATCCAACAAAGTGCAAAGGACAAATAGTAGTTAGGTGGCTTTCCACATGAATCCTCCACCATAAATCACTCAGCCTCTTACCAAATGATGTTGATCTCCTGTAGAAGTAGAGATCAACATGCACTCAATCTGAACAAGCCTCTGGAGACAACCTGCTTCTCCCAGCTCAATCCATCAAATCTCCAATCAGAACACATGAAAGGGTTAATATATACCACATTGCCTAGGAATTCAGCCCAGCACAGGGCACTCTGGATCAGATCGGTACAGGGTTAGATCTTGGCAGCTCTGTGGTGTCCATTTCCCATACCCCGGACTCTGGACCCCACCCACAGCTGGGATTTATATGGGCGTTATCTCCACCTATTACATCATTACAGGAGGGGCTTCTCTTAAAGGGGAGATAACACCTGCTTATAACTTTCCCTTACCATGCCATAATGGTAACAGAGCCATCTAGTGGCAGCAAGCTAACTGCACCTGCCTTGGCAAGGCATTAATTGAATTTTTCTAAAGTGAGGACTTTTTATGGAGTTATAGTTGTGCTCAAAAGTTTGCATACCCTGGCAGAAATCATGAAATTTTGGCATTGATATTGAAAATATGACTGATCATTTACAGTTTTTTTTATTTAAGATTAATGATCATATGAAGCCATTTATGAAACCACACCCAGTGAGGCTTGTCAAGGTGTTGTCAGGCATATTGTAACTGGGTTTTTTAGTGGGACTGGCTCAGTAGAGGCTTCTTTCTGGCAACTTGACCATGCAGCTTATTTCTGTTCAGGTACCATTGTATTTTGCTACTTGAAACATCCACGTCGTCTTTTTCCATAGCAGCCTATATTTTTCCTAAGGTTACCTGTGGGGTTTTCTTTGTATCTCCAACAATTCTTCCAGCAGCTGTGGCTGCAATCTTATTTGGTCTACCTGATGTTGGCTTGGTATCAAGACATTCCCAAATTTTCCACTTCTTAATAAGTGTTTGAAGACTACTGACTGGCATATTCAAGGCTTTGGATATCTTTTTATATCCTTTTGCATCTTTATAAAGTTCCATAACCTTGTTACACATTTATTTTTGACAGTTCTTTTCCGCTCCCCATGGCTCAGTATCTAGCCTGCTTAGTGCAGACTATTTATACACAGACACTAATTGCAATTTGAAAAGCCACAGATGTGGGAAATCAACCTTAATTGCCAATTTAACCTCTGCATGTCACCTTGTATGTCTGTACCAAGGCCAAACATTCCAGGGTACATTGATTATTGTGATAATGGCTTCATATGATCACTATTCTTAACCCCTTGGTGTCGGTACTTCCCGGAATTTTAAGAGGTTTTAGATGCTGGGAATCAGGTTAGGGTTTGTGATCATGTGACCACCATGATTGGCTGTCACAGCAGTCACATGATCATAAAGCTCTTGATTGCAAGTAGCGATTGGCAGCTATTAGCCAACAGTAACTGTGCAGCAGGAACACACGGTACGTGCTCTCGGCACAGTTCTGGTTTTGTTTGGGTATGCATATAAGCGGCCTCTCTGTGTTAAGGCCTACCCACCAAGAGGCTGCATATACAAGTTTTTTGGCATGAACAGTCGTGTTTTCAATACCAATACCAAAGTTTCACAATTTCTTCCAGGGTGTGCAAACGTTTAATCACAACTGTATGGGCTTTAATAAAATGATCGCATTGTGATCTAGGGGATCCACCAAGCCACATCACGTAGGGTCCACAAGAATCAATTTCCAGCTACTACAGCTGGGGGGGAATTAGTTGAGATCATCCTTTAACATCTCCCTTTTTAAAGAATGACTGCAAATCCATATTAAAATTCACCAATCCACTTGTAACATTCACACTTGACATTGTTGATTTTAATCGCCCAATTATTTATTTATTGTTGGAGCATCCTGATGTTTTTAGCATTTTAAAGATGAAGATGAAAGGCGAGGTGTAATCACCAGCTCAAAATTGGGGCCATTATCCTCCTTCAGAAATAGATAAAAAAAGAAGCTTCTCTGGCTTTGTTACAAATGTGTGCATTTGATATTTATCTCAAGGAGTCCAAAGGAGGGCTCTTTTTATTGATATTTTTGCCGGCATAAAAAGGTCACACAACAATCCTTGGCTCTTTTCTTACAGTGCATATTTTAATACATCACTCTCACTGCAAGTTAATATGACTGAAATCATATGTCTTTGTAGGGGAAGTTAAAAGGTCATATTCTGCTGATGAAAATTTTCTTCCTAATCAGATAAGCCAATGGAACATCTACTAAAACTGCCAATCTTCCAGAGCTTTTCCCAAATAACACTGTTGAAATGTGTCAAGGGTTTCTTTAGCTTATCTTTATACCTTTAACACAATGTCATTCGGCTATGGTAGACTTCTTCTGGTTAGTCAACAGCTAATACCAATGTGGACCTGTCAGCGATACAAAACCAGACCCAGGTTTATGACGAACCGATACTTGGGCATGCAAAATGTAGAAGGTTTCGTTGTTTGTACCTTCTTTCTTATATAAGACTTTTTGAAGAAATATATATTCGCATATTGAATAATAATTTATAACATGCAACATGCATTGGATGGTACAAATAAAAAGATCTGCAATAGGAAAGGGAAAAGCAACAAATGTGGCAAATATAACTGAAAAGTAATTTGTTTTCCATATTAGGCAGCAGTTAATTTTAGTATAACTGCCAATGCCAAGGCAACAGCTATTCATTTTTAACCCTTTGTGTAGCAAACCCAAGGCAGTACATTGTTTTTTGGCAAGGGGCAGTTTAGTTTTTTTTTGGATGGGGCTTTTGGAAAATAGGCTTTGAAATCTTTCCATACAAAACTGACTCTTTAAAGTGTACCTCTGGCAATACTTTTTTTTTTTTTAGTATTGGTAGCGTGAGGAAGGGTTAGAGCATTTCTCAACTTTTTTTTAACCTCTCCACCTTCTAAAGGGGTTCTAAAAGCTGAAGTTTTTTTACCTTCATGCATTCTATGCATGAAGGCAAAAAACCTTCTGTGTGCAGCAGTGCCCCCAGCCACCTCAATACTTACCTGAGCCTCATCGAGATCCAGCGATGTGAATGACAGCCTCAACTGTCCTCATTGGCTGAGACAGCAAGCGGGAGCCAATCACAGCTGTCAATCACAGCCAGTCAGCCAATGAAGAGAGAGGGGGGTGGGGCCAAGACATGGCTCTGTGTGTGAATGGACACATGGTGCGGCAGGTGCTCCCATAGCAAGCTACTTGCTGTGGGGCACCCAACAGGAGGGAGGGACCAGGAGAGCCTGTGGGGGACCCGAGAAGAGGAGGATCCAGGCTGTTCTATGCAAAACCACTGCACACAGCAAGTAAGTATAGACATTTTTGTTATTTTCCCCCAAAATATGAACCTTTAGAATTGCTTTAAGGCTTGAAAAATATCTGACAAGCTGGTTGTACTGAATTCAATTGGTAGGTTTACTTCAGTACAATTAGCCTGTCCATAGATGGATCAAAAATCGTCTGCTTCCTACTGAACCAGACAAATTTCAAGCCACCTATGGTTGGCTTTAGTAACCAATTATATTCAAGCTCCTATTTTTCAAGTATGCTTTAAAGTGGTTCTAAAGCCTTGAGGTTTTTTACCTTAATGCATTCTATGCATTAGGGTAAAAAAAGCCTTCTCTGCTGCAGGATCCTCCCAGTTCCCCCTTATTCTTACCTGAGCCCAATCCAATCCAGAGACTTGTGTGATAGCAGCAGCTCTCTCCAGTTTCTCCATCCTCATTGGCCATTGGCTCCCGCTCCTGTCAATCAACAACACTGATGAGGTAGAGGGGGCGGAGCTGAATCCCGCTATCTGTGTCAATGGATGCAGCAGCGCTGCTCTGAAACAAGCACACGAGTGCCCCCAATGGAAGTGGCTTCCCATGGGGGCACTGGACAGAGAGGATGAGCCTGGGGACCCGAGAAGAGGAGGTAGGTATAGAGTTTTTTTTTAAATGTTTCCTTTACATTTGCTTTAACTCTGCTTGGTCACTTTGGGAAATATAAAAACAGTTACCGCTGAAACATTCTACTGTCCTCCGGTTTACCAAGAGAAAATCTTGAACATAATATGGTAAAGAAATTGTGTTAATATCACACCTACATAATATGTATGCTCTTATTTATAAAAATTCACTATGCGAATGTCTCAGTACAGCTGTTGGGTGCCCTGCCTGACTTGCTTCAGTTGTAGGGTCTGTAGGAATACATTTTGCAATGCTGTTATAATTCTGGGGGCAGGGGGTGCAGTGACTGATGGCCAACCCTAAATGGCAATAAATAAGAAGCCTTTCAGCAGTGACAACACCTTTTTCAACATGCATAGCAATGCAACACAGCCTAAAGCAGAGTGACAACACTGCCATCAATTCACTGCAGGCCATTCAACTTTGTCCATCAAGTATTTATAAATAGAAATCTGCATCAAATTAACATTTTACATAACATGGTCTACTTGCATTTGAAAAGATATTTGAAATAGATTTTTTTTTCCACTAATAAAGTATAGTTGTACTTTTTCTGCAGTTCAAGCATGAATGATTAGAGTATTCTGCCATGCTGTGTAATTGTAGGTGACAGCTATTTAGTTGCTGAGATGGAATCAGTCATATGCCCTCTGTGTACTTCTTTGCTCACTTCTTCTCCATTCATAGCATCTTGCATTCACATCTTTTTTATTATTGCCTATGAAAAAAAGGTTGATATCATGTGAATAAAGATGATTTTTCCTTTATTAAAAGAGCATCGAACATTCATGTGCATATCAGTTCATTGCAACCTGCAAATACAACCCTATTGCATACCACATGCAAATATTCAACAAGCTCATTCAAGGGAAAGACAAGACAAGCAGTTTATTATGTTGACTAAAAAAGCAGAAAAGTAATTCATGATATGAGCACAAAGAGCTGTGATATGTTTAGAAGGTAATCTTTTAAAGACCTGAGGGCTTTCAGCTAAGAAATCAACCAAGATCTTCTAAATATATTACTTTATTCTTCGACTCTCTTGGGAAATTCATAGAGGTTTTTTTTATTCCCCTAAAACATGAGATAGGCATCCTCTCAACAGACTTCCCCGGACCACTCCACAGAATGTCCTTGAATGTATGGATAGAAATGTAATGAGGTGATCAGTGGGTGATGGAGATACACGGAAGACAGTCTTCAAATGAGTTTAAGCCCAACTCAAGACAAATAAAAAAAATTATCCCTTGCAATGGGGCTGTGCCAGCACTGCAAGGGTTAATAGCTGTTTTTGTCTAGTGGAGAGGAGAAACAGTTTTATCTACCTGATCCTCCATTCCCCCGACAGGCAGTGCTCCTCCTTGACCCAGCGGTGGACTGTCCCTCAGTGTCCTCACATACAGAGCAGGGTTTTGGGCCCTGATCTGGTCTTGACGATGACCCTAGACTGGTGGAGCATGGGGTTCAGATGCTGCGGGGATCGGTCTAGTTGAAGGGAGGAGCAGAGGATCGGGTAAGTAAATCTAGTAAATCCCCTAGACATTTACAAGCAATTAACCCTTGCATTGAAAGCAGACAGCTATGACAGCAGAAAGCCTGTCATATGTAGCTGCTCTGTGCAGTGGTTTTGCACAGAGCAGCTACAATTCTTCTCTTCTCAGGTCCCCCGTCAGCACTCCTCGCCCCTCCTGACTAGTGCCCTCACAGCAAGCTAGTCACATGGGCTGCTCAGATGTGATAGGGAGGAAATGCTCAGGGTAGAAATACACTGAAAACTGAGCATCTGCACTAGCTGCCAACACAGCTCTGCAAAATCCCCATCTGCAGTGGGGACATGGACAGGAGGGGAGACAGAGAACAGCAGGATTAATAAGTTTTTTTGCAGAATACAAAAAACTAATCTCATAGTGAGTCAGTATGGTCAGCATGTAATACACCATTTATTGACAGTTTTTAATGGCGTGGGTTTTGTCACAAGTTAGTTTGCAGCCTCTTGTTTGTTTGTCTTACCTCCTTGCTGTTCTTTCACATGTGTGTTTCTCTGTGCTCACCCTATGGGTGTCGTCTGCTATTCCCTGGGTTTTATGTGCTTTCCTTTCATCACTTCCTGGCCCGCCTCCTAGCTGGCTTGTCTATTTAAGACATGCTCAGTCTGTCTCACTTTGCCTGAGCAACATTTGTTGTCTGTGCTCCCCTGTGGTCCTCTGAGAATCCGTTCTAGTATATTGGTGTACTGACCCCGGCTTGTCCCTGACACTCCTCCTATATTGTCTATCTGTGTACCGACCTCGGCTTCGTTCCTGACATTGCCTGTCTTCCGCCTGTCCTGACCTCGGCTAGCCTACTGGATCTCCTACAGTGGGGATCGAAAGTTTGGGCACCCCAGCTAAACATTTGTATTAATGTGCATAAAGAAGCCAAGGAAAGATGGAAAAATCTCCAAAAGGCATCAAATTACAGATTAGACATTCTTATAATATGTCAACAAAAGTTAGATTTTATTTCCATCATTTACACTTTCAAAATATCAGAAAACAAAAAAATGGCATCTGCAAAAGTTTGGGCACCCTGCAGAGTTAATATCTTGTACTGCCCCCTTTGGCAAGTATCACAGCTTGTAAACGCTTTTTGTAGCCAGCCAAGAGTCTTTCAATTCTTGTTTGAGGTATCTTTGCCCATTCTTCCTTACAAAAGTCTTCCAGTTCTTTGAGATTTCTGGGCTGTCTGTCACGCACTGCTCTTTTAAGGTCTGTCCATAGATTTTCAATTATGTTGAGGTCAGGAGATTGTGAAGGCCATGGCAAAACCTTCAGTTTACACCTCTTGATGTAATCCCCCATGGATTTCGAGGTGTGTTTAGGATTATTATCCATTTGTAGAAGCCATCCTCTCTTTAACTTCAGCTTTTTCACAGATGGCATCAAGTTACCATCCAAAATTTACTGAAATTTTATTGAATCCATTTTTCCTTCTACTCGTGAGATGTTCCCTGTGCCACTGGCTGCAACACAACCCCAAAGCATGATTGATCCAATCCCATGCTTAACAGTTGAACAGAGGTTCTTTTCATTAAATTCTGTGCCCCTTCTTCTCCAAACGTACAGTTGTGTCCAAAATTATTCAACCCCCACTGAAATTGAGTGTTTTGGCCAGTTTGACATTGCTTTTGATCATTCAGTCATCTTGCTTACATTTACATTAAAGAGGCACTTGTAGGTCAGACAAATATAACATAACAGTTATAATGAAATAACCACAAATGTCTTTTCTGTGCTCACAGCATTATCAGTTTTATTCAACCCCCAAGTGACATTCAATCTTAGTACTTAGTACAGCATCCTTTTACAGTTATAACAGCTTTTAAACGTGAAGCATAGCTTGACACAAGTGTCTTGCAGCGATCTACGGGTATCTTCGCCCATTCTTCATGGGCAAAGGCCTCCAGTTCAGTCACATTCTTAGGCTTGCGCACTGCAACTGCTTTCTTTAAGTCCCACCAGAGGTTCTCAATCGGATTTAAGTCTGGTGACTGCGATGGCCACTCCAAAATGTTCCAGCCTTTCCTCTGCAACCATGCTCTAGTGGACTTGGAGGTATGCTTGGGATCATTGTCCTGTTGAAAGGTCCAACGTCTCCCAAGCCTCAGGTGTGTGACGGACTGCATCACGTTTCCATCCAATATCTCCTGGTACTGAAGAGAATTCATGGTACCTTGCACACGCTGAAGCTTCCCTGTACCTGCAGAAGCAAAACAGCCCCAAAGCATGATTGACCCTCCACCATGCTTCACAGTAGGCAAGGTGTTCTTTTCATCATAGGCCTTGTTCTTCCTCCTCCAAACATAGCGTTGATCCATGGGCCCAAACAGTTCTAATTTTGTTTCATCAGTCCACAGAACACTATCCCACAACTTTTGTGGTTTGTCCACATGGCTTTTGGCATACTGCAGTCGACTCTTCTTATTCTTTGGAGACAGCAAGGGGGTACGCCTGGGAGTTCTGGCACGGAGGCCTTCATTACGCAGTGTGCGTCTTATTGTCTGGGCTGAAACTTCTGTACCCACATCTGACAAATCTTTTCTCAGTTCCTCAGCAGTCACACGGGGACTTCTCTCCACTCTACGCTTCAGGTAGCGCACAGCAGTCGAAGTCAGCATCTTCTTTCTGCCACGACCAGGTAGCGTTTCAACAGTGCCCTTTGCCTTGAATTTGCGAATGATGCTTCCTAAGGTGTCTCTTGGTATGTTTAACATCTTTGCAATCTTCTTATAGCCATTGCCCTTCCTGTGAAGAGAAATCACCTCTTCTCTTGTCTTCCTGGACCATTCTCTTGCCTTCACCATGTTTGTAACCACACCAGTAAATGTCTAGAAGGAGCTGAGTATCACAGTCATTTTAAAGCTGCCTAATTGGTGCTTATTATGCTTGATTGCTGCTCGGTGACATCCACAGGTGTTTTCAATACCTGATGGAAAGCACCTGTATGAACCTCTGTTCTTCAGAGTGGTAGTCTTTAAGGGGTTGAATAATTGTGGCAATGAAGAAACCACATAAGAACCATTTACTACTGTATTACATAAACAATTGATGTCATTTTAGTTGCATTTGGGTAGTTACAACGTCCTTGTAGGATTTGATTCTGAATACAATTCCAAATGTACACTATAGTCCCTAAACCCCTTTACAGCATTGGGGGTTGAATAATTTTGGACACAACTGTACCTTTGCTCATTCCGGCCAAAAAGTAAAATTTTAACCTCATCGGTCCACAGAACTTGTTTCCAAAATGCATCAGGCTTGTCTATATGTTCATTTGCAAAGTTCAAACAATGATTTTTGTGGTGAGGATGTAGAAGAGGTTTTCTTCTGATGACTCTTCCACGAAGACCATATTTACACAAGTATCTCTTTATGGTGGAATAGCGTACCACAACTCCAGTGTCTGCCAGATCTTTGTGGAGGGATCGTGCAGTCAAACGTGGGTTTTGAATTGTTTTTCTCACAATCCTGCGAGCTGTTCTGTCTGATATTTTTCTTGGTCTTCCAGATCTTGCTTTAACTTCCACTGTTCCTGATGACTGCCATTTCTTAATTACATTCCGAACAGAGGATATTGACATCTGAAAACGCTTTGCTATCTTCTTATAGCCTTCTCCAGCTTTGTGAGCGTCAACTATTTTCAGTTTCAGTTTTCTAGACAACTGCTTAGAAGAACCCATGGTGCTGATTGTTGGGGCAAGGTCAGATGAGTCTGGGCATTTAAAACCTTTGAGATTGACATCGCCTGGTCTTCCCAGATGATGATTGAGAACAATCCATGACATTGGCAGGTCTCAGCTTGGCAAAGGGGGCAGTGCATCCTATAAATTCTGCAGGGTGCCCAAACTTTTGCACACACCATTTTTTTGTTTTCTGTTATTTTGAAAGTGTAAATGATGGAAATAAAATCTAACTTTTGTTGACATATTATAAGAATGTCTAATCTGTAATTTGATGCCTTTTGGAGATTTTTCCATCTTTCCTTGGCTTCTTTATGCACATTAATACAAATTTTTAGCTGGGGTGCCCAAACTTTCGATCCCCACTGTAAGTCTACTCCCATCGTACTCTGCTCCTGCTAGCGGTCTCTTCTACCTCAGCTGGGTGTACCTGGGGGCCGCGACCTGGTCCCAGCCTGCTGCAAGTCCATCCCCACCATCAGGAGCTCTGGTGAACAAGCAGGCTGGGGCTTAGACTCTGCGCCCTGGGGAACCCCAAGCTGTGGATTAAGAGCTCACTACCACAGGTGCTGACAGGTTTATTGATACTTTAGAACATACAGCTAAACATTTCCTCACAATCCTTATAACTCAGATAAGAAAATATTGCTAGGACATAAATGTGTATTTTTAAACAATTCCAAATGCTCACTTTGGTCTTTCTAGGAAAAAAGGAACCAGTGGGGGGAAACAGTCACATAGTAGCTAGGTTGGGCTGTATCTATCACCTCATTTATCCTAGTTGGTGGATCAGTGAGCCTGTGAAACAAAGGCTATAAAGAAGTCCTATGAGTTGAGGAAGTGGGAAGAAAGAAGGAGAAAAGAAAAAACAATGAAATAATCAGATAGGAGGAATTGGGGGTGGGGGTTTTAGGGGTGAGGATTGGAAAAGAAACTGGGATGGGGAGGTAAATCTAAATCAATTCTAGTTTTCAACACATTATGGGTCAGCTGGGGGGGGGGGGGGGGATCTATCAAAGGGCCAATAAAGGACATGTCAAAAACTCGAGGGAAGTAGTGTCCAACTCGTGGGGTCCTGATTCTATCAATTTTTCATTTTTAAGAATCACAACATTTTTCTGTTAAATCAAGAAAAGCTTCATGAAACAAATTACGGCATTCCAGAGCAGTAAGGGCAAAAAAAAAGAAAGAAATTTCCTAAACCGTTTCTATCATGTACAGGCTCATCCAAGTATACAAGAGTAACCTTAAAAAAGTAGATCTACAAGACACAAGGAGAGATGCACCATAAACATCAACCCTACTGTCTGCATGGGCAATGCAACAATCGTATGTTTTTAAGTTCCCTTGAACATTGACCCAGTGTGCCAAGTCATGGTGCCCACAGCTTTCAAATTTACCAGGACAAGCTCTGTGTTGGCATATGTAGCTTTATAACACAAGGGTATTACCTTCATTAGTTACCCATGCCTTGTGAGAGGGTTAGTCAGGGGATTTCCAAAACTGCTGGATTAATTTACGGACCTGGAAAAGAGCACGACTTAACACTTCCCTTGTGAGTTCCTCAGGTACCACCTCACAACATGTTTTTATTAAATCAGAATGTCATCTTATATTTTACTTGGCTAATAGCGGGAGTAGAAGCCAACCATGCATTTACCAAAACGACATGAACAAAAATGTCAAGATACAAAATTGTGAACATATACATTTCCATAGTTTCAGGTTCCACAGTGCTATCCTGGGTGATTTTTATGCTGTTACCTAGAATACTGTACATAAATTGGTACCTTAGTACCTCCAGTTCTTAAGGAAATCCTACCGTATATGTGAAAAGTACCCAAAGATTGGTGTTTCTTAAAACATTTGTCAGCAGAGGTAAGCACAAATTTTTCTAAGCGTTATTGGTCCATATACCTAGGGCCAGATTTAGACCTTGGGGCCCCAGGGCACTTCAGGTTTGGGGGGGGGGGCATACAGAGAGGTGGTTTTCATTTTCAGTCAAAATCAATGCACCTGGTAGCAGAGCCTGATGTGATGAGGAAGGCTTGTCATACACCTCTGACTCAGGATCCCTGGTACTGTAAAAAAAAGGCGCAAGAGTGCAGAGTTGCACGAGTCCCTGCAAGTATTGCTAGCAGCAGAGCAGGTGTCCAGGCTGGGCAGGTGATGTCGTCAGGGGTCTTCAGTAAGGCAGACAGACTGGCAGTCTTCTTCAGTAGACTGAATAAGACTGGTACTGGCAACAGCAGGCAGAAGAGACAGTGACCGGTAGCAGACTGTAGATAGTCAGGAACAGCAGTGTGGTACACAGGCACCAGTGGCAGCAGGCAAGCAGCAGAGTCAGACAAGCAGGGCTGTACACAGGCAGGACAGATCAGGTACAGGGCACAGGCAGAAGCATGGTATAGATACAAGCCAGGTCTAGAAGCCGATCAGTGAAGCAGAAGCCAGACAGATAGAAGCAATGGTCAGAGGACAGGCCGAGGTCAGTGCAGGCAGAGTTCAGGGGTTAGTCAGGATAAGCCGGTTAGCAACTGAAGTCAGGATACAGGATTACAGGGTCTCAGGATACACAGGAGACTGAAGACAAAGCCGCACTGATCCTGAGCATTAGCGCAGTTTAAATAGCCCGTTTGGTGCCAGTATCTGTCACAAGTACACGTGCTCAATTTCTGCAAGCACAAGAGGGAACATGTATTAACCTGCGCATAGAAGTCCGTCCAGAGCCATCTTGTTTATTGGCATGCCCTTCCTGACACAATCACACATTTTCAAATTGCATGACACACTGGGGTTGATTTCTTAACCTCCCTGGCGGTATTCCTGAGTGTAGCTTGGGGTAAAGTTTCAGCACCACAAGCGGTAACCCCGAGCTACACTCGGGAATACCCTGCAGCGTTGCTCCAGGATCCCTCTTGCACTTAACTTGTCTTGCGCTCCTGCGATGTCCCTCCTGCAGCATCCCCAGCCATCTCCTTCGGCCGATGCCATCATCTGTCATCTGGGTTCCGTCCCCTGCGACATCGGGACGTACGGGGGACGGAACTGGCGGGAAATTTAAAAATGTCAAAAAGTGACATTCACTAATACACTAAAATCACATAGTAAAACATTACTGTATCAAACCATTTCACATACATTTTGTCCCAAGTGCTTTGTCCTGCGCCCTGCCTACATTTTTACTGTTCTTTCTGCCTTGAAACTGAGAAATGTCCATGGCATCCAAAAAGCGTCCCTTTAGGTCAAAATCGGTTATGGACCAGCTAGAGAACAGCGATAGTAAATCAGAACCACTTGCAGAATTGAGTGATAATGATTTGTGGGGAAATTCATCATCAGACACTGAAAACGATTTTGCAACTTTGCTCAGTGATGTGCGAACTTGGCGCTCTGTTTCAAATTTCAGTGTTTTTGGTTTGATTATATTATTGAATTAAATGTATTATTATTATATTATTATTATTTTTTATGATTATTTATTAAATTATAATGTATGATTTCGTGTTTCAAATTTTAACATACCTGGAATGTTTACTAGACTCTTGTTCGGACAGATTTCAGTGAGTTATTCCTAAACATTACAGGCCTACAATAAAAAACTACATATTTCCATGCAAAAAAATGTACCGCTTTGAGGACAGAAATATGGACATAATCAGACCGTTAGGAAGGCTACAGGCTGTGCACTGAAAGTGCCGTTGCTCTAGGTCTGATGTGAACCTGCAAGGAAAAAAAAAAAAAGAAGCATTTTAGATTGTACATGATTGGATGAAAGAAATCAACAGAGCTTCGCTCATTTCAGAGCTTCTCCTCGGATATAAAGCAGCTGCACTTGCAGTGCATAGTATATTTATCTTTAGTAAATCAACAGCAATGTTATTCTGAGGTCATGAGTGCACACACACATGTAATCATAGGTCATAGGCGATCTTCCTTAAGAGCTGAAGCGATCTATGTGTTATTTGCTTGAGACAAATTTTGTTTTTTAAAATGGTACAATGTACCAGTCCAGAGTACAAACTTTTACAGATGATGGTTGGCACAATATTACTTCCCAGTGGGAAGAATTGTGCCCCATCATTCCTGACTTTGGACGCCATTGTTGGTGTCATTGGGAGAAATTGTGCTCCTGCATTGGTGTCAGTGGGGAAAATTATGCCCCATTGTTGGTATCAGTGGATTAAATAATAGGTCATTAGTGAGTTTTAGTAGGGCAGTTTCAGTGAAATGTTGTAGGTGGAAGACAGACTGTAGAGCAGCGGTCTCTGAACTGTGGCCCGAGGGCCAGATGCGACCCTTTGCTTGCTTCTATCCAGCCCTTGTACACTAACTACTAAAACCAACGGCCATTACTCCATACTCATACTCCTAGACCTTTCTGCTGCCTTTGACACAGTCGACCACCTGCTCCTCCTCAGTGACTCTGCTCTGGTTCTCCTCTTACCTTTCTCAGCACACTTTCAGTATCACATACAACAACAACTCCTCCACTCCTCTTCCTCTTTCTGTTGGGGTACCCCAAGGCTCTGTCCTTGAGCCTTTTCTTTCTCTACACCTCCTGCCTAGGCCAATTGATAACCTCCCATGGCTTCCAATACCACTCCTATGCTGATGACACCCAGATCTCTCTTTCCTCTCCCCAGCTCACCCCCTCAATCTTCTCACATATCAAAAATCTACTAAGCTACATATCAGTATGAAGGTCACACCACTCTCCAACTCAATCTTTACAAAACCGAGCTTGTAATATTTCCTCCTCCCTGATCTCCCATTCATGACTTCACTATAAGATCAACAGCACAATCATTGGTCCTTCCCCTCATGCCAGAGTGCTAGGTGTAATCCTAGACTCTGACCTCTCCTTTGGGCCCCACATCCAATCACTGGCTACATCCTGCCACCTCAACCTCCACAACATTGCCAAAATCCGCCCCTTCCTGACCAATGACACCACAAAACAACTTATGCATGCCTTGATTATATCCCGCCTCGATTACTGCAACTCCCTGCTCACTAGTCTACCGTTACACAGGCTATTTCCCGTTCAGTCTATTATGAATGCTGCTGCTAGACTCATACACTTTACTAACCGATCAGCAACTGCTGCCCTTCTCTGCCAATCCCTTCACTGGCTTCCACTAACCCAATGTATAAAATTCAAAATACTAACCACATCTTACAAAGCTATCCACAACACTGCCCCTAGCTACATCACCAACCTCATCTGCAGATATCGTCCAAATCGCCCACTCCGCTCCTCCCAAGACATCTTGCTCTCAAGCTCCCTCGTTGCCTTCTCCTCCTTCATCCTTTCACAGTATGCCCTGTCAGCCCCCACTCTGTCTACTTTTAGGCGATCTTTGAAAACTTATTCAGGGAAGCCTACCCCACCTCCATCTAAGAACTGTTCTTAGCCACCTCCACCAGATCATCCTCTGCAGCTGTTACCTTTTGTACCACCTCCCCCTTCCTTTAGATTGTAAGCTCTACTAGCAGGGCCCTCCTATTCCTTTTGTACTGAAATATATTGTAATTGTACTGTCTCCCTTTATACTCGATTACTGCAACTCCCTCCTTACTGGCCTGCCTCGCCGCTGGCTATCCCCGCTTCAGTCGATCCTGAATACGGCTGCCAGACTTATTCACCTTTCCAACCGCTCCATTTCCGCCACCCCCCTCTGCCAATCCCTCCACTGGCTTCCGATTGCGCAACGGATCAAATTCAAAATCCTAACACTGACATACAAAGCCGTCCACCATACTGCCCCGAACTACATCACTGACCTAATATCCAAGTACCACCCAGCACGCACACTCCGCTCCTCACAAGACCTCCTTCTCTCTAGTTCCCTGGTCTCCTCCTCCCATACCTGCCTCCAGGACTTCTCCAGGGTGTCACCCATCCTCTGGAACTCCCTGCCCCAACCCATCAGATTATCACCTACTCTCCTCTCCTTTAGGCGCACCCTGAAAACCCACTTCTTCAGGGAAGCCTACCTCACCCCCTGCTAACTTGCCAACTTCCTCCACTCTTCCTACCACCCCATCCCCCACAGCTATCTCCTCCTGTGCCACCATCCCCTCCCTCCCCACCATCCCCCTCCCATCCCCTCCCTCCTAGATTGTAAGCTTGAAAGAGCAGGGCCCTCAATCCCCTCATATTTTGCATTGTATTGTTATTGTTCTGTCACATGTTCTGTCCCCCTTTGTAATGTACAGCGCTGAGCGAACTATTGGCGCTTTATAAATACTGTATAATAATAATAATATTGTAAAGCGCTGTGCAAACTGTTGGCGCTATATAAATACTGTGTAATAATAATAATAATATATTGTTTTATTTTACTTTTTGTATAGAGGGGGGCCCCTTTTGTCGGGGGGCCCAGGCAGGTGCCACTTTTCCTCCCTTTTAAATCTGGCACTGTATATACCACCGCATGAGCAATTTGTAATTGGATTCTATAGCCACTGCAATTATGGAGCAATGTGCCTACCAAATTTGTTTCCAGTTCTTTTGGTCCATGCCACTCCCTAAGTATTCCTCTCACTTTGCTTCATATAGAAGAGGGTTAGGTGCTTGCCCCTCCAAAATCACGGCATAAATAGTGGAGATAGTCCCACAGTTTAAAGTAGCTGTTTGACTAAAGTAAAGCTTTAAATCTAGTGCCTTTTATCCAAGTATTCTCAACCAAAGTTTCTGCCTCCTTCCACCTTATCCACATCCCCGCTTCCATTAGAGTTCACCTATTTTTTCAATTACAAAAGTTACAAGTTACTTTCTAAAATCACTGAGGCAGAAGCTGTGTATGAAAGAGAGCAGAAAATTCACACCAACTCTTTTGATGTACTCTTCGTTGTACTGCGATGCACCTGAAAGTATTATCACTCACTAAAAAGGCCATTTTTTAAAGCAACCAAAGTCTTGGAGCTTAAAGAGAGTGGTTTTATACCGACGATCTCTCTTTATGTGTAATTGTGCATTCACCTTGGCTGTTCTGCTCCTATTGAGCACGGAAAACAAACGCTGTGCCCTCCACAAGGAGACATTGTGACGGCGCTCCTGTATCTTGGCACGACTCCACGCTGGCACAGATGTTTCAGAAGAAGTGAATTCAGCTGTATTGTTCTTTAGTGCAGGAGCAGTTTGTCATTCTAAATACAGCAGCGTTAAAACATCATCCTTTTAACAGCATCAAATTTATCACAGAGCTGCTTAAACTAAACTATTTTAAACTAACAGCCTTAGTTAACTTGTGATTACTTTTTTATTGCTTTGGAAGGCATGAGAGCCTGGAAGTATCCATGAAGATTAGATCACAGTTCACGGCCTATTTAAATTAGAAGTATAAGCAGAATAAACTACCGTGGTTGTGTATTAATTAAAAGCCATTATGGGTATATTTGAACTGTAGCATTTATAAGTATGTGTTGAAATGCACTAAAAATGTGTCAAAGTTTGCCATAATGATAGTGTCTGGTCCCACTTAAGAAATGTTAGTGCTTTAGGAGATCATGGAAGTAAATAGCAGCACATCAAAACACATACCTGATGCATTGACAACAGGTATTAACAAGCCTTGGCCATACCAAATCTAAATTCAAAAAGGCAATGACAACACGTCAACATGCAGGTCAGCACACAAAGAAAATACATGATGATGCATGCTGCCTAGTGCTACAAAAAATGTATCTCTAGGCACACTCAAAGATCTAAATGGGCCCTAAATGAAGATTATATAAGTAACTGAAGCTGTCTTTATATTCGCTTCCTGTATTTGCCAGAACAGTGGCTTTAGGACTGTGAGCCAATCAGGCTCTCCTACTTGCATATGTGCTTGTTAGGTAGGTGCAGCAAGGTGTGGTGGGCTATAATCACACAGAGTCCTGATTTGGCAGGAACAATGTATTGTGAAAGTAGTTCAACAGCACAACCAGGTCCAGTGGAGAAGGGTCATCCATCTGGTACCGCTTACAACAGTGCAGCGTAGAAACAGTGGTCTGAAGACTCAGAGATGCCCATAGCGTCTGCAATGAAGAGCAGATTACAGCCAACCCAAACGGGAAGCTTCCTGAGAAGGTAAATGTAGTCCTTGCTCTCTCCTACTACACCAAAACCTTTCCCTATTGCTAGTGCTGTCCCTGACAGGTGGAAAACCTGTCAATACTCTAGCCACTTACATAAAGTGCACCAAACCAAGGGGTCAGAGTCCTAAATAGACTCTTCTTCACCCAAGAAGGCCACCAGGGTCACATGGCACATGAGCATCCAACCAGATTACTGATCCCTGTGACCAAGGAATCCAGCAGTTTCCCTCAACGTCCTCTCTTATCTACATTGCCACTTTGGTTGAGCGCTTCTTGCAGTAGACAATACAGACTGCACCTACCTACCAGCTAATAAGAAACATTCTGACTGAAGGGGAAAGCAGAGTGAATAGGGGGATGAATTCATCAGTCTGCTGCTATAGCTTCATTAACATCAGTCAGTAATTCTAGACTCTAGTTGTGTTCATGCTGCACTTAAGGTGGTAGATCTCGTTGCATGAAGTCTCATATATGTAGTTTAACTGTACATGTTGGTAGCTGTAAAACCTCTTGTGAAACACAAAGATGCAAGTCATGGGACCACCATAATATGAATTATTCTGGATGATCATAGCCATAGAAAAATAAGAGACTTTGACCACAATTCCCAGTGGACCAATACCATAGGATGCATACAAGTATATACTGTATATATGAATAAAACCAAAAGTTTATTGTACAGACTTTAAGATCTCATGCACACTGAACAGAAAAAATGCCACTTTTACAGGTGTTTGGAGCAGGGGCAGACTGACAACTCATGGGGCCCCCGGGCAATAGGAGATCATGGGGCCCTTGTGTCCTTGCCCAAACTCAAAAAAGCCTATGAAAAAGGTACCAGGGGCATCTCATGGGGCCCCCTACTGACCCTGGGCCCTCGGGCAGTGCCCGATTTTCCAAATGGTCAGTCCGCCCCTGGTTTGGAGTTTATCTTTTCAGTCTTTAAATGCACCTGTACAATGTTTCTCAAATTTTTTTCAGTCAAGGTACCCTTTAAAGTTATGAACAGTCTTGAGGCACCCTTTAAAATTATGGACAGTCTCAAGGCACCTCATTCTGAAATCTAAAAAAACTATTCTAATAGTTTTACCTAGTGCAGCACCACCCACACATGTAGGACACCCAATGTTAGAGGGGATTTATTCTTCTAAAGCAAATACACTTTTGCACACTGGTATTGAATAGTATTCCAATGTTTCTCTTCTCCCTCAATTTCTCTCTATTACTCAGCTAATTTTCCCCCATTTCTGACAGAGAGGGGTAGGAGAGGGTCAAATATGGATGCCGTGCAGGTGACAGACATCCTCCATACCAACTGATGACATCATTGGTTGTTAGGATGCTGGCGGCTAGAAGGTTGTAATGGGGCACAAACCTGTGGCTTTGTGTAACTAAAAGGCAGGCTTGATCCATCCGCTAGCTTGTATACAGTTTTTGGGCAATGTTTAGGCGGTTTGCCAAGGCACCCCTGAAGAAACATTAAGGCACCCTGGTTGAGAAAGGCTGTGTTAACCTATGTATCCTTGCACACATAGACATTTACAAGGGTTATAGAAGAGCAGAGTTTACAGGATGAAAAAAACAACAGCGCATTCAGGAGAGAAGCATTTGGGTAGAAAAAAACACTCAAATGCGAATAAATGTAAATAAATGTGCATAAATGCGCATTAAGTGTGTGTTACTGTTAGACCTGTTTAGGCACATTTATGCGTTTGTGTATTAATGCAGTCTAATGACCAGAATAAATTTATATTCGGGCCAATAAAAGATATTAAAGTGAAATGCAAGAGTGTCCATAAACACGTGTGGAAAAAGCTTCTCTTACCACATTTTTCTAAGCAGCTCTTCTCCTGCAGAGAAAATGGACATTTAGAGGAGCTGAGCAGAAGCTCAATGTCCATGAGCCCTAAAATAAGTGAAACACATCCCAAACATATCATAAAAGCATGCACATAGAATATTATAAATATTGTACCTAAAAAAATTGTTATTCTGTCAATGCTCACGAAGACCTCATCTTCAGGACATAGACACACATCTTCAAAACTGTTGTAGTACAAATATAGAAGGCCCATGTCCATGACAATTTCAATATAGAACAATATAAAAAAAACTAGTTTCTACTACCTTCTATGCTAAAGTTATATTATGTATGTGTTCATAGCTCGAGTCCACATCAAGCATTATATGGCTGACAATGCTAGTCAATTGTTTAGGTTGCTAAAATGATTACACAAAAGGCCCTCCTTCTTGACTGAAAATCCTTGCTGCTCATTAAAGCGGAGCTCCACCCAAAAGAGGAAGTTCCGCTTTAAGGACTGCTTCCCTGCTCCCCATTAAGGATTGGCACCTTTGGGGAGCGGGTACCCAAATTTGAAAGGTACCCGCTCCCACTTCCAGTCTGATCGCCTTGGCGATCGGAAGTGGAAGGTGTCCTCCCTCCCTGTAGTCTTTTGGGACTCGTGACAGGTCCCAGAAGACTACAGGACCATTCATGAAGCGCAGCACTACTTGCACATGTGCAGTGGGAACCTGGCTGTGAAGCCGCAAGTTATCACAGCCGGGTTCCCACACCGAAGATGCCGGCCTCCTGGAATGCAAGACGGCCAGTGAAACGAGCTGCAGGGGACACACCACGGGACCGAGGGTGTTGGATTTTTAGACACATATAATACTTCTTCTAATGTCTTGAGACGATTATGAATGAAAGAGCCATTGAAATAAAAAATGAAGTGTGATTTTATTCTATCACACAATGGTGTAAAATAACAATGTAAAGCGTATTATGAACAGTTCCATGTAGATAAAACTACTGTAAAAATGACAAGCGAAAGTTCAAAGAAAGAGTCACCATTATCTGTCATGGCTGTCCTTGCCATGTGCGATACTCCATGTCCTTGTCCGTCTCAATGACTTTGTGAAGAAGAAACCGGACGTGACTATATTGTAGCCGGAAGTGATCTCGTAACAGTATGCACCTGTTGCAGCTTCTCAGACGTGTGTATGCAAGAGTCATGTAGCGTGTAAGTGTGTGTGAGTGAGCGTTCCTGCTTGTCCGTTGTCTCATGGTCTTTTATGAGACAAATGTACGTCATAGTTAGTGATCTTAATACCTTCTATGGAAATTATTACTGCTTAGCAAAGCCATTTCATATAAGGAGCTGATGCTATACATATGATGTTTGATGGACAGGAAC
This sequence comes from Staurois parvus, assembly GCF_062004578.1. Taxonomy (NCBI): domain Eukaryota; kingdom Metazoa; phylum Chordata; class Amphibia; order Anura; family Ranidae; genus Staurois; species Staurois parvus. Next base: position 1,076,348 of record NW_028318512.1, read on the forward strand.
ATATGGATGCTGATGTAAATAATATTATAAGCTAATGACGTAACCCTCAGCTATATATTTACAGAATAGTATAGCTTAATAACATATCAATGTATAATCACTAAACTATATATGTATCAATGTTATAAACGTATACTAAATACTAGAGATGAGCGAATTTCTCAAAAATTCGATTCGGCTGATTCGGCGAATTCCAGTATGAAATTCGATTCGATGCGAATTAATTCGCTACGAATTTAACTTATTAAAAGGGTTTCTAGGCTTCAGAGAGCCTTTAAATTAGTGCAGAACACTGTACCTTTAATTTAAATGCCCTTGGAGATGAAAACAAATGGAAACAAATAGATACAATGTTTCAACCGCTGTATGGAGTGAATGTCCCAGAACTGTCATAAATAGTCTATTTCTGACAGTTATGGGACATTCACTCCATACAGCGGTTGAAACATTGTATCTATTTGTTTCCATAAATGACATTCTGCAGATACACTTAGAGGAGCTCTGCAGATACACTTTTTGCCGGCTTGGAATTATTCTTATTTTCATCCTACTTCTTCTTCTTCTTCTTCATCCTCATCCTCTTCTTCTTCTTATGAGGATGAGGATGAAGAAGAAGAAGAAGAAGAAGAAGAAGTAGGATGAAAATAAGATTAATTCCAAGCTGGCAAAAAGTGTATCTGCAGCGCTCCTCTAAGTGTATCTGCAGAATGTCATTTATGGAAACAAATAGATACAACGTTTCAACCGCTGTATGGAAGGAATGTCCCAGAACTGTCAGAAATAGTCTATTTCTGACAGTTCTGGGACATTCCCTCCATACAGCGGTTTCCGGCAAAAAGTGTATGTGCAGAGTTCCTCTATTCTGCAGATACACTTAGAGGAGCTCTGCACATACACTTTTTGCCGGCTTGGAATTATTCTTATTTTCATCCTACTTCTTCTTCTTCTTCTTCTTCATCCTCATCCTCTTCTTCTGAGGATGAGGATGAAGAAGAAGAAGAAGAAGTAGGATGAAAATAAGATTAATTCCAAGCCGGCAAAAAGTGTATGTGCAGAGCTCCTCTAAGTGTATCTGCAGAATAGAGGAACTCTGCACATACACTTTTTGCCGGCTTGGAATTATTCTTATTTTCATCCTACTTCTTCTTCTTCTTCTTCTTCATCCTCATCTTCTTCTTCTGAGGATGAGGATGAAGAAGAAGAAGAAGTAGGATGAAAATAAGATTAATTCCAAGCCGGCAAAAAGTGTATCTGCAGAGCTCCTCTAAGTGTATCTGCAGAGCTCCTCTAAGTGTATCTGCAGAATAGAGGAACTCTGCACATACACTTTTTGCCGGCTTGGAATTATTCTTATTTTCATCCTACTTCTTCTTCTTCTTCTTCATCCTCATCCTCAGAAGAAGAGGATGAGGATGAGGATGAAGAAGAAGAAGAAGAAGAAGTAGGATGAAAATAAGAATAATTCCAAGCCGGAAAAAAGTGTATGTGCAGAGTTCCTCTATTTCTGACAGTTCTCTGACAGCTTCTTCACATGTACAGCGGTTGAAACATCTGTATCCTAAATGGAAACTAATAGATACAATGTTTCAACCACTAAACATGTGTTCCTTCTGTCAGAGAACTGTCAGAAATAGCGGAGCTCACTGCAGGGACACTTTTGCCGGCTGATCGGGAAATATTCGATTCGCGCACCCGAAGTAGGCAAAATTTCGGATTCGACGCGAATCGAATATTTCCTGAAATTCGACTCGAATTCCGGTTCGCCTGGTTCGATTCGCTCATCTCTACTAAATACACACAGATACTATTAAAATACATAATGTAATAGTAAGTCACTTCTAATAACCTTGACATAACTACCAGATACTTTATGCCTAAATATAGTATACTCAGCTTTCAGCTGGTATAGCTGTCTCAGCTAACTTACCCATATATACTGTCTCAGTTTAACTTGTATATCTTTTGGTCTCAGCTATAATTGAAGAATAGTAAATACTACCATTTGTCAAAAGACCATTCACACATATTAATATTAATTATGACTAATCATAAAACCAAATATTTGCAAGCTTGCCATCAATAAAAGTGCCGAATCATAATTTAGATTTAACAGAGGGACAGGTAAGTGGCTGCTTTTTAAAAGTCAGCAGCTACAGTTTTTGTAGCTGCTGACTTTTATTTTTTGATAGGTTGAGTGGAACTCCGCTTTAAGCAGCAGGAATGGAACAACACCTCACAGGTTGAAGGAGCCAGGGAGCTAGGCGATGAGTAAAGACAAATTGAGTTTTAAAGAAGACCTTAGATTCCTTCTTTCTCTCCTTCTCCCCCAGTCTGTCAGGAAATGGCAGATTTTTTTTTTTACAAGAAGAAAGTAAATTTTTTGGTGGTAAGCACTCCTACTTCTTTGTTCCTTGACTAGGCTTTGAACATTAGTCTGTTCCCGCTGTGCACATACACACCAGATCCTGGGCCCTCTCTCTTCTGCACTTACAGAGTAGAAGGATTCTTCTTCAGGTGTCTACATCACTGTCTAGCTGAACTGGATACTTCCTATTAGCTGCTCACTGATAGTCCTCTCAGATTCCAAAAGACTGCACTTTGGCTACCTTATTTATTTTTCTCTTCTTTCCTTTTTTTAGGGAAGTGAGTACCTTTTTTGATGGTAACTGCTTCTACTCCCTCACTCCTTGCCTAGGTGAGGATAGCTTTGCCTGGTCCACCCCAACTCACCCGTCACACATCCCAGGTGGCTGCAGGACCAGTTGCGTGGCAGGTTAAGTCTCCCACCTGCACAGCAGCAAAACCAGCTGTGAATAATCAGGAAGTAAAGCCAAATTCTGAACCCAAGATGGTGGTGCAATGCAAGAGGAACCTGGGAAGCATTGGCTGCATTGGCGACAGTGCTGGACTCCATGGGCTGGTAAGTATCTTTTTTGTAATTGTAGCTTCTGATGATTCATTTTCCCTTACTTGGGTCACATGATGAACCAGATTTCAGGTGCTCTATGTCAAGGTCCTACCTTTTCCCAGAGGTTATGCTGCTCCATGTGCTGGCATCCATCTTGGATTTCTGCAGAGCATGGAGGGAGTCTTTTATGCCTTCAGGCCTCTGCGGTCCATCCCCCAGAGGGGTGTGGTTGATCACATATAAGCCTGTTGTCCACACGTGCCCTTTGCATTCGTGCCTTGTGTGTTAGTGTGTCTATAGCTCTGTTTATACTCTAGTGGCTCTCCTGGAATCTGACTCGGCTTTTGACTGACCATTCTCTGCATTCTCCATTGATCTGACCTTCCGTTGCTGAACCTGGCCTGTGACCTGTTATTCTTGTCTACCGTTCTGTACCGTTTGTCCGTTGTTATCGACCTGGCCTGCCCGACTACTCTTTGTCTATCTGGTCCCTACCAGCTACACGCCATTGGCCATTACCGCAGCTGGGGTGTCTCGGGGGTCACGACTGGTTCCTGGCTGCGTCAAGTCCATCCCCACCATCAGGGGCCCTGGTGAAGGGCAGCCTGGGGCTTAGACTCCGCGTCCTGAGGGACTCCGGTCTGTGGGTGGTGGTTGTCGTCAGTCAGTGCGTGACCCTGCCCTGACACTCTATTCCACATAGAAGAGTGGAAGGGTCCTTCTTAAGGTGTTTCACTGCCTGGGTGACCTGTCAATTCCTATTGGCTGCTCAGCTTTCAGGTTCCAAACACTGCACAGCATGAATATATTACTAAGAGCTGACTGGTTAGTTCATACACAAGCTTTCCACACCCAGAAGTGGTGGTAATCAGGGATAGGGACTACAAACGTAGAAAAGCAAAAACAGGTTTCACAAGGTTTTCATTTTTAATACAATGTGGAGAATGGGTGGACAGAGGTGAGCAAATAGAGAGGACAAGGACTTGAGATGGGCTTTAATCTCATTCATGCATGTGCTCAGTATCTAACCATAGGTTTTGTGTGGCATATAAAAAATGTGTGCTCATTCATGATTACTTATAGAAGCAAAATGATAAAATATTTCTACCAAAGAATATGTCGTTTGCAGAGACAAGGCCTGGGGCATAATGATACCATTAAGGGGTCCCATTTTTTAATAGTTACTCCTCTGGAGAAAACTCCCCCAAATTGGCTTGCTTCCCTAGAATCTTTGTGGAACATGTTGAGCTCAATTAATCCTTGACACAAGCCAAATCTGTACAGACACCATGCATTTTCACTGTTAAGAAAACATTCGTATTACATTTCTAGGCTATAACAATGGATTGCCTCCAGCGTCATTCTTTATTAGAAATACTTATCACAAGGTGTAAGATGTCTGAAAAAAAAAAAAAACACAGCTGGTTGAAGACAACTCAAAAATATATATTTTCAGCCACAATGAATTTCTTTGGCAATACATGGGTTAATGGCCAAGAAGCGGATCATTCATCACACCGCTGACGTTGCTACCCTAAATCTGTTTCAGAGCTTCTTGCAAACTAATATCCTGGAGCAATTTATCTTAATAAATTTCAGGAAGCTGATAGCGTCCTACAAAGCAGAGATGGTTAAGGGACTTAAATTAGAGTTCGCTGAGCAGATGAGTACTTGGAGAACACAGACTTCCAGAATGAAATGCTTCTTATACATCGAACATTTTGCTCTTATTTACTGCAAAACACAAGGAAAAAGAAAACAAACTTTTACTTGCTGCTATATATGTTTTGTTTTTTTTAAATGTGAACTCAAGGCAGAGATATAAATAAAAAAATATATATATTTATTCTATCTATTTTGAGCAAAAAAAAAAAAAAAAAAAAAAAGGGCAGGTAAGTGGCTGCTTTTTAAAAGTCATTTTGCTCTTATTCACTGCAAAGTACAAGGAAAAAGAAAACAAACTTTTACTTGCTGCTATGTTTTTTTTTTTTTAAATATGAACTCAAGGCAGAGATAGAAATAAAAAAAACCTATTTATTCTATCTATTTTGAGAAGAAAAAAAAAAAAAAAAAAAAAAAGGGCTTTTCAGGTAGGTTCAGGTCAGTTTGAGAACATTATGTGCATTGCTTTTATTGCCTTTTACAAATCAGTGTATATATGGTACATGCCAAGAAGTTCAAAACCAGCAAATGCAATACAGATGCATCTTTAAAGTATAGCTTGACATTAAAAGCAAAATGTACATATACTGCAGATTACAAGTTTTTAGATGTAATGGCTGCATTAGTTTTCTTTTTTAGGCTTTTCCCCTTTATTTTGATCCTGAAAGTAAAATATTATAGTCCTTTTGTTGCTACACACATTTCTCCATTGTACCTATGGAGACTGCAATGATTGTCACACAGACTAGACAAAACCTCTGCTTTTGTTCAGCTTCATTACATGTTGGATTGGTGGGATTAAAGCTGGCTATAGGTGGATCGAATTTGAACTGTTCAGCAGGGACCAGCTGAATTTTTGATCTACTTCTGGCTGTTCCCGCTCAAGAGACATTGACCCACTGATTGTCATCCCTACAAAAACAGGAATGTTGGAAATTTTTCAATCAATCAGCACATGCAGCCAATTAGCTGCAGCTCCGATCAGTGTACTCATATTTAACGGTGGAGGAATCCCAGCTGTCCGAATACAAAACTACAGTGAGGAGAAATCCTCCTTCCACCTGGATCGTGTGGATGGGGAAATCTGTCTTTTTTTTTTTGTTATCAGCTGGCCAGCTGATCGAAAAAAAAGACTCATCCAGGGGTGGACTGACAAATCATGGGGCCCCCAGGCAGTAGGGGATCATGGGTCCCCTGTGTCCTTGCCCAAACTCAAAAAAGCCTATGAAAAAGGTACCAGGGGCATGTCATGGGGCCCCCTACTGACCCCGGGCCCTCGGGCAGTGCCCGAGTTTCCAAATAGTCAGTCCGCCCCTGGACTAATCTATGGCCAGCTTAAGGGTTGACAAAAGAAAGATAACATTGCTTTTACTGTCTTTTCAGCTGCCAAGATGTAACAAGAATGTAACAAGCATTACTGTCAGGATCATCAGATCCTGGGGGTCTATTTTTTCTGTGGGGGGGGGTCTACCACTATAAAGGGGGGGGGGGGGGGGGCTATTGTTTCTTGCTGGTGGAGGATCCATTATTTCTGGAGGAGTCTATTGTTGCTGGGGGGATATATTGTTTGGGGAAAGTTTTTTTTGTTGCTGACTGCTGTAGGGTGTATTGATGCTGGATGCTGGGGGATATATTGTTGCTGGTGGGGGATATATTGTTGTTGTTGGGGAACATTTTTGCTGCTGAAGGGAATCTAGGGTTGCTGAGGAGGTCTATTGTTGCTGTGGCAAGTCTCTTTTGTTGCTGGCTGCAGGGGATCTAGTTTGCTGCCTTTTTTGTTATTATAACAAATTGCATACAAATTGCTTGGCACCATACATGATACTTGATTTTGTATTCTCTCAAAGAGGCAGTACTGGGAGATGGGTATGGGGCAAAGACAAAGGATGGTGCTCGGAGGTGGGTGAGGGCAGGGCAATGGGTGACTCAAGGGAGGGGCAAGTACCGGCATCTACTCTCTGAGAAAAAAGCCCTGGGTTCAGAACATGATTATAGCTGTGTTATTACTTTTGGGAGGACTGTCCCTTTTGTTTCTAACAGGTATCTTTATGCACCGTGATCCCTGAATTAAACTTACATACAAGCATAAGACTGTTTACGCAAGCAGGTAAATTCTGAAAACTCAGACTTACTTAATAAAGCACAGGAAAAAATTTGGAAAAATATACAAACAATATGATATTCATACTGTACACTTTGAAAATATGTTGCCAATAATTGCAATTTTAAATTAATGGATGCAGAAATTGCAAAGTCAGGAATACTCACTCTTTGTAGCTGAAGTGATTAATTGGCACCTGGATAAATACAGAGAAATATGTCAGATAGTTACTGTGCACGAGTCTCCTATACACACTAGGAAGCTAAACTGGATGTATAATAATAGATTGCTAGTGCTGTACGCAGGAATGAATATCTAAAGAATGGGGTTGATTTTCTTAAACTGGAGAGTGCAAAATTTGGTGCAGCTCTGCATAGTAGCCAATCAGCTTCTAGCTTCAGCTTGCTTGTTCAATTAAGCTTTGACAAGAAAAAAACTGAAGCCGATTGGTTTCTATGTAGAACTGCACCAGATTTTGCACATTCCAGTTTTAGTAATTCAACTGCACTGTCAAAGGAATTAGGTTAACCACCTCCCACCCACCATATAAGGAAATGATGGGCGGTGGTTCTCTCGTTCTGGGAGGACATCATATGACGTCCTCCCACTCTATCTGCGCATGTGCGCCCCCGGGGGGGCACGCGGCGTGGCGATCGATGGTGCACTGTGTCCCTGGGACACAGCGGATCACTGATCAGAGTAAATAGCCAATGATGTCTGCTCTGTCGTGTGATCATCTGTGTCCAATCACAGCTGATCGCATGTAAACAAGGAAATGTCGGTTATTGGCACTTGAGGGGAGAGCTGGTGAGCAGCTTTCCTTAGAGGAGACATCTACACTGATCATCAGGACACTGATGATCAGTGTAGCCCCATTAAATCCACCTGTCAGTGCCCATTAATGCCACCTGTCAGTGCCCATCAATGCCACATACCAGTGCCCATCAATGCACATCAATACCACATATCAATGCCCATCAGAGCTGCCTTTCAGTGCCCACTATCATTGCCACCTATCAGTGCCATTCAGTGTCACTTATCAGTGCCACCAATCAGTGCCACCTATCAGTTCCAATAAGTGCCGCCTATCAGTGCCATATATGAGTGCAACCTTTCAGTGCCCATCAGAGATGCCTTTCAATGCCCACAAGTGATGCCTATCAATGCCCATCAGTGCTACTTACCAGTGCCTTCTCATCAATGCAGCCTATCAGTGCCCATCACTGCAGCATCATTAGTGCACATCAGTGAAGGAGAAACTTAACTTATGTACGCAGTTTTATAACAGAAACTAAGAAAAAACTTTTCAAAATTTTCAGTCTTTTTTAGCAAAAAATTAAAAACCCAGTGGTGATTAAATACCACCAAAAGAAAGCTCTATCTGTCCCAAAAAATGATAAAAAGTTTGTTTGGGTACAGTGTTGCATGACTGCACAATTGTCAAAGTGTGAAAGGGCTGAAAGCTGAAAATTGACCTGGGAAGGAAGGGAGTAAAAGTGCCCAGTAGGCAAGTAGTTAAAGTAGATGTAAACCCTAAATGAATGCATTTAGGGGTTGGAGAAAGGAATCCCAGCATGCAGTGAGAGCATAAGCATCTAACATCCTTAAAGTGTCAAATGCCAAAAAGTTTAATAGAAGCCACAGTACTGAAATGGAGGGGGCATAAAAGACCACTGGAGAGGTAAATGTACAGTGTTTTCTTTGACAGGGACCTGCTTTTTCTAGATGTTAGGTGTGACAACAGACAAAGGAATCAGGTGGCAAGAAAATAGGCTTTCTAATAAAGTAAGCTCGCAAAATGAAAACAATATTCTACTGCTCCCCTTATTCAGGTTGATTTGGCTAAGTCCAGGGCAATGTTTTTTTTTTTTTTTTTTTGCTATGGGCCTCAGGACCTAGCCAGTGCAATATCACAAGGCCACATATTTATTTATTTTACCCCACTGTTTGTCACCTTCACTTATGTGTGTTCTTTTCTCACTAGAATGGAGGGTGTTGGTCCTCGGGCCTACCCTTAAGTCTAGGGGGAGGATGTGTGGCCCTTAGGTTCCTTCCTCCCCTGATCCTGGGGGGGGGGGGGGGGTCTCTCTTCAGGAGAGCCCCCTGACATATTACTGGCTAGGCGGACCATGTTGGAAACCCTTTGTTCCCGTCAGGAGCCTTGCGCCCAGGGGGATCAGGATAGAGGTCCTACCCCTTAAGGGGGTGATCAAACCACACCCGTAAGTGCACTTTTTGTTTTGGCATTTTGCACATGCACATTTTTGTTCACTTATGGGTTTTTCGGTTGTTTGCACCTCCACGGGCTTAAATTTAAAAAAGAAATTGATAAAGTGTATGGCCAGAGTCCCACTAATCCATTCTTTTACTCTGAGAAGTTCTTGGCCTACCACTGCATGTGACTAATGATTGTCCTAGGAAATCTATTCATTTTATGAATAGTTGCCTACACATTCATGACACAGACAATACTAATGCTCAGCTAAAATAGATGATTGGTAAGGATCCCAATCAGTATAATTCCCAAAAAGCTTGATAGCTTCTTTAAAATGTAAGGCTGAGAGCATGTACCTATCTGAATAATAAAGTTGATTATTTGTAATATTTTTATTTAAAAGTAAAGAGGGCAACAAAACTAGTGTGATATTTGACACAATTAATATTATTATTATACAGGATTTATATAGCACCTACGGTTTGCTCAGCGCTTTACATTATAGTGGGAGACAATACAGTAACAATACAGTTCAATACAAGAGGGATTTTAGGGCCCTGCTCCTTGGAGCTTACAATCTAGGAGGGAGGTAATAATGGTACAATAGGTAATAACTGTGGGGGATGGACTGGTTGGAAGAGTAAAGGATTCCAGTATTAGCAGAGGGCGGGATAGGCTTCCCTGAAGAGATATTAGGCGATAGTCTAATAGATTGGGGTAGGGAGTTCCAGAGGATGGGTGACACCCTGGAGAAGTCTTGGGGATGAGCATGGGAGGAGGAGATAAGGGAGCTAGAGAGTAGGAGGTCTTGCGAGGAGCGGAGTATACGGTTTGGTTGATATTTAGAGACAAGATTGGTTATGTAAATTGGGGCAGTGTTGTGGACGGCTTTAAATGTCATTGTTAGTGTTTTGTATTTTATCCGTTGGGCAACTGGGAGCCGGTGGAGGGATTGGAAGAGAGGGGTGGCAGATACAGAACGGTTAGCGATGAGATAGGCCAATGAGGAGGTAGTTACAATAGTCGAGGCGAGATATAACAAGGGAGTGAATAAGTTGCTTAGTGGTTTCCGGGGTTAGGAACGGGCGTATCTTGGAGATGTTGCGGAGGTGAAGTATACATGATTTTGTCAGCGATTGGATCTGGGGCTGGACACAATGTGTTTGTGATAAAGTAATCCATCAATTTTTGGTTTGATAGATGTAATAGCAATTCTCAATGAATTCTCAAGTTGATTCTCAAGATATTTTAGTTCTAATTTTGCTCCTCATGTGCTTTATCCTTGAAAATAGTTGCTCACAAATATGAGTGCTGCTAAAAACCGATGACATGAATAAGGCGTGATTGTGAAGAGTGGAGGATTTTTCTTTGCGAAGATAAAAATGATAAAAGTCTAGTAAAGAGACACTGACATTTTTTGGGCCATATGTGTTTGCTAAGTGTAAACACATTTTTGCAAAAAAATCCAAAAACAAATCAATATTTTTAAGTATCCTTACGATTTTGTGTTAGGTGGCATTCATAGCCATCTTGGGCCACATTCAACTCATGGGCCACAGGTTGGACACCCCTTGTCTAGAGTATTCCCTGGTCTTGTAGACCTGGTAAGACATACTTCATTTTTTTTTTTTAACTACAAGCCTGTGTGAAGACACCTGTGTTGTGAAGAGGTGAAAAAGAAGTGGGCAAGAGCAGTGCATGGCAAAGTGAAGAACTGTACAATAATGGAAAGAAAATTGAGCAAATACTAGAAAAGGCAAAAGTTAGAATATGTGTAAAAGGTGGATGTTAGTTTAAAATTTCATCCTGAAAAGCATTCCGTCCTGGATTTTAAACAAAGCTGCTTCCAGGTCTATAGAGTAGTGTTGACACACAAACATCGGTTTCCTATTTGTCAGCTGGGGCCCAGGAACACGGGGCTTGTTTTTACTAGATCTTTAGGATTGTAAAAGGAAGGCAATCTGTGTTACCATTAAGATTTTCAATCAAAGCTCGAAGCTGCAAATCTACTTAGCATTTATATGGGCCCTGTTTATACCCTGAATACAGGATTTATTAATCCCCTCACACGGATATAAATGAACTATGTAAATGATGTTAGTGAGAACACAACGTTTTACAGCTTACGTTCTTTGATTTCATTTTTCTTAGGAAAGGATAAAGCAGACCTATACTGAAATATTGTCTTCAAGCTATGTTAACAGCTTTGTTGAATGGATAAATAAAGAGTTATAGTATACGTTAAAGTAGGACCCCAGGCAAACTGCTTAATCTATAGTTGAACTATTTGTATGTTTACTAATTTGCCGGCCAAAGGAACTGCAGTTTTGACCAATCATTTAGTAAAAAAAAAACACATCTACCAGTAAGTAAGACCACTCAGCTTCGTCCTTGTTTATCATTACCACTTCATTGGTCAGCCCCATGCTCATTGGATGGAGATGATGATGCTGTCTTCATTGATGGGTTTGAACCAGGAAGATGAAGTGTTTAAAGCAGACTGTCAGGGATTGGAAATCTGCTCCCACTAGAAGTAGACTTGTAGGCCAGGACTTGGCTGTAGGTGGTGGGGCCAGAAAGTGGTGTGGGCACAGAGAGTTTGGCATGCCTGCACACTTAGTGATGAGATCCCAAAGGGAAGAGGTGCAGAATCTAAGGAATCTTGTTGTCTTCAACAAAGCTCCTCTGCCTCACCTGAGCAGGCAACTACTGAGAGCAGGTGAGAGTTTGCAGTAATGGGATGCTGGATTCAGAAGGCTGTGGATAACAGTCCCAACCAGGGGCGGACTGACCATTTGGAAACTCAGGCACTGCCCGAGGGCCCGGGGTCAGTAGGGGGCCCCATGAGATGCCCCTGGTACCTTTTTCATAGGCTTTTTTGTGTTTGGGAAAGGACACAGGGGCCCCATGATCCCCTATTGCCCGGGGGCCCCATGAGTTGTCAGTCCACCCCTGGTCCCAACTGATAGAATTGCACAGTAACACACAAAGGCAAAACACAGAATGGGAGTGCACATGTGCTGGTAACGAGAAACTGACTGGAATTCACGGGAATCCGACTGGTGTAGAGCACCAAGGAGCTTACTGGAGTGCAGAGGGAGGCATGGTCAGTGAAGGAAGACTGGATTCTGGCAGAAGTTCATGGGGTCAGTGGAGCAGGATACAGACTGGTGGGACATAAAGATCACCCAAGCAGGCTGGTGGGCACAGGCATAACATACAGGTGGAGTACACAGAGATCGTATGGGTGGATGCAAACTGGAACATACAGAAACCACATGGATTGATGTAAGGTGATGACACCGGGGAACAATGGGGTCACTGAGACAAGGTAATAAGACACTAGGGAACACAGGGGTCCAGATGATAGTCTGAACAACCTGCATGTTAGCCCTTTAAGATAGCCTTCTGTGATTGGCTGTGTTACCGGGGAAAGCAGGAAGCTGGTGTCCACGGATACAGGGAAAAACACAGAACCGGAGCGTGAAAGAGACAAACACTTTCCCTCATTTATTGGCTTCCCACCCCACTTTGTTAAATTGCTAGCTGAATATTAAAGCAGGACTACACTGAATCTGAGCACCACAAAATGCTATTTCATTCATTATTAATATTAAAAGCAAACTCACCCATCCTTCTATGTCTTCATGCTTTATTTTGCTGAGAAAACACTTTGAAAAACACCCCCTAACATGTCTCGTCACAGCCATCTTGAGTAAGGGCAGATGATTCATGTAGCATTTACTTCCTGGAATCCATCTGCCCTTAGCTCAGGCACGCAGGCAGGATTGTGTGCTTAGCTGAGAAAACCCTTCCTTCTCTCCTGAAGGCTACTGTGATGTATGACATCGTTTGCCTAGGCATGGAAACCAGGAAGTAACTGAAGAATTGTAAAAAAAAAAAGTTTAACACAAGTAAATATAATATACTTTCCTATCTATTTACCAGTGCTAGCAGCATAAGGATTAACATTAGTCAATGTTGATTGAGAAAGGGAAGTTCCACTTAAGTTTAACAATTGTAAAGTAGCTCTGGTTAGTAATTTTCTCACAGCAGACTCTGACTACTGATCCTCTGTTCTATGCTACGGTGACAACAGTAGAGCCTGTCTTCAGCCCGCTGGGGAATCATGGTCTCTACACCAGAAAATAAGAGTTTGACATCCCCTCTTAGGGGAGTGGGTAGAGCCATGCAAATCATTCCTTTTTGCTTCTGTGCCAACTGTACATCTAAACCCATTGGATTATAACATAGATACAGCCTAATAGAGCCATTTGTTCCAAGCTGCTTTCATCTAGTGTGGGCTTGTTTGCCATCACCAGTACAATCAATGAAGTCTATGGATTAGAGCTTGGAGGCTTGAAGAGAAAGGAAAAGAGAAAATGTAACCATTGTAACCTGATGACTATGGTAGGGTGGGCCAAAAGGGGCCAAATCGCCTTCCACTTGACCACTGTAAAGCATAGTAGATTTTTCATAAAACAAAAGAATAAAATACAAAACAGACTTACAACTTGTGAAGAGCCTGAAAGTGCCAGTCTAATAGTGGGCTTGACACTCAAATGAACATTTATTTATTTATTTCAGGTACTTATATAGCGCCGTCAATTTACGCAGCGCTTTACATTATATATATATATATATATATATATTGTACATTCACATCAGTCATTTGATTTGATACAGCTGCTGTTCATCCAACAATGTTCTTTGTCTTTTTAGCCAAAAGATGTCGGGTGGAAGAGTGCCACCAGAGCCACCCATGGAGCCAACTTTAAGCTGGTTTATCTGGAACCAGCTGAACTCACTTAGTGTATGGCCAGTTTAAGTCAGGTGGGCAGCCAAGTAAGTGTGAATGCTAAGCCTTCATAGATGCAGAACAGTAAGTGAGCTTTGACACCACAGGACAGAAAGTGTGTTACTGGTAGGAGCATAGGTGGTAATTAAACAAAAAATGAGGCAAGAAAACAAATGCAGCCTCACACCTAAGAAATGTTATGATGCACTAAACTCTTTTCTTGGGTTTGGATATGCTTAATTTTCCAGTGTGGATGGCTGCTAGGAGGTTGTGTTTTGTCTGCTTTGCTGTGCTGTTATTTGGAGACAGCAGGCCGAATGCAGCCCTCACACCCATACACCTGAGATTAGGTAACAAAATGCAGAATTGGTAATTGTAGTAGGTCTGCATAAGGAGATATCTGGCTGTCTCTCCCTAGCATATTAAAAGAAATGCAAAGTAGTTCATTTTTCCATTATTATCGTATTATTATAATATCACTTCAGTGTCTTGTATCCGTGTTCCCGATAAAAGTAAAGAAAGCCACAAGACAATGTCTTCTCCCCCAGACAGTCTCTCATCCTAATAATTACGTAAAACGTGAGGGCTCTGTGAATGCACAGAAAATTATAATGTACAAGAAATTAACTGCTATTTTCAGTCTGTATTTGTATAGCATTCAAGCCCCATGACAGGTTATATACACACCATCAATCAATATTCCTATCTATAGGAATATTAAAAGCACTAAGATGTAGCAAGTAGCTAAGTTAATTTCATAATTTTTATTTAATTATAGGCAGCAGTTTTATCTTTTCTTTGATTTATGCTCCAGTCAAGTCTGTCCAGCAAAGTAATTATTATCTTTTGTCTTCTGCAAAGAGTGCAACATCGTACCAGCGGTGAATTGATTTTGGCCGTCCGTATTTCCAGTTAGCGAGGGAAATGAGTAGATCATTTTTGCTCATTTGCGGAGATAGATAATAAATAGACTCTATTATCATCAGCAATTAGTAAAATATTTATGTGCGCTTTCTCAGCTACACCATGTGATTAAAAATGCATCATAAGCGATGAATAAAGAAAGCTGCGGTTTAGAAGCTATTTTGTAAACTGATGGGTGTTTTGTACTTTTGTCCCAAGAGATGAAGTTGCCGGCGACTTTTACATTCAAATTAAAACTTAAAGAGCAACGAGTAAAATCAATTAATGCCTAGCTATTGTGACCCAGGAAACATTGTAAAAGCAACAAAGTTAAAACAAGTTCACCTCATTTTTTTTAATTTGGGTATATTATTCCTTGTAGGCAGTTTCATTGAGTTACTTTTGGGTAGGTCTGCAGGGGCTTTGCTGCAAAGCAGTTTAATAGGTACCAGGATTTCAGTATGAGGCCTGTATGCTATCAGTGCAGTGACTTCCAGCATGGGAAATGCAATATTATTGTTATACAGTATTTATATAGCGCCAACAGTTCGCTCAGCGCTGTACATTACAATGGGGGACAATACATGCGACAGTACAATAATACAGTGCGATACACGAGGGGTTCGAGGGCCCTGCTCCTTGGCTTACAATCTAGGAGGGAGGGGATAGTGGTATGGGAGGAAAAGCTGTGGGGGATGGAGTGGTAGGAAGAGTGGAGGAGATCAGCAGTTAGCAGAGGGTGCGGTAGGCTTCCCTGAAGAGATGGGTTTTTAGGGTGTGCCTAAAGGAGAGGAGAGTGGGTGATCCTGGAGTCCTGGAGGTGGGCATGGGAAGAGGAGATCAGGGAACTAGAGAGAAGGAGGTCTTGTGAAGAGCGGAAAGTGCGTTTTGGGTGGTATTTGGATATTAGGTCGGTGATGTAGTTTGGGGCAGTTAGCAGTTTGAATTTGATATGGGACAGGGTGAACAATTCGAATAAGAAGTAATTAGTGTTAGTACTTAAAGTGATACTAAAGCTTTAGATTGTCCTTTTAAATTAGCAAACATGTCATACTTACTTGCTCTGTGCAATAGTTGTTCACAGAGAATCCCTGATCCTCTTCTTCTTGGGTCCCCCGCCTGTACTCCTGGTTCCTCCTCTCTGCTGAGTGCCTCTAGAGCACCCAGAGGGAGCTGAGGACACTAGTCACTCAAAATCCCCAATCCTCCTCTTCCCGGGTCCTCCAGTGCAGCTTTTCTCACCCAGAGGTGCCTTCAGGCTTCTTCAGGGGTGCCTTGGCAAAATGCCCAAAAATTGTATACAAGCCAGCAGGTGCATCAATCCTGCCTTTTAGTTACACAAAGCCACAGGTTTTCATTGTGCGCCATTATGACCTTCTAGCTGCCAGCATCCTAACAACTAGAGATGAGCGAATCGAAGTAGGCGAAGTGGAATTCGTTTCGAATATTAGGAAAATTTCGATTCGCGTCGAATCCGAAATTTTTCCTAAAATGGCGGCGACATGTGCGGCGACGGAGCGGAGATGTCTGGGAAGGCGCGCAGACAAGGCGCGCTGACCCATAATGCATTCATTCATGACATGTGATCGCATTAGCCAATCAGCAGCCAGCACAGTGTAATGGTCGAGCTATAAATGGCGGCCATTTTAGAATTCTCCATTTGCCTCCAGTCATTCAACAGAGGCAGACCTGGCTGTATGCAGGGAGAGAGTTAGGGACAGAGAAACGTTAGTTAGGGCCACAGAATCGTTACTTAGGGCCATAGAAACGTTACATAGGGCCATAGAAACGTTACATAGGGCCACAGAATCGTTAGTTAGGGCCACAGAAACGTTACTCAGGGACAGACACAGAATTGTTACTCAGGGACAGACACAGAATTGTTACTCAGGGACAGACACAGAATTGTTACTCAGGGACAGACACAGAATTGTTACTCAGGGACAGACACAGAATTGTTACTCAGGGACACAGAATCGTTTAATTAAAGAGTATGTCAGACAACATGCAGAGGAGGCAATGTTTTAGGAGCGAGCAGACGTGGCAGCAGAGGAAGGGGTCGAGGCAGCACTATTCGCAGCCAGAGGCCAGTGCTCCCAGTGTCATCCAGCGGTCGTGTCTCCACCGACAACCCTGCCGTCATCGATTGGTTGGCTCGGTCGTCTTCCTCTTCCCAGGTCACCTCTGACACCTACAGCCAACGGTCGGTGGGTACGTCAGACACAACCGTTAGTTGGCATGGCCCGGGGACCAAGCCCACTGAAATCACGTGTCCTCTACCTGCCCCTGTCCTTTGGTGTTCCCTCACCAAGTGAAGTATCGCATGCTGTGGGCTCAGCCCCACTGTACAGTGAGGAAGAGCAAACAGAGGGCGGTCAGGAACGGGGGGAGACATCCGCCTCTTCAGCAGCCAGGTGAAGAAGTACTGGCGAGGAGAGTGGCTCGGTAGCCGGTCTAGAGACAGGTCTGTCTCCTGACCCACACGCAGCCAAGGGGGCTAGTAGTGAGGCGGAGACCCTAATTGATGATGAGGAGGCTGATCGCACTTGGCAGCCTCGTCGTCATCAGGCTATTGCTTCCGCATCATCAGGAGAAGAGGGTGCCAGCTTGGCAGCGAGCAAAACAGTCGGTGGGTTGCCCAGGAGGCAGCAGGGTCGCAGCAGTGTCAGTGGAGGCAAACGGCCATGGAGTACAGCACCAGCTCCACTGCAGCCTACCACCACGGCCAGTAGTGGTGCCGGTGTGCACGGAGGAAGCAGCAGTCAGCCAGTGAGGAGTATCGGGGGCAAAGTTTCCTACTCGGCGGTGTAGCAATTTTTTGTCAAGCCGCCCGAGGAAGTAAACGTAGCCGTATGTCGACTATGTGGCCAGAAAGTCAAGCGTGGCCAGGGGGCCCATGTTGGGACTACAGCGTTGCGGCAGCATATGCAGCGTCGCCATTTGGTGGCCTGGGAAAACCGTGATAAAGATACGGCGGTTCTGCCCGCCCCAGCCCCATCACCCGCTCCGTTACTTGCTCCGTCACCCGACGTCAATCGCCCTCTATCAGCCAGTCAAGGCTCCAACACCTCTGCTGAGGGGAGTTGTCGCTCGTTGGCATCTTCCGCTCGTTCAGATGCTCCTTCTCCTGCTACTCCTCTTCACGGATTCCGTCAGCAGTCTTTCTTGGAATCCGTTTCCAAGAGACAACAGTTTGCGAGCACGCACCCGACGGTGCAAAAGCTGAACGTCCTCCTGTCCAAGTTGCTGGTGCTGCAGTCCCTCCCTTTCCAAGTGGTGGACTCAGCACCTTTCCGAGAAATGATGGCTTGTGCCGCGCCGCGGTGGAGAGTGCCAAGCCGTCATTTCTTCGCCAAAAAGGCAGTGCCAGCCCTGCATTCACATGTAGAAGAGATGGTGGGCCAGTCTTTGAGCATGTCGGTCTCTGCCAAAGTGCACGGCAGCGCCGACGTGTGGAGCTGTAACTACGGTCAGGGACAGTACATGTCATTTACGGCCCACTGGGTGAACGTGGTGCCGTCACAGCCGCACCAGCAACTTGGACAGGTCACGCCGCTTTTGCCTCCACGTTTGCACGTCCTTGGTCCACAAAAGATGTCCGCCTCTACCACCTCTTCTTCCGCCGTGTCCTCAGCCGCCACCCCCATGCCAAGTCCCATTACCCGACCGGCATATCACATGTGCAGGGCGCAACGGTGTCACGCTGTGCTGCACCTGGTATGCCTTGGCGAACGTAGTCACACAGGGGAGGAACTTCTCAGTGTAATGAACAGAGAAATCGACAGATGGCTGTCTCCACGCAAACTCAAAATCGGAACCATGTTGACAGACAACGGAAAGAATATGGTGTCTGCTCTGCGTCAAGGAAGGTTGTGCCATGCGCGGCTCACGTGTTCAATCTGGTTGTCAAGCGGTTCCTAAAATCCACCATCCCACTGCAAGACATCCTTAAAATGTCACGTAAACTTTGCATGCATTTCAGCCATTCCTACACCGCAAAGCACACCCTCCTTGAGCTGCAGAACGGAATTCCACAGCATCGCCTGATCTGCGACGTTGCAACAAGGTGGAATTCAACATTACACATGTTAGACCGCCTTTACGAACAGCGAAAGGCCATCACCGATTTCCTGATGTTACAAGCGGATAAAGGTACTCCCCTGTGTAACTTCGATGTCAGCCATTGGCAGCTCATGCGTGACACCTGCTGCTTGCTCAGGCCCTTTGAGGAGGCCACGCTATTCGTGAGTCGCCAGGACTATGGGATGAACGATGTCATTCCTCTGTTGCACGTCCTGGAACAAATGCTGTTAACAATGGCTGGTCAGGGTGCGGTAGACGTGGCGCACAGATCTCAACGCCACATGACCCCTGTGGGGGCAGGACAGGAAGAAGAGGAGGAGGTAGAGGAGGACATTTGTGCTCAGGAATTATTGAGTGAAATGGGTGGTTTTTCCACTCAGCGGACAGGAGTGGAGGAGCAGGAGCATGTGGTAGAGGAGGAGGAGGAGGAGACAGAGGACCCAGACGCACCATGGCAGTATGCTGTGGAGATGGAGGCAGGGAGTTCCTCGCATTCCTTGGCACAAATGGCCCATAGCATGCTCGGTTGCTTGCGTAGCGACAGCCGAATAATAACCATCAGACAGAGGGATGACTTTTGGCTGTCCACCTTGTTGGACCCTCGCTACCGTTCAAAAATGGTGGCCTTTTTCACACCTGCTGAGAGGGAGGCCAAAATAACGTACTATAAAAACCACCTATGTAGTCAGTTGGTCTCTGCCTTTGTGCGTCAACGTCCATCCTCAGACACTGTGGGCCCTGTGCGCTCGCGTTCCGCTGCCATGGCAGCAGGGGAGGGGTGGGGTGGTAGGAGCAGTGGTAGCTCCACCAGCAGCGGCTGCCTCAGTCTGCAGTCGATGAGTAGCTTTCTTCACCAGTGCAGTGAGGAAACTACTAACCAGCCGCAGCATCAGGTGGACCTGGAGCAGGAGCTCAAACAACAGGCTTGGGCCTACTTGGACAGCACCCTGCCAACCGAGGTAGACAATCCCCTTGACTACTGGGCAACGAAACTTGACCTTTGGCCCCAACTAGCTGAATTTGCCCTTGAAAGGCTGTCATGCCCGGCCAGTAGCGTGGCATCGGAGCGCGTGTTTAGTGCGGCAGGAGGTATTGTAACTCCGGAGGACACGACTGTCCACCCAAAGTGTGGAGAGACTCACGTTTGTGAAAATGAATCAGGAGTGGATTAGTCTGGATTTCAAACCACCAGTTCCTGACACAACTGACTAAATCCGCCATGAATCATGCCCCTGCCATGTGCCACTTTCAGGTCTACTCACACTGCTGGTGTGTTCCATTTTTTGTCATAGGGTGCTGGCAGATTACGGGCCTCCCATAGCTGCTGCTAGGCCCCTAATCTGCCATGGGCCCCTATACCGCCTCCTCATGCTGCTGCCAGGTCCAGAGTCTCTCATGGGTCCCTGTACGGCCTCCCATTGCTGCTGTCTCCATCGCCACACTCTGCCATGTGCCACTTTCAGGTCTCCTCACACTGCTGGTGTGTTCAATTTTTTGACATAGGGTGCTGGCAGATTACAGGCCTCCCATTGCTGCTGCCAGGCCCGTAATCTGCCATGGGCCCCCGTACCGACTCCTCATGCTGTGACGTTGCAACAAGGTGGAATTCAACCCTACATATGTTAGACCGCCTTTACGAACAGCAAAAGGCCATCACAGATTTCCTGATGTTAAAAGCGGATAAAGGTACTCCCTGTGTAACTTAGATGTCAGCCATTGGCAGCTCATGCGTGACACCTGCGCTTGCTCAGGCCCTTTGAGGAGGCCACGCTATTCGTGAGTCGGCAGGACTATGGGATGAACGACGTCATTCCTCTGTTGCATGTCGTGGAACAAATGCTGTTAACAATGGCTGGTCAGGGTGCGGTAGACGTGGCGCACAGATCTCAATGCCACATGACCCCTGTGGGGGCAGGACAGGAAGAAGAGGAGGACATTGGTGCTCAGGAATTATTGAGTGAAATGGGTGGTTTTTCCACTCAGCGGACAGGAGTGGAGGAGCAGGGGCATCTGGTAGAGGAGGAAGAGGAGACAGAGGACCCAGACGCACCGTGGCAGTATGCTGTGGAGATGGAGGCAGGGAGTCCCTCGCATTCCTTGGCACAAATGGCCCATAGCATGCTCGCTTGCTTGCGTACCGACAGCCGAATAATAACCATCAGACAGAGGGATGACTTTTGGCTGTCCACCTTGTTGGACCCTCGCTACCGTTCAAAAATGGTGGCCTTTTTCACACCTGCTGAGAGGGAGGCCAAAATAAAGTACTATAAAAACCACCTATGTAGTCAGTTGGTCTCTGCCTGTCTGCGCCAATGTCCATCCTCAGACACTGTGGGCCCTGTGCGCTCGCGTTCCGCTGCCATGGCAGCAGGGGAGGGGTGGGGTGGTAGGAGCAGTGGCAGCTCCACCAGCAGCAGCTGCCTCAGTCTGCAGTCGATGATGAGTAGCTTTCTTCACCAGTGCAGTGAGGAAACTACTAACCAGCAGCAGCAGCAGCAGCATCAGGTGGACCTGGAGCAGGACCTCAAACAACAGGCTTAGGCCTACTTGGACAGCACCCTGCCAACCGAGGTAGACAATCCCCTTGACTACTGGGCAACGAAACTTGACCTTTGGCCCCAACTAGCTGAATTTGCCCTTGAAAGGCTGTCATGCCCGGCCAGTAGCGTGGCATCGGAGCGCGTGTTTAGTGCGGCAGGAGGTATTGCAACTCCGGAGGACACGACTGTCCACCCAAAGTGTGGAGAGACTGACGTTTGTGAAAATGAATCAGGCGTGGATTAGTCTGGATTTCAAACCACCAGTTCCTGACACAACTGACTAAATCCGCCATGAATCATGCCCCAAACATGTGCCACTTTCAGGTCTCCTCACACTGCTGGTGGGTTCCATTTTTTGTCATAGGGTGCTGGCAGATTACGGGCCTCCCATAGCTGCTGCCAGGCCCCTAATCTGCCATGGGCCCCCGTACCGACTCCTCATGCTGCTGCCAGGCCCGTAATCTGTCATGGGCCCCTGTTGTCGCTTGTTGGCATATTCCGCTCGTTCAGATGCTCCTTCTCCTGCTACTCCTCTTCACGGATTCCGTCAGCAGTCTTTCTTGGAATCCGTTTCCAAGAGACAACAGTTTGCGAGCACGCACCCGACGGTGCAGAAGCTGAACGTCCTCCTGTCCAAGTTGCTGCTGCCAGGCTCGTAATCTGTCATGCGCCCCTGTACCGCCTCCTCATGCTGCTGCCAGGTCCAGAGTGTGTCATGGGCCCCCGTACCGACTCCTCATGCTGCTGCCAGGCCCGTAATCTGTCATGGGCCCCTGTACTGCCTCCCCATGCTGCTGCCAGGTCCAGAGTGTGTCATGGGTCCCTGTACGGCCTCCCATTGCTGCTGCCAGGCCCGTAATCTGCCATGGGCCCCCGTACCAACTCCTCATGCTGCTGCCAGGCCCGTAATCTGTCATGGGCCCCTGTACCGCCTCCTCATGCTGCTGCCAGGTCCAGAGTGTGTCATGGGTCCCTGTACGGCCTCCCATTGCTGCTGTCTCCATCGCCACACTCTGCCATGTGCCACTTTCAGGTCTCCTCACACTGCTGGTGGTTTCCATTTTTGTCATAGGGTGCTGTATGGCCTCCCATTGCTGCTGCCTCCACCACCACACTGTGGCTCCACACTCTGGTTTTGGCCCCATGACTGCCCAAATGAGTGAAGTGTGCGGTGATTCTAAGATCGACGGCACTCATCTGCATGTCATACTGACTGTCAGTATTATTTCTCTTCCCCAGCAGACTCCAAGGGCATTTAAATTAAAGGTACAGTGTTCTGCACTAATATAAAGGCTCTCTGAAGCCTAGAAACACCCTTTTATAAGTTAAATTCGCAGCGAATATATTCGACTCGAATCGAATTTTTTTCACGAATTCGTCGAATCGAATTTTTGAATACTTCGCTCATCTCTACTAACAACTAAAGACATCATCAGTTGATAAGGAGGACGTCGGGTGCATGCACATCATCTTTGTTTGGCCCTCCCCTGCCCCTCTCTGTCAGCACTGGGTTCACATTAGCAGAGTGAGGGAGAGAAAATGAGAGACACACTGGAATACTGGTCAGTACCAGTGTGCAAAAGGTGTATTTGCTTTGGAAGAAGAAGTCATCTCTAACATTGGGTGTACTGGATGTGTGTAGAATAGTTTTTTACATTTTAGATTGGGGTGCCTTTAGATTGTGCAGGATTTTAAAGGATGCCTCAAAATTATCCATAAATTTAAAGGGTGCCTTGAACGAAAAAAAGGTTGAGAAACACTGCTCCAGCGGTGCTACTGGCTCATCTCCTCTGCTGAGTGTGCCCAGGGCAAGCTGCTTGCTCTGGGGGCACTTATGCATGTTCATTCCCAGTCCTCCTCTGTGTGTTTTATAGACATACAGAGGTGGCTTGACATCACTCCAATCCCTCCTCAGTGGCTGTCATTGACAATGTCTCCCACTGCTGTGTCTCAGCCAATGAGTAGGAAGAGACCCGGGCGAGCCGCTGCTCTCATGCATATCACTAGATCAAGATCAGGCTCAGGTAAGTATTGAAGGGGGGGCTGAGGGGGGATGCTGCACACCGAAGGTTTTTTATCTTCATGCATAGAATGCATGAACGTATAAATCCTTCAGCTTTTAGAACCACTTTGAATCCGGACTCAATGATCAAAAAGAATAAAGAATAAAAATGTGCAGCTAATGTTTCGAAAGTGCAGGAGCTAAGCAGGCAATGGAGTTAATTTATTAAAGTGGAGCTAATTTATTAAAGTATCACAGTAAAATCTGTCTGTATATGCAGTAAATCATGCTTGTTATACTCACCATGAACGCTAAGGGGTTAATCATTCTCTGATCTTCCCCTTCTTCCAGTGTCTCCCAAATATTTCCTGATAGAAAAGAGGCTAGGGACAAACTGTGCATGCTCAGTTTGGTGTGTAATGCTAGATAGTTTTTTTTTCTTGGGAGAGTGCATGTATTCAGCACAGGGCCAATCTGCACTCTCCAGACAGAGGTCAGAGGTCATCCTGCTACAGGAGAATGAAAATTCCTCCTACAAGCTTTAACCAGTGCTCTGCAGGACACTGATAGAAGTCACAGGCCTGCTCTAACTGCTGATGAGAAAAGGTATTTAGCAGTTTATATTTACTAAAATAATTGCATTTCCATGTTGTGTGTGCTGTGGGAGACCTGATATAGTGAATGCAGGGTCCTGGGTTTAGTAACACTTTAAAGGCAAATAAGCTGTTCATTTTGCAAAGTAACATTAAAAATAGACATTAGAAGCCTTGGAATTACTGCTGGGAATGGGGGGGGGGGGGGGGGCAAGATGAGCTGAGGTTTATTTATGAAGGCAAATAGGTTGTCCATGGTGCAAAGAATGCATGAAAAAAACAAAAGAGAAAGGAGAAAAGGCCCAGTGTGTTGCCATCAACACTTTATTAGAGAAATAAAACCAATAAATGCACACTCGCAGAAGCCAATGGCTAAACCAACGCTGTACATAAACCCAGGTGACCAAATGGTCTTCCAGGAGATGGAACTCACATGACCCTGAACTATTATTATTATTATACAGGATTTATATAGGGCCAACAGTTTGCACAGAGCTTTACAATATAGGGGAGACAATACAATTACAATACATTTCAGTACAGAAGGAATAGGAGGGCCCGTCTCATGGAGTTTACAATATAAAGGAAGGGGGAGGTGATACAAAAGGTGATAGCTATAGGCGATGATCTGGTGGAGGTGATTCAAGTACAGTTCTTAAGTGGAGGTGGGGTAGGCTTCCCTGAATAAGTGAATTTTCAAAGATTGCCTAAAGGCAGACAGGGCGGGGGCTGAACGGACATACTGTGGCAGGGAGTTCCAGAGGATGGGAGAGGCTCTGGAGAAGTCCTGGAGGCGAGCGTGAGAGGAGGTGATGAGGGAGCTAGAGAGGAAGATATCTTGGGAGGTGCAGAGTGGGCTATTTGGGCGATATCTGCAGATGAGGTTGGCGATATAGCTAGGGGCAGTGTTGTGGATGGCTTTGTAAGCTGTGGTTAGTATTTTGAATTTTATACATGGGGTTAGTGGAAGCCAGTGAAGGGATTGGCAGAGAGAGGCAGCAGTCACTGATTGGTTGGGAAGTCAGATTACCAGCTGACGCATTTCAAGGAGCATACCCTCTTCTCATTTTTGCTCTGAAAATGAGGGCATGTCTTTTGAAACACATCAGGTGGTAGTCTCAATCTCCTGGAAGACCATTTTGTTAACTGGGTTCATGTACAATGCAGGTGTCACGATCTGGGTCAGGTTCAGAGATCAGTTGCTACAGCAGTTGTAAGGCTTACCTGAAACCAGCAGGATTGGTACACCAGCGGCCCACCCTGGGAATGACGCAGGTTCACCTGAGGTGCGGGGTCTAAGCATCCACCGGTCTTCCCCAGAGCTCCTAATGGTGGAGATGGATTTGGCTGCTTGTGAATGCCAGGTCGCAGATCTCAGGATCACCCCACCAGGGAATGAGTAGGCTGGAAACCAAAAGCGGATCAAACAGTTCAGGGATCAAACAGAAGCGGAGTCAGTCACAAGCCAAGGGTCAGTCACCAATGGTAGTAGATAGGATGAGGCAGAATCGTAGTCAGTAGCAAGCCAAAGGTCGGTAACGTAGAGGAAGACGGCAGCAGGAACAGTAAGCGTGATATTGGCTGGTAAGGCACAATAATCTAGCAACCAGGAAGTGCAGAGACATGGCTTTTATAGGAAGTTCATGGGAGGAGCAAGGAGTTCAAGCTTCAAGACAAAACAGGGCAAAGGCAGGATCATCCAAAGATTTGTCAAAGGAGCTGTCCAGCATTCCAGGTGGCTCAGCAAGAAGAAACACCGTCTCTCACCGCAGAAGGCCCAGGTTCAATTCCAGGCTCTGACAGTACTCCCCTCCTCACAGAACGTCCCCTGAATGTCTTAGGACCAGGCTTGTGGGGAAACCTCTGGTGGAATTCTCTTGTTAGTCTAGGAGCATTAACATTTTCCTCAGGCTCCCAAGAATTTTCCTCTAGCCCATATCCTTCCCATTGGACCAGATATTGCAACTTTCTTCTAAGCATCCTAGAATCAAGAATCTTCTCCACCACATATTCTTCTTCGCCCTGTACCTCAACAGGTGGAGGACGTGGAAGAATTCTTCCAAAGAAAGGATTTTCATGAAATGGTTTGAAAAGCGATACATGAAAAACCGGGTGAATCTTCATACTGTCAGGAAGTTTTAAGCGAAAGGTAACTGAGCAGAAATCTGAAAAGGGCCAACAAACTTTTGACCCAACTTAGCAGATGGCACATGCACCTTCAAATTCTTTGTTGATAACCAAACTTTGTCACCCACATGAAACGTAGGAAGTGCTCTCCGGTGTCTGTCAGCAGCCTTTTTGTAATATTCCCGAGCTTCCCTCAAAGTCTCAATCAATTTCTCCTGAATCTCCTGCAATGTAGTTAGTCTGTTGGTAACAGCAGGAATTGGAGTTGTGATAGGGAGATCAGGAATAAAAACTGGATGATAACCGTTGTTTAAGTAAAAGGGACTTTGAGAGGTGGAACTATGTTTAGAATTGTTGTATGCAAACTCTGCAGTGGGAAGACAGTCCACCCAGTCATCCTGAAGATAAGTGACAAAGCATCAAAGATACTGCTCCATTGTTTGATTAGTTTTCTCAGTCTGACCATTAGACTGGGGATGAAAGGCAGAGGACAGATTGATCGTAACACCCAAGGCTGAGCAAATCTTTTCCAAAATTTCAAAGTAAACTGCACACCTCTGTCAGACACCACATCATCAGGGATTCCATGCAGTTTAAATACTTCTCGAACCATTAGTTCTGCAGTCTGTTCAGCAGTGGGCACCCCCTTCACTGGAACAAAATGGGCCATCTTTGTGAGACGGTCAACCACCACCAAAATGGTGGTCATTTCTTTTGAGGGAGGTAAATCTACCACAAAATCCATAGAAATAGACCCCCATGGTCTCGATGGAACAGGGAGTGGCTGAAGCAACCCCAAAAGGAGAGGCTCGGGGAGTTTTATTGCGTGCACAGGTCAAGCACGAGGCCACATAGCGTTTGACATCCTTCTTGTACCCCGGCCACCAAAAGGAACGTGACAACAGTTCTTCGGTCTTAGTAACTCCAAAATGCCCAGCAAGTTTGGAATCATGAACCAACTTGAGAGCTTCCACCCGAACAGATTCAGGTACATAAAGATTATGTCCTTGAATCCAAAAGCCATTTTTGTACACCAGGTTCATATCCCTAGGAGGATCATTGAGAAGTGGGTCATTCTCATACCCCTCTTTGAGAAGACTCAAGAATGTCTTTGCACTTGTGGCCCCTAGGAAGTTTTTTTGTGTTAGGATGTGTTACATCTAAATTATGATTCGGCATTTATTTTGATGGCAAGCTTGCAAAATATTTGGTTTTTATGATTAGTCATAATTATAATTAATATGTGTAAGTGGTCTATTGACAAATGGTAGTATTAGTATTCTTCAATTATAGCTGAGACCAAAAGATATTCAAGTTAGCTGAGACAGCTAACTAGTTGTAGACTATATTTAGATATAGTTGGTTAAAAGTATCTGTTAGTTATGTCAAGGTTATTAGAAGTGACTTACTATTACATTACGTATTTTAATGGTATCTGTGTGTATTTAGTATACGTTTCTAACATTGATACATTTACGTCATTAGCTTATAATATTATGTACATCAGCATACATATGTTCCTGTCCATCAAAGACATTATGTGAGTGTCGTCCCCTCCCTTCTATGCCATACAAGGTATTAAGATGACACACTCATGCTGCATAAAGGGGGCCTTGAGGGACAGAGACTCACACTTACACGCTACATGACTCTTGCATACACATGTCTGAAAAGCTGCAACAGGTGCATACTGCTGCTAGATCATCATATCCATCTACTTCCGGCTGCTTTAACAAAGTCATTGAGTTGGACAAGGACATGAGAATTGC
Source organism: Staurois parvus (assembly GCF_062004578.1). Classification (NCBI taxonomy): domain Eukaryota; kingdom Metazoa; phylum Chordata; class Amphibia; order Anura; family Ranidae; genus Staurois; species Staurois parvus. Next base: position 1,104,049 of record NW_028318512.1, read on the forward strand.
ACATGGCAAGGACAGCCATGACAGATAATGGGACTTTGTTTTAAACGTTTGCTTGTCATTTTTACAGTAGTTTTATCTACATGGAACTGTTCATAATACGCTTTACATTGTCTATTTTACACCATTGTGTGATAGAATAAAATCACACTTCATTTTTATTTCAATGGCTCTTTCATTCATAATCGCCTCAAGACACTAGAAGAAGTATTATATGTGTCTAAAAATCCAACAGGATGGAACATTCGGAGTTGCCCTCCAGGGGAGACTCAGACAGCATCCTTGATAAGGCATCGGCCTTACCATTCCTCGATCCCGGTCGATATGATATAACAAAATTAAATCTGGAAAAGAATAGAGACCAGCGTGCTTGTCTAGAAGACAATCTCTTGGCTGAACGAATAAATTCCAGATTTTTATGGTCCGTGAGAACAGTTACAGGATGATTAGCCCCTTCTAGCAGATGCCTCCATTCAGAAAAGGCTTCCTTAATTGCCAGTAGCTCTTTATTCCCAATGTCCTAATTTCTTTCGGCTGAGGACATCAAACGGGAGAAGAAGGCACAAGGATGAAGCTGCATCTTTTCACCACTTCGCTGAGACAGGATCGCTCCCACGGCAGAATTGGAGGCATCCACTTCCACTGTAAAGGGTAGTTCAGGATCCGGATGTACCAAAATTGGTGCAGAAGTGAAAAGAGTTTTTAGTTTTTCAAATGCAGCTTGTGCCTCAGAGGTCCACACAAAGGGTACCCCTTTCTTTGTAAGCTGTGTGATTGGAGCTATCACTTTAGAAAAGTTTCTTATAAATTTACTGTAAAAGTTGGCAAACCCGACGAAACGTTGAATTTCCTTAACATTTCCAGGTGCTGACCAATCTACCACTGCTTTGATTTTCTCGGGATCCATGCTCACGCCCTCTGGAGAAATGATATAGCCTAAGAACTGGATCTGGGTTTGTTCAAACTCACATTTTTCCAATTTAATGTAGAGTCTATTCTTCCTTAATCTTTCAAAGACTGTGCAAACATGTTTGCGGTGCTCCTCCCAATTATTGGAAAAGATAAGGATATCATCTAGATAGGCAATCACAAATTGATCCAACAGATCACGAAAAACATCGTTGACAAAATGTTGAAATGTTGCAGGGGCATTGCAAAGTCCAAACGGCATCACCAAGGACTCGAAATGCCCATACCTAGTTCTGAAGGCAGTCTTCCATTCGTCTCCTTGACGAATGCGGACAAGGTTATATGCCCCTCGTAGATCAAGCTTGGTAAAGATCTTGGCAGAGCGAAGTCTTTCCAACATTTCAGAGATCAAAGGTAATGGATAGCGGTTTTTAATAGTAATTTTATTCATGTCTCTGTAGTCAATGCATGGACGCAAGGTGGAGTCTCTTTTCAACAAAGAACAGGGCTGCCCCCGCTGGAGAAGTTGAGTGTCTAATAAAGCCCTTCTCCAAATTCTCATCGATCCACACCCTGAGTACTTTTAATTCAGCTTCCGACAGATTGAAGAGGCGGTCAAAAGGTATTTCTACCCCTGGGAGCAGCTCAATGGGGCAATCATATGGGCGATGAGGGGGTAATAGATCTGCATTCTTCTTGTCACAGATGTCCCGGAACTCATGGTAATGTGTGGGCAAGTTGTCATATGACTGGGTAGCCACTATATCACCTTGCGCTTCCTTGGTCGGCAAGGCTTTTTGCAACGTTTTTCACAGTGGGAGGACGTAAAATCTATAGTCCGTGCTCCCCAGTTGATGGAAGGATTGTGAGTGGAGAACCAAGGAATGCCCAGGATGATGGGAAACTTGTGTGATGTAATCAGCTGAAAGCTGATGGTCTCACAATGGTCAGCCTCAAACAACAGTTTCAGGGGGACCGTTGTATGGGTAACAGGTCCTGAAGATAAGGGTGACCCATCCACTGTCTCCATATCAAAAGGGGTAAATGTGTCTCTTGCTTCAATATTATTGCTGTTGGCAAACTCTATATCCATAAAGTTCCCCCCCGCCCCGGAGTCCAGCATAGCTGAGCAGGAGATTTCACGGCCCTCAAATACAAGTTTAATAGGGATAACAAAGTGAGAAAGTAGTGAGTTCACTTTATTCTCTTCAGAAATCAGTGGGGAGACAGACTGGCTTATAGAGTTTATGTGTTCAGGCTCAATCACATCAGTCACAGCAATAGTTCTTTTAACCTTGTTAGGACAATTGCATAATGACCAGAATCCCCACAATAAAGACATAAGTTCTCTGAACGTCTTCTCTCTTTCTCCTGGATGGAAATGGATCTCTTGATCGCATCAACCTGCATAGGCTCAGGAGTGTTAGGACCCAGAGAGACTCTTGAATCATGCTGAACAAATGGACTAGCAGAGAAATGCATGCCCCTATTACTTCCAAACATTCCCAACCTCTCCTTCCTCCTTTCTGTAAGCCTTTGATCGATTCGGATACACATATGGATAAATTCCTCAAGATCATTAGGAATATCTACTCTGGCAAGCTCATCCTTTACCTGTTCAGAAAGCCCTTGGCGGAACTGGCTCTTTTGTGCTGCAGGGTTCCAAGTGGTATCTGCCATCCAACTTCTGAATTCGGCTGTATATTCAGTGACCAAGCGTCTACCCTGCCGCAGACTATGCAATTTTGCTTCGGCAGTAGCACAACGGTTGGGATCATCAAAAACCTGATTCATTGCGGTCAAAAAGGTATCAAAATTATTCAGAATGTTATGGTTCTGCTCTATATAAGGGGAGGCCCAAGCTAGAGCTTCCCCAGTCAGAAGCCCAATAATAAACATTACCTTCTTTTGCTCTGAAGGAAACGCAGCAGGGTACATTTGGAAATATACCTGACATTGATTAAGGAAACCCCTGTAGTGGCGGCGGTCTCCATTAAACTTAGATGGTTGGGGCATATGTGAGCTAGGATCATCTCGGTTCAGCAGTTGTCTCTGCAGAGCCTGAATCTCTCCCTGTTGCCTTTCTACTATACCTTGCATTTCAGAAAATTTTTCTTGGTAGGTAACACCAAACTCTTGCAGCTCTGAAATTTGCTGCCTGACAGGAGCCATGACATTTGCTATAGCGGCCTCCATGTTTTAGGCCAGATTATTCTGTCACAATCTGGGTCAGGTTCAGAGACCAGTTGCTACAGCAGTTGTAAGGCTTACCTGAAACCAGCAGGATTGGTACACCAGTGGCCCACCCTGGGAATGACGCAGGTTCACCTGAGGTGCGGGGTCTAAGCATCCACCGGTCTTCCCCAGAGCTCCTAATGGTGGAGATGGATTTGGCTGCGTGTGAATGCCAGGTCGCAGATCTCAGGATCACCCCACCAGGGAATGAGTAGGCTGGAAACCAAAAGCGGATCAAACAGTTCAGGAATCAAACAGAAGCGGAGTCAGTCACAAGCCAAGGGTCGGTCACCAATGGTAGTAGATAGGATGAGGCAGAATCGTAGCAAGCCAAAGGTCGGTAACGTAGAGGAAGACGGCAGCAGGAACAGTAAGCGTGATATTGGCTGGTAAGGCACAATAATCTGGCAACCAGGAAGTGCAGAGACATGGCTTTTATAGGAAGTTCATGGGAGGAGCAAGGAGTTCAAGGTTCAAGACAAAACAGGGGAAAAGGCAGGATTATCCAAAGATTTGTCAAAGGAGCTGTCCAGCATTCCAGGTGGCTCTGCGAGAAGAAACACCGTCTTTCACCGCAGAAGGCCCAGGTTCGATTCCAGGCTCTGACAGTAGGTTTAACCATTGGCTTTTGAGAGTATGCACTCACTGGTTTAAATTTTTTTGTCTAATAAAGTGTTGTGTGACAGTGTGGCGATCTGTCACCCAGGATTCTCAACAAGACAGGTTGAGGGGCTCCAGGGTAAGTGTTTGATGCAGAGGAAAGTGGCTTTTCACTTTCCTCCTTTGTTTGTAAGGTCCATTTTGGGATCTGGAGCCTGGAGATTTCAAAGAGATCTGGGAGGGATGAAATCTCCAATCCTGGGACCAGGTTTTGGGAATGGCCAGGAGACTGATTGCACAGGTGTGTGCAGGCCTTTTCATAGAGTCAGGACCAGGTTCTGGGCTCCATCCCGGCAGATAAGAGTCAGGAGGGCTCCACCCCGGCAGATAGGAGTCAGGAGAGCTCCACCTGGAAGACAGGAGTCAGGAGGGCTCCACCAAGGAGTGGGGGAAACCAAAAGCGGCAAGGAGCTGCTTGGGAGTAGCTGTGTGCTAGTGGCCAGCTGTGTGCGAGAGCCATGTTTTTGAAAGAGTCTGCAGGAGACAGACGTAAGCCCGAAGAGGAAGGCCAGTGGAAGATTGTGTATATCTGAGAGAGCCAGGAGGCTGAATTTTGTTTATGTGGATGATAGATACCCCTGTGTGGGAAACTTCTGATGTTTTGAACTTTCATTTAAATAAAAGTGGGCTAAAAAGGCCCTGAAAAATAAGTGAGTTGCTGTGTGCGTTTAACCAAGCTCTACCATTTGAAGCGAGTTCCCACAGTTGATAGTAATGCATTAGACCTTTGAGCATTTCTGTTTTGTTCATGTTATCTCAAGATTCCCTGATCTCAAGAGGGAAGCATTGGCATTGCACACCAGTCTTGGTTGAGAGATGAAGGTGACTACCCACCACAGTCCATTTGGCTTCTCAAGAATCTCAGAGCGCTATGGTGTCAAGGTTGTGTACTTTGCAAGGAAAGAAACTGCTTGCACAAGATTTGATGATGGAAGTCAGCAGTGCTTCACCGCATTCAATAAATTAAGGTTTATTTTCCTTGCAAACTTAGCAGACTATTTATCTGTAGTGAATCAACCCCATTGCACATGTAAAATACACCACAAAAATCTTTTAATTCAACCCTACAGATATCCTGGAACTATTTTCAAGCTTTGTATATTAAAAAAACATTTCTTATTTGATATTTACCTTTTTTTTCGTAATTCAGCCCCTTTAACCACAGAACAGATGTCTGAACAGCTAATTATCTCAACAACTGTAAACTGCACTGGCGTCTTTCATATTTGCCTATGCATTTTGGAATATCTGTATTCTACAGGAAACAGCATTAGTAAACTCCATGCATGGTTTATAGATAATAAAGCCCAACTGAATTTCAAGAATATAATTCTGCTTTAACCAAATGAAGCAAGAATGCTGAGAAAAACATAATCACCTCTACAGGCAACTCCAAGAAATATAATCTACTTTAAATGAACACAGAAAATAGGCAGCAATGCTTGTTAACACGTACTCAATGTGTACATTAAAAGAAATAAGTTATAATCGTATATGCATTTATCTTGTAGGGAACAGAAAGACTCTGGGATTTTTTAATTGGGCTGATATCTTTTCTTAGATGTGTGAAAGTAGATTAAAAGTTTTTTCTTTTTTTTATAATAACAGGTTTTTTCCAGCCATTGGAATCCTAACTAATTCTTCACTTTGGTTACATTTTTTTCCAGTGCTGGGTGAAGAGGGTGATTTGAAGGCCATTACGTCTATGAGAAGCCAGTGTGATCAAGGGTCATAAGATCTCCATAGGAATTAAAGTGTTACTAAACTCACAACCAGGGGCGGACTGACCATTTGGAAACTCGGGCAGTGCCCGAGGGCCCGGGGTCAGTAGGGGGTCCCATGAGATACCCCTGGTACCTTTTTCAAAGGCTTTTTTGAGTTTGGGCAAGGACACAGGGGCCCCATGATTCCCTATTGCCCGGGGGCCCCATGAGTTGTCAGTCCGCCCCTGCTCACAACAGTAAAATCAGCCTGTATATGTAGTAAAGCATGCTTGTTATACTCACTGTGCAACTTAAGGGGTTAATCCTCTGCATTGTGCAATAAGGATGTTTGATCCTGTCTTCTCTGATCCTCCCCTTCTTCCAGTGTCTCCGACTCATCTCCTGATTGAATAGAGCCTTGGGGTCAAACTGTACAGGCTCAGTTTGGTGTGTATTGCTATAGAGTTGTTTTTTTTTTTCTTGTGAGAGTGCATGTAATCAGCACAGGGACAATCAGCACTGTCCAGACAGAGGGTCAGGGGTCCTGCAGTTTCATAGGACAGCGAGAGGAGAATGAAAACTCTTCCTACAAGCTTTAACCAGTGCTCTGCTGGACACTGATAGGAGTCACAAGACTGCTCTAACTGTTGATGAGAAAAGGTATTTAGCAGTTTATATTTTCTGAAATAATTGTATTTCCATGTTGTGTGTACTGTGGGAGACCAGATATAGTGAATGCAGGGTCCTGGGTTTAGTAACACTTTAATGTTGATCCATAGTCTGTTCTTATTACTGATTTTGGGCATGTTTTATGCCATTAATAGACACACACTGGCATGCATTGAAACTCCATATTAACATACATAACCACATTCATAATTTAGTGTGGCATATGTATAAATGCAATTTTTCTTACAGGTATTTATACGGTGAAGTATGTCACATGCATATATGAGGTGTGACAATTTAATTCCTGGAATGCCAATGGAGTATCACTATGGCGGGGAGTCACACAGCCATTCACACTCGAGTGTGTTCCAACTTGCACTCACCTGGGTCACACACCAACTGGCATAATCTTTAATGAGTAGAAGAAATAACATGTGTGTGCATTGCGGAAAATGAGTGACAGAATCTAGAGCAGCAGATTAACATCACATTTTGTCTGAAAACTGGCAAAAGTGTGAGTGAAACTACAGGTCTACTACATCAGGTGTATGGTGAACATTCCCTGAAGAAATCAAGTGTTTTTGAATGGCATAGGTGGTTTAAGGAGAGGCGGGAAGATGTCCATGATGACGCATTCACAGAGTTCACAGCACCATGGTAGTTCATTGATTCTTCCTATCAGTATATCTGCTTGCCCATACATCCCATACGGGCAAGCAGATACACTGACAGGTCTGCAGGAGACCGGCATGGCACCAGTGATCTTCTGATCACTGGTGCAATGCTTTACAGCTTCTTGCAACCAAAAATGATTAAAGGACATTTTTTTTACCAGCAATAAAATGTGCATTTATTATTTTTTGTCAAAAGGTGAACTTATCTTTTAAGTCAAAAGCCTGAGGTGAACATTCATTAGCAGACATTGATTGATGGAGTAGAAAATAGTCAGCATTCACTAAAGTATAGGCAGGATAATTTTGTGGGAAATTGTCCTAGTACTGATTGAAAGAGTTTATGAGAAATCATTGCATGTTATTTCTTTTAGCTAGGATTTTCAAGTGCCAGACTAATCTTCTGTCCCGCAGGACTTTAAATGTTAAAATCTCTAACTTAAAGGGTAAGTTGTCTGATTAAATCAGTTCTCCTTTGTTTAGTCAAGCCGCCATTCAGTATATAATTTTCAGCAGGCTCGAGATGTGATACTCAGACCCAGACAAGAGGACACTCCATAGCTGTCCACAGCTGGAATGAAGACAGATTACAGACCTAATGATTATGTGAAGGGAAAAACATGTTTTTGTGCCATAGCAAGAAGGAAAATTGCCAAAGCATTTGTGAAATCTCCTGCTTATGGCTTACATTGGAAAAATAAACATCGTCATGTTTACTGCATGTGTATATAGTGCCACCCCTTGAAGAACCACTGGGTTGTTTGGGTCCTACTGTGCCTGCTCCGTTGATGACCTGCCCTATACCTAGACCTAAGAACACAAACATAATGGTTAAGGGTTTAAATGGGCATTATTTAAAAAACAAATCCATGTAGAAGCATAGAGTGGGTTAAAGTGTATATAAACCCTTACATATACCCAGTGAAGTGACTGACCTTAGGTGATATACAGAGATGAAACAAATCTTCCTGAAGAAGTTGTACCTGTTTATCTGCAGTCTTCTCTTTGCTACATCCGTTCAAAGTGCTGAATTTATAAAGCTTGTCTGAGAGAGGGTGGAGAGCTGAGATTACATTCCACAGAGCTCAGTGAGGAGAGGTCTGAGAGCTGATTGGAGGGAGTAGACACCCCCCTCCACACAGCACATAGGAACAGTATTGAGGTTGTCAATCTGCTGGAGATCCCTCTCGTGTCATCATTTTTCTCTTGGTGTCAGGAAAACTTGTCAGAAGGGATTCATGCTGATAGCAGAGAAATGAGGCAGCAGTCAGAAATGACACTTAGTGCTCTTAATTGAGAAAAGTACACACTATAGAGGGATATTCTTTATTCCTATTTTGTGTCTAAGGTGTACAACCACTTTAAATAAGGATTATAACAGGAAATACAATTTGATCTGTAGCATTAATTACCAAAATGACACTGCTCATTCCCCAAAGAGAAAGCCATGTAGAGGAAAAACATTACCACAATAGTAACAAATGTGAGGTCAGTTTTTGGACTACAACAATACCAACAGTGAAGCCTAACTACTACTCACAGGCCTTGTCTGACCACTGGCAATAGAGCCAAAACTACTACCTGCCAGTCTTGGGGCTCTTCCCTCAAGGGGGACCTTTTTTTCCTACAGGGAAACCTGTAGTCCACTGTACATAAAAAAACACAGTTCCCTCTTGGCAGAATTACTTTTATTAACTGCAACAGGGCAGTATAAATTCAGGGAGGCTAAAAAGCCTCTCACAACTGTTGCAGATGGTCCTTGTCTCAAAGAGTGGCCAGCAGAAGGGCTCACTCTTGAGCCAGAAGGTTTCAGCTGTAACTGGCAGGCCTCTTTTCTCTTTTTTTGAACGTCCACAACAGCATCTTTGGATCAGCAGTACACTGGGCAACAGGATGGCTGGAACACTGCACAGCCGGATGGCAGGAACACTGCACAGCCCGATGGCAGGAACACTGCACAGCCCGATGGCAGGAACACTGCACAGCCCGATGGCAGGAACACTGCACAGCCCGATGGCAGGAACACTGCACAGCCCGATGGCAGGAACACTGCACAGCCCAATGGCAGGAACACTGCACAGCCCGATGGCAGGAACACTGCACAGCCCGATGGCAGGAACACTGCACAACCCGATGGCAGGAACACTGCACAACCGGATGGCAGGAACACTGCACAACCGATGGCAGGAACACTGCACAACCGGATGGCAGGAACACTGCACAACCGATGGCAGGAACACTGCACAACCGATGGCAGGAACACTGGACAACCAGGTAGCTGGAACACTGGACAGCAGGAAGGCGGGAACACTGGACAGCAGGAAGGCGGGAACACTGGACAGCAGGAAGGCGGGAACACTGGACAGCAGGACGGCGGGAACACTGGACAGCAGGACGGCGGGAACACTGGAAAGCAGGACAGCTGGAACACTGGACAACAAAATACCTGGAACACTGGACAGCAGGATAGCTGGAACACTGGACAGCAGGACAGCTGGGACACTGGACAGCAGGACAGCTGGAACACTGGACAGCAGGACAGCTGGAACACTGGACAACAGGACAGCTGGAACACTGGACAACAGGACAGCTGGAACACTGGACAACAGGACAGCTGGAACACTGGACAACAGGACAGCTGGAACACTGGACAACTGAATAGATGGAACACTGGACAAGATAGCTGAAACACTGGACAACAGGTTAACTGGAACACTGGACAATTGGATAGCTGAAACATTGGACAATAGGATACCTGGAACACTGGACAACAAAATACCTGGAACACTGGGCAACAAAACACCTGGAACACTGGGCAACAAAATACCTGGAACACGGGGCAACAAAATACCTGGAACACGGGGCAACAAAATACCTGGAACACTGGGCAACAAAATACCTGGAACACTGGGCAACAAAATACCTGGAACACTGGACAACAAAATACCTGGAACACTGGACAACAAAATACCTGGAACACTGGACAACCGTATAGCTGAACAACAGTTACTTTCTCCCTGTGGCAGTAGCATGCAGTGCAGCATTTGCTCTCTGTAGCAGTCAGCATCTCCCAGTAGCAACAGAGAGACAGCATACAGTCTCTGCCAGAGCAGCACCTGTAGTGTTGAGGCTTCCATAGCACTCCCCCCAGATGCACAGCCACCATGTGGTAGCAGAAAGTCCCATGGCCTTTCTTTGTATTTTCCTGCACCCTGGTCAGCAGTACAGCAGCTCTGTCTTAGGCTCCTGGTACACTAAGCCTAGCTATTCTTCCCTGGGCACACAGCAACATGTGGTATACTCCACAGAGACAATGGCAGTAGCTAGTCCCTGAGCACTCTCTCCCTGGGCTTCCTGGCAGCACAGTCCCCTGCAGATCCCTGAGAGCCCCAGCTGAGCTGTACTCCCACTATGGGCAGTAGGTGGCACTTAAACCTGACAGCCAATGTAGATCCTCTTGACCCACCCAGTCAATGAAATGTCCCCCCTTGCTCCTGTCAATACAGCAGCCAATCAGGCCACAGTCCAGCCTCCTCAATCTCCTATGCTGTTCATCATAGGGGAGGGAGAAGAGAAAAAAAAATACTGCTATTTATTCCAAATGCTACTGGGCAGAATTTCAAGGACCCTTCTGGAGCTACACTTATAAGGCCAGCTCAAAAAAACATAAAAAAAGGTATTTTCCTAAAGGGCATTTCCAGCAAGTTTGAAAGAACAATCAGTGAGCGTTTTGGCTACTTTCACACTGCTCCCTTGCAGTGGTAAAAATGCATATGCTTTAGTTCTTAGTGCTGTTCAGAGAATCTTGTGGCCAGGGATGAAAACAATGATTTTAGCAAAATTGATTTAGCTGCAAAATTATCAATTTTCTGGTGGAATTTCTATTTTACAGATAATAATATTAACAATAATAATACTTATTATTATCATCATTGCTATATTACATTTCATCATATACATAATACTTCATCATCACAGCAGAGAGGTGCTTTACCTGTCAAAGGATTTGTTTGTCTGTACATCCAGTCCTGAGATTTTACAACTCTACCACATAGTACAGCCATGTCTGGTAGGGCAGGGGACCTTATTTCCCCCCCCCCCCCCCCCCGCAGTTTAGTAACACAGGTCTTCTCCCTCCATCATCCTGTTACTTAACAGTGAAAGAAAAAGCAGAAGACTGATGAGTTCATCTCTCTGTCGCTCTCATGTTCCTTTTCTAGCACCTGAACTCTGCAACAAGAATGACTGGTTATTTGTGCTGCTTTTGCCTGTCTCAGTCTGAGCTCCACTGTACAGGGGCTGGTACCTGGTTAGATTCAGGTTTTAAAAAAATAGAATTACCCATGGCAGCTGATGAGCAGCCCTGGAGGGAATCACTTTACAAGTAAGCCTACTATAATATGAGGTTATATGGTGTATACTAGTATATTATGGCACAAAACACCTGGGAGACATTTTTTTAAAACTGTTTTATGCAGAGGTTTTTTCCACTTTAAGCATTCCCTATTCCATATAAACTCAAAAAATGTATGGCTTTACACGCACCCCCAGAGGCTGAGTATTAATCACTTCAATACCAGACACTTTTACTGCTTTCCTGTCCAGGCCAATTTTCAGCTTTCAGAGCTGTCGTACTTTGAACAACAATTGCGGGGTCAGGCTACAATGTACACATATGAAATTTTTTGCTTTTTTTTCACACCTTTTTTCACACCTTTTAGACCTTTCTTTCAGTGGTATTTAATCACCACTGGGTTTTTTATTTTTTGATAAATAAACTTAAAAATGCCAAGCATTTTGAAAAAAATATGTTTTTCTTCATTTCATTATGTTATAACATTTTGCAAAAAAAAAAGAAAAAAATCTTTCTTCATAAATGTAAGCCAAAATATATTCTGCTACATTTCTTTGGTAAAAATAACTCAAATCAGTGTATGTTATTTAGTCTTTAGGAAAGTTATAGAGTTCACAAACTATGGTATATACCTCCTCCTCAAAAAACTACACTCCCTTGGCCTCAGAGATTCTGCTCTCTCCTGGCTCTCATCCTGCCTGTCACAACGCTCCTTCAGCGTTACCTATAATTCTACCACCTCCCCCTCACTCCCCCTCTCTGTTGGGGTCCCTCAAGGCTCTGTCCTCGGGCCCCTTCTCTTCTCCATCTACACGTCCTCCCTTGGCCAACTCATACACTCTCACGGCTTCAACTACCACCTCTATGCCGACGACACACAAATCTATCTCTCAACCCCCCACCTCACCCCCTCGGTCTCCGCCCGAATCACACACCTACTGAGCGACATATCAGACTGGATGTCGCTCCACTTCCTTAAACTGAACCTCTCCAAAACCGAGTTTCTTGTCTTCCCTCCAGCCCGGACACCACCCCCCATTGACTTCTCCACCACATCCAACAACGCCACCATCAAACCCGCCCCGCAGGCCAGAGTACTTGGTGTCATTCTGGACTCCAACCTATCCTTCCAGCCCCAAGTCCAATCTTTAACTAACTCATGCAGACTCCACCTTCGCAACATCGCCAAAATCCGCACGTTCCTAACCCCAGAAAACACTAAACAGCTCATCCTCTCCCTCATCATATCCCGACTCGACTACTGCAACTCCCTCCTCACTGGCCTGCCTCGCCGCTGGCTATCCCCGCTTCAGTTGATCCTGAATACGGCTGCCAGACTCATTCACCATTCCAACCGCTCCATCTCCGCCACCCCCCTCTGCCAATCCCTTCATTGGCTTCCGATTGCGCAACGGATCAAATTCAAAATCCTAACACTGACGTACAAAGCTGTCCACCATACTGCCCCGAACTACATCACTGACCTAATATCCAAGTACCGCCCAGCACGCACACTCTGCTGCTCACAAGACCTCCTTCTCTCTAGTTCCCTGGTCTCCTCCTCCCATGCCCGCCTCCAGGACTTCTCCAGGGTGTCACCCATCCTCTGGAACTCCCTGCCCTAACCCATCAGATTATCACCTACTCTCCTCTCCTTTAGGTGCACCCTGAAAACCCATCTCTTCAGGGAAGCCTACCCCACCCCCTGCTAACCTGCCGACCTCCTCCACTCTTCATACCACTCCATCCCCCACAGCTTTCTCCTCCTGTACCACTATACCCTCCCTCCTAGATTGTAAGCTCGAAAGAGCAGGGCCCTCAATCCCCTCATGTTTTGCATTGTATTGGTATTGTTCTGTCACATGTTCTGTCCCCCTTTGTAATGTACAGCGCTGAGTGAACTATTGGCACTTTATAAATACTGTATAATAATAATAATATACTGTATTTGAAAATCGATCAATGCTGGTGTACTAACAGCAAATCTCATTTCTTGAGGAAAATGCCAGTACAGTACAAATATTCCCCAAATGACCAATTTTTGGAAAGTAGACAGTCCAAGGTATTTATTAAGAGGCATGGCAAGGTTTTTGAAGTTGTAATTTTTTGTCACTATTTTTTGGAAAATGCAGAAAATGAAAAAAAAATTTATGAAAAAAGAAGAAAAATATAAACAAAATTGCAAAAACAGTATTTTTTATTTTACATATTGCCACCAGTCAGTGTCCCTGATCATCACCACACCAGTTATATGATGATACTGTACTGGTGACAGTATTTAAAAATAATTTTTAATTGTGAAAAAAAAACTTTTTATTTTCTTTTACTACTGCACTCTAGTACTTGCAGTATACTACTTTGGGGAGATGGTCAGAATTTATTTTCTTTTTTTTCCACATTATGATTGCTACTAACAAAGAATCTTACTGCCCCAATCTATAACTGGCCTTCACAGCAGGGAGCACATGGGAGGACAATGCATGTCAAACAATAAAAGGGAAAAATTCCCAGCTGAACTTACCTACCAGCTTGTGAACAAACTGAATTGTCCTGTCAGCTGTTGAACAGGACAATTTGGTTTGTTCACAAGCTGGTAGGTAAGTTGAGATGGGAATTTTTCTCTTTTTTTGTTTGACATGCATTGTCCTTCCATGTGTTTCTTGCTGTGAAGGCCAGATATAGATTGGGGCAGTGGCCATTTATTGTACTGTTGATATGCTTGGGGCGCACTGGAGACCCTGGCTGCCATTGTGCTATATACTGGGTGTCTAGAGCGCCCTTGTACCTTTAACCTCTTGCCGTCTGGCGAATATCGATAAACAGCCAAAAGGGAGTGCTGCCAATGTGGGGGGGGACATTTCGAAATGTCCCCCCACATCCATTGCCTGTGTGCACTCCCTGGGAGTATACCTATTTAGCTGATCGGTGGGAGCTTCTCTACTGCTATAGCTACTGGTATCAAAGCCTGAGCCTTTTCTTGTGACAGTTTGGCTTAAATCAGAAATTTGGGCAATTTTTACATAGTAAATTGTAACAGCTAGGACCAAAGTAAACGAGTCCAAAACTGATAATGTATGCAGGCTGGTGAGCTGAATTACCCACTGACTTGTTTTATTTGTGGGGAGATCCCACTTAAAGTAGATGTAAACTCAATCACCACAATCATATATGTTTTAACATATGCTAATATTTTTTCAAAATTTGTTTTCAATAATTTAATTAAAATCTGCAGCTTTGATTAAATCTGCAGCTTTCATTAAATTGTCTCCAAACCCAAGAGCAAACATGTAATATATTACAGCTTACTAGTCCGTAGATGTGGTGGCTGCATTTGTTTCAGGCTTTTCTCTCTTTAATTTTTACCAACCCCCAACTTTTACCCTTCACATCAGTCACATGGGGTTGTATACCTGCCACCATCCTAATTAAACCCCTTGTTTCACTCAGCGAACATGACCACCCTCCGATTGTGACCCACTTAGGTAGATGGGGCCATATCACAATGCACACCATTGTGGTGTAGTGGTTCGGCTTTTAGGATATAACACAGGAGGTGAGAAGATGCATATCACCTCTTCGCTGCCTATAAAATGCCCTCTAAAAATGCATTCCATAAAAGATTTCTCTTCAGAGGGCAATGCATTAGTAAATGAGCCCTTGAGTAGAAAATATTCAATATATCGTATCTAGAAGAGGAGCATTATCACCATAGACTGCTCACTCCTGATTTGGATTACACACCACCTCCCCCTTTTCTACATATCTATAACATTATGGTGGGGGGGGGGGAAGTTCTGTAGTTCTTAGAGGTGAACTGGCAGGGCTGATAACATTGGCTGGGATTTTGATGTAGCAGAGGCAAAGTGTTGCCAGCTCACTATATGAAGTTAGGAGCTCACTCTACTTTTGGCAGGATCAACAGGTATCTTTTGCATGTATGGAGTAGATACAACAAAATGCTTTCAATGGTATATCTAACAGGTCAGAGGTGAGCCAATATAAGTTCATTGTTGGAGCGTTAACCTAACAAATTCCTGGTGATGTTACATGAAGGTAATTTTTCAGGTAGTTTATGATAAAGGGTGACAACGCTCTGTCCCCATCTCCTAAATGCTGTCCTGCATTGTCGCTCTGTGATATGGACTACCAGGAGTGTATTTACAACAAGGCATTTGCCTAGGGCAGCATTTTTCAGGGGGCGCAGCACCATTCCCCGGAAGAAGGGACAGAAGAAGGACACATGCGGCATGGGGACCAGATGGGATCTGAGAGAGGCTGCAGGCTGCTTGACGGTGTATGCAGAGCCTGACTCTCATTCCAGGGGATGTCTGGTGTATGGAGGGTGGTGGTAGTGGAAGGCTTTCTCGGGTGAGGGGTGGTGTTGGTTGGTATCACGCTCCGTCCGTGGGAGGCGGACAATTTTTGTGTTGCCTAGGGTAGCACAAAACCTAAATACACCACTGTGGACTACCACACATTAGGTGTAGTCCATTGTGAAAAACAGCCCTGAAAAAAGCCATGCAGCTGTTGTGTAACATGTTGGTCTGCATGTCCTCCAGGTGTGCAGCCTCATGGTAGGGGAGCACATGCTCTTTACCAACTCATGCCTGGCATAGGCTAGTCCCAAAATATCCTGAGGCACATGAGTATAGGTACCTCCCCTGGGTCCACACAACCACAGCCTTTTAAAAGTTTTACTGGAACACAGTTGATATAAAATATTTACACACATCCCAACAGTGGTATCACATCCCTTTGGTTGAAAGATACCAGCAGAAGGCTGAGTTGAGGAGCAAATTATATCTGAGGGTTTGCTAAAGTCCTACATCTCACAGCCAAGGAATGTGGATAGTTCTATAAGCCCAACACCCTTCCTTCATTTCTTCTCCCTAAGGGGAAGTTCCCAGAAGCTAGATCAGGGTTTCTCAACCAGTATTCCATGGAACCCAACCTCCAGAGGTTCCTAGGGATTCTTTAAACAATGAACAATTTCTGTCTCTCAGCTCCTACTGACACCATTACGTCATTTTAGATATCTATAAGGGGATATTTCTTCCCAATGACCACAACTGAAAGGAGCTTCCTTCCCACTGACTATCACACTAATTTATACATAGCCCTGTACCCAAGGTACCCACACTGGCAGGGCGCGCACTTTCTTACTATCTATGGTACACTCTGCTGACTTCTCTAAGGACCTCTCGCAGCCACCTACGTACTTACACTGCCTACTCTTTTCAACTCTAACTATATTGACATCCAGTAGCCAATTTGGGGAACTACACCAGTCACCTCCATGCCCCTACCCTACTCAGCCATTGTTAGGGAGCAATGTGGACAGTAAAAGATTGCAAAGAGGCTGCAGGAGATCAGCTGCACAGGAATCAACAAAGGATGAAAAAAAATTAAAATCAAAGATTTTACTAAAAAAAAAAAAAAAGACAGAAAAAGGTATATAAATTTAATATGATTCAGTTAGGGTTTACATCTACTGTACTTTAGAAGGACATAACCCTGTAATCCAACAATGTCTTGGTATACTACCACAGGGGAACGTAAAAACTGTGGTGATGATAGTGTAAGCTCCATTACTGATCTACTGAATTAACCACATAATTAGGGGAGTACTGTGCATAGAGATTCTTAAATTTATTTGCGAGTTGCTGAGTCTGAATCTGTCCTGTTCCCAGATATCACACAAAATTACACTGTTTGCTGTTCTCTGCCTTAATCAGCTGGAAGTCACTGCAATTTGATGGACAGCAGGGAGCCAATAAAGCCCTAAATTATGAACACTTGATAGGAGATAAGTAAGCACTAATTTAAATGCTATTCTAAGGGTTATAATTAGGCTTTTCTCAGATTAATATTTTACTGCATTTCATAATAAAGTATGGAGGATAACAAGGCTTATATAGATTAGAATGACACTAATGTGAATCACTTAACGCTTCATGCAAAAGTTAAAACAGAACTTTTTTTTTTTTATTTAAAGATAATTCCACTCAGTGTTGAAAACTGTAATTATGTAAGAACTTTATGTATATTGTAAAAAAATATATATATAATTTTGTTGGATGAAGATCTTTTCCTTTTGGATATGGACAAAAATTGTGCACTTGTGCTCTGTGACTGTGAACATTAAAGTAGTACTAAAGTCAAAACATTTTTTTACCTTAATGCAAAAAATACCCCACTACCTGTCCTCCCCCCTCTCAGTCCATAAATACTTACCTGGCTCCATGTCACCTCTCCAGCACTGTCTCTGGTTTCAATGTCCATCCTCTTCAAGGTTTCAGAGGAGAAACTGAGGGCAGTGGAGGAATAGGCTCCTGCTGCTGTCAGTCAAACTCTTCTGAGGAGGGCTCGGGGCCATGGCTTGTGGACACACATAGCAGGATCCCAGCGCTGACAGGAGGTACCCATGAGTGCATGCTCCCATGGAGTCTCATATCAAGTTATTTAATGAGCGGTTATTTATCAGCCACTCGTTGTCTCCACAGTGACTCACCTGGACACCGTTACCTACCTCATTAATCCAGCTCACTGCTAACCCCTTTTGCTATTTTAGCAGCTTAGTTCATTTCCTCCATGCCCTTGCATGGTCTATGATCTCCAGTGTGTTCCTATGTACAACTGGGTCTGGCTGACTTCTCTTCAGATTCCTGTTCGATTTTTGGCTCCTGACTATCCTGACTTCTGGTTTCCTAACTCTGGCACCTCGTATGATTACCTGCTCTGGCATCCAAACCCTGGCTTCTGTTTTGACTACATTCCTGCTCTATGTTATATTTACTATTTCATTAAAGGTGTGATTTTACCTGCACTTTCTGCCTCCACCTGGTTCATGGTTCCTAAAACCTCCTTAGCACATACATTGCTACAGATGGCACCCAAGGAAGGAAAGAGCCTACCGCACTGGTGAGGACTACGAGAAGAAGTAAGGGATATTTCTGTGCAATACAGTTGCAATGGGCAAGTAAGTTACATAGTTAGTCTGGGTAAAAAAATACACAAGTCCATCTAGTTCAACCAATAAAAGGGAAAAAAATTATTATTATGAGATGCCCCTAGTACCTTTTTCATAGGCTTTTTGAGTTTGGGCAAGGACACAGGGGCCCCATGATCTCCTATTGCCCAGGGGCCCAAGGAGTTGTCAGTCCGCCCCTGCCCCCTAGTATGTATGATGCATGCATATTCTTAGCCCCCAAGTGCATAACCTTACATTTATTATCATTAAACCTCATTTGCAACATGGTTGCCCAATTAAACATTCTATTGAGGTCGGCTTGTAAGTTGGAGACATCCTGTAAGGACGTTATTCCACTGCACAGCTTGGTGTCATCTGCAAAGACTGAACTAGTACTCTTAATCCCAGACCCTATATCATTTATAAATGTATTAAAAAGTAAAGGTCCCAACACTAAACCTTGGAGTACACCACTGACAACCCTAGACCATTCAGAGTATGAATCATTAACCACTACTCTCTGAATATGATCATTTAGCCAGTTTTCTTGCCATTTACATACTGAATTTTCCAAGCCTGTAGACTTTACCTTACACATTAGCCATGTTGGGAACTGTGTCAACTGCTTTTGCAAAATCCAAGTATACCACGTCCACCGCCACCCCTCTGTCCAAGTACTGTATACCACATCCACTGCCACCCCTCTGTCCAAGGTTTTGCTCACCTCCTCATATAAAGAAATCAGATTTGTTTGACAACTTCTGTCTTTCATGAATCCATGCTGTCTTTTACTTAAAATATTTTTTTCTAGCAAGAACACATCTCTGTGGTCTTTTATTAAACTCTCAAATATCTTCCCAACTATAGAAGTTAAACTAGGAGGTCTGTAGTTACTTGGTAAAGACTTTGATCCCTTTGTAATGACTGACATAGAACCATTGGACTGGCGTAAGGCCAAAGCGGTGCCTGTATTTAAATAGTCTCTAAATATTAGAAACAATGGCTTTGAAATAGCAGAGCTAAATTCTTTGGATGTACGCCATCCGGTCCAGGTGCTTTATTCTCCTTTGTTCTGTCTAAATATTTCTGGACCATATCAATTTTGAGCCATTGTGGATCATTTGGGGCTGGTCAATATCATTCCCGATTATGGACATGAGCTCCCTCATGCTCCTTTGTATACACAGAGCTGGAGAAGGTATTTAATAAATTTGCCTTCTCTTTTTCCACCAGTCACCCACCTTAGATTATTTTGTAAAGGGCCTACATGCTCAGACCTGATATTTTTACTATAAATATATCTGAAAAATGTTTTGGGGTTTGTTCTACTTTCTTTTGCAATCATTTGTTCATTTTCAATGTTTGCATTCCTTTTCACATATTATGTTATATTATTTGTAATATTTAAACAATGGTAGTGTTTTTTTAGATTTTTTAAAAGCTTTTTTTCATATTAATAAGTGTTACCTCTTTTTTTATTATTTTTTAATTGATATTAATGTTACTTTAATCTACTTACAGATTCTCAAAAAGCACTAAACAGGCTTTTAACAACCTATCTCTTACCTCTCTAATTACTGTAAAGTTACTGTTACAGTTGGGTTCATATGATTTTGTACTGCTTAGAAACACCTACTGCATGTTTACATTGGAAGGCTGCCAGGCTGCCAAAAAGCCGCTGTCATATAAAAAAAAAATTGAGATTTCAGTGCCTTGAAAATGAATTTCTCCACAATGCCTATAAATACATAGAAGAATGATGGCTTTTTTAAAAGTGATTTTACTGTTTGGTCAGAATATTTAAATATTTTACAATATACTGTATAGTCTGGGTACATGTTCTCTTTACAAATACAGGTCAGTGAGCTGTAATAATATTTTTTCCCCCAGGAAATAGCAAAAAGCAGGGTACTGAAGTTAATAACAAGTGAAAAAAACACCTTTATTAAAAGCAGTACATTTACATACCAGGATTCACTGATCCACCAGTGGATAATCACACAGCAGGGTGAAACACCAGATCCGATCTGCTGAAGGTAAACAGAGGCAATACATGGCCACCAAACATGCAGCAGCAGGGGTTCCAGTGTGCCAGTAGATGGTGTGGATGAAAAGAGCTGGTGACATCTCCAGCCGCACTGTGAGGATGTCAAACTCCTTAAGTGATGCCGGGGGGGAAGCTAACGCGTTTCAAGGTATTTGAATAAGACGGCTGGGACCCTTGAGTTATGCTTGCCCCCCCATGACACCACCTACAGATTCTCTGGTGGATTGGTGAATTCTGACATGTAAGTGTGCTGCTTTTAATAAAGGTGTTTTTTTCGCATGGTAGTAACCTCAGCACCAAGCTTTTTGCTTTCTGCTTTATGAGGTGATCCTGCCCAGATGTCACAAAAGCTGCAGTGGTGAACCACGGTCCTTCCACCCATCCAACTGTTCATTCATCCACTCTTCATTCATTCATAATCCATCCATCCATCCCTCCATCCACTCCACTACCATTCATCTACTATTGCAGTAATTACTGCTATACGACAGACTCTTAGTATGTTCATCCTTGGACTAATTGTTGTTACACAATACAGAGGAGCGCTTGGTGTTCTGTGTAATTTTTACACGTTTCTTTTATATTATTTTTTTCTCTTCAAAGTTCCTGATAAGGAAAATACATATAAAATTAAAAAATTAGTACCCACCGTGTTTTGGCAGCAGCAGCAAATAAAAAGTGCATACGGTTTACCTTGTAATTGGCTTTTTTCAGAGTATTGATGTTGTTTGACTGTTCTGTGTAGGTTGATATACCGGTACTCTTTTTATTTTATTTATTTATTATTGGCATTATTATAATGCATGCCCACCATGGAATTGTCTAGACTTCTGTGCCACTTGTTTGACAGTGCTTATTAGTCCTTCAAATGGACAGAATTGAATGACAAGATTCACCCTCTATAAACTTCTATTCTGACTCCAGCTGTTGCAATAGTGACTTATCTTTTCCTGAGACCTATATGTCTGCCAGAGACAATCACTGGAGACATATCTATGAAATATCTGAACTCATTGAAAACTTGGCACCCATGAATATTTTTATTGCTTGCAGAAGGGAGGAGACAGCCAATAAGATGGGGTAGATGTTGGCATTTGCAGTGTTTGAAGATCAAAATAAAAATGTATTTCCAAGTCTTGATGTATGTCTTGCAGGAACAATACATGAACTCATAATGGAGGAAAGAAGGAAGTTATATCACACAATTGCAGTTAAAGCAGAGCTCCTCCCAAAAGGGGAAGTTCCGCTTTAAGGATTGCTCCCCATTAGGGATTGGCACCTTTGGGGGGTGGGGGGTGGGTGGGTATTTGAATTTGACAGGTACCCGCTCCCACTTCCGGTCCAATCGCCTAGGCGATCAGAAGCGGAATGTGTCCTCCCTCCTTCCCTCCCTGTAGTCTTTTGGGACACTTGACAAGTCCCAGAAGACTACAGGACCATTCATGAAGTGCAGTGCTACTCGCGCATGCTCAGTGGGTACCCGCCTGGAAAACAGGACAGCTGGTGAAACTGGCTGTGGGGGACACACCACGGGACCGAGGGACAGGTAAGTGGCTGTTTTTTAAAAGTCAGCAGCTACAGTTTTTGTAGCTGCTGAATTATTTTTCGACAGGGTGAACTCCGCTTTAATGCAATGATCACAGAGTGGTAGCATAACCATAAACAATTAAAGTGGTTGTAAAGGCTAAAGGTTTTTTTTTTAACTTAAAGAGGAGGGAAGTTCCACTTTAAGCCTTTTTTCACCCAATCCACATTAAGGATTGGCACCTTTGGGGAGCAGGTACCTGTATTTGCCAGGTACCCACTCCCACTTCTGCTGCAATTGCTTAAGGCGATCGGAAGTGGAAGTTGTCCTCCCCCCCTCCTCATAGTCTTCTTGGACAGGTGACAGGTCCCAGAAGACTACGGGACCATGGGACCATTCACAAAGCGCAGTGCACAGTGGGCACCCAGCTGTGAAGCCGCAAGCTGTCACAGCCGGGTGCCCACACTGAAGATGCTGGCGCTGGGGAGATACACCGCTGGACCAAAGGACAGGTAAGTGTCTTTATTTTAAAATTCAACAGCTACAGTCAGTTCCGCCGATATGCAGGGTGGAGATGTGTGTGGGGGGGCCCGTCATGTAGACTGTATGGGGCCCCATGATTTCTAACAGCGGCCCTGGCTTCAGTTTTTGTAGCTGCTGATTTATTTTTTTTTTATTCAAATGGAACTCCGTTTTAATGCTTTTTCTGTATTAAGATAAAAAACCTTTTACGTGCAGCACCCCCCTCCTCCCCTAATACAAGCCAGTCTTGATCCAGATCCAGCACTGTGCCCATGTGCTGCTGCTCCCTCTTTCCTTTCTCACTGGCCATTGGCTGTCAATCAAATCCAGTGATGAGAGAATGGGTGGTGGGGTCGAGGCACACTGCCTGTGTCTATAGATGTACACAGTGTGGCTCAGGCTTGAGCCCCCATGAGTGCCCCTATAGCAAATGGCTTATTATAGGGGCTCTTAGAAGGCAGGAGGAGCAAGGAGCAGTAACGCGGAACTCAAGAAGGGGAGGGTCACGGCTGTTCTGTGCAAAACCATTGCAGTATGACATGTTTGAAATAAAAAGAAAAAATGAACCTTTACAGTCACCTTAACTTAGCAAAGTGGCATATGACATAAGCATAGATGCAATCACATTGCTCATATAACTGCTGGAGGCAGCACAACTTCAATGGAGTTCACTGCAAACATCGAACACTGAACCCAGGTAGATTCACTAATTATCCAACAAAACCGATCTGCCCATCATTGTCTTCTCTTTCTCCGTCTGTCCAAAAAGTTCTCAATCTGAGCTTGACTTGCAGTAGGCTGATTCCAAGTAAAATTCACTTACACTGCTTGCATTAGAAAAATACAAGGTAATGATATATTAATGAATACAGAGCCACATTCATCTGTGTCTTTCCTATCTCCCCTCATCAAACCCTCAATGTACAAACCCATAAATAAAATAAATGTTTTTATCTTTGATAATATATCATTTTAAGACTTTATTTAGTCTCCATAAATTTACTTTCTTCAACAACAACAATTAGCACTTTGAGTGGCAAAAATCTACATTAAATGAATTAGTTTTCTGCAACAACAGCGCAATTGTTTCCTGCTTTACCCGGCTTTATTATGCAGCCAAAACAATAACATCTATTGCCCCCAGCACTTCAATGAATAATTTAGTTTAATTTTACTTATTCAATGATCTACTTCTAAAACTCACACTTCGTGTAGATAATGCTTCCTTTTTAATTACTGGCAAGTACGTGCAAGCTTCCATCATTCTAACATGGTACAAAGTCCTACACTGATACTGAGAATTGGACTTGTATGTCTACCACCATGTATTTTGTAGTAAAATGTGCTATTTTGCAAAACACTGAAAGCCTAACTCAATTTTTACTTTTACATTCAAGTGGTATTAAACCCAAAAACAAAGATGTAATATATTGCAGCTTACCAGTTATTAGATGTGGTTGCTGCATCAGTTTTCTTGCAGCCACCACATCAGTTCTCACCAGGTGATCTGGCCAGTAACACACCTCCTGAATTAACCACTTGCTGTCCGCCCTATAGCAGATTTACTGCTACAGATCGGATGTTCTGTGCAAAATCACGTATATAAACGTGATTTTGCACTTTCGCATTAGGGGGCACATGCGTGCTGATGGAGCGCTGCTTCTGCTGTGATTTGACACAGCAGAAGTCAATCAACAGGTGCCGGCCAATGGATGAGATCTGGCACCCATTTATCTTTGAGGTGAGTGACAGGAAACAGCTCTGCCTATGTAAACAAGGCAGAGCTGTGTCCTGTCACTGGCAATGTGCTGGATTGTTGCAAAGCAGGGAATGCAATCCAGCACATTTATTCGTTACATCCAGGGGCGGACTGACCATTTGGAAACTTGCGCACTGCCCGAGGGCCCGGGGTCAGTAGGGGGCCCCATGAGATGCCCCTGATATCTTTTTCATAGGCTTTTTTGAGTTTGGGCAAGGACACAGGGGCCCCATGATCCCCTATTGCCCGGGGGTCCCATGAGTTGTCAGTCCGCCCCTGCAGGGGAGAGACCTGTGTGTAAGCAACACAGGTCTCTCTCCTGCCAGCAAGGGCATGCTACTTTGCATTTCTCTGCACACCATGTCTCCCTAGCAAAACACACACAGCACACAGTTAACCCTTCAATCGCCCCAGATGTTAACCCCTTCCTGTCCAGTGTCATTAGTACAGTGTCAGTGCTATCACTGCGTATCACGGACGGGGGAGAGACCTGTATATAAACAACACAGATCTCTACCCTGTCAGCTCCTGCACACTGCTTTGCATGACTCTGCAAAGCAGACCTCATAGTAAAACAGCGCACAGTTAACCCTTTGATCACCCCAGATGTTAACCCCTTCCTGCCCAGTGCCATTAGTACAGTGTCATTGCTTTTTATTAGCATTGATCACTGTATTAGTGTCATTGGGATGTCAGTGGCAGTTAGTCAGTTCCCACCCCGTGTCAGAATGCCCACCGCCGTCCCGCAGTCCTGCTATAAGTCGCTGATCACCCCATGATCCCCTATTGCCCGGGGGCCCCATGAGTTGTCAGTCCGCCCCTGGTTACATCATTAATTACATCTGTTAGTATGCACTAATTAGGCATATATTTAACCCTTTGATTGTCCTAGATGTTATACACTGTCATTGCATTAACACTGACTGTGAAGGGGTTATTTTTAGCACTGATCACTGTATTGATGTCACTGGTTCCCACAAAGTGTCAATTTGTGTCAGACTGTCCACCGCAATATTGCAGTCCTGTTATAAGTCGCTGATAGTAAAGTCTTACTAGTTAAAAAAAATACATATATATATATATATATATATATAATATAATAGTATATAATCAGTCATTTGTAGATGCTATAATTTTTGTGCTAATCACTCAATATAAGCCTGTTTTTAACAAAAATATGTAGCAAAATACATTTTGGCCTCAATTTATGAAGAAATTTGATTTTTAAATTTTTTTTTATTGGATATGTTTTAAAGCAGAAAGTAAAAAATATTTTTTCTTTAAATTGTCGGTCTTTTTTTATTTATAGTGCAAAAAAACTCCAGTGATAATCAAATACCACCAAAAGAAAAAAATAATAAAAATGTAATGTATGTACAGTGTAGCACAATTGTCAGTTAAAGTAACGCAGTACCGTATCGTGAAAAATGGCCTGGTCACGAAGGGGGGTAAATCTGCCGGAGGTCAAGTGAGACATCACTCTGAATGAAGAAGCACAGGAGGCAAAACAGACAGAAGCATTGTCAGTCTGGGGGTTGGGGGAGTGTTAAATGTATTAGCAAATAAGAAAATAGTAACTAATTAAAACCAAACTCCAGCTCTCACTTTATAATCAATCGTAGCAGACATGTGTTTCCTTTTGGGTTAAAGGTTTTACATGAATAAAAGCTGATCATTTTGATCACTCCTGCCAGTGTTAAATGGTCTGTTTCATCCATGTAAACTGATACATTCTGCTGGAGAGCTTGAGCTTTTGAAAAACAAGACCTACTGGCTGGATCACTAGATGAAAATAGAAGAACGAAAGACCAAAAAAGAAAATGAATGCAGTCATCTCATCTAAGAATTGGTAAGCTGCTATTTAGTAAATATTTGATTTTGTGTTTATTAGCGCTTTCAATAGTTTGTTTTGTCCAAGCTATTTCCTTTACTATAGATGCCTCCGCATCAGCGCTGCTTGGTCATTCACAAAAAGCCTTGTATTTTATTAATAAATACAAGGCTTCCTTTGATTGGCTGGCTGAGGTAGAGATTGTGGTGTCATCTGCCTACCTTTCCACCTCATCCAATCAAAGTATTCATTGAATAAAATACAAGGCTTGTGGTGAATGGATGAGCAGCACTCAGCCAGATTCGATTTTATTTCAGCAGCAGACGGGAAGTCCCTGTACTGCTGCTGGGACTTATCACTTTATACTGTATGTAGTTGATGTAGTGGTTATCAGGGGCGGACTGACCATTTGGAAACTCGGGCACTGCCCGAGGGCCCTGGTCAGTAGGGGGCCCCATGAGATGCCCCTGGTACCTTTTTCATAGGCTTTTTTGAGTTTGGGCAAGGACACAGGGGCCCCATGATCCCCTATTGCTTGGGGGCCCCATGAGTTGTCAGACCACCCCTGCCTGAGACTGCTGTGTCTTGGATGCAATTTAAGAAGCCCCAGCAGATTCAGAGCTGTTACTCAAGTGACACTCTATATTTCTCTAAGCTCTTCCCTTGGCAGGTGTAAAAGGTTATGTAGGGAGATGAGGGGAGGGATGGGGCATGGAGCTAGGCCATCACAGAGAGTAATTAGACCTTCCAAGAAGAGAAGGGGGCTATGACAGTGGCTGGGGGGTATCATTACTGGTTCCCGATGAAGGAGTCCTGCGAGCCTCAGAAACATTGTTTCCACTACATTTGCCCCTTTTAAGCATTTTGATGTGCTGGTAACTATTTTCAAGCTATGCTAGGGAACGGACTGTACCTGGGGTAATGTTCTAACAATGTTAAAGGCATGTTGCAAACGAGAAAAAAAATAATTTATGGAAAGGAAAAACACTGCAACAATTTAAAGTGGTAGTAAAATGCACAAAAAAAAAAAAAAAAAAAAATTCCCTGCAAGGTAATGTCATAATGTGCTAGTATGCATTGCATGACCACAGCTAGACAACTGAACGCATGAGATTGCAGTGTGGTCAGTTGTCTAGCTGTGCTGAGAGCTCAGTCTGCTCTCCTCCAATGATCATACTTGTCCTGACATGCCCTCCTGCACAGCCTTTCACCAGGAAGATCAGTGTATTTCTGTTTCTCCTGCCCCACCTCTCTGAGCTCTATGTGCAGCTGAGAACAGAGGGAATTATAAAAATGGGGGAGACAAGTATTTATTAACCACTTCCCATCCAACCTATAGCAGAAATACTGCTACAGGGTGGCACAGGTGCACAAAATCACATATATATATATATATGTCTGCGGATGTCAATCACTGGGTCCCGGCCGGTGATTACTCACCAGCGCCCGGTGATTTCTGACAATCTCCGATGGGGAGGAGAACTGTTTTGTTTACTAACAGTTCTCCCTGTCAGCTCGGGCACACTGCTTTGGATGGCTGTACTGTGCAGTGTGATTACAGTGAAGCACACTGACATGGCCCCCTATGTAAAATACTCCCAGAACACAGTTACTCTTTGGTCACCCCAGATGTTAACCCTTTTCTGCCCAGTGCCATTAGTACAGTGTCAGTGCTTTTTTTAGCACTGAGCACTGTATTGGTGTCACTGGGGATGTCAGTAACACCAAGTCAGTTCCCCCCGATGTCAGAATGCCCGCCACAGTCCCGCTATAAGTCGCTGGTCGCCACCATTGCTAGTACAAATGAAAAAAAAATCCAGTATCTATTCCTCCATTTGTAAACAATAAAACTTTCACGTAAACCAATTAATTTACACGTATTGGGATTTTTTTACTGAAGACATGTAGCAGAATACATTTTGGCCTAAATTTATGATGACATTTGTTTTTTTACATTTTTTCACTGGACATGTTTAAAAGCAAAAAGTCCAAAATAATGTTTTAGTTCTCAAAATTGTTCTTTTTTTTTATAGCGCAAAAAATAAAAAATGCAAAAACGCTCAAATTCCATCAAAAGAAAGATCAATTACTGGGAAAAAGTTTCATTTGGATGCAGCGTTGCAGGACCGTGCAATTGTCAGTTAAAGTAACACAGCACCGTAACTCAAAAAATGGCCTGGTCAGGAAGGGGGGGGGGGGGGTAAATCCTCAGGAGGGCAAGTGGGTAATATTAATGCCATTATTATTTATTATTATTATTTATTATAATATTAATATTATAATATCTATATATATACAGTATATATTTGGGTTTTTTTGGGGGTTTTTTTAATCTATAGGCAAATGTTTTGCCTTTTACTTCTATTTTAAAGTGAATGGGTTGTTTTACAAGATGATGGTTTATATATACTATATTGCTGAATTATTGTATACGGAGCTCCATTAATTTTTGTCTTTTCTATCTGCCTAGAGTACAGCTTTAAGACATTACACTCAGTCACATTTCCTTGTCTACGCAACAGAAAGCAGTAAAAAGATAATGGTTTCCCTTTAATTCGTAAGAGATTCTTTTTGCTAACATATTTATTCTGGCAATAGACATTCACTTTGGAGGATCAGGAATTCAGCCGGCTGATGCATTTAGATGAATTGAGCTCAGATGTATTTTAAAGCACAGAGAACAATGTTTTTGGTTAATTGAGTCAGCTGAAAGTATACGTTAAATTCAGTTTAATCACATTTTTCATCTTCATGAGCTCTCAAGTATCAATTGAGGGCTGTGCCAAATCGGAGAAGATATTTATTGATCTTTAAAAGCTGAGATAATGCTTTGTGTGATTTCACAATGGCTTTAAGTTTGTTTCATCTCCCTAATCCAGTAAATGCTTTTCTCTTTGTTTAAACAGTCTTTGTTCAAATGATGGCGTGTTGGTCTGTTCTAAAACTGACCATACAGGTGCCAAAATGTTGGCAACTTTGGAAGTTTTCAGGGCCCATTGACATATTTGCAGTTCATTAAAATGTGTACATTAATGGTTTTCCTAACATACTAAAGCCACACAGTCCACACAATGCATTATGGTGCATGGTCAATGCAGATGCAGTATGATGGGGTTCCATTCAGAAAAAAATGGCACTGCAACGCACCAACACTCTTAATGCAACAGTGTGAGTCTAACCACAACTGAAAAAATACGTAATATGGAGCTGGAAGTCCACAGCAATTTGTCACTCACGTTTTCAGTAGTGCTGTGGTAGACCAAGTCAATTGTACTCACCTGAGTATCACCTGAGGCCAGTCACTTCAGTTAGTATATGTAACCCCCCAGTTCACATCTATGCGGCCATGTGGGCCGCATTTTGCACAGGCACGAGAGCCCATTCATTTGAATGGACTCCCGTGCCCCGTGACACACAGAGAAGAAGTCCCTGTACTTCTTCCAAAAACGCAGCCCACACGGGAACCTCGGTTCCCAGTACGGTTGCATTTTCCAGTGCAGGCACCGTGCCATCAGAACTAATGGCACCCGCCTGCGGGTCTGCATTTCTCTGTGCGGGTGGTGCGGCTCCACGGAATTTTGTGCAGATCCACAGCGGCACCACCTGCACAGATGTGAACCAGGTGTAAGGGTTTACAACTACTTCAAAGTGGAACTTTAGTCATAAAATGACTTGCTAAATCATTTCAGCTTGGCCCCTTTTGTAGGTATAGCTATGTCACACATTAAAGTAATATTAAAGGCAATTTTTTAAAATAACAAACATGTCTTACTTACCTGTTCTGTGCAGTGGTTTTGCACAAAGCAGCCCTCTTCTCCACTCTCTCCTCTTCCAGCGCTCCTGGCCCCTCCCTCCTGCCAGGTGCCCCCAGAGCAAGCAGCTTGCAATGGGGGCACCCAAGCAGGCTCGTTCCTGATCTGCTGCTCTGCTTGTCCATTTGCACACAGAGTTGCAGCTCGGCTCTGCCTCCTCTCTTTCCTCAGTGGTTCACTTGCTGTGATTGACAGTTTGTTTCAGCCAATGAAAAGGGAGAGTCCCCGGAGAGTGGAGTCTCTCATGCACATTGCTGGATCATGATGGAGCTCAGGTAAGTATTAGGGGAACTGGGAGGGGGTTTGCTGCACAAAGAAGGTTTCTGACCTTCATGCATAGACTGCATGAAGGTAAAAATAAACTTGAGACTTTTTAGCAACTTTACCAATAAGTATCAATACTGTTTAAAATCTAGTAATACACTGTTTCACCTTTCTCTACACATGCTCAGTTGCTCTCTTTTTTTTCTGAGCCACTAGAGGCCAATCTGCCAACAGCTTAAAGATTTACTGCTGCTCAGGGGCTCTGGACTTCAGCAAAATGGTAGCCTCCAGCAAGAAGAAACAGTAATAATGCTGGAGGCAATTTGCAGCACACACTCATTTTGAAAGCAGAAGTATTAATCTGAAATGCATGTTCCTTGTTTAAGTGGAGCTCCACCCTAAAGGGGATGTTTCGATTTAAAGACTGGTCCCCCACCCCCATTAAGGATTGGCACCGTTCCGAGGCACCCTTAAAAATAATGAATAGTCTTGAGGCACCCCATTCTAAAATGGGGGCCTCTAGAATGTCCTTAATTTTAAAATGGCACCCTATTCTAAAATGGGAAAAACTATTCTAATAGTTTTACATAATGCAGCAACATCCACACATGTAGGACACCCAACATTAGAGGCGATTTATTCTCCCAAAGCAAATACACTTTTGCACATTGGTACTGACTAGTATTCCAGTGCTTCTCCTCTCCCTCCACTGAGCCAATGTGATCCCAGCACTAATGGAGAGGGGCAGGGAAGGGTCAAACTAGGTTGCTCTGCAGGCAGCTGACATCCTCCTTATCAACTGATGATG
Source organism: Staurois parvus (assembly GCF_062004578.1). Lineage (NCBI taxonomy): Eukaryota > Metazoa > Chordata > Amphibia > Anura > Ranidae > Staurois > Staurois parvus. The sequence continues at coordinate 1,134,785 of NW_028318512.1, forward strand.
TCATTGTTTGTCAGGTTGCTGATGGCTAGAAGGTCGTAAATGGTGCGCAATGAAAACCTGGGACTTTGTGTAGCTAAAAGGCAGGCTTGTTCCACCCACTGGCTTGTATACAAGTTTTGGGCAATCTCTACACATTTTACCAGGGCACCCCTGAAGAAACCTCAAGGCACCCCAGGGTGTCTGGGCACCCTGGTTGAGAAAGGATGGCCTAGGCGATTGGAATCGGAAGTTGTCCTCCTACCCTACCTCCCCGTAGTCTTCTGGGACATGTAACAGGTCCCAGAAGACTATGGGACCATTCATGAAGCACAGCGCTACTTACGCATGCGCAGAGGGCACGCGGCTGGGAAGCTGTCACAGCCAGGTGCCCACTCTGAAGTTGCCGGCACCTGGAACACCAGACAGCTGGTGAAACGGACTGCAGAAAGGACACCGCGGGATCGAGGGACAGGTAAGTGGCTGTTTTTTAAAAGTCAGCAGCTACAGTTTTTGTAGCTGCTGACTTTTATTTTTTTACAGTGCGAGTGGAACTCCGCTTTAAGAACATTCTTTTTTATCATGTTGTTATGGGTATTAAAGTTCCACTTTAATATTGTTGCATTGAATAATTCTCCCTAGTGACTACATACACGCTTCCATACTCCTCTTGAACTCACTATGCTATGCTCTAGATTCATAGTCCCATTTAGCTGTGCGCACAACTATCATTAGAACCCTTAGCCGAGATATTACCACATCATCCAAGAATCACACAAAGGTACCTTACCAGCTACTTTGCTTTTTTACTTTTTCCTGTAGAATGTAAGATCTTGGGAGCCGATCTTTCATCCCTACAAGTCTACATTATTGGTAATTGCATTATTTATAGCCCATTCTACATTGGCCTGAATGTACTGAATTTGGAGCAGTGCTGTGCAAAATGATGGAATTTATGAAAAATAGTACATTATGCAGTCCCAACATAAAGAACAGGGAAGCGCCTGGAAATACGTCTATGCCGCATTTAAGGCTTGGCGGCCACACACTGTGGCAGAACCGTGTATCTTTCCTAACTAGGACAGGAGACTCAGCGGTGCTCACACTTCAAAATTGTTTTGTTTGTTTTCATTATTTTCTTTTTTATTGTTCACAATTTATAGGCCGCGTGTTTTTCAAAAAGCATTTCAGTCCGTAAAGTTCAACTTGACAGCGGGTATAAATCAGTCTGGAAGCCTGTAATCTAGTGGCTGAAATCGCTTTCCTAAATGTCTACAAGGGCGAAGCGTTTTAGGTCGCTTACTTTAGGTCTGGGACATATTCATAAAAATATATCATTTGTAAGAGTTATATTTTTCACAGTTTGGGTTACTTTGGGAAAATAGGGATTGTTTTTCCCAGTAAGCTTGACATAAATGGTTTGCTTTTGGAAAGGTTAGTGCTAATGGATGGTATGCGTTCTATTTTCACCCGTACAGTTCACTTAAGGAAACAAAATGGAAAATTTTGTAACATTGTACTATATATTTTTTTATTTAAATCTAGTTTGTGTGTGTGTGATTTTTCTTAAATCCTGCTGCTAAAACTGAATTGATGAGTTCAATGCATGGAGTTCAATGCTTGGAAACAGCAGCACTTAGAAGAGCTGTGGTGTCGGCTCTTTTCTATGTGTGAGATTTTGTATTGCTTAGTAGCGTGAAACCAAACTGAATGACATTTATTTTGCTAATGCACTGTGTACCATAAATATTTGCCATTAGCGTGAAACTCAACTGAATAACATTTCTTTTGCTAACGTACTGTGTACCATAAATATTTGACATTTTTTATTTAATAAAATAATGTTCAGGTTTTTTTAATCCATTGTTACATCTCAGTGCTGCTCAGGGGTGGACTGACCATTTGGAAACTCGTGCACTGCCCGAGGGCCTGGGGTCAGTAGGGGGCCCCATGAGATGCCCCTGGTACCTTTTTCATAGGCTTTTTTCAGTTTGGGCAAGGACACAGGGGCCCCATGATCCTCTATTGCCCAGGGGCCCCATGAGTTGTCAGTCCGCCCCTGGTGCTGCTGATCTCCTGCAGCCTCCTTTCAGCTATGCCCCATCTTCAGGCACTACAGTGAAGGCTGCACGACATTTTTCAGGGCGGGTTTCCAGATCATGACAACAATAGACACGGGAGTTGATTTACTAAAGGCAAATAGACTGTGCACTTTGCAAAGTGAAGTTGTCCTCTGCAAGTGCAGGTACTCCGGAGCTTTGTAAATGAGTTAAAACTTCACTTTGCAAAGCACACCCAATACCATAAAAGGAAAATTAACCACTTGCCCTCCTGAGGATTTACCCCCCTTCCTGACCAGGCCATTTTTTGTGTGACAATTGCACAGTCATGCAATGCTGCACTCAAATGAAATTTATGTCCTTTTTTCCCCACAAATTGAGTTTTTTTTTTTGGTGGTATTTGATCACCTATGTGTTTATTAGTTTTTGTTCTATAAGCAAAAAAAGACTGACAATTTTGAGAAAAAAAAACAATATTTTGGACTTTTTGCTATTAAACATGTCCAGTAAAAAAAATTTAAAAATCTAATTTCGTCATACATTTAGGCCAAAATGTATTCTGCTACATTTCTTTGCTAAAAAAAAAATCCCAATACGTGTAAATGAATTGGTTTACGTGAAAGTTATAGCGTTTACAAATGGCGGTATAGATAATGGGATTTTTTTTTCTACTAGTAATGGTGGCGATCCGCGACTTTTAGCGGGACTGCGGCAGACATTCTGACACTGGGGGGGACCTAACTTGGTGTCACTGACATCCCCAGTGACACCAATACAGTGATCATTGCTAAAAAAAAAAAGCACTGACACTGTACTAATAGCACTGGGGAGGAAGGGGTTAATTTGAGGGGCGATGAATTTGCTGGGAGTGTTTTATATAGGGGGCAGGGGGATGTGTGCTTCATTGTAAGCACACTGATCGGGATGGCTGTACTGTGCACAGCCATCCTGAGCAGTGTGCTCGAGATGACAGGGAGGAAGTTTGTTTGTAAACAAAACGATTGGTGGCAAAGTGCAGTTGCTCCAGAGCTTAGTATATGAGGTGAAACTTTACTTTGCAAAGAATCCCCAATCACATAAAAGGAAAATTAAAATTGGATGATGGAAAACAGCAGAGCTTTTGCTCATTTACTAAGCTCTGGAGCAACTGCTCTTGAAGAGTGAAACTACACTTTACAAAGTACACAGTCTATTTGCCTTTAGTAAATCAACCCCCATGTCTGTGTAATGTGTGTTGAAATAGCCTCTCAATGGGGTAAATTTACTAAAGACACAGACTGTGCACTTTGCAAGTGTAGTTGCTCCAGAGCAGGGGCGGACTGACCATTTGGAAACTCGGGCACTGCCCGAGGGCCCGGGGTCAGTAGGGGGCCCTATGAGATGCCCCTGGTACCTTTTTCATAGGCTTTTTTAAGTTTGGGCAAGGACACAGGGGCCCCATGATCCCCTATTGCCCGGGGGCCTCATGAGTTGTCAGTCTGCCCCTGCTCCAGAGCTTATTAAATAAGGTAAAACTTTTCTTTACAAAGAATACCCGACCATGAAAGGAAAAAAAAAACGGCTTTTTTACTTGCACATTATTGAATGATGGAGGACAGCAGAGCTCCCCATTTACTAAGTTTTAGAATAACTGCACACAAAGTGTACAGCAGAAACGTACATGACGGAAACATTTGTTTCATTTCAGATTCATTTGTTAAGTAAAACATTTTGTTTCATCAAATTCGTTATGTTAGAATGATTCATTTTTGGAATTCATTGCATATATTCAGATTCATTTCATTCGTTGTTCCAAATTGATGGTATTTGTGGAAGATATTTCAGAAGATTGGCTATATTCATTTTAATGTGTTCATTTATTATTTCTGGAGATTACTTATGCACTTTGAGTGATCTCTACAAGTCCAACCCACAAAGAGAAATAAGATGATTCCTACGTATTGTGCTTGGGTTGGATGGGGGTGGATCCATCACAATCTCTGAAAATATAAAATTAATTAAAAATTCGTCCATTCATTACTTTCAGATGCATGGGACTTCAGTCGATATAGTCCAATCAGCTCATTCCATTTCACTTTTATACCTTATTACCTGTATTTATTGCAATATGTTTCCATTTCATAAGTAGTGCATTTTTTTATATTCATGAAAATGTTCATGCAAAATAAAGACAAATGGATCCGAATCAATTCAGATCATTCAGTATGTCATTACGTTATTTTTGATGCTTCAAACATTAACAAAAGGCCCAAACTATGGCATTGTGTCATATGAATGAAACAACTGAATTTGTTCTTTCAGTATAGTTTATTTCTAATTAGTTTAAATTTGTTGCTATTGTGATTCGGAGATTCAAATACATCCAAATCTCAGAGTAATGAAAATTTTGTCTAAATTTTGATTTGTAACAAACATGTCTAGTGCACAGTCTATTTGTTTTTAGTAAATCAACCCCATAGTCTCCAAAAGAAGCCTGTGTAAAAGGGTGACAATGCTGGAGCACATCTAAGGGGCATGGACAGAGAGTTGTCAACCTATAACAGGATGTGGCTAGATTAAAAAAAATATATGAGCTTTAACAGGACTAATTTCAAAAGAATTGCTTTATAACATTTTAGTAGTTGAATATATATATTTATATATATACTGTCACAGGTTAGCCTGCAGTTTGTGTTCTTACCTTCTTGCTGCAGTCCTGTCTCTGATCCCTTCTCATGTTTGTCTGTGCTCACCTATGGGCATCATCTGCTGTCCTCTGGGTTTTATTTCCTTCCCTTCCATCACTTCCTGTCCCGCCTCCTTGTTTGCCTGTCTATATAAGATGTGCTCAGACTAGGCCACTTTGCCTGAGCAACGTCTTAGTTGTTGGAGCTCCCGTGTGGTTCTGCTGTGAATCCTATATTGTCTACCTGTGTATCGACCAGGGGCGGACTGACCATTTGGGAACTGGGACACTGCCGAGGGCCTGGGGTCAGTAGGGGGCCCCATGAGATGCCCTTGGTACCTTTTCATAGGCTTTTTTGGGTGTGGTTTGAGTGTGGATGAGAACACAGGGGCCCCATGAGTTGTCAGTCCGTCCCTGGTACCGACCCTGCTTCGTTCCCGACCTTGCTTATTTTCCGCCTGTCCTGACCTCGGCCTGCCTATTGGATCCCCTTTGCTTGCGGGAGCAGAGTATAATGGGAGAAGACAGTCTCCTCCACCTCAGCTGGGTGTACCTGGGGGCCGCGACCTGGTCCCAGCCTGCTGCAAGTCCATTCCCACCATCAGGGGCTCTGGTGAACAAGCAGGCTGGGGCTTAGACTCTGCGCCCTGGGGACCACCAAGTTGAGAATCAATAGAGCTCACTACCACAGGTGTTGACATATACTTTAAAGAGACACTTCAATGATACTGGAGGGTCTCATTTACTGATGACCCCCAACCTCAAAATGCTAATTTCTTTTTGAAAAAATTGCAAAAATAAAGATTTAACAAAATAATAAATACATTTTTACATTAGCCATGGCTGCTGTCTCCCGAGTAGGTTGCATGCTCAAAATGCAGGGAATGTGCTCCTGCATTCACAGAAAATATACAAAGGAAAAAAGTGAAATAAACGATAATTATTATGTAATGTACAGCGTTGAGCGAACTATTGGCGCTTTATAAATACTGTATAATAATAATAATAATAATACAAAGAGGAGAAAAAACACAAATACAAAGAACATAAAGTTAAATGAATTTAACTACAATGAATAAAGCTGAAGGAGCTCGATAAACAAAACATTAGAGTTTACGTTTAGGCAAAATGTTGCTGATGGCAAAATCAATTTAACTGAAACCATTTTGCTGATCATTACTGTTAGTTAAAATGTTCAAATGTTCTAATTCCAGTTCCTCTAGTCCGTATTTACTCTAAGCGTGCAGTAACTTTGTAAAAAAGCCTAGTCTTCTCTTGGAACCAATCAGAAATCACCTCTTAACTCAGCTGATCTTGCTAAAAAACAAATCCTATTGGTTGTTATGGGATATTGCATATTGCATAGCCTTATTAAATAGTATGACTTAATAGCATTATGTAGTACAAGGCCAAATTAATACACATTACACCTAAATAATAATGACATGAGTTTGCATCTTAACCATTGGAATGCGGAAAAGCAAAAAAAGAATAAACAGAACAGAGTATCTCACTATAAAATAGGGAAATGGGCCATGACATTAATCCATTAAGGCAGTCACAGAATTACTTACAATAGATTGACCTAATTCCAACTGTGATACCACTTCCACATGCTAAGTGTAATAAACTAGAAAGCAATTTTCAGAATCAAAAAAACGGATCATGTTAGTCAAAGAAAAGGCTGCTGGACTTTAAGTGAGCTGTGCAATACCTCTCAAATACCATTTAAATAAGAATTGAATAAGAGATAGAGTTGGGATTCATGTATGGAGCTAAACAGCAGGTGACACGGAACTCCTTGATGTAATTGTGCTATTATAATGCTTTCACTGGTTTGCTGGGCTATGTTTGCTATCAAGACACCTTTCAAGTCCAGAGAAAGCTTGCACGGCTATGGGGACAGGCATAGCCACTGAAATCAAATTTCCAACAAAAATTACACTCGCTGTGACACCCTAATTCCTGTATGTGGTTTTTCCTGACTGTACAAAATTTATTGGCCATAGGAAATTTTCTGCAGACACAAACCCCTGAGAACAGGGGAAAATCAGATCCTAAACTCCTATAGACAAGGGGCATAAAATGAATACATAAAGTCCAATGTCTGATAAAGTCCATATAGCACTAGGGCTAGCTTCTTATAGCTGTAGCAGACTCAGAGGCACTTCTCTCCTTCTTACTTTCACACAAAGTTCAGTATTTGACAATATTTATTGGGAAACAATGTAAAACCACTCACATTGTGTAAAATAAAGAAGGCTCAGGTAGATAAAATGTGTAGCCATGTCCTTATTGCAATGGCCGCGTCTGCACAAAAGGAGACTATAGATATTAACAGGTTTGCCGGCCGGCACGTGACGTCTCTAAAGATGGCGTCTGGAACACACCTTGGAGCACAACGTCGGCGTCAGCATGATGAGATGTGGGGACCAGGGGCGGACTGACCATTTGGAAACTCGGGCACTGCCCGAGTGCCCGGGGTCAGTAGGGAGCCCCATGAGATGCCCCTGGTACCTTTTTCATAGGCTTTTTTGAGTTTGGGCAAGGACACAGGGGCCCCATGATCCCCTATTGCCCGGGGGCCCCTTGAGTTGTCAGTCCGCCCCTGGTGGGGACCAACATGCAAAGTGACGCGTTTTCGGTGCATGCACTAAACCACTAAGGGATAAGGGAGGACGTTGAACTCCAAGGTGCATTCCAGACACCATCTTTAGAGACTTCACTATCCAGGGCTGCTTGGACAGGAACTGTAGAAGAGACCACCCTCGCTATTTCAGGCTCCACACACAGGTACGTGACACAATCAATCAAAATAAAAATTAAGAAAACCATACACAAAACCTCAACACCTTTTTTTTAAAGGTAAACCAGAAGCCATCGTCAACACAAGATCATGTTCAATGTGTGAATTTGTGTGATTTGTGATCCTTGCATGGAATTTAATTTTTGTACAATATATGTTTAAAGACTAATTTCACTTTTTGAAGATAAACAAATAAATGCACATTTGTTACCAGGAAAAAAAATATGTGCACTTATTAAACTTTTTTCCGAAGGAGCCTGCAGGTCGTTGCACCCATGATCAACAGAACACGGGTGCAATCTCATGCTCCTGCAGATTTTCGGGATAGCTGTCTGCCCATATCTAGAAAAGACAGGCACTTAATTGAGAGCAGGAGGAATCAGTGAACTATAAGAGCTCTCACCAGCACCCTTGTAGTTCATTGTAGACAACTGCAATGGCTGACAGTACTTCAGTAGGTAGGCTATTCATTCACAGGAAAATGCAAATGAATGATGCAGCAATGTGGGCAGAGCCCCACACAACCATGCTGTTTTCAAATTGTGACAGAGGGTGCAGGGAGAAGATCCCCCACCCATTGTCATAAGGAGAGGGGGATTGGAAGTATGGGGTGCAAATAGTTACAGTTGATTCAGAGGAAAGCAAAAAAAACCCCAAGAAAGCGTGATCCAATTTTCTCCAGTGGGGGAAAAAATCCTTCCTCATCCCCCAAGAGGCAATCGGATATTCTCTTGATCAACCTTACCCATAAATATTAGTATCTAGTTATATTTTATGTATCTAGCAAAGAATCCACCCCTAAAAAAGGGCGGAACATGTAACATGCTCCAAACATCAACTAAGGGCTCATGTACACTGCAGCTGATAAACTCACGTTTAGGAGCTGTTCAGCATTTTTTTCAGAAGCCCCTGAACTCTCCCTAATGCTTTCCCATGTGTTCATGTACACTATGTCATTTACAATAGTTTACAGGCAGTTGAGTTTACAGTCGTTTTTTTGAACGCAATAAACTTGTGTTCAGGAGTAGATTTTATCAGCGTTTCAAATGCCAAACGCCTGTAAACGCGGCTAACCGCGTTTATAAGCATTTGCATTTAGAAGCGTTTTTTAACTGTTCCATTTCCAGATGCTGTCCAGATCCTTTTTTCATAATGAAAAATGCATGCAAATCATTTTCAAGGTACTCAAATGGACAAAACACTGAACACAGGATGTTCCTACCAAGCTTGTCACACATTGTAATGACCAATTCACACCTCAGACCTCTCCCATCCTTGGAAACAAAAGATATGTTAATGACCATTCACACCTCAAATTCCTCATGAAGACCCCCTGCCAGGTGACCTTAATGACTCACTCCACCAGACACCTTTCCCACCCTTGAAAATAAAAGAAATGTTAATGAGCAACTCACACCTAAACTAATCTCAGCACATACTGCTGTCTCTGCTTCTACTCTCTGTATTTCTCTGAAACATTCTGAAATAGTTAATAGTTTACCACTTTTCGGTGCATTCTGGGCATTTGGGAGGTTCTCCTGTGCTTATATTTAAAAAACACTTCTAAACGCAAACATTTCTAAACGTGGCTAAACGTGGTATGCAAACATGTCAAAACTGACGGTTTTTAACCTGTGTTTACCTGCTGTCAATTTCCAGCGTTCAAGCGTGAGTTTATCAGCTTCAGTGTACATGAGCCCTTATCCTTTATATTAATTACTAGGGATGAGGTTTGGGTTTGCTGCTACCACGGGTTTGCTGGGTTCATGAAACAAACTTTTGGCCAAAAACTTTGTAGGTCAACAGAAAACATCCTTTCCAAGATTCTGAAGCACTCTGGAGCAAAGCTAACTAGAAAAGCAGACATCTTCATGGTAAGTTGGAGGAAGTTGGAGGAGGCAGGCCATTCTTTGACTTTTGCTGTGAAAGTTGATGGTGATATGTCAAAATTAAACTTTACTGGTACAATCAGTGGACAAACGTATGTTAATACATTTACATGTTTATTGAAATACATCTTACAATAACATTGTAAAAAAACAATACTTGGCTAATCAGCCAAGTTCTCAATGTTTTTGCAATGGAAAGATTTATCTTAAAGTGGTTCTAAAGGTTGTAATTGAAAAAAAGTAACAAACTTGGTATACTTACCTGCTCTGTGCAATGGTTTTGCACAGAGCAGCCCCGATCCTCTTCATTTTGGCTCCTCCCTCCTGCCGAGTGCCCCCAAATAGCTAGCCTCTTGCTATGGCGGTATGTGAGCAGGCTGGCTCCTGAGCCGCGCTTCTGTGAATGGACGTTGTCCATTCACACACATAGCATGGGTCAGCCCTGCTCCCCACTCTCTCCTCATTGGCTCACTGACTGTGATTGACAGCAGCAGGAGCCAATGGCTCCCACTGCTGTGGGTGCCAATGAAGAGAGAGATACTCAGGAGAGCAGTTACTCTTATGCACATCACTGGGGGGGGGGAGCTGCACCCACCCAGAAGGTTTTTTTACCCTAATGCATAGAATACATTCATGAATTGAGGTAAAAAAAAACCTTCTGACTGTGGAACCATTGTAAAGGTAACATGTTTTTTTACTTTAATGCATTCTCTGCATTAAGTTCAAAAAGCTTTTATTAGTAGATCCCCACCAGCCCCCTAAATACTTACCTGAGCCCAATATTGATCTAGTGCTGAGCATGCCTCCAGTGGTTGTTTTCCTGTCTCCCTGCTCTCACAGGCCTGGCTGAGAGCAGCAGGAGCCATTGGCTCCTGCTGCTGTCAGGTAAAATCTGTGAGCAGAGAGTGGGGGGCAGAGCCGTGATTGGCTGTGTGTCTGTAAAGCTTTACTTCTTCTTAATAATAAACATGTTAAACTCCCCCCCCACTGTGCAATGGTTTTTCACAGTGCAGCCCAGATCCTCTTTTTTTGGGGTCCCCTGTTGGCTCTCCTAGCTCCTCCCCTTTCTGAGTGCCCCCATAACAAGCCACTTTCTGTAGGGGCACTTGTGAGTGCTCGATCCTGAGCTAAGCTGTTTGCATCTATTCAATCACTTTAAGCTCACCACAATTTAGTAAGTTTGCTTAGTGCACCTCTAGGTGTCACTGTTAATTTTGCTGTCAATGCTGACATTTACTTAAGGACACCAATGCAATACACATAGAAAATAATTATAATGATAATATAAAAGTAGAATTTTTCATTACAAATCCTCATTTATTTGCTTTCTATGACATATTGACTTATGTGCTCAGATGATACAGTTGCTTCTTCTGAAATTGGTATATTTCTTACGATTAATGAACTTGTTGTGTTTTCAGATACATCAGGCTTGTGGTGAGTGTTTATGGATTTAATCATTAATTGGATTAATGAGCTACGTGTGTTTTGGAAGCTGAATTCACCCTCGTCAGACCTCTTTACAGCTCATTAAAGAAGATCCGGGGATCAAAATTGAACATGTAATAACTTTATATCTGAATACTACATTACAGAGGATAGTTTTGACCACAGTGTTCAACAAATTAAACGGAAAACAGATTGAGTTGTTTTATACTTTATTCTTTTGCAGATGTGTGGTAGAATACACATATGGAGTTTGATATAATAGTTGCTGCTTTTTTGATAGCTTAGAAATGAAAGGGAAATAATGATATTTTACAGCTTCTTATAATATACACTTGGTGTGCCAATTTACATTCTCAGCCTCACTCTGTGCATTTTCCAGTTCACAGAATAAAAATTCAAACAAAAGCAGACTTATATGAGTAATCATCTCTGGGGCTGCTTAACTGGTTACCTCTGGCATCAGCCCTTTACACACACAAACGATAGCTGACACATTGGGGGTTATTTATTAAAACTGCAAAGTGAAAAATCTGGTGCAAATCTGCACAAAAACCAATCGGCTTCAAGGTTTTATTATCCAAGCTTAATTGAACAAGCTGAAGTTAAAAGCTGATTGGCTTCCATGCACATGTGCACCAGATTCAAAGTGCACCAGTTTTAGTAAATCTACCCCTATGTGTTCTACCAGAGACATGCACAGTTCACAGCATCTACTGTTGCAGTTCTGACTTTTAAAGAAAATGTCTGTATCAATTACTGCCACATTCACACAGGAATGTAACAGAGTTTCCAGTATGGTAGTTCTGTTTAGAGTGTTCAGTGATTCAGTTTACCAATTTTAAAAAGAAAAGAAAAAAAAATGTGCAAAAATTTACAGAAAAAAAATTGCAAAACAGACAATAAGAACAAAAAAATTAAAAAAACCCACAAGGTCATTCACCTTCATGGGGAAGACCCCTTACCATGCTAGAGTCGCTCTGCAACAGGAAAAACCCACAGCCTCATGTGATCTTGACTATGTATTCATAATTATTCTCAGAACAGTCCACATTTACTGGCTACACTTGCCTGGCATGGGAGGGGGACCTAAAGGTACAATTCTTGACTGAGATTATGGATATAAAATTCTGACCCGTGCTACTGGACACTTTCACTCCTTTACAAGGTTTACCCCTCATTTTCTAATCTGTGTTGGAGGAGTAATACAGAGGTGGACACTATGTTGCACATTTGGTGGACATGCCCCAAAATACAACTATTCTGTCGGAATGTTCATGAGGTTGTTGCAGCTGTCACAACTGATGCCTTGGACTATTCTCCAGTGTGATATCTCCTCTGTCATACATCTCTGCCAAATAAAGTCTACTCGAATTTACTCGCTATGCTCATGGTGATTGCTACCAAACAGTGTATACTGTGCCACTGGTGCTCATATTGGATTCCGACACTGAAAGCTTGGTTTCACAGACTCAACTGCATAGGGGTGATTAAAGAGCCTATTCACATTTCTCAAGACAGACTTATTACATTTTTGACCACATGGAACTTCAGGACCCATTTCAAAATGACCTCGGCTTACAATAGTTACTAGCTTTATATTTGTTTACTGAATGGGATAGCCGTCTCCATATACAGGTGCTCCATCCCAGAGAGGGCTTGGAATAGATGACTTATTCCAACTACTCTCCAATAAATTCTCACTTTTTTTGTTCCTCATATTTGGGTTCAACCAAATAGATTCCATCCACATGTGCTCCTGATGTAGATGTAGAATTATTTTTATAACGCATTGAGAAGATATGTGGAATGTTATTTTGAATTATGCAATCTTGTAAAAACTTGAGAACCCTTCACTAAAACATTGGATATGGTGTTACATAAGTTTTAAAAAATAATATTTGTACAGTAAACATTATTTTGATAACGTTTTTGTAGTCCCTATTCCTATATGTCCTTTAAAAGTCCATTACTACTATAAATGTTGATCTGTGGATTATATTCTACCATGTTGGCATATAGGGACATAGAATCCCTCTCTTCAACATTAGGCATAAAGAGAATGCAAGCTGTTTATGCTTCTGGACATTGAATAGAAAATTCAATGTCCAAAGGGGGTATTTAGAACACATGGAGAACCATAAAGTGAATGAGATGAAAGCAGGGGATGAGATTTTAGGAGCCAATGAGGACTGATCGGCAGCCAATGTTGAACCCCAACTCAGACCATGAAGGGTGGATTCTGATAACAAATATCCTTCTTTATTGTTTAAGGCCTCATGCACACAGAACATTTTTGATGCTGCTCTTAGTGGTGTATGGCATTTTTTTCTCTGTCTCTAAATGCTCCTGCATGTCATCCTGCATGGGGTTGATTTAATAAAGTTGCAAAGTGTGAAATTTGGTGCAGTTATGCATAGAAACCAATCAGCTTCCTGTTTTGTTTTTTGTCAAAGCTGATTGGCTACCATGTACAGTTGCACCAGATTTTGTACTCTCCAGTTTTTAGTAAATCAGCTCCTATGTGTCCATGTACACATGGGCATTTAGAGGAATTTACAGGGAGGGACATTTAGTGGCAGAAAAAACCCACTGTCAGCGTGTCCAGGAGCAGCACCATTTTGACAGAAAAAACTCTTGACTTGTGTAAAAATGCATTTAGACGCGTGGTAATGCTAGGTGTGTTTAGCGATTGTGCACTATTTCATTTCAATGGCCAGAATAAAATGTTCTGGCCAATGAAATGAAGTAACGCTCAAGCGTTTTATGTGCCTAAAAATACCTAAATGCATTACACTGGTTTACAAGCATCAAGAGTTTTTTTTCTGCCAAATACACCGCCACCAGGAGGAAATGCATGTAGGAGAGTTAGAAAAACGTCCTGTGTGCATGAGGCCTTAAAATTGAAGTGCATATCTCTGTTGAGTTCCACATTGTTTAGCTACCTTTATGATTTATAAATAACCCATCACCTTTACAATTGTTCAGAAAGAAGGATGTATAAATCTAAAATCTACTACCAGGCTCCAGCAATAAAACACAAGAAAATAAAGGCTCATTCCTAGTTTTTAAGATGGAAGGCCAGCAAAATAGCTTTCAGCTGGAAGTTTACTGCACAAATTATAAATCAGTTTTGAGTTTATAATTTTGGTTGTAAAATGCTAAGAGAGTTGAAAAGCATTTTTGGAAGTTTTTTTTATAGTTTGGAAAATGTATTCTACAAGTATATATTATGTATTGTGAAATAAGTAAGAAGGAAAAAAGTAAGAAAGAATTATGCTCAAGAAACATTTTGCATGAAATATTTAAAGTGAACCCTCACCTTGTAAAAATAACCCATTCAGTTTAAAATGAAAACGCTAGGCAAATCGCTTGTGTATATACAGAAACAACATTAAAAATACCTTTTTCTTTTTTGTAGGTGATCACATGACCCCTATTCTCAACTGCATAAGGGGCTTAGAGAGCTGGAGGTGGGGATTGCAGAAAGGAATGCCAGGAGGAGGCAGAGGAATGATCTTCCCAATGATGAGCTGTACAGAGGGACATATCCATCTAACCATTGGAGTACAGACAGGCTGCGTTTCTGAATAGAATGAAAAGAAGCAAACTGACCACACTGGGATGGATGTGCTTCCATGCCTGGCATGGTCAATATGAAATAGGAAAGCAAGGAGGCTGGCAGGATCATCAGGCATTTCACACAAAGGAAGCAATACAAATGGAACAGGATAGTTTTAATACAAGTACATAGAACAACAGACATATATTAGAAATATGAAATGTTGGCAAAACATACACTTTACATGTAATTACTTACTGAGACAGTAGGTTTATTATATTAATTCACGTTTAAAGCATTCCTATCTCTGTTACAATGGAGCTTACAATTTAATGCCCTTAGTATAGTCATACAAACAAGTAAAACGACAAGTAAAACAAAGTGCAGCACTGAAATGTATAAAATACAAAAGGAAAAGGTCCGTGATAGATATATTAATTCATTTGAACAAGTCCCAAAGATAGCTGATGAAACCAGGAAACAACGGTAAAAGTGCGCACTCACCGGACGCGCATAGATAATGCGCATATAGTTAATATCCACTGGAATCTTTATAGTAGATGAAGAGGGTAAACTTCCATCTATAGATCAATCAGCCTGGGAGAATGTATAGGAAGTCTGGAGGTCCTCTTAAGGATAGTATGGTGTTCAGCCAGAATCCAAAGCTCTGTCCCTCTGGTGGTGGTGGATCAGACTACATGTGTCCTGCAAGTTGATTTAGCTCCAAATAGGAGCCAAAAAACAGGTGCTCATAGTGTAGTATTTATATCAAATTTATTAGCCAAAATGAAAATGAATACAGGGTAGTATATAGCTGTATTGACTGAGTAATAATATGCAGAGTATGCAGCGGTGATACTGACCCTAATTAAAATGTCCGCCGGGCTATCTCGTGGCTCCGGGCAGGAAATTACGTCATGCTCTGTCGGTTCCTCCTAAGGCCTTTCGTGCCCAAGCACATCATCAGAGGGGATACCAACCTCATACAAACACCTACATGTTGAGTCTACATTTTGGACAGAAGTCAAGGATTCATAACCTACATGCAGACCAATTAACTGAAAAGATATTTACCTATAGTACCTGTGACGTAAGATAAGTGCTTGTACAGGAGTATTTGGGTGGTTGGGACTCTCTCTATGATGCTCCTGATAATTGGTTGGGGGAAAAAATAGAAAAACCATAGTGATAACTGGATGTGTCAGAAAGTGGTGGACGTTGGTAGTCATACTAGGGAAACCTGGCTGATGGAATATGTTAGAAGGCAATGCCCTTAAAACAGAAAACCACACCTCCCCTGGGTTCATAAGTGTATTTGGGAAACAATACTCCGCTGCCTAGGAATGGAAGGTCCAGGTGGAGTGGAATCTGCACAAGCAGATGGCAAGGTGTGGAATTAGCAAAAGGAGAAGTGGTCTATGTTGCCTCATTCTAGGAACAATATTGACCTCAGCAAGTAAGGTGTTTCCCTGAATACTCTTTTTAGAGCAGAGTTAAGACAGGTCTACTGCAGTTCTGATGGAAGCCTTTATATGAGGAACTGGGAAGATAAACAGCAAAAAAAATCCCATCTTCCTGCACACTGCAATAAACATTGATAGTCCACAGGGACATTCTGTAGATTTTGGAGTTAGACTATTATGACTATTACACTGTTCAACAAATTTTTATTTTTTGCCAGTTTTGGAAACAAAAGGATCCATTTCTTAATGAATTTCACATTCTGAGTTCAAATATAACAATGAAATTTGTCAATTGGCTCTAGTTTTTCTGTAAACGGAAAGTTTTCTACTATAGGCGTAATGACTACATAATGCACAATAATTATATAGATAGATGTCTTTCCACAAATATAAAGCAAGTGATATTGACTACATAACAAAGCCTAAATGGCATAATATATTGCATAGGATTACCAAGAAAAATTATAGCCATAAGCTAAGTTGAATCATTTTAATACTTAGGATTCTCACTAGTTTTGTCTTCAGTTTGTGTCGGTTTTGCTTCTCTTGGCTTTTCTCTTGTATTCGAGGAAAGGGCTATCTCTTACAACTGCACGTGACTACACGCTTCAGGTTCTTCCTCACTTGACTCAACCATGAAGGATTCTGGTGCTTTAGGAATTGGTAGCCCCTCTCCATGAGGAACTGGACGTATTGCCGATGGAATATTTGGATAGTGCACAGATAACTTTTTCTTCTTATTTAGCCCTTTTACAATTGGAGGCACCATACAAAAGTAACAATTACTAACATGATCTGTTGGCTCTCTCCAAATCATTGGCACAGCGAAAGGCATAGATGCCTTTTTTCCATTCAACCATTGCTCCAGTGCCGTCCCACAAGAATTGCAGCATATATGTGGTGCCCAGCTCTTGTCCTGGTCTCCTATCTTGCAGCCAAAATACAAGTTGTAGGCTTTCTTAATCATTCCTGTTATCCTCCTTTTTTGTGAGATAAAAGTTATTTCACTGCAGATATAGCAGAAATTATCTGCTTTATTCACACAAGTTCGAGGCATTACTGAGTAGCCTATATAAGCATAAAACGAAATGTAAAGACGCTGTCGAACTACAATCAGCTACAGATACTGCAGCTTTTATGCAGTGAAGTGATGCAATTAAAAGCTAATATTGCATCATCTCAGTATACATGCAATTTTCTATTGGTCACCAGTATCAATTGCGCAATATGCAGCTGAAGTTGCATCATAATTTTGAATGGCTTACGTCATTAGATGGGTGAATATATCATGGAAACTAAAGCCAATCAACATTTTTTAGGGTCATTTTCGTTTTCAGCACCCCACAATTATGTAAGATTAGCTAATTTTATGCCCCAAACTTTTTACCTGTTGAACAGTGTTATTGGAATCCACATAATGGTCTACAAGACATCTTAAATGTTCTTGAACTCAAGATTTTGTATGTGTTCTCCTTCACAGTTTGTCATAGATGAGTATGTCTTAGAATAAAAAAAGAGCCAGCCTCCAGAATACTATACAAAATGCAAGGTCCATCTCATGTATCAATAAAAAGGTCCTGGGGCTGGACCAAATATAGTTTGTTGTTAAATTTTGGTCCAAGTGTACTTTTTTGGGTACTTTTCTGTCTGAGCAGCAGTGATCAGTTGTCCTGGGCTAAACTACTTAGTTGCTATTTAAACTGACCATTTCTATCTTGCACAATGGGGCACTCCAGAGATGTCTCCATAACCAGGTCCTTTGTGCTACCCTAAATAACAACTAGGGCTTTTTTTTATCAGAGAATACAGTAGGTGCTGGAACTCACCCTTTCCATGTCACCCAGGGGCGGACTGACAACTCATGGGGCCCCCCCGGGCAATAGGGGATCATGGAGCCTATGTGTCCTTGCCTACACTCAAAGCACACCCAAAAAAGCCTATAAAAGTTACCAAGGGCATTTCATGGGGCCCCCTACTGACCCCGGGCCCTCGGGCAGTGCCCAAATGCTCGAATGGTCAGTCCGCCCCTGATGTCACCCCTTGTCTCCACCCCCTTACCCACCACCCAGTACTGCCCTTTTATAACCAAGTAACATTTTGTGGTGCTAAGTAATTTATATGGAATTAGTTAATGGTGACAAGTAAAGCAGTAAAATAGATCTCCTGCGGACAACAATAATAGACCCCCAGCGACAATAGATCCGCCAGCAACAATGGATCACCTGTAACAAAATACTCCCCCCAGAAACAATAGACCCCGTCAGCAACAACAGATCTCCCCACAGCCAGCATCAGTAGACTCTCCAGCAGCTAGCAACAGTAGACTCCGCCCTCAACAGCAGATCCCTCCCAGCAACAGTTTTGCCCTCTCAGCAATATAAGACCCACCCAAGCAACAATAGATTCCCTCCAGCAACAATATTGCTTCCAGGACTTTCACTTTTACTGCTTGTATCTGATGGGTTAAACTCAATATCCAACTTTTCTCATGTAAGAAATTGTATTGGAAAAATATTTTAGTTTTTAAACCCTTCAGTTGTAAATAGTTCTTTCTCTTGGTGTTATCTAATAATAAGCAGCCAAGCACACACATTAGTCCTCTGGAATGAAAAAAAAAACCAGCCACTTCTAGTAATTATTTTTTACTGCTTGGATTTGTGTTTCTTCTCATGACTGCTAATGAAAAAATAGAGATGTGCCTGAAACATTAACAATTATCGCACCGTTAAAGTCATGATATAGTAAATTATTCCAGGACACTTAACCAGTGTTACTAGCCGGCTCGAAAATGAAGATCTCTAGTCGAGATTGCCCCACTAGACACCAGAATTTACAACCAGAGATTTCCAAGGTGCCTAATGCATTTGAATTGCTCTATTACCATTTTGCATATCTTTCTTAATTAAAATATGAGGCTCCCTCCTCCAGTCATTTCCCTTGTGCATGTATAAGCAATTTAACTCTAAGTAGAAAGAGCAAATTACACATCAGACGAAAAAGTTAAACTTATAAATCTCTTCTTCCATCTTTTGCCGAGACATTTTTTCCCCCCGAGAAGAAATGTTAAGTGTGATTTGAGTTTCCAGGGCTTTATCTGCGTTATCTTTTATCCCTGTCTCTTAATTTTACCCAAATGCTGAGATTATGTAATTATGTTGTATAATTTTCTAATCTGTCATTTCATTCAGCTTGTAATGCCTTGTAAAAATCACGATGAGGCAAGGTTAAATGTGGAATTTGTACAGCATTTAAATGGGACAGGTGGCATAACTAGAAAGGTCAGGAGAACAGAGAAAAAGGTTAATTCTAAGCAAAACTAAAAATGTAATTTTGGGTAGCACATTAAAATAAAATTTTCATCCCATGGCAACAGGTAGACATAAAACCATGACTACTAACCTGGCACCACATGATACCAATTGAAAACAACTCTATGTTGTGCCTGGAATGTTACCAATTAGCCCATATACAAGCAGGTGCTTACAGAGGTATTACTGTGTTGGTTGTATTTAACATCTTCTGGGTTCAATGGTTTGTCTACTGTGTGAACTGCACTACTTAGTTGTAGTTAACCCTTCGCTCTTCAGCATCAAGTCAGGCTTTCCCAGGATTTTCTGAGAAGTACTGTCATCTGTTGGACATGGCATATAAAAAGGGAAACTGTATCTAGGTGAAAAAGAAGAAAAAGAGGGTGGTGATAAGGATATAATAAACAGCCCTGCTCCTTCCCCACCCCTTGTGGGAACCCATTCAGGGTTCCAAGGGATATGGACTCTCCGGCTAAATGGACTTATGGACCAATAGACTTTTTCCACCAGGTAAAGGTATGACCAACTGATGAGGCATAAAAGAGCATCTTTACCTTTTTATCTTACTGTTGCTGATGTCCTTCAGATTCTTTAGAGTCTGTCCATGTCCATATGCATTACAGGGATAACAGGCTGTGGGGTTTTTTTTTTAATTGAGTGCATATTTTGTAAATGTTCCTGGCTGCAACTAGTTTTAATAGTTTTTTTTTCTTTTTTATATAGGACAGCCATTGCTGCTGCCCACCCTTCCTTCCTGGTCATAGATTCCTCCCCTCTTCCCCCCTTTTTGATACTAAAAGCCCTTCCCCCTGCATTGTGAAAGGATGATCAGCCTATTGTAATAGAGTTTATCTCTGTAGCTACATACGGCTCCAGTGCCCTAATTACAAGGGGCGTTCAAGTCAAACTGGAACTATTGAGTTTATACAATAAAAGAACAAATTTCAACGGAGTGGAAACTGCAATTATTTTTCTACATAATCCCCTGCTACATTTATACACTTATCCAAGCATTTAACTAATGCCTGGAAAGTTTTGACATAGGAAGATTTGTTGATACTCTTAGACCCCTTTACTCAACTGTGTTTCCAAGACAGCCAATCAAACAGAGGTTTGCTTGATTGGAAGCTCCATGGCTGTACCAGCCAGGGAAACAGAACTGAAACCGAAAGTGATTAAATGCTTGTCGCTTCCAGCTTCATACATCACAGGGGATATGAAGGAACAGATATTGCAACATCTCCTCTGTGGGCAGCTGGCAGGACAATTTACAGCAGTACTGGGCTCCATTGTCGAGAGCCTGGAAATGATGAGAGTGAGGGAGGAAATCCCTACTATGGGCCTTGTAAAAGTAATCAGGTGGCTGTAAAGTTGCTTTGATCACTTTTACTTAATTGCTGACCGCCGTCTCTAAAGCATAGAAACAGTTTTGAACTTTCCTCGTCTTAGTTCGAGATCATGTCACTGTGTACTTGATCTTGGTTTCATATTGAAAATACTACCCTCTTGAACCTGATTCAACCCCTTGATGTATTTAAAGGTTTTAGTCATGTTTTCCCTTTCCTTTCTTTCTTTTAGACCAGGGGCATATGAACAGGGGTCGCATTTGCGACCCAGCCCCATTCCCCAGGACACCTGGATAGGAGGGGCAGCGTATACGGTGGAGGGACTGATCCCTGCCATTTTCCTCTTGCAGCCTTTCAGCAGTTGCAGGAGTACAATGGAAGATATCAGTTCCTTTACATGCCACACGGCCACCCTCCTATCCATCTCCTGCTGTGATTGGGCTCCTGTTTACTCCTGCAGCCCACCCCCTCATCCCCCACAGCACTGCCGAGTTTCCCCTTCCCCTCTCTCACCAACTACTGTGGGGGATGTGTCAGGATGGAGAGTGGGGAAGGGGCCCGTAAATGTGTCATTTATTGTCATTCCATGTCTTAATGAATAGAGTCATTGGTCCGTAACAATCACTGACTGTTCATTTATAACTGAGGCATAGTAAACTCTGTGTCCATTCATTCTGTGCTGCTGAGGCTGAAGAGATGGAGCTTGAGACCTATGTCCAGAATCTCTTTTTGCTGTCTCAAAGTTGAAATATCAGAAGTCTGTTTATACCCATGAAATTTCACCAAAGCCCCCCAACACGGCTCCTAAAAATTTTTAAAAAATAATAAAAGACACAATTGTAAAATAAATGTTAAACAATTATGTTAAAAAAGTAACAAAAATAAAAACCTACTGACATCAGTGGCAGAGCTACCAGGGTAGCAAAGATCGCATTTGTGATTGGGCCCAGGTGTTCCGTACCATGGGGGGCCCTGACTGAGGGTTAGGGGGGTCCTTTGTGGTTTCTAACACCGTGGCCCTGAAGGTCCACGGTGTTCTTTTGCTCTACACTGTACATATCGAAAGCAGAACTCTGGGCAAAAAACTATTTACATGTCCTTGTTGCTGATTTCCTACCTCTACTGAATTTCATTAATCTTTTAGTTCACTCAGTAGTTGCTCTGAAATAGCCTATTCACTTTCGAATCAAACCATTAATTCTCTTCTCTTTGGTTTCCTGTTTGTAAGACCGGTGGCTTCTATGCCTCCTATTCCCTTAGTCACTGATCTTGGCACCTCCTTTCTGTAGTTCTTTCTCCAGGAAGCAGTGATGTAAATCAGCCCCACTTGCAGTGGTGGGCAGACCGAGGTTCTCAGACACATTCAAGATGTAAAGGCCTATTGTACGCATCCACATTCCCTACAATTCCCCGTGGTTGATGGGAACTGTAGTTTACTTTTACTGCAGAGAGAAGAGAGGATATGATGTAATCCCTGCTGTTACACCTCCTCCTTGGCAGAGCACTTTCTGTTATCTTTTGAATTACAGAGATGAGGTCATTAAAATTCAATAAGACTGTTCTCCTAAATGGTAAGGATTTTCAAAACTCCATTAACTATTTAGCATTTTTTGCAGCGGGAGCACTAATTGGTTATTTTCTTGCCTATCCTGGAGTTGTCCTTTAAGTTACTGAAGTCTCACTTAATATAGTTTATCCTTCAGACGTTTCACCATTTTTGTTACTCGTCTCTGGACTTGTTCTATCCTATCAGTCACAATACCAGGATCATGACTACAACTGCAACTGTATAATTACTTTCTCCCGAGGCCATATATACAGTATACAGCCTAAAGACGGGAAGTGAATAATATACCATGACCAATTCACTGCAAGGCTTGTCACATTTTGTGTTACAGAGTGATAGGCGTAAAACATGGCTATGTGCTGCAGTTAATGCCGCTTATGTAGGCTACTCATCTTCTTTTAAGGCTTCAAGAATAAAAAAAAACTGCCCTTACAACACTAGAATATTCAAGAATTACTTTGAAACATCTTTACATAAATTCCAAGAAATACAGATATGCAATATATTTCAGTAATGACTGGGGCCAAGCTTAGAGTTTATATCATCACCTAACGCTTGCAGTCTTACACTGCAGAGAGCTAATTTCAAATTCATATTAAACTATTCACCAGGGAGGCAAGTTTCTGGATAGTTTGGCAATACAATCTTAGAAAATAATCTATTTGAATAAAATATCATGTAGTTTTTTTTTTAAGCATCTCTCCTACGCCATGTACCTAGCTGTTGATTAGCATATCTCTTGAGTCCAATTAGCAGGTTCCTTGGGAATTTTCTAAAGTTGCAAAGCATTTTTCAGCTGTCTTCTTTTATTACAAAGCTTTATACTGTTTTCTTCGAATGCGGATTATTTATTTATTTATTTTGCCAGTGGGCTTTCATACTCTTGTACCTTTTACACCCTAATAGGAAAGAAAATGCTTGTTCTTGTTGAGCTCCGTTTTGTTTTATACTTTTTTTTATCAAAAAGTTTTCAAGAGCCTTATGGAGCTCTAAAAGACATGTAAATCAAACAACTATATTGATTGTAGGACAAACGGAACACATAAATGGATTGCTTATCTTGAATTTCCATTTTGCTAGTGTGAGGAATAAGCTCAGTAGCGGGTTGTGCTTCTCCCCCTGGATGAGTCAGAGCACGGTGAAAGAAGCATAGCACGACAACAGGATCTTGGGGAAACAAATTGTTCTTTATTTACAATTTTGGTGATCACAAAGTGCAGATATCCAAACCAGCAAAAAAAAAACTCAAACAGAAAATAAAGCCTTGCCACGTTGGGCATCTAACTGCAAACACAGGATCCTAATTACTTGTCTGGATACAGTCTATCGCAGGGGCGGACTGACAACTCATGGGGCCCCTGGGCAATAGGGGATCATGGGGCCCCTGTGTCCTTGCCCAAACTCAAATAAGCCTATGAAAAAGGTACCAGGGGCATCTCATGGGGCCCCCTACTGACCCAAATGGTCAGTCCACCCCTGGTCTATCGCTGCTCAGACACTTGGCATTCATACAGAGTATCTCAGAGTCCATAGTCATACAGACTTAATCTCACTATAGTATTAACCACTTCCCGTCTGGCACATGTATATAAATGGCTGGAAGGGAGCATTGGAGGAGCGGGTGGCCATTTATAAACGTCCTCCCCGCTTCCCTGCCTGTGCGCGCTCCCTGGGAGCGTGCGGCACCATGATCCGTTGCCCACTGTGTCCTCTGGATACCAATCGCTGTACGGGACCTCAGTGTGAGGTCCCAATCATGTGATCACTGATTGGCCAATCAGTGATCACATGAAGAGTAGTAAGCAAGATATCACTTCTGACATCCTTGCTTACTACTAGTGAAATCTGTGAATGATCACAGAGGTCATATAGTACAAGGCTATTCACAACAGCCTTGTACCATGTGACAAGCTGTCACCAATCACAGCTTACACAGTATTTATCAATGGCTGCAAGAATGCAGCCAGAGAGAAGGAAAAATTATTGCTTTTACAGTCTTTATGGGTGTAAAAGCAATTAGTGTAAAAAAAAAATCTTCTTCACCCCCCCCACAAGTAGTACAGTGTCACTATGGTAACACTGTACTGCTAGGGTGACAGAATGTTAAAAAAAAAGACATAAACAATAATATAAAAAAAGTCAACATTTTTTTTTTTAAATTATAATTTTTGGTTATAAACTAATTTGGGTTATTTTTTTACTAAAAAGATAGATAAAATTTTATTTTGGTGGCGTTTATTCACCACTGGGATTTTTATTTTTTTGCAATTTTTGCATATTTTTGCATATTTTTTTTGAAAAAGTCCAAACATTTTAAATAAAAAGTATTTTTCTTAAAATTTTGCAAATAAATAATCTTTCTTCATAAATCTTGGCCAAAATGTATTCATCTGTCTCAAAAAAAATGCTAAAAAAATTCATATGGGTACAGTGTCGCATGACCACGCAATTGTCATTCAAAGTGTGATGGCGCTGAAAGCTGAAAATTGGCCTGGGCGGGAAGGGGGTGAAAGTTTCCGGACTTGAAGTGGTTAAATGGTTGCTCCCCAGTCTGCCCTGCACAGAAAGCTGGTTCCAGGATGAAGCATTCCCCCTAATCGGCCTGGGAGTTTAAAGCTACGTTCACACTAGCCTTGTGTGCAGGCGGCAGAGAGGCGTTTGGGAAGCGTTTTTACCGCTTCCCAAACGCCTCTGCCAACTCTGCACATTACAGCACATGGTGCTGTTCTAACAGGAGCGTTTGCGTCGCGTCGCGTTGCGTCGCGGCAAAACGGACGCCTCTGGTCGAGTCAGGAGGCTTTGAAGCCTCCTATTCTCGTCTATGGTGCCGCTCCGCAAACGCCCGGCCGGCGTTTGCGGTGCGGTTGCGACGCGGTTGCGGGGCGTTTGCGGAGCGGTAACACCACTCAAATGCATTATAGGCGTTTGTGGGGCATTATTAACGCTCGGCAAACGCCTAGCAACCGCCGCTAAACCGCGCATGCGGCGTTTGCGGAGCGTTTTCCGAGCGTTAAAAACGCTCCGCAAACACCGGACCAACGCTTGCCAAACGCTATAGGGGCGTTTGGCAAGCGTTGGCAAAACAGCCTAGTGTGAATGAGCCCTTATAGAGCCCAGAGCCCTTAACCTGCCCCAGCTGAGCTCATTAACCCCTCAGTGAGCCAAACAAGCTCACTGCACAGCACAAATAGAAAAACCGTGGGTGTACAGCATGAATCTGGGACAAATATACCTCCCATCCTGGACACATCCCCTAGTTCTTCCTGGTTTCCTGTCACTCTAGTTTAGTATAATTGTATGATAAAGTTGTTGTTTCCATTTTATTTCATTGCACACATCAGTGATAACAACACTCAAAATCTATCCTTATAAGTACCTGTAGCTTCTCTATACTTACCACCACTTTTAAAAATGAATTGGGTTTACCTTAAAGCCCACCCCTGAGTAATCTAAACCCTTCCCAGGTCTGAACATATATGGAGAATTTAAAAGGCTGTTATAAAACTGTAGCAAATGGCACACAAAATAGTAATATTTCATTTTTTCAAAAGCAAGCTAAGAAATGTAAGCATATCTAAGAGCACTACACTTTATAGGTGAAAGGGGAAAGGGGGGCTAAACTGTATCTGAGAAACACAAACTGAAAACACTATTTAATTTATTTTTAATATCCTGAGCAAACTCATCCATCCATCCATGGTTTATTTTGCTGAGAAATTACTTTGAAAAATGATTTCCCTCTAGCGTTTCTAGCTGCTGAATAAGGGCAGATGATTAATGTAGCATTTTAAAAATGCCCATGAAAATGTAAAAAAAAAAGTTTGAAACTGTAAAATCAGTATGTAAATGGATAGAAAACTGGCTAATAGATGGTATTCAGAGAGTTGTGGTTAATGATTCATACTCTGAATGGTCTAGGGTTGTCAGTGGTGTACCCAAAGGTTCAGTGTTGGGACCTTTACATTTTATTATATTTATAAATAATATAGGGTCTGGGATTAAAAATCCCATTTCAGTCAGATGACACCAAGCTGTGCAGTGGAATATCATCCTTACAGGATGTCTCCAATTTACAAGCCAACCTCAATGCTCTGTTTAATTGGACAACTATGTGGCATGGAGGAGCTCAGCTATAAGGAAAGAGCAGAGGAACTGAATTTATTCTCTCTTGAGAAGAGGATATTAAGGGGGGATATGATCACCATGTATAATACATAAGGGGGGATATATGATCTCCATGTATAATACATAAGGGGGATATATGATCTCCATGTATAATACATAAGGGGGGATATATGATCTCCATGTATAATACATAAGGGGGGATATGATCACCATGTATAATACATAAGGGGGATATGATCACCATGTATAATACATAAGGGGGATATATGATCTCCATGTATAATACATAAGGGGGATATATGATCTCCATGTAGAATACATAAGGGGGGATATATGATCTCCATGTATAATACATAAGGGGGGATATGATCTCCATGTATAATACATAAGGGGGGATAGGATCTCCATGTATAATACATAAGGGGGGATATGATCTCCATGTATAAATACATCAGTGGTTCATATAGTGAACTCGGTGCAGAGCTATTCACCCTGAGGTCATCACAGAGGACAAGGGGGCACTCTTTACATCTGAAGGAAAAGAGATTTAATCTCCAAACACGGAAAGGTTTCTTCACAGTAAGAGCTGTGAAAATGTGCCATAGACTTTCTCAAGAGTTGCTTCTGGCCAGCTCAGTGCATTGTTTTTAAAAAGGCTCAGATTCTTTCTTGGATACACAGAATATACTAATGGTTACTATTTATAGGTAAAGTTGATCCAGGGAATATCCAATTGCCTCTCGGGGGATCAGGAAGGATTTTTTCCCCTGAAGGAGCAAATTGGTTCATGCTTTGCTTCCTCTGGATCAACTGTAGGTAAAGGATTATAACGTTTTGTTTTAATGGTTGAACTGGATGGACTTTTGTCATCCAGACTAACTATGTAACTTTTTTTTTTATGGTTGAACTGGATGGACTTTTGTCTTTTTTCAGCCAGACTAACTATGCTGTGACGTCACGCCGCCGGAGCCACGAGTTGGTCCGGCGGCCATCTTAAAGTAGGGTCAGTCTCTCGTTTATCTGCTCTGCTTTTTAACCCATTATTGTTAATAAAGCACTTTTGAAACATACTACACTATGGGCAATTTTTCTATGGCTCCCCCACGGAGCTATTAAGTTGCAGAACCAGTTGCAAAACCAGTGGAAGTCTCTTGCTGAAAGATACAGTACCCAGAGGAAGGGAATCCCTATATGCAGGTTGCAGACCCAATCTACCATAAAGGAGACCTCTGGAGAAATAATCTTCATCTACACTCCGCTGTGCTGCCCATTTTCCTAGAGGAGGACCTCTACCTACTGTACCTCTCCCAGAGGTGGATTTATATATGCGCTTATCCCATGCCCATCTGGCAAGTGCGCATTTTTACCGGTTTTCCCAAGCACCATAACTTTGATCTTCTGGCTCACTTGGATGTTATCACATTTATGCACGAACATATTTTTATGACTCACTATTTAGTGCTGTACTTCATTATATGCTTTGTATCTGAAGGTTTTGTTTGGTTACCTTTAAGTGCTAGCTGCTATACTAGGAAGCGCTCACTTTATTTATTGTATTACTAGGTATAACATAACAGGTTTACTAGTATGTAGGAAAGAGTGTTTACAGTTCAATGAATTTCAGAGGATCATTAAGAATTTTTGGCAAATGTTTTGGACTTGTAACAAAAAAGTGGGTGGAGAAGGTCATTTTAACGTTTTTTGTGTGTGTGTGTTTTTTAAGGGTGCAATGGGTTCAAAATGTCTCCATAGCTTCATTTGCATTTCTTTTTTTTTTTACAGAAAGAAAAATCAAACAGCACACAATTGTAAAATAAAACAAAATATTTAGCATGTCAGTAAACAAATAACAATCAAATACAAAAAGAAACAAAAACATGAATACAAAGAACTAAACTATTCTAAACACAACCCCTTTTCCCATGAAAAAAAAGACACCCTCTAAAAAAAGAAAAAAAGAGTCGATTTTTAAACCTCTTCCTGCCTGCCATGTGTATATAGGCATTCAAGAACACAATGTTCAATACTTTAGATGTATTTAGATAAACACTCAAGACAAGAAAAGAGTAGTGGAATGTAACCCGTAATCAAAATGTTTTCCTTGGCAACACCATCCAACACAATAACATACTTACAGTATTACCTACACTTACAAAAGGGACTTCAAATGTGCCCACAAGGAAAAGTACACAGTAAATACCAACTACTGTAAATAATTGTAAAAGTCGAAGATGGATACATTCCAATGGGGCACCAGTTGTGGCTTTTTTGTTTCCATTTTTTTTTTTTGCTTTTTTTGTGCATGTTGTGCACTGCTGTTTTACTTGCTTAGCAATCCAGGACCATCACCATTGGAAGCTGCACAGTGACTGTAAAGGATAGATCGATGGTATCAGCAGTCCCTACCTGTTGGTTTGAAGTAGAATATACTGTATGTATAGTAAGTAGGCTATAGCTGTGATTTGTTGTATGTACATCTGTATTTACTGTTATATTGTATTATATCCATATATCATGATATTGTTTTTCATAGAAGGGTCCATCTTCTGAGAACTGTTTTTCTTTTCGCACAGTCCTAAAGAAGCGGTCAAACAGCAAAATGTGTTGACAATATTGGCCTTGTGGTATATTGATACCAATTGTGTGCAAGCAAAAATGCTGTGTTTTTTATTATTATTTCTTTGCATCTAATTGGGTATTTTTTTAGGAAGCAACGCATCAACACATTCATTAAGCTCTGGGGAAAATGAGTGCAACTGCACTTGCAAAGTGCACAGTCTATGTGCTTTTAGTAAATCAACCCTTGTATGTTTTATACATTTGGTCATCACTGGTAAAGAAAATTGTATCACTAATATGTTTATAAAAATTGACTTTCACATAAAGTTGGTATTTACTATGTTGTTGTACTTTTCCTTGTGATCATATTTAACCACTAGCCTACAGGGCACTTATACCCCCTTCCTGCCCAGGCCAATTTCCAGCTTTCAGCGCTGTCGCACTTTGAATGACAATTGCGCGGTCATGCAGCACTGTACCCATATGAAATTTTTATAATTTTTTTGTGACAGATAGAGCTTTATTTTGGTGGTATTTAATCACCTATGGGTTTTTTATTTTTTCTTAAACAAACCAAAAACCACTGAAAAGTTTGAAAAAAAAATGTTTTTTCTTAGTTTTTGTTATAAAATTTTGTAAATAAGTGATTTTTCTCCTTCACTGATGTGCGCTAATGAGGCTGCAGTGATGGGCACTGATAGGCTGCACTGATGGACACTGATAGGTGGCACTGATGGGCACTGATGAGGAGGCACTGGTAGGTGGCACTGATGGGCATTGACAGACATCACTGATGGGCACTGAAAGGCAGCACTGATACATGGCACTGATAGGCAGCACTGATAGGCAGCACTGATAGGCGGCACTGACTGGCACCATTAGGCGGCACTGACTGGCACTGTTAGGCAGGACTGACTGGCACTGTTAGGTGGCACTGATGCGCACTGATATGCGGCACTGATGCGCACTGATAGGCAACACTGACTGGCACTGATAGGCGGCACTGATTGGCAGCACTGATAGGTGGCACTGATTGGCATTGATAGGTGGCACTGACTGGCACTGATGGGTGACACTGAAAGGCAGCTCAGATGGGCACTGATATGTGGCATTGATGTGCACTGGTAGGCACTGATATGTGGCACTGATGTACACTGATCATCAGGGCACTGATGATCAGTGTGCCCTGATGATCAGTGTGGCCCCAGAAGTGCCATCTATCAGTGTCCATCAGTGCCAGCAGTCAGTGTTCATCAGTGCCTCGTGCCAGTGCGCATGTCCCCTCCGCGGAAAGCCGATTACCGGCTCTCCTCTCCTCTTGAGCTGTCAGCGTGACAGCTCGAGAGGAGAGAAATGCCGATAACCGGCATTTCCCTGTTTACATGTGATCAGCTGTGATTGGACACAGCTGATCACATGACCGAGCCGACATCTTCGGCTCTTTCCATGATCGGTGATCCGCTGTGTCCGAGGGACACAGCGCACCACCGATCGCCACGCTGCGCGCTCCCTGAGCCCTGAGTGAGAATGGGAGGACATCCTCCCAGAACGAGAGAGCCACCTTGCGCCTGTCATATTACTATATGGCGGGCGGGAGGTGGTTAAAGTGGTTCTAAAGGCTGAAGGTTCTTTTACATTAATCAACTAAATCCCCTCCCGCTGCCTTCCCAGGATTTTCTGCCCCACCGGGGATCCCAGGACTGAAGATGGCTTACCGAAGAGATGACCGAGGACAGAATGACCAAGGACCGAGGACCAATCATCTCCATGGTCTAAGAAATCAAAATCGACAAATATTTGTCACTTCTGTTTTTCTGTCTAATGTAAACATGCGGTTAGCAGCCTGTGAAAGCATCTGATCAAACAGATCCTGGTTTGATCAGATGCTTTTAAGGTCAGAGGAGAGATCAGGGGTCTTATAGACCCCAGATGTCTCAGTAAGGAGAATTTGTCACTGCCCATGCTATCACAAGGAATGTTCTTCGTGCAAAATGTAAAAAAAATTTAAGTGCCCCTGTCCCCTCGTGCTCGCGCGCAAAGTTGAATGCATACGTATGTAGCGCATACATGTAAATGATGTTTTGCATGATACATATGAGGTATCACCACAAACGTTATAATGAAAATAACAATTCTACCCCCATACCTCCTGTAACTTCTGTGACCTGTAAAGGCTTTTAAAGTGTTGCCTATGGATGTTTTTAAGTACCGTAGTTTGTCTCTATTCCACCAACATGCGCAGTTATAAAGCATGACATGTTAGGTATCTACAGTATTTGGTGTAAGTGATGGTGGCTAAGTAATTTTCTAGCAAAAAAAGCTGATTTTTATATTTATGTGAGAAGCGTCAGAATAGGCTTGGGCAAACATTAATTAAAAAAATACCCAAATACACAGCTCCACTTAAGACTCGCCGTTCTTTTATGCGGACATTCTGGGTGCTGGCTACTGTAGTCCATCACCTCTCTTCATCAAAAGTACGAAAAACTGTATCAGCCACACTCCACTCCTAGCGGAAGTCCATTATTCTTGTGATCAAGTCTAGGAGTGATGAAATGCGTCAAGGAAGGTTCGTTTCTGGGTGGAGACTTGGATATATGCGGTCACTTTAATAACTAAAAAACATGACGAGAGGAACGAAGAGTGCAGTGTGGATGATATATTCTTTCATACTTTTAATGTAAGTATTATTACTGTTTTTTTTACTTAGTGCCAGGACCAATTTAAACTATTAGTAGATGTTAACCACTTCCTGTCCGGACACTTTTACCCCCTTCCTGTCCAGGGCAATTTTCAGCTTTCAGCGCTGTCACACTTTGAATGACAATTGTGCGGTCATGCAACACTGTACCTATATGAATTTTTTACAATTTTTTCGGGACAGATAAAGCTTTATTTTGGTGGTATTTATTCACCACTGGGA
The DNA here is from genome assembly GCF_062004578.1 of Staurois parvus. Taxonomy (NCBI): domain Eukaryota; kingdom Metazoa; phylum Chordata; class Amphibia; order Anura; family Ranidae; genus Staurois; species Staurois parvus. The sequence goes on from NW_028318512.1 coordinate 1,166,480, forward strand.
TATTTATTTTTTTTGCTATGTAAATAAAAAGTCCAAAAATTTTGAAATAAAGTGTTTTTCTTATAAAATTTTGCAAATAAATAATCTTTCATCATAAATCTTGGCCACAATGTATTCCATTATATTTTTAGTAAAAAAAAAAAGCCAAATTCGTTTATAACCAAAAATTATAATTTCTAAACATTTTTTTTACATTTTTATTTAATTTTTTTATATTATTATTTATGGGGGTTTTTTTTACATACTGTCACCCTACCATGGTGACACTGTACTACTTGTGGGTTTTTTTTTTTTTTACAGTGATTGCTTTTACACCCAATAGGATGTAAAAGCAATCATTTCACTTTCTCTCTGTCTGCATTCTTGCAGCTATTGAGAAATACTGAGTGAGCTGTGATTGGTCACAGCTTGTCACATGGTACAAGGCTGTTGTGAATAGCCTTGTACCATGTGACCTCACATGATCTGGACCTTGTACAGAGGTCCCGTCCAACGATCGGTGTTTCACTGTGTCCGGAGGACACAGCGGGCACCGGATTGCGGTGCTGTGCACTCCCAGGGAGCGCGCACAGCTAGAAATTGCGGGTGCCGTTTATGAACGACAACCCGCCCCTGGACTGCCACCGCCCTGCCGTTTATAAACAGCAGGCAGACGGCAAGTGGTTAATAAGGATTTTTTAGGAAATGTCTACGATGAAAGCAGAAAATGGAGCTATCTGAACTGGAGATAAAATGTTTGTGTAAGTGTGCTTGATTATGTGTGTATGTGCTTGTGTATATGCACTTTTGTGTTTGTGTATATGTGTGTAAGTATGTGTCTCTATAGAACAATCGTATTGTTAATAAATTACCAGTAATCTGAAGTCAAATTCTATTTTACCAAGTGCATAAGGAACAAGTCAAACCTCATTAGTCTCTGCAGTTTATTATTAAATGCCTTAATTTACTCTTATCTACATTCATTGTATTTACCCTATTTATTTTATTACAATTAAATATTTCAAATCACTTTCTGCTGATTTAGTCCAAGCTCCTCCAACGCAAACATATTTAAAATCACCTTGATACGCTACATTAACTGCATTATTTCTAAGTGAAGTCTCCACTGAATGCATTAAATACTTTTAATAATAAAGTGTTGATGATCAGCATGGAAAATGAAGATGAAATTTATTATTTCTTGGAAATGAAAAATAGTAAAATAAAATTGTGCACAATTAAGGGTGTATTAAAGAAGGAGTAGATAGAAAATGGTTACGTGCTGGTTCATATATATGCGGATTGCATGAGGCTTGAACAGCATCCAATCTGCATGATATGTAAAAAAACATTGCTTCCAATGGTGCCTGTTCACATATGTTCAATGCACTGGCAGTGCACTCAATGCGCACTCTTGAAAAGTACATGACTTGAATAAGAGTCATGTACGATTTCTGAGCAGTGCCTTCAGGTTCAGGTGCTGATTACAGGCTATTGACTTCTATGGAAACTGTTTCTAAACTGCATATATGTGAACAGGATCTTATCCTGAGCTAATCCTGTCCTGAACCTGATGTAAACCTGACATGAACCGGAGAACAACTACTATATCAATTAGCTGTGAATCCAGAGCTCCAATCCGCACTGCACATGTGTGAATCAGCACTACAATCCCCTCTAGCATTCTCTAGAATTGTTACATTGCATCTCTTGCAACAAAGATGAAAAACATGTGTTTCCTATGCTGCTCAGCTCCATCTATTGGCCATAATGCAGTATTTTACTACTGCTCATAGTAAAAGAATGTTAGTTTTGAAGAGAAAATTGCATAAAGAACATTTGTTTTCGTCCAATATACACATAATTCTGGATAAATAGCTTTGCACATTTTCTAAACATAGGCCCCTCATAGATGAGGTTAAAAAATAAATCAGAGAGAAAACATAAGCAAAATGTTATATATCAGAATTATGGTAAAGGAAATCTGCCGTAGATCAAATTTATGAACTTTCATTGCTGACTTAATTTTTTTTATTCTCCAATTTGTCATGACTATTTGGACCTAACCATTTTTCAAGTATTCTGATGTATTCAAACTGATCCATGATCCCTGGTATGCGATAAAGAGGCCCAACACCGTAGTATGAGAAACATCCCCATATCATGATGCTTGCACCACCATGCTTCACTGTCTTCACAGTGTACTGTGGCTTGAATTCAGTGTTTGGGGGTCGTCTGACAAACTGTCTCCGGCCACTAGACCCAAACAGAACAATCTTACTTTCATCAGTCCACAAAATGTTGCACCATTTCTCTTTAGGCCAGTCAATGTGCTCTTTGGCAAATTGTAACCTCTTCAGCACATGTCTTTTTTTCAACAGTGGGACTTTGCGGGGGCTTCTTGCAGATAGCTTGGCTTCACATAGGCATCTTCTAATTGTAACAGTACTCACAGGGAACTTTACACCTTCTTTCATCTTCCTGGAGCTGATTGTTGGCTGAGTCCTTGCCATTCTGGCTATTCTTCTATCCATTTGAATGGTAGTTTTTCGCTTTCTTCCACATCTTTCAGGTTTTGGTTACCATTTTAAAGCATTTGCGATCATTTTAGCTGAGCAGCCTATCATTTTCTGCACTTCTTTATATGTTTTCCCCTCTCCAATCAACTTTTTAATCAAGGTATGCTGTTCTTCTGAACAATGTCTGGAACGACCCATTTTCCTCAGAATTTCAGAGAGAAATGCACTGTAAGCAGCATGTACAACATTTGCTGCCTTCCTTCCTTAAATAAAGGCAATAATTGCCACCTGTTTTTCAAAGAATGAATGACCTCACTAATAGAACTCCACACTGCTATTATTTTGAACGTGCCCCTTTCAATTAGTGATTCAATTATACAGAATCAGCAGCATGCATGTCATGACTGTTGGGTCTGTTGGATTTCTATTACTTTACTACACCTGCTAGTAAATTATTTGCCATGTAGAAATATCATTTCTACCAAAAACAGTGATTGATCAGGTTAGTGATGTCTGACTCCTATTATTTTGAACACAACTGTATTGCCTTTTTTAAAACTGAAAAGCTACTTTCTGTGATTCAAATTGTTCAGGATGGTTTGTGTTGGATTGATTTGAAGAATTGTTAGCGGTGTTTCAGAGTCATGCCTTTATCGGTTCCACATCCAATTTACGTTCAGGTAGAAACAGTCCATGGACGTATAATATAGCCTTTCCTGTAACCCCTGTCTCACCCACTGTCTGAGTTTCAGTCTTTCATTTTCTTTGATCTGTGAACATAAATTGATTTCTGTTGTGACAATGGCTGTATTAGCAGTGAGCCAATTTCACGATGTGGAACACGTTTCTTAAATGAGAGAAGCTTCAAGCAAGGGGCTGTATTAAATCTAATACACAAGAAATTCCCTTGCTAGAAGTACGGACTTTAATAAACCCAGATAACAAGCCCTTCCAATTCCTGTCCACACAAGGTTAATATAGGGAAGTCAGCTCATCAACATCCTCTCTTCTGTAGAACAACTTTAACCCCTTGGTGTCTGCATTCTGAAGATTACCATTCGCCATAGAGGTTTCCATTGTTGGTAAAAAGTTAAAGTGGTTCTAAAGCTTCAGGTTTTTCTTTTTTTTTTAAATGGGTTTGCAACGGGTTTTGCAATGGTTTTGCACAGAGCAGCCCCTATCTTCCTCTTCTTGGGTCCCCCGATGGCGCTCCTGGCTCTTTCTTTTCAGTGCATACCCCCATAGCAAACCACTTCCTATGGGGGCACTTGTGTGGGCTCACTTCCAAACCCGTGTTTGCGTCCATAAATACAAACAGCGGGGCACAAACCCTACCCCCATTTACTCACACTGAGTTTGATTGACAGCAATGGCTCCTGCTGCTATCTATCTGCCCAGTGAGGAGGGACAGAGCTGGGTGAGCAGTTGTTCTCATGCACAGCTCTGGATCGTGAGGGGGCTCAGGTAAGTATAAGTGGGGCTGGGGGGGGTATCCCAGGCACAGCAGGTTTTTTACTTTAATGCATAGAATGCATTAAGGTAAAAAACCTTAAGACTTTACAGCCACTTTAATGAATGCTACAGTGCACTTTTCAAGTACACCAAGGAAGTGAATTATACAATACAAGAACATTGTGGATAAGGCTCAGGAGGGAAGTATTTTTAATATTAAGCTAAGATCAGCAACATGAGGACATGACCCCTAGAGGCCATCTTTTGATGACGAAACACGTCGGGCGGAGCCTCCCTCTGACCTCATTGCACTGTCGGCCATTTTGGAAACTGTCTATTTGAATGCTTTTAACTGTTCTACAGCTTGTAAGTAGGATTTCATTTCCGCAAATAAAGTTTTGATATGTATTGTACTATGAGAGGCAAGTTTTTTCTTTCATGATCTCATTTGACACTGAATTTCAAGTCTACATTCAAGTTGGAGGTTTGGAAGATCCATGTTCAGGGCATGACACGGAGTGCTCTAGATCAGAATGCTGGATGGGAACCCCTATAATTTCTGGTAAGCCTTCATTCGATTATTTGGTGGTGGTACACGCTCTGGTGACCATTTGAAGGAAGATTATCCGCATTGTACCTACAGCATCGTTTTACAGTATTATCACTGATTGTGCAGTCTATCTTTATATGGACTTTAATACATGTCTATATGGACAATACGTTATTTTTTGTTGTTTTGATCCTATTTCACAGTTCTTCGTGTATATCTGTGGTTAGTATATTTTGCACAGTATTATTTAATTCACTTTCCATTTTTTTTATTGCCTTTGAGAGGTATGAGGGTCTTCATAGGACATATGTATGTTGTATGATATATATAAGTTGATTTGACCATATTTCATAGTTCTTGATGTACACTTGTGATTAGCGTATTTACACAGTTTCAATTAATTTTCATTTTTCATTCTTGATTGCCTTTCAGAGGTATGAGGGTCTTCATAATGCATATGTATGCTGTATAAAATACTTAAAGGCTCACTTAGAGTAGTATCCATTCCAATTATGACCTCAATCTAGCAAGAGAAATGTTAAAAATAAAGTTTTTCTTTACACAAAGAGTTGTTGATGCTTTGACTAGACTTCCAACAGAGGTAGTGAGTCAATCAACAATATGTGGATTTAAAAATGCCTGGCACAAACATAGATCTATACCAGCCAAGAAAGTAAAACAAATATAAATAAAAAATGGGGCAGACTTGATGGACCACTTGGTCTTCTTTATGCCAACACTCTTTTGTGTTTCTATGAAATCAGCCAAGAAATGCACAGGTGCCAGGGTTACATGACCGTGTCATCCCATAGTCAGCAACCTAGTCCAGAAAGTACTTGATGACCCATGATGATGACCAAACTAAGATGACTTGGTCCTTCTGGAAAAGCAATTTCCTGCCTGCTATTGTAGCAAACTTTCCCTGTTTTCATTCTGCACTTATAGGGAGCACTCTACTGTGGAACTATACTGAGTCAGTAACCAATCTACATAGTTAGTCTGGCTGAAAAAAGACAAAAGTCCATCAAGTTCAACCATTTAAAAAAAAGTTATAGTCCTATACCCACAGTTGATCCAGAGGAAGGCAAAAATCCAGCAAAGCATGACCCAATTTGCTCCTGCAGGGAAAAAAAATTCCTTCCTGATCCACCGAGAGGCAATCTGTGTAATTCCAAAAATATTTGATCTTTGTGACTAACCAATCATGGTAAGTATTTTTTTGATTCAAACAATATATAGTTTCAAGTAAAAAAAATAAACTGTGTTTATTGTGAAATTGTAACAATAAAATGTGTTACATATGCCAAAATTGTGCTTTCTTTGTAGTCCTACATTTTACTTGCAGTAATTTTTATTTTTGTATTATTTTTTATGCGCTTGTATCTATATTGTCTCTGATTCTACTGTTATGTGGGTAAGCCTTGCAAAAAAACTTGTCTTTAACCTCCCTAGCGGTCTGATTATGTCCATATTTCTGTGCTCAAAACGGTAAATTTTTTTGCATGGAAATATGTATTTTTTTATTGTAGGCCTGTAATTTTTAGGAATAACTCACTAAAATCTGCCCGAACAAGAGTCTAGTAAACATCCCGGGTATGATAAAACTTGAAACACGAAATCATAAATGATATTTTAATAAATAATCATAAAAAATAATAATATAATAATAATAAATTTAATTCAATAATATAATCAAACCAAAAACACTGAAATTTGAAATAGAGCGCCAAGTTCGCAAATCACTGAGCAAAGTCGCAAAATCGTTTTTAGTGTCTGATGTCAAATTTCCCCACGAATCATTATCACTCAATTCTGCAAGTGGTTTTAATTTACTATCGCTGTTCTCTAGCCGGTCTAAAACTGATTTTGACCTAAAGGGACGCTTTTTGGACGCCATGGACGTTTCTCAGTTTCCAGGCAGAAAGAACAGTAAAAATGCAGGCAGGGCGCAGGACAAAGCACTCGGGACAAAATGTATGTGAAATGGTTTGGTACAGTAATGTTTTACTATGTGATTTTAGTGAATTTAGTGAATGTCACTTTTTGTCATTTTCAAATTTCCTGCCGTTCCGTCCCCCGTACGTTCCGACGTCGCAGGGGACGGAACCCAGATGACAGATGCCGGCATCCGCCGGATTACATTGCCGGGGACACTGCAGGAGGGACATCGCGGGAGCGCAGGACAAGGTAAGTGATCGAGGGATCGTGGAGCAGCGCTGCATAGTAAGTCTGAGTGTAGCTCGGGGTTACCGCTTGTGGTACTGAAACTTTACCCCGAGCTACACTCGGGAATACCGCCAGGGAGGTTAAAGTTACCTTTAGAGACTGATGTACAGTTGCTGCTGTGAGCTGCACTGTGTATAATAGTCTGTCTGTGTCAGACTCAGGTTAAAGAATGTGTGCAGCAAATCTGGTACAGGTTAAAAAGGTGAACATGGACTTTAAAGCCTACCTACAGCCAGAACCCATTATTTAGCTTTAGATGGAGCAGGGAAGAGTTACAAACTGAGGTTTTTATTGCTCACAAGTAAAAAGTTTAATAAGATCACCTAACCAATGGTAACTGTCTAAAAGAGTGATTGGCCCTGTCTGAACCATGTGATCACTGTGACCAATCACAAAGATCATCACAATACTACACAGCGAATGGCTATGAATGAAAGCCATTCATTATGTTCAACTGTGGGTGTAGGATTATAACGGTTTTTTTTTTTAATGGTTGAACTGGATGGACTTTTGTCTTTTTTCAGCCAGACTAACTATGTAACTATGGTAATCACATGGATACATCTCCACAAGCCTCATGAAGTGTATTATATCTGGCCACCGAAACCCGTTGTCTTTCTTACTCAAGTAATATTTGGAATAAAACTTCATTTTAGACACAAAACTTTTGGTGCAGTACTTCAGTTTCAGGTTCAAATATTGCCTTCTGAGGTTATTGTGGCAATCCCTTGCTGCTTGGAAGCTGTCTACTTTTTATCCAGATGCCTACAAGGACACAGTTAGTATAACATTGATAACAAAAAAAATGTGAATGAAGCTTATGTCAAGGTTCCAGCACAATCAATGTACTACTTTAGAGGATCAGTATGACAGCTAAGAAAGTAGCATCTTCTTCTCTCTCCCTGCCAAAGGAGCGTATCAATGTGTACAACATCACAGTAAAAAAAAAATTCTGTTTAAAAAAAAAAATGTTTCCAGCCCTGGTGAGCCTTGGATATGTAGAGTATCTCACTTAAGATGAAAGGAACTTACAGGTCCAACAGCAATTAGCCCACATATGATGTACAAAATCTACTTGCGCTCTTATGTTAAATAATCAGTGAATATACACCTGTAGCTGCTAACATCTGACCCTGTACCAATAGATCTAATAAAGTGTACAAATAAAGCAAAAAATGATGTAGCACTTAAAAAGGAATAGATAAATAGTCTGATGGAATTAATACTAAACACATGGTCAGTACAACAAAACAACACACTCCTTAGTATGTGAAAGGAGAAAATAGTGCGTAATGGAACTAGATATGTGAGATCTTAACCACTTCCCGACCGGCCGTTGCATATAAACGGCCGGACGGTGGCACTGCAGGGTCGGGTGGCCGTTTATAAACGGCCTCCCCGCACCCTGCTTGTGCGCGCTCCCTGGGAGCACGCAGCACCGCGATCCGGTGCCCCCGTGTCCTCCAGACACAGTGAAACACCGATCGTCGGACGGGACCTCTGTACGAGGTCCCGATCATGTGATCACTGATTGGCCAATCAGTGATCATATGCAAAGTAGTAAGCAAGATGTCACTTGTGATATCATTGCTTACTACGTGTGAAATCTGTGAATGATCACAGAGGTCACATGGTACAAGGCCATTCACAACAGCCTGGTACCATGTGACAAGCTGTGACCAATCACAGCTCACTCAGTACTTCTCAATGAGTGCAAGAATGCACACAGAGAGAAAGAGAAATGATTGCTTTTACATCCTATATGGGTGTAAAAGCAATCAGTGTAAAAAAAAAAAATATATATATTCATCACCCCCCACAAGTAGTACAGTGTCACCATGGTGACACTGTACTGCTGGGGTGACAGTATGTAAAAAAATAAAATAAAAATAAAAAATAATATAAAAAAAATAAAGCTTTATTTTGGTGGTATTTATTCACCGCTGGGATTTTTATTTTTTTTGCTATGTAAATGAAAAAGTCCAAATATTTAGAAAAAAAGTGTTTTTTTTTTAAATTTTGCAAATAAATAATATTTCATCATAAATCTTGGCCAAAATTTATTCCGTTATCTTTTTAGTAAAACAAAAAAAAATCAAAATTAGTTTATAACCAAAAATTATAATTTTTAAACATTTTTTTTACATTTTTACTTTATCTGTCTCAAAAAAATGGTAAAAAATTCAATTGGGTACAGTGTTGCATGACCGCGCAATTGTCATTCAAAGTATGATAGCGTTGAAAGCTGAAAATTGCCCTGGTCAGGAAGGGGGTAAAAGTGTCCGGACTGGAAGTGGTTAAACACATGTGAAACCACTACACACAGTGCACATATAAAAAAGTCCAGTGATCCATGTCACATTCCTTCCGCTCATGCAAAATCAATGGACTGTGTATAATCCCACACACCCCGAAGTGCAATCCAGAACCGGCTGAAATGGCCTCTCACCTCCTATCTGCGACCCTGCAGGGCGACAGAGCATATAATATCACCACTGGATCAAGATAACCTTCCTCTTGAGTAGATGACTTGAAGATATATCCCCAGTACACTGATTCCACCTCTCCTATAATATCCTTGATGGTCAGATGAGCAGGATCGATCCCAACTCAGATCCCAATAGGATAAAAGAAGAAGACATCCTCCATAGTGTAAAACCGCTTTAATACTGCTTAAAAACAGAGCTCCATGCTGGGATTCCCTAATTCCCAAATTGCATGTGTATGGTTATAATTCTCTGTACAATCATGTCACAATTCAGGTCACTTTGTGATCATATGTTAAAAAGCTTTCATCATCACCAACGTTGGTGATGATGAAAGCTTTTTAACATATGATCACAAAGTGGACTGGACTTTTTTATATGTGCACTGGACTTTTTTATATGATCTCACATATCTAGTTCCATTACGCACTATTTTCTCCTTTCACATACTAAGGAGTGAGTTGTTTTGTTGTGCTGACCATGTGTTTAGTATTAATTAGCCCACATAGATCTCAATCCCAGTTTGAGGGACATCAAAGAAAGCAAATGTGGTAAATGAACAAATAAACAGAGTGAATCTTCCCTTTTTTCCACTAATAAAAAATGCAAAGTGCTGTGCAAAAGTTTTAAGCAGGTGTGAAAAAAATGCTGTAAATTAAAGTGGTTCTAAAGGTAGAAAGTTTTTTCCACCTTAGTGCACTCTATGCATTACAGTAGTAAAAACCTTCTGGGTGCAGCCCACCCCCGCATAGTTACCTGAGCCCCATCTCGGTCCAGCAATGTACATGAGAGCAGTGGCCAAACCATCACTCTGAGGACTCCTTGTTCTTCTTCTACTCTGAAGATGACATTGGCTGTATGTTTGTGGTGGTTGTCCTGCTGCAGAATAAATTTGGAGCCAATCACACGTCTCCCTGATGGCATGGCGGATAAGTATGTACCTGTATTTCTCAGCATTGAGGACACCATTGACACTGGCCAAATCTTAAAATCCATTTACAGAAATGCAGCCAAAAACTTGTAAGGAACCTCCACCATACTTCACTGTTGCCTGCAGACACTCATTATTGTACCACTCCATGGCCCTTTGGCCTCGAATCTCGGTCCAGCAATGTACATGAGAACAGTGGCCAAACCATCACTCTGAGGACTCCTTGTTCTTCTTCTACTCTGAAGATTACATTGGCTGTATGTTTGTGGTGGTTGTCCTGCTGCAGAATACATTTGGAGCCAATCACACGTCTCCCTGATGGCATGGTGGATAAGTATGTACCAGTATTTCTCAGCATTGAGGACACCATTGACACTGGCCAAATCTTAAAATCCATTTACAGAAATGCAGCCGAAAACTTGTAAGGAACCTCCACCATACTTCACTGTTGCCTGCAGACACTCATTATTGTACCACTCCATGGCCCTTTGGCAAACAAACTGCCTCCTGCTACAGCCAAATGTTTCAAATTCTTTTTTGGTTTACAAACATTTTTATTAGGCGATAAACTACAAAAAAAACATTTAGTGAGGTAGAATAAACAGCTTGAAAAAAAAAATAGGAGAAATGAACAGAAATACAAAGTACAGTCATGAAAGTATAAAAAAAACAGTACATGAAAGAGGTAGTCAATAATATCGGCAGAACAACCACAAGATCAATAAAAGGTTCAATACAAAACAACCCATGATAGGCCATCAATAATAAGTGTCGATGTGTTCTCCAACCATCACATTTCCTGTTGAATAAATGCATCCTATCCAGCAACGTATATTGAATACGTTCCATAAGCATAACCATATCAACTCTTCGTAAAAGAGAAGCCAAAAGGATCACTGGAGACTTCCAATAAAGAGCAATGGCCCATAGGGTGGAATTGTAGATAGTGTGAATTAGCCTCATTTGGTTAACTGGAATCCCAGAAAGCAATACACCCAATAAGCAAATTTGGGAGGATAAATCCACCGGAAAACTCGCCAAAGTGGAAGCCACCTCCGAAACAAATATTTCAAATTTTGACTCATCAGTCCAGAGCACCTGCTGTTATTTTTTTTGCACCCCAGTTTCTGTGTTTTCATTTATAGAACATGGGAACAAGGCTAAGCGACTCAACTATGCAAGTTTTAAAGAGGGGGGGTGGCCTTTTCCCCCTGAAACACATTGGCTGTATCTGATACTCTTAACCTCCCTGGCAGTATTCCCAAGAGTAACTCGGGGTAAAGTTTCAGTACCAAAAGCGGTAACCCCGAGCTACACTCGGGCTTACCATGCGGCGTTGCTCAGGGATTCCCTGCAGCGCTTACCTTGTCCTTCGCTCCCTCGATGCGTCCCCTGCAGCGTCCCCGGCCATCTCCTCCAGCCGATGCCGGGATCCGGCTTCCGTGTTCCGGTCCCTGCAAGCGTCGGGACGTACGGGGGCCGGAACCGGCGGCAAATTTAAAAATGTAAAAAAATGTCATTTTCTAATAAACTAAAATAACATCGTAAAACATTACTGTTTCAAACCATGTCACATACATTTTGTCCCGAGTGCTTTGTCCTGTACCCTGCCTGCATTTTTACTGTTCTTTCTGCCTGGAAACTTGGAAAAGTCCATGACATCCAAAAAGCGTCCCTTTAGGTTCAAAATCGGTTTTAGACCAGCTAGAGATCAGCGATAGTAAATCAGAACCACTTGCAGAATTGAGTGATAATGATTAGTGGGGAAATTCGTCATCAGACACTTAAAACGATTTTGCGACTTTTGCTCAGTGATGTGCGAACTTGCCGCTATATTTCAAATTTCAGTGTTTTTGGTTTCATTATATTATTGAATTACATTTATTATTATATTATTATTTTTTATGATTATTTCTTAAATTATAATTTATGATTTCGTGTTTCAAGTTTTATCATACCCGGAATGTTTACTAGACTCTTGTTCGAACAGATTTCAGTGAGTTATTTCTAAAAATTACAGGCCTGCAATAAAAAAAACGACATATTTCCATGCAAAAAAAGTACCGCTTTCAGCACAGAAATATGGACATAATCATACCGCTAGGGAGGTTAATCATTAACTTTTGTACCAGGCGCTCCTCTGTACACATATAAGAATTTACCATATGGTGTGCACTCCCTTTGTCGCTATCAGAGATGTAGCAATCTAGGACCAGGAATCACTATATTTCAATCACGTATCTGTTTCTTTGAAAGAAAAAGCTCCTTTACGGTAGATCCATTAGAGCTAATTTTTATTTCTGTCAGTAGAGTACTGTCATACACAGGTCAGGCGAAATGTACATCAGAAACTTTAGACCATTAGACCCAGAGATAACAGGTAGAGTGTGCTAATGTTCAGAAAATGTTGCTCTATGAATATTAGTGGGCATTTCTTCAGAGTCAGTTTTGACAGTGATTAAATGACCAGTAAATATCATTAGTTTCTTTTATTTATTTTTTTAAATACCCAGGCCAGGACTTTCATTGCTTTGTGGTCCAGTCTCATTCCACATCTGGGCTAAATACCATAATTTGACCCACATGCTGTGAGCCCAAGGGCATCATGGGTACACCCGCGGTCAGCACTCCACTCTCAGCTCATAGAAAGATACTGCAGAAAACTCCACTCCCGTAGTTATAAAGGATTTTTATGGCGCTAACACTGAGAAGCTCACATTGCTCGCCATAAAACAGTGGGAAAAGTATGTATTTTTAATGTATGTATGTACACATAAAAAAAAACAAAAACAAATAACAATGTGAGGGGTGCCCTAGGGTGTGTTGAGTGCTCCAATAGTGGGATTGACTGTCCAACCTCAAGTCTGTATTTAAAAAAAGTATTTCAATCATTTTTAATAGATTCATAATGAGATTAACCTTTTAACCTTTTTTTTATGTGTTTTGCTTAAGGGTTTAACCATTCATGACCAGGACATTTACTGCTATTCAGCACTGAGCTACTTTAACTTGCAATTGCAAGACATACAAATTTCTACATTTTTTAGTAATAATTAGTCATTTTTAATAAAGATATCTTTTGGTGGTATTTGATTGCCATTGGGGTTTTTATCTTTTATTATATAAATATAAAAGACACAACTTTTTGAGAAAAAAATATTTTTTACTTTCTGCTTTTAATATCCATTAAAAATAATTACAACAAATCTAATTTCCTCATGAATTTGGGTCAATGTATTCTTCTACATGTCTTTGGTAAAAAATAAAAAAAAATCACAATAAGTGTATATTGATTACTTTGTGTGAAAGTTATAGCGTCTACAAACTATGGTATAGATACTATTATATTTATTTATTTTTTTAAGTAATGGTGGTGATTGTGATAGTGTGGTGGGCAATGTGATGCTAACTGATACTGGGTGGGAACGGACTAAGGCTACGTTCACACTAGTGTTGTGTGCAGGCGGCAGAGAGGCGTTTGGGAAGCGTTTTTACCACCTCTGCCAATTCTGCACATTACAGCACATGGTGCTGTTCTAATGGGAGCGTTTGCGTCGCGGCAAAACGGACGCCTCTGGTCGAGTCAGGAGGCATTGAAGCCTCCTATTCTAGTCTATGGTGTCGCTCCGCAAACGCCCGGCTGGTTGCGACGCGATTGCGGGGCGTTTGGCAAGCGTTGGTAAAACAGCCAAGTGTGAACGAGCCCTAACTGATGTTGACATCTCCAGTGACACTACTACAGTGCGGTGTATTTAGATTTTGTGCTGCCCCAGGCAACACAAAAATCGCCTGCCCCCACGGACACCAACCAATACAACCCCCCCCCTTCCCCCTCCAATGGAGAGAGCCTGACATTGACCAACAACACCCCTGCCCCACACCCAGTAGAGCATTCCACTACCCCCCCAAGTGATAGAGAGGCACTCATCTTCACAGCCCCGGACATCTCCGGGAACGAGAGCCAGACTCTACATATGCCATCAAGCAGCAGGCAGCCTCTGTCAGATCCCACCTGGTTCCCATGGTGCACATGTCCCTTCTTTCATCCCTTCTTCTGAGGGGAGATGCTGCTCCCCCTGAAAAATGCCGAACTAGGCAAGTGCCTTGTTTGCATTGTGGTAAATATGCCTCTGCTATACACTGTCACTGTTCTAATGACATTGGCTGGGATGGGGTTAACATCTAGGGGCAATCAAAGGGTTAACTGTGTGCCTAACAATGTGTGCTGCTGGGTACAGGGCACGGCTCTGTACTGTGATGCGCTAAGCTGATCAGCAAGTCCCGGTCATAAATTATAGGTTGGGATCTGCTGACCGACCCTTGCTGTACCGAATGACAGCACAAAGGGGCGGCGGGTGTGTACACGCCCCCTACCTGGAAATGCTGGATCACTTACATGTATGTGATCCAGCGCTGAGCAGCAGCCCACCCACAGTATATATACAGTGGAGAGTCCCCAACTGGTTAAAAGTTGATTTTCTATATCTGTCTGGGGTTCAGTTTGAGCGTAATGACAAGGAGGATCCAACATGCAATCCTCTATTGGCTGAATTATTTCTCCGCAAAGTATAAACAATTTATAATGACTCTGCACTGAGACATATATGCAGTTCTTCTTCGCAGCTGATAAATATGCATGACCTGTTTGTTAGCATTTACGTTACGCTAATTAAACAGTCATCACCAGGGTGCCATTTCTACCCCACATTAACTAAAAAAAAGTATCAATAACTATATTTATGCTGTGATTTTGTCCCTATTTAATGTTAAATACCACAAGGGAGAATTTGTTCCGCAATTACAAATACAGTAATACATATGACGATATCCAAGGAGCCAGCAGAGTGGAAAGTGTATCAGTAAGTGCTGGTTTGTGGTGGTACATTAATTAGACACTGGCGTAAGCAGATATTCCACATCTCTGTTTTGATGTCTCCTTGGAGAGGACCCGCTTATCCCATCCGAAGTAGCGGCTGCAAACTATTCAAAGCAACTCCGGGCAAAACACACAATCCATGCAGAAATGTGTGAAGTGAAAAGCTGTTTAGCTCGATCGGCTTTTTTTTCTTGGAAGTGCCATCTGCAAAAAACAATATTGTTCTGTAGTTTTGGGTCTGTAGTGGGAACTGGAGCTCGTCTCTGTCAACATCCCGCTACTATGCTGCCTAAACCAAACTAGCTATTTACTTGACATGTAATACTTTACCTGCATGACAGACTTTGTATTGTGCTTGTACTCCTAAATACTACAAATTAATAAAAATCAAATTTAAAAAAAAAGCTATTTACTTTGTCTAAGCATGCTGCTGCATAGCACCCAACTGTCCATTATTTAGAGGGATTGTCCCTCTGTTGGTACTAAATCCTTCCCTTGCTCTTTCTTCCTCAGTTGTGCTTTTCTCTAGACTGATATACAGTATATACCATTATGAAAATGTATTATTTAACTATTTTAAAGTGGAATAAAACCTAAAAGTAATGCCGACAGGTAACATATTTATGATAGAAATAACTGTATTGGTCTCTTTTGTGCCTTTATTCTTTATGGCCCACACAAGGAGGTATGACAAGGGTATGTGCATGTCCTGCATACTTTTTGCTTCCAATGTTAACACTCTTTCCCATCTCAGAAAATTGGGAAGTTTGCTGCTGGGCTAAGATTGTAAGGCCTAATGGTTACATTTACCTAGCACCCCACATTAGGAGGGTACTAAACATGTATGGCTGTTTGGGGCTCCTTCCGTAATCAAGAGAACAGTAATTGTTTGTTTTAGCTTGCTCAGGGCTGCACAGGCTGGAAGTTTGTTTGCTACTCCCTGCCTTTGGAAGAAGTTTCCAGAGCTTATGGTGGGATATTCAAATACCCAGTCTGAATATTTATCATGCTTCAGCCAATCCCTGGAGAGGAGTGTCCAAAGAGGCGCTGGAAAGGTGATAAAAAGTCTGAAGCCCTGGAGAGTTGGGTTCTCTACCCAGGAGGGTTCCAGAGCATGAGGGGCTGCTTCCCGCAGGCAGCCTATGGACTGTCCAGCTGTTCTAGAGAACTCTGTGATGTCAGGGCTGAGGGCCTGGATGGATCTGTTTAGATGCTGATTGCAGGACCTCACCACATGGGATCTGGTCTGGAGAACGACTGTTTCACTCACTGGATCATGTCTGAAGGAGGCTGGAAGGTGGCAGCTGTCCTGGGGACCTGTGAGTAATGACCCTGAATTGCTCCCTGTGACTGTGCAGTGTTCTTGATATCTCAATGGCTACCAGTAGTTGTGCATAGGTGCAAGGTAAACAGATGCCAAAGAAACTTGCCTCATGGTCTTCAGCTGTGAAGTCTTAGCCTGCACACAAAGTTACCTCATAATCTTCAGATGTGGGGGCTTAGACTGGCCAACATTCATGCTTACTTAAGGAGAAGATTGTTTTCTAATTGCTATGTGCTAATGGTTTTGGAGTATCCCATGCCCAAACCTCAAGACTGATATTGGAGCTGGTGATTACATTAGATTAAACTGAGTTGATTGGCCAGGGTGGAAACTTATTGATTGTTTTGTATTGATTGACAGCACAATGATGCTTGGTCATGAATCCAAAATCATTTCAATTGGTCAGATTATGAGATTACATGGAGGAAACAGATATGATTGATAATTTACAATCTATCTTCCAACTACCAATGGAAATTCATTTCCCCATATGTGGCATATCGATTGAATAAATTGTTGGCCTATAGATTGAATATTCCAACTGCCGAGATCATTCGGAAAATAAATTAATCATTTAACAAACCATGTATGGCCACCAATAAGGCAAGTTTATTGTGCAGTACATGATTAAAAAGGAAATCGCCACCATTCTGCATGTGGAAAGGTGCCTGCTATTATGTCATTCACATTTACAGATGAGACTATGGTTAATCCTTTTCCCCATAGTGCCCAGTGCTGGGACTGCTACATCTATTCCTGTTAGAAAAGTGGATGCAGATTTTCTGATAGCAGAGGATTTTGGGACCTGTAGTCCCATAGCCAATACATCCTGTATTCCTGAGTGCTAATTGAACTACAACTACCAGAAAGCAGATATATTCTTGCAAGGGACTGGCTCATTCTCTTGGTGTGGGATTCAGAACTGAACACAGGGGGACTTCTGTTCTCCTCCAGCGACAGATTGCTGGCCTCCTACTGCTGGACTCTGCATATCAGTTTAGTACAGCAGTGACAGAAATAGCCACAGCGGGATACAGCGTCTTTGAATTGGGATTGTCACTATCTGGTCTTCACACAGACATCTCTTCTTGCCACACGGACAGACCATCAGGCAGTAACTCTGCACATCCCTGCAAACAGCCAAGAGCCTGAGCAAGAACTCTGCTCATAGGAGGCTTTGCTATCCATGGGATTGGTGAGTGGGCAGATGCCAAGCCTCTTTCTGTCATCACTCTAGAGACACTGCGTGCATATACCTTTACACCTCTGTACTAGGAGATCTTTGCTTTGAGCAGTACCACAGTCTGTTTAATTGAATTGAATTATCAGTATTCACTAATGTTTATGACCCCACCATTGCTAGCAGAAGACAACAACAGATACCACCATACCAGGAACTTTAAACATCACAGGACTCAAGTTGCAATCTCTAGTTAAAGGGACCTCTTCTCTTTAAAGGCCATTTCTTTTCAAATTGGGGTACTTCTATCTGTTCATAACGGAGTATACATTTACACAATTTTCTGCATTCCGCATTGCTGTACCTGTGGCCTATAGGGAGCTGATAAGTCAACAAGCATTTTCTTCCCCCTCTTGTTGCTGGTGTTGCAATTAAATTGTTGAAGCTTACGCCACATAACTGTATAATCTGTTAAATATTGCTATTGATTATTTCTATTTTTACCAATGTTCTGCTTTTATGTGTTAACTGGAGTTGTACATCCTAAACCCATTATTTCTGTGGCTTGCTCTTTAGAACACATTTAATAGAGGTGTTACTAAAGAATTGTGTCTCTTGCATTATTATTCTTTACTGTTGAAATACAGTATGTCGGAACCCAGATTGTCATAGGTGTTGCAAGTTCAGGGCAACCATTGGGGACAAGCATTATCAAGCTGCCCCTTGAAGGGGTAGCGCTACATGTTTATGAAAAATAATGGTTTTAAACCATAAGCCAGCCACACTGCCACATCTTACCACTTTCATTAAGGTATAGTTCTTTAAATGAGAGAAAATGGACCTGGGTGCAAAAAATAAGGCTCACTCACATGGTTTGGAAGATGAACATTCAGTCATAAGGTTTTTTTAAAAGTTTCGGCAAGACACAAGCTAGTCTTGGGGAAGAAGTTGTGCTTTGCGAAAATGTCAAAATGACCCTTATCACTGAGAGTTTACCTGTCAAGCCCTGTGAATGCCACCTTATCTTTTTTATATATATATATATATATATATATATATATATATATATATATATATATACATATATATGCATTTTGAGGCAGGTTTGTGGGCACCCATACTATCTGGCAGCAGCTAAAGAAAAATTAAAAGATAATAGAAAAGAAAATGCTCCCTTTGGCTCATACCTAAAGCTGGCCATACATAGATAGAAATTTGCCCAGTTCAGCTGGGATTGGCTGAATTTTGATCCTTGTATGGGCAGGTAGGTTGTACTGAAGTCAATTTACTGATCAATTGCTGGACATCCACCCTGTCAGATTTCCCATGCTCGAGCAATGCCTCTGGCCAGGGGCGGACTGACAACTCATGGGGTTCCCAGGCAATAGGGGATCATGGGGCCCCTGCATCCTTCCCCAAACTCAAAAAATCCTATGAAAAAGGTATCAGGGGCATCTCATGGGGCCCCCTACTGACCCCGGGCCCTCGGGCAGTGCCCGAGTTTCCAATTGGTCAGTCCGCCCCTGCCTCTGGCTATAACCTGCAGGGTTGATCAGTATATTCTGATGGTGGGGAAGTCTCCCCACTCTCAGAATATGGTAGCTCAGTGGAAAGTACTCCCCCATCCACCTCAAATGTGTAGATGGGGAAGTTGAGTCAGTTTTTTTTTTGTTCAACCAGCTGGTTAATCGAGAACAAACTGATTCATATATGGGCTGCATACGACAATCCTGGGCTTCAAAGTTCATCATCCTGAGTGTATGTAGATCAATCATTCAATTGATTAGTCAATTATGTTTTCCAAATGAACTACTTTTTAAACACTACCCACTCAGTTGAGTGTATGAACCTGTTTTAGGGGGCTTACCCAGCATACCTGAAAAGTAGGAGGGTTCAACACACATTGGTACTTAATCATTACTTTATTGTAGAAATTGAATGATCTCAGTAATCAGATAATTTACAGAACTGGTAAGCATATGTTGTGGGCTACGCACTTCTTCAGGCAGAAAGGTAATATCTGTCAACAAAGGAATTCAGTAGAATTATAATATGAGCTTGCAGAGCACAGAATGCCTAAGAAACACTTCTCTTGGAGGAGGTATCCAGATTATTGAGTTGTCCTAAGATTCCCAAAATCCTTGCAATTTTTCCAGATGATGGTGGAGGACAGTTACAAGAAGCTGTCAGAAGAGATACCCAGTAAGGGAAATATACTCTTTCCATCCTCATCAGGTACCAATTTCTATCATTGCTTCTACTTTCTCCCTAACGGTGGGGGCTCTATCCCTAAAATTTGTTCCACACTGAGGGCACACCAAATGACACAGATATTGCAAGTTAAGCACTTCTGTGTCAAAATGGCTGACCAAATTTTGCAGGATTTCTACATCCATTAAGACATGCTGACATCCCCATAATGGCCACCCGAAGCCCATAATAGGGGACAAATTAGTCCCTAATGATTACCTGCTAGCCTGCGAAATCAGCACAGTGCCACCTTTAGGTCAGCCTACAAACTGCAGCCCAACATGTACCTACATTTGTTTAGGTCAGGGGTAGGCAACCTGCGGCTCTCTAGCTGTTGTGGAACTACATTTCCCATGAGGCATTGCAACATTACAAAACTGACAGTTACAGCTATAACTTGCAGAGGCATGGAACTTGTAGTCCTGCAACAGCTGGAGAGCCGCAGGTTGCCTACGCCTGGTTTAGGTCCTGTGAACATAAAAGTGTTATTTAGTACTCATTAGAGATCTATATAAACAACTCTCATCTCATCTTATATTTATTAATTTATTTAGTTTACAGCAAATTTTGAGATTTTCTTGTGCATAAAAATGACTTGAAATATTGTGTATATTTTACTGAAACTATGGGTTTGAAAAACAAGTGTGCAAATATTGTACATTGAAAACTGCAACTACAATTATTTCATTCTACAGCATCTCCGCTTATAGAAAATATATATTTCTGGGGGGGTTTTAATCGCATTTTTATGTAAAATAATGCAGTTTTGTGTGCGAAATGAAAAAAAAAAAGATTCTGTCAGTAAAGGGGCTAAAAGAATAAAACGGAGAGGTGTGCAAGTATTCCAGAGATGTACTGCTTATGTTTTTTTTTCTTACCTTGACATGTGCTATAAGCTAAATGAAATGAATTCTATTACATGAAAAAAAAAATCAATGCAGTCACGATTTCTATTGAGAAAAAAAAAAACATTGAAGCAACCCTGTCTGGGGGAATTCAAAATACAAATGAAGTCTCTCTGCATAGAAAGACGTATTACACTCACCGCTCTGGTGGCCTGTGTCTCCTAGCATCCCTAATAAATGGCAATGCATTTGTAGATCCTGCTGTGCTGCACATGTTATCATGCGTGTTATAGCTTAATTGTGAATCCATCGTACATGTATTTTTTAAATACAGTAAGTATAGATAGCTAAATTTCCAATTACTCCCTACACAGCACTCCCTGGCTCCGGTCTGAGAGAAAACGAGTTACCACCAGGAGACAATTTTCTGCAGTGCTGCCAGTCTAACACTAGGGAACATGGTGACAGGAGCGTAGACCACAGTGTTGTACTCATCAATGGGAAAATGCTCCTTTCTTGTCCAATCTACAGGCTAGGGGGCAGGGAATTAGTGACCACCCTTTACAGCAGCGGTTCTCAACCTGGGGGTCGAACGACACTTTCCCAGGGGTCGCCTAAGACCATTGGAAAACACATATTTCCGATGGCCTTAGGAACCGAGACACTGCTCCTTGATCCGTCTCCAGGTGTGGGCGGGATGACATGCCGTCCCTGTCATCTGGACACACCCCCGGGATCAATCCTTCCTCGTCGGTGATTGGCCTCCGGAACTGTAGCTCAGGAGAGGCACACAGGCGGCCAATCACCGGCGAGGAGGTGGAGCTTGGAAAGGAGGAGCCGAGCGGCACCGCGAAGATCGAGCGAGTGAAGAGGAGGAGAGCGGCCGGAGAAGGAAGACATCTGACCGGTAAGTGTCTGTACCATGGGAGAGGGAGGGAGGGAGCGAGCCCAGGCTGGAGCAGGGGTCAGCAAGGTAAGTATCATTGGTGTCAGTGGGAGGAATAGTGCCCAATCATTGGTGTCACTAATACTAATGATGGGGCACTATTCCTCCCCCCACTGACACCAACGATGGGGCACTATTCCTCCCACTGATACCAGTGATGGGGCACTATTCCCCCCACTCACACCAATGATGGAGCACTATTCCCCCCACTGACACCAATGATGGGGCACTATTCCCCCCACTGACACCAATGATGGGGCACTATTCCCCCTACTGACACCAATGATGGGGCACTATTCCTCCCCCCACTGACACCTATGATGGGGCACTATTCCTCCCCCACTGACACCTATGATGGGGCACTATTCCTCCCCCCACTGATACCAACGATGGGGCACTATTCCTCCCCCCACTGACACCAACGATGGGGCACTATTCCTCCCCCCACTGACACCAACGATGGGGCACTATTCCTCCCACTGACACCAACGATGGGGCACTATTCCTCCCACTGATACCAACGATGGGGCACTATTCCTCCCCCTGACACCAACGATGGGGCACTATTCCTCCCACTGACAGCAATGTTGGGGCACTATTGCTCCCCCTGATACCAATGATGGGGCACTATTCCTCCCACTGACACCAATGATGGGGGCACTATTCCTCTTACTGATACCAATGATGGGGCACTATTCCTCCTACTGACACCAATGATGGGGCACTATTCCTCCCACTGACACCAGTGTTGGGGCACTATTCCTCCCACTGACACCAGTGTTGGGGCACTATTCCTCCCACTGACACCAATGATGGGGCACTATTCCTCCCCCCACTGACACCTATGATGGGGCACTATTCCTCCCCCCACTGACACCAACGATGGGGCACTATTCCTCCCCCCACTGACACCAATGATGGGGCACTATTCCCCCCACTGACACCAATGATGGGGCACTATTCCCCCCACTGACACCTATGATGGGGCACTATTCCTCCCACTGACACCAATGATGGGGCACTATTCCTCCCACTGACACCTATGATGGGGCACTATTCCTCCCACTGACACCAATGATGGGGCACTATTCCTCCCACTGACACCAATGATGGGGCACTATTCCTCCCACTGACACCTATGATGGGGCACTATTCCTCCCACTGACACCAATGATGGGGCACTATTCCTCCCACTGACACCAATGATGGGGCACTATTCCTACCACTGACACCAATGATGGGGCACTATTCCTACCACTGACACCAATGATGGGGCACTATTCCTCCCATTGACATCAGTGATGGGACACTATTCCTCCCACTGACACCAATGACGTGGCACTACTCCTCCCACTGCAAAATTACAGTTATGAAGTAGCAACGAAAATAATTTTATGGTTGGGGGTCACCACAACATGAGGAACTGTATTAAGGGGTCGTGGCATTAGAAAGGTTGAGAACCACTGCTTTACAGCTTGAGGGCTAGTTCACACCTGAATTGCACTGGAACTCCTTTGCAATTCTTGCTCAGTGCCATTTTGCAGTCTATTTATTTGAATAGGCTGCAAATCGCACTGGAGTGCAGAAAAAGAAATGAATGTATACTTTTAAAAACTCGCCACACCAAATCGCCTGGCACTGGTACCATGAGATCTGATGCCTGCAAACACATTGCATTTGCAATCTACGTTTGGGGTGCCGTTAACATTACATTGGCACCTGCAGCAGATCACAAAGGCAGCACGTTCCAATACGGTGATGGATATGTGCACAGGACCAGGGGCGGACTGACCATTTGGAAACTCGGGCACTGCCCGAGGGCCCAGGGTCAGTAGGGGGCCCCATGAGATACCCCTGGTACCTTTTTCATAGGCTTTTTTGAGTTTGGGCAAAGACACAGGGGCCCCATGATCCCCTATTGCCCGGGGGCCCCATGAGTTGTCAGTCTGCCCCTGCACAGGACTCGTCTTTCCAGCACCGTGTGTTGCCAGGGCTTACTGTGCCCAAGTAGGGACTCAGAGAGAGAACTCACTAGTGCCCCCAGAGGTGGGATGAGGCTGCCATTTAACGCAAGGCTAGCATTAAAGCAGCATTCCAACATAAGAGCAATGCTTCTCCACAGTTAACGCCTTTGCCCAAATCCATAAATTGTTTGTACTCTTTACATTGTTCATTATGGACATCAGTTTCTCATT
Organism: Staurois parvus; assembly: GCF_062004578.1. NCBI lineage: Eukaryota > Metazoa > Chordata > Amphibia > Anura > Ranidae > Staurois > Staurois parvus. Next base: position 1,190,239 of record NW_028318512.1, read on the forward strand.
ACGCTTCTTAACTATGCTTCACTTTAGTTGCGCATCATTTCTAAGCCAGTACGGCTGAGCCTGTAATGGATTCCACCAAACTAGTGACCTGTTCCCTCACTTCCAGTGACATTGATTTATATATGACACTTAAATGCAAGCATGCTTGACTCTTGTACAACATCCCTGCTTATCCTCCATCCATCCTCTCCATCTTCCATGACTTACAGACTGGGTCCATAGAATGCCCCATGCCACAAGTCAGACCCAGCATTGGGGTTCCGATCTCTAGGGAAGGAACCTAGGCATACAAGCTCCTTCACTACCAGGGCTTTCCATCACCTTTACCAAGTCACACCACTTCCCGACTGGATAGTCACTCACATGGAGCTGCAACCAAACACAGACAAGAATCTAAAGGAGAAAATTCAGGAGTATTTATTTGCAGAGCCCATTTTTGTGATCCAGTTGCCTACCCATCATTCTTATCCAGAGAAGGAAGTTATCCTGTAAGCAGGCAGCCTCTTAAAGGGACCTCTGGTTACCTGGATCTGTGTAATTTGTTACTGGGCATTACTGACTACAACCCTGAGGGAGGACCACCTAAGCCCTGACCAGACCTTTATCTGATGAGGAAACCCTGGATGTGATACTTAATGCGTATAACTATTACGCATCTGGTGAGTGCGTAATTCTGCCATATTTCTTGGAGCACCACCACCTAATTTTAACCAGTCACCTGGCACCTTATAGTCACATAGACTGTTATTTATATCGAACTTTTATTATCAGTTTGTCATCTAATACCTCCTTTGAATCATAATTTTAGCGCTGCACTATTTTATCTGTTCTACTGTAAGGTTTATGTTGGTTACCGTGAGTGCTTAGCTGCTGGTTGGATAGCGCTCACTTTTACATTTTTATTATTTACTGACAAATGAACAGTTCAACATCAATGTACATTCCTGTACATCATCTTCTAAGTGATCTTTAGCTAGTCCACTGGTGCGCCTGATTGCCCCATGAGGTAATCATACCTTAATTAGGGGAGAAACTATTTAGAGTCCTTTATTCAAACATAAATCCATACCCCTGGAACCCCAACTGAGTTCCCACAAATGGTGGTTAAGTGCAAAGTAACAGATCACATCCTTAGCAAAATATCCTTTGCTGGGGAGTCCTGGAACCAAACCTCCAGTTGTCTTACTAACTACGGCGCCTCAGAGACATGGTTCCCAACTTTTTAATATGTTTTCCCCAGTAGAAGGTGGTACCTCCCCAAAAAGCTTGGGAAAACCTAGCCAGTAGTGTTTAACCCTTACTTCCAGGGTGTACCACCTCAGCAGGGCAAATACAAATAAACAATGAAATATTATAACACAACTATCTAACCACATTCATCAAATGAAAAACATTTTTATAAACACAAACATTTAACATTCACCTTCTTGCACGCATTCTGATGTGAACCGACCCTAAATGCAGTGGAGATCAGCATTCTGCCTGTGCTATCTGAAAGGATTCCCAAATCACAAGACTGGCTAAAGAGAATAACACATTTTTTAGCAGTCAAACAAATCAGCTTGAATCCTTACCTGGCATGTATCCTAATGTACAATGCATTAGTTTAAAAGGGGCAATCCTACCCTATTATGCAATTAAGAGCCTCAAAAATGATTGGGTAGTTATTTTATGAAATAACCACAATACCATTCTATATCATTGTGAATCAGTCCCCAAAAGGCTATTCAGGGATTCATTTTTTTTCCTGCAAACTAGAAAAATATTTACTTTACATATTTCCAACAGATATAATCACACTCAACAAGAAAATAAATTATATTATCTGTTAAATTCAGTTATATTAAATAAAGGTCAGAATGGTCTCCGTTTGATAAAATTGCATGCTACATAGTTGACCTTCCTGAAGAGTAAATTAATCTTCCCAAAAGCAAACAACAAAATCTATTTCTTAATCTGAAATGATTCCTGCAGTTTCATCTATTATGAGGAAATAGATAACCTTTCCCTGCCTCTACAGATATATATTTATAATAATGACTTCATCTCATCCGACTCTTCATTATAATGGGGTGGAAGTGGTTTGGTTCAGTTGGCCACCATGACGGGCCTTCCTACCTCCTTTAAAGAATTAAAGAAGTTTTTTTTACATAGTAGCATTAGCCACTGAAATAGATTTTCTGTGTAGCCAGCAGGGGCCGACTGACAACTCATGGGGCCCCCGGGCAATAGGGGATCATGGGGCCTCTGTGTCCTTGCCCAAACTCAAAAAAGCCTATAAAAAAGGTACTAGGGGCATCTCATGGGGCCCCCTACTGACCCCGGGCCCTCGGGCAGTGCCCGAGTTTACAAATGGTCAGTCCGCCCTGGTAGCCAGTGCTGGACGACAGCAATCACTGCCACGAAGTTCAGAAGAGCCTGTGTTTTTAGCAGGTGCAATGCTAGATGTAAATGCTAGAGCAGTGGAAAGCTGGCCATACACTGATTTCTTTGGTTCAGCTTGTGGGCTGATTGAAAAAAATCTAACAGGTTCCCCTATTCAAGCTAGACAAGATGGAAGGACGAATCCCTCTGATGGGCTATTGTAATCACCACTAGCTGTCAGAAGACTGGAACAAGGGCTGCATTGAATTGAACTGCCACGAAAAAATTTTCAGCATCAATCAACTTTTGTTGAATGAAGGAGATTGGCATAATCACCCACTGAGCGTAATTTAACTGGGCCAATCAATTGGAGCTGAATTATAAAAACAGTTCTATTTTCTGAATTAATAGGCAAGGGATTGTCAAACAATTTGTCTAAAATTACTGGGGAGCAGTAATTTTGGTAATGCTTAAAGTGATATTAAAGGAAATTAAAAAAAAAAAAAGTTGTTTTGAACAGAGCAGCCCTAATCTCCTCTTCTTGGGCCACCTACCAGTGCTCCTAGCCCCTCCCTCTTGCCAAGTGTCCCCAAAGAAAACAGCTTGCTATGGGGCACCCAAGCAGGCTTGCTCCTGAGCCTCTGTTCTGCGTGTCCAAAGCTGTGGCTCACCCCCTCCCACTATCTCTCCTCATTGGCTCACTGGCTGTGATTGACAGCAGCAGTAGCCAATGAGGAGGGAGAGCCAAGGCTGTTGTGCACATCGCTGTATTGCGATGGGTCCCAGGTAAGTATTAAGGAGGGCTGGGGGGAGGGACGGGGCTGCTGCACGTAGAATGTTTTTTTTACCTTCATGCATAGAATGTATAAACATTAAAAACCGTCAGCCTTTACAACCACTTTATAGTGAAACTTTAAAAATGCGCAACTTCATTAAATAACATTTCTGGGGATTCCCTGAGCGTGCATGTGAAGTGGCACATCTGTGCAATGTATATAACCTACTACAACAGCATTTACAAAGAAAAAAGCATGTTTAAATTGCCAGCAAAATGACATCTCCCAGCTGCTTCATTCTGTTTGTGTACTAACGGCAGGAGATTCCATACATCTATACCAGACCCTTATCCTAGGCAAGCATCTCATCTCGGTTTGATCAGATGCTTTTGAAGGTAGAGGTGAAATCAAGGGTCTAATAGACCCCAGAGCTCTCTATAAAGAGTACCTGTCACAGCCCCTACTATCACAAGGGATGTTGTTCATGCCTTGTGATAGCAATACAGTTGAAAAAAATAAATAAAATAAAGACACAGTGTAAAAAAATAAAATCAAATAAATGATAAAAGTTTAAAAACATTTTAAAGTGCCTCTGTTCCCAGGTGCTCCTGCGCAAATGTGAACATGTACTTCAGTCCTGCACACATATGTAAATGGTGATTGCACCACACATGTGAAGTATCACCGTGAACATTAGAGTGAGAGCAGAAAATCTAGTGCCAGACCTCCAGTTTAACTCTAAACTGGTAACCTGTAGAAGCTTTTAAAGCTGCACCTATGGACAATCTGAAGTGGAACTTCACTCTTTCGTTCAACATTGAATATTTTTAATCCTTATGATGCCAGCACTAGTAAATGATAGGAAATGTCATATTTAACTGTTTTAAACTTTTTTAACATTTGTTCAGTTACTTCCTGATTTCGAAGCCTGGGCAAATGATGTCATACATCCTCGTCTTCAGGAGGGGAGGAGGGGTTTTCGCTGCTAAGTACACCCTCCTGCTTGCATGTCTGAGCTAAGGGCAGGTGGATCCCAGGAAGTAATTGCTACATAAATCTTCTGTCCTTATTTAAAGAAAAACTCAGGGATAGGCAAAAAAAATATCACCCATCAGTACACCCCCCACCACAAAACACGGAACAGTTAATAAAATTGTGAAAATCCTTACCATTTAGGAGAAAAGTCTTATTGAATTTTCATGACCTCATCTCTGTAATTCAAAAGATAACAGCATTTGCGCTGCCAAGGAGGAGGTGTAACAACAGGGATTACATCATATCCTCTCTTCTCTCTGCAGTAAAAGGAAACTACAGTTCCCATCAATCACAGGGGATTGTAGTGAATGTGGATGGGTACACTCAGGGGCGGACCGACCATTTGGAAACTCGGGCACTGCCCGGGGGCCCGGGGTCAGTAGGGGGCCCCATGAGATGCCCCTGCTACCTTTTTCATAGGCTTTTTTGAGTTTGGGCAAGGACACAGGGGCCCCATAATCCCCTATTGCCCGGGGGCCCCATGAGTTGTCAGTCCGCCCCTGGGTACACTATACCTGTACATCTTGAATGTGTCTGAGAATCTCGGAGAAACTGCAAGTGGAGCTGAATTACATCACTGCTTCCTGGAGAAAGACTTGCAGATTTCCTACCTGCACTGAATATGTTATTCATCTTCTGGTTCACTCAATAGTTGTTCTGAAATAGCCTATTCATTTTCAAATCAAACCATTATTTCTCTTTGGTTTCCTGTTTGTAAGACCAGTGGCTGCTATGCACATCCCTTCTGTAACAAGGACATGTAGAGAGGTTTTAAAAAAAAAAAAAAAAAAATGAGCAGCGGGGTTCATCTTAAGGATTGGGGGAGCACCCCCATGCTGCATCTGAAAAAATACCGCCAGCAAATCCCTGGTGATAAATATCCCATCTTTTTTTACTTTCTGTTCTGTTTGTGAATTGGATTTAACAGCCTCCTGCATGTTTTTGCAGTATTTACCGTCACACTTTTTATTTTGCATTAAATATGTCAGAATTTTTTTTTTTTTTTTTGTGAATTGGACATTTTTTTACTGCATGTGATAATTTATACAAATGAGTCACGTGACTGTGTTATTGCATGCAGTAACCTTTAATGAATTGACTCCATAGTTTGTTGCCATTCCATGGGTGTGCCCAATTTTTAAAGCAGGACATGTTAGGTATCTATTTACATAGCATAACATCATGTATTATATTTTGCAAAAAATAGGTATTATATTGTGTTTGCGTGCACTAAAATTCATTCAAGTGATACTAAAGTCTTGGTTTTTTTTTAAATAACAAACATGTCTATACTTACCTGCTGTGTGCAGTGGTTTTGCACAGAGCAGCCCAGGTCCTCCTCTTCTTGGGTCCCCCCTGCCAGCCCCTCCTGGCCCCTCTCTCCTGTCAGGTGTCCCCATAGCTAGTAGATTGCTATGGGGGCACCCAAGCAGGTGTGCTCCTGAGTTGCAGCTCTGCATGTCTATTAAAACAGTGCCACGGCTTGGCCCCACCCCATCCCTCTCCTGATTGGCTCACTGGCTGTGATTGATAGCAGTGGGAGCCAATAGCTCCCTCTGCTGCTTCAGCCAATCAGGAGTGAGAGCCCTCAGAGTCCCCAGAGCAACGAGGCTTTCCTGGACATCACTAAATTGGCATGCGGCTCAGGTAAGTGATGGGGGGGGGGGGGAGCTGCTACACAGGTTTTTACTTTCATGCATACAATGCTATAAAGTGAAAACCCTGAACCTTTAGGACCACTTTAAACTGTATTTTTCCTGAATATTGACATTTGATAAACTGCTGCGCAAATATTGTATCGACATGACAAAATTGCAACAACCAGGGGGCGGACTGACCATTTGGAAACTCGGCACTGCCTGCGGACCCGGGGTCAGTAGGGGGCCCCATGAGATACCCCTGGTACCTTTTTCATAGGCTTTTTTGAGTTTGGGCAAGGGCACAGGGGCCCCATGATCCCCTATTGCCCGGGGGCCCCATGAGTTGTCAGTCCGTCCCTAGCAACAACCACCATTTTATTCTTCAAGACCTTTGCTTTCAGAAAATATACAATGTATGAAACTTCTAAGTATTTTTCTGGCAAACAAATGTAGATTTTTACATGTGTGGCCTGGGCAGCAAGTGGTTAAACCTGAAATAGAATCTAACCAACCTGGACTTTCGTACTTAACATATATAAAACCTGTATCAGCGTTTTCAGCTACCGCTTCTAAGAACTTGGAAATGTATTTTCAAAGCAGAACTGAAATGACGCTTCCTTAACCAGCAGAATAGTGAAAGGAAGACTTGGAACTTTTAACTGAAGCAGCGGCTACACTTTGACGAAGAAGAGAATTCTATCAAGTTAACCAACTATGTTATACAAGGACACTCCACCTCTCCTTTTCAATTCATTATGGTTTTAAAATAAAGCAGGTGTGACAGACAGTTCAGAGCTGAATATAATGTTCTGCAATCTTCCAAGATTTAAAGTCGCCTCTAAAAAGTGAACATTTATATATGCCAAAATGCTTGCTAAATAGAATAGCTTGCTTCCATTCGTCTGTCATAAAGCATGACATTTGTTACAATTTTACATGCTGTACCAGGAATATTGGATTATTTAGGGCTGTGTAGTGGTTTGAGCATTAAAGGGAAAAAAAGAAGCAAAAAAAGTTAGCACAATTTTTTTTTTCTTTAGCAAGATAAATGGAATAATTTATGACCGAATGCATTGATAAAAGTGAAACATTTTGCATATAAAAGTCCAGTACACTTTTAAAAGTGTGCAGAATACATTGTTAGGTTGTATTTAAACCTCAAAATTATATGTTTCTTCTTCATGGTGACAACTTTGTACTGTATTTGTAGAGGAGCAGTGATGTTAGCCTAGGCTGCCCACTCCTGACTATGCAGCACTTCCTCCTCTCTTTATCATCATAACATAAGGGGGAGAAGTTCTGTACAAATAAGTCATTAGGTACACTTATTTAAAGTATATGTGAACCCTTACTTCAAGGCCGGGACACGGGCTGGGCAGAAAGGGCAGCTGCCCTAGGCGCAGTGGAGATTTGGGGGGTTGTACTAGAAGGGAGGATTTTGAGAGCAGATTTGTACTAGGAGGGTGGATTTCTGTTAGGAAAGGGGATTTGGGGGGGGGGGATTTTTGCTAGGATGATTGGAGGGATTTGTGCTAGAAGGGGAAATTTGGGGGGAGGATTAGTGCTAGGAGAGGGGATTTGGGGGAATTTTGTGCTGGGAGAGGGGGATTTGGAGGTCGGGAGAAGATTTGTTTAGAGGGGAAATTTGAGGTGTAGAGGATTGTGCTAGGAGGGGAGATTTGGGGAGGGAGAGGATTTAAGCCAGGAGGGGGGATTTATACTGGAAGAGGGGTCATTTTTGTTTGGGCAGAATTTTGGCTTTCAAAGAGAATTCATGCATAAAGAGTAAGTGTGAAGAAATAATGCTCAGTTTCTTTTTTTTTTTGGGGGGGGGGGATTTTTGCTGACACATGCTCATACATTTGAGGGGGGCACTATTTGTCATCTTTGCTCTGGGCACTAGATGACCTTGTCCTGGCTCTGCCTTACTTTTTTTTAAACCCATGCAGTTTAAAAATAGAAATGAAAGCCACAGCATCTGTGAATAAATATATATATATATATATATATATATCACAGATGTATGTCTGTATATATATATATATATACATACGAGATTGTAAGCTCTAACGAGCAGTTTCCTCTTGTACTACATTGTATTGTAACTGTACTGTCTATCTTCATTTTGTAAAGCGCTGCACAAACTGTTGGTGGCACTATATAAATCTTGTATAATAATAATTATATATATATATATATATATACAGTATCTGTATATATACAGTATATACATCAATCCCATTAGAATTGGCTTAGACAGCTGGAGGTGGAGAAACAGCACAAGTCTTGGCCATTGAAGAAGAGTCAGGCTGTGCCCCCAGCATGGCCAGAAAACTGACCACGCTGAGATGGATGAGTTGTCATGCCTAGTGTGGTCAGTTTTAAATAGGAAAGCAGGAGGACTGGCAGGATCACCAGGAATATGAAATGTTGGCATAGCATATTCAATAATGTATCATGGGTATTTCTATGCCAGCAGAACCCCTTGTATATGTATCCTCCTCTTAGTATTGCTAGACAGATGAGTTACCATTGAGGGAAAGGTCCATGTAGCAGTTGAGGAGATTTACCCTCCCTAATGGTAAGAAAAAGGTAGGAATCTGCAGCAAAGTTTGTTTTAATCCCTGCAATGTACAGTACACGGATAAGTCACGGGATTGTTTTATTTTCTACAAAAGTGGAGTTACTCTTTAAAACTCTTTAAAAATCCCAGTGCTGTTTCAAACACTATCCCCTTCTGCTCAAAACTTTTTTACTTTTATATTTGGTTTCTTTATCATTTTCATACGTATTATTATTATTATTACCTATTTAATGAGATATAAACACCATGAGCTTTTTTTTTGTTAAAAGTGCATTAGCATAAAACAACCTATTTGTTGCAATCTGCTTTTAGCACAATATAAAAGTAAATGTCATATTTTCCATTTCTAATAAAAAAAAAACATGCAAAAAGATGCAAATGCAAAAATAAATAAAATCTAAGCGGAGAAGACAGCTTGTCAAACACCCCTTTTCCAGATGAAAATAAGCAAAGGGCAAGCTTATTCTAAAACTCATCAGCCAACCGGCACATTGGACTCTGGGAATAAAGCAGCAGCTGCTCTATTAAAGGACATTCATCTCGAAAAGAATTGGATATTCTTCTGCTCATGCTAATGTATGATGAATTCCTTTCTTTTTTATCTTTTTTCTTGTAATCACATTGAAAAGAACTGACTGCTTGCACAGAACAGGTGATGTGTTGATTCTTCCAAAATGACAAAGAAACCCTTTTTTTCCCTCCATTTCATTTCAGTTACAATGAATATTCTTGCATGATCCAGTCCATTTTAAATATAAGAACTGAAGAAAATATCATTAGATTGGTGTTTATTTGCAAAAATACTATTCCCCCATCTAGTACCGGGACTAGTTCATCTGGCGCCCAAGTTAAGGATGCAGGACCTCAACCCCTCCCCCACTGTTAATGCATGCTACAGAATGGGTTTCCTGCCCTGTGCCCATTCTCTGCCACCTTGTTCTTCTGTGGCCTGGGCTGCTGCCCCTCCTGCCCACCCCTTGGCCAAGCCCCCAAGTACACTAATGCTCGAAGTTATGGAGACACAGTAACTTTATTTTTTATTTGAAAGTTAAGACAAAACTTATATGTAACTGAAGAGTACAGAAGAATTAGAACTCCTGTCAGGAATTTACTGTTATCAAGGGCTCTTTAGGGAAAGGGCTCCTCCCCTAGGGGTGTATTTACAAAAATTAGCATAGCAGTTCACCCATTGAAAGTACATGTGCATTCAATCTGTGCAGATGGGGCACAAAATGAATGGATGCAAATAGAGAAACAGAAAAAGGGCGCACCGACCTAGTGCATTATCGTTTAAAGATTTATTGAAGAACAAAGTAAGTATCATACTCACAATTGACATAAAAACACAGGCATGTCAAACTGAACATGATGTAGGATACAAACAACATCTGAGTCCATACGATGGAACCCTGGATGAGCAACCCACTAATGCGTTTCGAGGATACACCCTCTTCCTCAGAGCCAACCTCGAAACGCGTTAGCAAGTTGGTCATCCAGGGTTCCATCGTATGGACTCAGATGTTGTTTGGATCCTACATCTTGTTCAGTCTGACATGCCTTTGTTTTTATGTCTATTGTGAGTATGACACTTACTTTGTTCTTCAATAAATCTTTAAATGATAATGCACTAGGTCGGTGCGCCCTTTTTCTGTTTCTCTATTTGCATCCAGTGTATTTGAACCACCCCGGTCTGTTGAGGGCAGCAAGCAGTGCATATTCCAGAAAATTCCAGAACATTCCTATTGGGTCTACTGAGTATTTTCCTTGCACAGGAGAAAAGTGTGTGTTGTGTTGGCACAAAATGAATGCCATTTAGCTACTTCCTGTGTTGTTCTCAGGAAGGGCATGCCAGCAGACAAGATGGCTCCCTTGGGCAGATTCCTATTGATGGCTCTTCACGTGCACCTAGGAATGAGGATAGATATGCACACATGCATTGTCGCGTGGATTGAAGTGCATCAGTGTGTGCTGGGGCACGTGCACAGCCTGTGATAGATGTTGGTGCCAAATGGACTATTTAAACTGAACCATTTACTGCTGTCTTGTCTACAGCATTCCTGTGCCAACCTGCAACCTATCACTCTGCATCGGTCTCCAGTTATTGACCTGGCTTGCCTTGACTACCCCTTAACTCTGCCTGCACCGACCCCATCTTGTCCTTTGCTTCTTCCTGTGCCCATTGCTGCTACTTTGCTGATTTGTCACCTACCTGGCATTTACCTTGACCTTGCCCCTTCTTCCATATCTGCACCTGATCTGTCTGCCTGTGTATGACCCTACTCATCTGATCCTGTCTATGTTCCAATCATCAGTGGATTTCCAAGCTGCAAGCATCTGTCTGTTAATCACCGGTGTCTGTTCTCCATCTGCTTGTTGCCCACCTGTGGCTCACCAGTGCCAACTTGTACCTGCCTACTGCGGCATCTCTGCCTGCTGTGATCCACTGATGACCAACCGCTGCTTGTCCAGTAGATCCTGTCCAACCCCAAGTCGAAGGAGCAAGAGAGGCCTTCCTCATCATATCAGGCTGTTCTACCAGGTATCTGACAGTTGTTTTGTTGTTTTCTAACCACTTGCCCTCCAAAGGATTTACCCCCTTCCTGACCAGGCCATATTTTGCGTTACAGCACTGCGTTATTTTAACTCTCAATTGCGCGGTCATGGAACGCTGCACCCAAATGAAATGTACGTCCTTTTTTTCTCCACAAATAGAGATTTGTGCAGCCCAACAATTTTGAGAAAAAACAATATTTTGGACTTTTTGCTATTAATCACATCCGGACTATACTGCTACAGGGCAGCATGGGTGCACAAAATCATGTATATATATATATGTGATTTTGTATTTACAGGTAGGGGACACACGCGCGCGACCTGTCCGCGACGCCATTTGCAGCCGTGGCTGTCAATCACCAGGTCCCAGTCGGTGATTCCCATTGCCGCCGGGTGATTACCGAGCATCTCCGACAGGTAGGAGAAATGCTTTGTTTACTAACAGTCCTCCTCTCTGTCGGCTCGGGCACACTGCTCTGGATGACTGTGCACAGCACAGCCATCCAGAGCAGTGTGCTTACAGTGAAGCACCAACACACCGCCCCCCAGTAAAACACTCCCAGCACACAGTCAACCCTTTGATTGACCCTCATGTTAACCCCTTCCTGCTCAGTGTCATTAGTACAGTCAGTGCTTTTTTTTAGCACTCATCACTGTATTGGTGTCACTGGGTTTGTCAGTGACACCAAGTCAGTTCCACCCAGTGTCAGAATGCCTTTTCATGCATTTTCACTGGGTAAATTGCCTTACAATGACCGCGCAATTATCAGTTGAATTAGTGTAGCGCTGAGTAGCAAAAAGAGGCCTGGTCATTAAGGGGGGTAAATACTCTGGAGGGCAAGTGGTTAAGCTCATCAGTCCATACATCTGGTGACTGCATTAGCTTGCTTTTTTTTTTTACCTGAAAATCCTGTAAATAAAACTTCCTGTCCCTGGGTGACTACACTCACTCTTCCATGGAGGGAGGCATGGTTGTCATCCAAGCTGGACTATAAACATGTCTACCTTTATCATTTCCGTTACATGGGGAATGGTGAGATTAGTAGATTATAGAAGTAAGATAAAATTGTTTTATGTTTTCAGTTGAACTCACAGGAAGTGACACGGGTGTTGCATTCTTGGCAACATTGACAGATATTTTCTGTACTTGCTGAATGTTCTTAGCCTGAAAAAATTGATACAATTCAGCCACCATATCTGAAGACTGGTAAACTGCAATTTAATATTTGTTTTTCTTTTGAGGTTTAGTGATGCTTTAACTCTTTACTTTTCCTTTATTTTTGTCTGGATATATATTTTTTTGCACTCTATCTTTTTGGGGCATACACTTGAATATTTTATTTTATATGAACATAACAGCTTCAACTCTTCTGGGAAGGCCGTCCACAAGGTTTAGGAGTGTGTCTATGGGAATGTTTGACCATTCATCAGGAAGTGCATTTGTGAGGTCAGGCACTGATGTTGGATGGAAGGCCTGGCTCACAGTCTCCACTCTAATTCATCCCATCAGGTTGAGGACAGGACTCTGTGCAGACCAGTCAAGTTCCTGCACCCCAAACTCACTCATTCATGTCTTTTTGGACCTTGCTCTGTGCACTGGTGAGCAGTCATGTTGGAACAGGAAGGGGCCATCCCCAAACTGTTCCCACAAAGTTGGGAGCATGAAGTTGTCCAAAATGTCTTGGTATGCTGACACCTTAACAGTTCCCTTCACTGGAACTAAGGGACCAAGCCCAACCCCTGAAAAACAACCCCACTCCATAATCCCCCCTCCACCAAACTTTACACTTGGCACAATGCATTCAGGCAAGTACTGTCTTCCTGACAACCACCAAATCCAGACACATCCATCAGATTGCCAGACAGAGAAGCTTGATTAGTCACTCCAGAGAACATGTCTCCACTGCCCTAGAGTTCAGTAGTGGCGTGCTTTACACCACTTCAACTAACGCTTTGCATTGCACTTGGTGATGTAAGGTTTGCATGCAGCTGCTCGGCTATGGAAACCCATTTTATGAAGCTCTCTATGCACTGTTTTTGTGCTAATCTGAAGGCCACACAAAGTTTGGAGGTCTTTATCTATTGATTCTGCAGACTTTTGGCGACTTCTGGGCACTGTGTGCTTCAGCATGTGCTGACCCCACTCTGTCATTTTACATGGCCTGCTATTTTGTGGCTGAGTTGCTGTTGTGCCCAGTTCCTTCCACTTTGTTATAATACTGCTAACAGTTGACCGTGGAATATTTAGTGGCAAGAAAATTTTACGGATGGACTTATTGCACAGGTGGCAACCTATCACGGTACCACGCTTGAGTTCTCTGAGCTCCTGAGAGTGACTTATTCTTTTACAAATGTTTGTAGAAGCAGTCTGCATGCCTAGGTGCTTGCTTTTATACACCTGTGGCCATGGAGGTGATTGGAATACATGAATCTAATGATATTGGTCCCAATACTTTTGGCAATATAGTGTATATCCACTGTTCAAAAACATTAAAGGAGCAATTTTTAATCAGAGTATAGAATCAAGTAAATTAAAAATCTGGGATATTGATCTGGTCAATTAAGTAGCAGAGGGGGTTGTTAATCAGTTTCAGCTATTTTGATGTTAATGAAATTAACAATAGGTGCAATAGATGGGCAACAATGAGACAACCTTCAAAACAGGAATTGTTTTACAGGTGTAGGCCTCTGACATTTTTTCCCCTACTCATCTTTTCTGACTGTTTTTAACTCATTTTGCATTTGGCTAGGGTCCTTGTCACTTCTTGTAGCTTGAGGCAATACCTGGACCCTACAGAGGTTGCACAGGCAATCCAACTCCACCAGCATGGCACATCAATACGTGCTATTGCCAGAAGGTTTTCTGTGTCTACCAGCACAGTCTAAGAAGCATGCAAGAGATTCCAGGAGACAGACAGTACTCACTGTCTGGCACCATGGAGCTCAATTGGCATTTGCCATTGAACACCAGAATTGGCAGGTCCACCACTGGTGCCCTGTGCTTTTTCTGTGTCTCTCAGCATTGTCTCAAGAGCATAGAGGAGATTCCGGGAGACAAGCAGTAACTCTAAGAGAGCTGGTCAGGGCCGTAGAAGATCCTTAACCCATCAGCAAGACTGGTATGTGCTCCCTTGTGCAAGGAGAAACAGGATGAGCACTGCCAGGGCCCAGCAAAACTACCTCCGGAAGGTAACTGCTGTGAATGTCTCTGACCAAACAATAAGAAACAGACTTCATGAGGGTGACCTGAGGGCCTGACATCCTCTAGAGGGCCCTGTGCTCACTGCCCGGCACCACAGAGCTCAATTGGCATTTGCCACTGAACACCAGAATTGGCAAGTCCACTACTGGCACCCTGTGCTTTTCACAGATGAGAGCAGGTTTACCCTGAGCACATTGTTCAGCACGACCATTTTTGTGGTGGGGTAGTGATGGTCTGGGAGTCATATCCATGGAGGGACTCACAAACCTCTACAGGCTAGACAATGGCACCCTGACTGCCATTAGGTCTCAGAATGAGATCCTTGGACCCATTGTCAGACCCTACGCTGGTGCAGTTGGTCCTGGGTTCTTCCTGGTGCATGACAATGTCTGGCCTTATGTGGCGAGAGTATGCATTAAGTTCCTGGAAGATGAAGGAATTGATACCATTGAATGTCCCCCACGCTCACCTGACCTAAATCCAATAGAACTCCTCAAGGATATCATGTTTCAGTCTATCCGATGCCACAAGGTTGCACCTCACAGTGTTCTGGAGCTCAGTGATGCCCTGATCCAAATCTGGGAGGAAATACCATAGGACACCAACCATCATGTGATTAGGAGCATGCCCCGATGTTGTCAGGCATGCACACAAGCACGTGGTAGCCATACAAACTACTGAGTACCATTTTGAGTTGCTGCAATTACATTTCAGCAAAATGGACTAGCCTGTTGCATACTTTTTTCACTTTGATTTTCGGGGTGTCTTTGAATTCAGTCCTCTGTAGGTTGATAATTTTCATTTCCATCAATTGGTGGAGCATCCTTAACTCCTAACACATTCTCCAGTCCATATCAGTATAGATAGAATCATGATATTTTTCCCCATTGAGATCTGATGTGTTTTCAAAGTGTGCCTCTAATTTTTTGGAGCAGTGTATAAATATACTCACCGGGCACTTTATTTGGTACACCTGATCAATTGCTTGGTAACACAAATTGCTAACCAACCAATCGAATAGCAGCAACTCAATGAATTTAAACATATATACGTGGTGAAGATGACTTGCTGCAGTTCAAACCGAGCATCAGAAAGTGGAAGAAAGGAGATTTAAGTGACTTTGAACGTGGCATGGTTGTTGGTGCCAGACAGGCTGAGCTGAGTATTTCAAAAACTGCTGATCTGCTGGAATTTGTACTCACAATCATCTCTAGGGTTTACAGAGAATGGTCTGAAAAAGAGAAAATATCCAGTGAGCAGCAGTTGTGTGGACGAAAATGCCTTGTTGATGTCAGAGGTCAGAGGAGAATGGGAAGACTGGTGGCTACAACATTCAGATGGTGGGGTCAGAATGTGGCATAAACAACATGAAAGCATGGATCCATCCTGCTTGTATCAACGGTTTCGGCTGATGGTGGTGGTGTAATGGTGTGGGGGATATTTTTTGTCACTAGAAAGGAGTACCTAAATTATATATATATAATTTATTTTCTCTGTTACAAAGAAACATGGAAGAGGAGTAATGGCAGAAGAATACCAAATATCCAAATCTGCCCATTAAAAAAAGTACATATATATATACTGTATACACTGTATATATTTCCTCTGCTATTGCCATCTTGGAGATACATAAGTCTCAGTTTACAACATTCCTATTTTCAGATAATTGATTCTAAATGCAGTTGATATAGCTAGAGATGAGCGAATCGAAGTAGGCGAAGTGGAATTCGTTTCGAATATTGGAAAATATTGGAAAATAGAAATAATCCGAAAAATAGCCTACTTCGGACGCGCAAATCGAAACTTTTCCTAAAATGGCGGCGGACATGTGCGGCGACGGAGCGGGGATGTCTGGGAAGGCGCGCAGACAAGGCGCGCTGACCCATAATGCATTCCTTAATGACATGTGATCGCATTAGCCAATCAGCAGCCAGCCAGCACTGTGTAATGGTCGAGCTATAAATGGCGGCCATTTTAGAATTCTTCATTTGTCTCCAGTCATTCAAGAGAGGCAGACCGCTCTGTATTAGGGACAGAGTTAGGGCCACAGAAACGTTACTTAGGGACAGAGAAACGTTACTTAGGGACAGAGAAAAATTACTCAGGGACACAGAATTGTTAGTGAGGGCCACAGAATCGTTACTTAGGGCCACAGAAACGCAAGTTAGGGCCACAGAATTGTTACTCAGGGACAGACAGAATTGTTACTGAGGGCCACAGAATTGTTACTTAGGGCCACAGAAACGTTACTCAGGGCCACAGAATTGTTACTGAGGGCCACAGAACTGTTACTTAGGGCCACAGAAACGTTAGTTAGGGCCACAGAATTGTTACTCAGGGACAGACACAGAATTGTTACTGAGGGCCACAGAATTGTTACTTAGGGCCACAGAAACGTTACTCAAGGACACAGAATTGTTACTGAGGGCCACAGAACTGTTACTTAGGGCCACAGAAACGTTAGTTAGGGCCACAGAATTGTTACTCAGGGACAGACACAGAATTGTTACTGAGGGACACAGAATTGTTACTGAGGGCCACAGAATTGTTACTCAGGGACAGACACAGAATTGTTACTCAGGGACACAGAATTGTTACTGAGGGCCACAGAACCATTACTTAGGGCCACAGAATTGTTACTCAGGGACACAGAATTGTTACTGAGGGCCACAGAACCATTACTTAGGGCCACAGAATTGTTACTCAGGGACAGACACAGAATTGTTACTGAGGGCCACAGAATTGTTACTTAGGGCTACAGAAACGTTACTCAGGGACACAGAATTGTTGCTGAGGGCCACAGAACTGTTACTGAGGGACGCAGAAACGTTAGTTAGGGCCACAGAATTGTTACTCAGGGACAGACACAGAATTGTTACTGAGGGACACAGAATTGTTACTGAGGGCCACAGAACTGTTACTTAGGGCCACAGAATTGTTACTCAGGGACACAGAATTGTTACTGAGGGCCACAGAACCGTTACTTAGGGCCACAGAATTGTTACTCAGGGACAGACACAGAATTGTTACTCAGGGACACAGAATTGTTACTGAGGGCCACAGAACCGTTACTTAGGGCCACAGAATTGTTACTGAGGGACACAGAATTGTTACTGAGGGCCACAGAACCGTTACTTAGGGCCACAGAATTGTTACTCAGGGACAGACACAGAATTGTTACTCAGGGACACAGAATTGTTACTTAGGGTCACAGAAACGTTACTCAGGGACACAGAATTGTTACTGAGGGCCACAGAAACGTTACCTAGGGCCACAGAATTGTTACTCAGGGACAGACACAGAATTGTTACTGAGTGCCACAGAATTGTTACTTAGGGCCACAGAAACGTTACTCAGGGACACAGAATTGTTACTGAGGGCCACAGAACCGTTACTTAGGGCCACAGAATTGTTACTCAGGGACACAGAATTGTTACTGAGGGCCACAGAACCGTTACTTAGGGCCACAGAATTGTTAATCAGGGACAGACACAGAATTGTTACTCAGGGACACAGAATTGTTACTGAGGGCCACAGAACCGTTACTTAGGGCCACAGAAACTTTACTCAGGGACACAGAATTGTTACTGAGGGCCACAGAACCTTTACTTAGGGCCACAGAATTGTTACTCAGGGACAGACACAGAATTGTTACTCAGGGACACAGAACTGTTACTGAGGGCCACAGAACCGTTACTTAGGGCCAAAGAATTGTTACTCAGGGACACAGAATTGTTACTTAGGGCCACAGAACCGTTACTTAGGGCCACAGAATTGTTACTCAGGGACAGACACAGAATTGTTACTCAGGGACACAGAATTGTTACTGAGGGCCACAGAACCATTACTTAGGGCCACAGAAACGTTACTCAGGGACACAGAATTCTTACTGAGGGCCTCAGAACCGTTACTTAGGGCCACAGAATTGTTACTCAGGGACACAGAATTGTTACTGAGGGCCACAGAACTGTTACTTAGGGCCACAGAATTGTTACTCAGGGACAGACACAGAATTGTTACTCAGGGACACAGAATTGTTACTGAGGGCCACAGAACCGTTACTTAGGGCCACAGAAACGTTACTCAGGGACACAGAATTGTTACTGAGGGCCACAGAACCATTACTTAGGGCCACAGAATTGTTACTCAGGGACAGACACAGAATTCTTACTCAGGGACACAGAATTGTTACTGAGGGCCACAGAACCGTTACTTAGGGCCACAGAATTGTTACTCAGGGACACAGAATTGTTACTGAGGGCCACAGAACCGTTACTTAGGGCCACAGAATTGTTACTCAGGGACAGACACAGAATTGTTACTCAGGGACACAGAATTGTTACTGAGGGCCACAGAACCGTTACTTAGGGCCACAGAAACGTTACTCAGGGACACAGAATTGTTACTGAGGGCCACAGAACGTTACTTAGGGCCACAGAATTGTTACTCAGGGACAGACACAGAATTGTTACTGAGGGCCACAGAATTGTTACTTAGGGCCACAGAAACGTTACTCAGGGACACAGAATTGTTACTGAGGGCCACAGAACCGTGACTTAGGGCCACAGAATTGTTACTCAGGGACAGACACAGAATTGTTACTCAGGGACACAGAACTGTTACTGAGGGCCACAGAACCGTTACTTAGGGCCACAGAATTGTTACTCAGGGACACAGAATTGTTACTTAGGGCCACAGAACCGTTACTTAGGGCCACAGAATTGTTACTCAGGGACAGACACAGAATTGTTACTCAGGGACACAGAATTGTTACTGAGGGCCACAGAACCATTACTTAGGGCCACAGAAACGTTACTCAGGGACACAGAATTCTTACTGAGGGCCTCAGAACCGTTACTTAGGGCCACAGAATTGTTACTCAGGGACACAGAATTGTTACTGAGGGCCACAGAACTGTTACTTAGGGCCACAGAATTGTTACTCAGGGACAGACACAGAATTGTTACTCAGGGACACAGAATTGTTACTGAGGGCCACAGAACCGTTACTTAGGGCCACAGAAACGTTACTCAGGGACACAGAATTGTTACTGAGGGCCACAGAACCATTACTTAGGGCCACAGAATTGTTACTCAGGGACAGACACAGAATTCTTACTCAGGGACACAGAATTGTTACTGAGGGCCACAGAACCGTTACTTAGGGCCACAGAATTGTTACTCAGGGACACAGAATTGTTACTGAGGGCCACAGAACCGTTACTTAGGGCCACAGAATTGTTACTCAGGGACAGACACAGAATTGTTACTCAGGGACACAGAATTGTTACTGAGGGCCACAGAACCGTTACTTAGGGCCACAGAAACGTTACTCAGGGACACAGAATTGTTACTGAGGGCCACAGAACGTTACTTAGGGCCACAGAATTGTTACTCAGGGACAGACACAGAATTGTTACTGAGGGCCACAGAATTGTTACTTAGGGCCACAGAAACGTTACTCAGGGACACAGAATTGTTACTGAGGGCCACAGAACCGTGACTTAGGGCCACAGAATTGTTACTCAGGGACAGACACAGAATTGTTACTGAGGGACACAGAATTGTTACTGAGGGCCACAGAACCGTTACTTAGGGCCACAGAATTGTTACTCAGGGACAGACACAGAATTGTTACTCAGGGACACAGAATTGTTACTGAGGGCCACAGAATTGTTACTTAGGGCCACAGAAACGTTACTCAAGGACACAGAATTGTTACTGAGCGCCACAGAACCGTTACTTAGGGCCACAGAATTGTTACTCAGGGACACAGAATTGTTACTCAGGGACACAGAATTGTTACTGAGGGCCAGAGAACCGTTACTTAGGGCCACAGAATTGTTACTCAGGGACAGACACAGAATTGTTACTCAGGGACACAGAATTGTTACTGAGGGCCACAGAACCGTTACTTAGGGCCACAGAATTGTTACTCAGGGACACAGAATTGTTACTGAGGGCCACAGAACCGTTACTTAGGGCCACAGAATTGTTACTCAGGGACAAACACAGAATTCTTACTCAGGGACAGACACAGACTTGTTACTGAGGGACAGACAGAATTGTTACTCAGGGACAGACAGAATTGTTACTCAGGGACAGACAGAATTGTTACTGAGGGCCACAGAACTGTTACTTAGGGCCACAGAATTGTTACTCAGGGACACAGAATTGTTACTGAGGGCCACAGAACCGTTACTTAGGGCCACAGAATTGTTACTCAGGGACAGACACAGAATTGTTACTCAGGGACACAGAATTGTTACTGAGGGCCACAGAACCGTTACTTAGGGCCACAGAATTGTTACTGAGGGACACAGAATTGTTACTGAGGGCCACAGAACCGTTACTTAGGGCCACAGAATTGTTACTCAGGGACAGACACAGAATTGTTACTCAGGGACACAGAATTGTTACTTAGGGCCACAGAAACGTTACTCAGGGACACAGAATTGTTACTGAGGGCCACAGAACCGTTACTTAGGGCCACAGAATTGTTACTCAGGGACAGACACAGAATTGTTACTGAGTGCCACAGAATTGTTACTTAGGGCCACAGAAACGTTACTCAGGGACACAGAATTGTTACTGAGGGCCACAGAACCGTTACTTAGGGCCACAGAATTGTTACTCAGGGACACAGAATTGTTACTGAGGGCCACAGAACCGTTACTTAGGGCCACAGAATTGTTAATCAGGGACACAGAATTGTTACTGAGGGCCACAGAACCGTTACTTAGGGCCACAGAAACGTTACTCAGGGACACAGAATTGTTACTGAGGGCCACAGAACCTTTACTTAGGGCCACAGAATTGTTACTCAGGGACAGACACAGAATTGTTACTCAGGGACACAGAATTGTTACTGAGGGCCACAGAACTGTTACTTAGGGCCACAGAATTGTTACTCAGGGACACAGAATTGTTACTGAGGGCCACAGAACCGTTACTTAGGGCCACAGAATTGTTACTCAGGGACAGACACAGAATTGTTACTCAGGGACACAGAATTGTTACTGAGGGCCACAGAACCGTTACTTAGGGCCACAGAAACGTTACTCAGGGACACAGAATTGTTACTGAGGGCCACAGAACTGTTACTTAGGGCCACAGAATTGTTACTCAGGGACACAGAATTGTTACTGAGGGCCACAGAACCGTTACTTAGGGCCACAGAATTGTTACTCAGGGACAGACACAGAATTGTTACTCAGGGACAGACACAGAATTGTTACTGAGGGCCACAGAACCGTTACTTAGGGCCACAGAAACGTTACTCAGGGACACAGAATTGTTACTGAGGGCCACAGAACCATTACTTAGGGCCACAGAATTGTTACTCAGGGACAGACACAGAATTCTTACTCAGGGACACAGAATTGTTACTGAGGGCCACAGAACCGTTACTTAGGGCCACAGAATTGTTACTCAGGGACAGACACAGAATTGTTACTCAGGGACACAGAATTGTTACTGAGGGCCACAGAACCGTTACTTAGGGCCACAGAAACGTTACTCAGGGACACAGAATTGTTACTGAGGGCCACAGAACGTTACTTAGGGCCACAGAATTGTTACTCAGGGACAGACACAGAATTGTTACTGAGGGCCACAGAATTGTTACTTAGGGCCACAGAAACGTTACTCAGGGACACAGAATTGTTACTGAGGGCCACAGAACCGTGACTTAGGGCCACAGAATTGTTACTCAGGGACAGACACAGAATTGTTACTGAGGGACACAGAATTGTTACTGAGGGCCACAGAACCGTTACTTAGGGCCACAGAATTGTTACTCAGGGACAGACACAGAATTGTTACTCAGGGACACAGAATTGTTACTGAGGGCCACAGAACCGTTACTTAGGGCCACAGAAACATTACTCAGGGACACAGAATTGTTACTGAGGGCCACAGAACCGTTACTTAGGGCCACAGAATTGTTACTTAGGGCCACAGAAACGTTACTCAGGGACACAGAATTGTTACTGAGGGCCACAGAACCGTTACTTAGGGCCACAGAATTGTTACTCAGGGACACAGAATTGTTACTCAGGGACACAGAATTGTTACTGAGGGCCAGAGAACCGTTACTTAGGGCCACAGAATTGTTACTCAGGGACAGACACAGAATTGTTACTCAGGGACACAGAATTGTTACTGAGGGCCACAGAACCGTTACTTAGGGCCACAGAATTGTTACTCAGGGACACAGAATTGTTACTGAGGGCCACAGAACCGTTACTTAGGGCCACAGAATTGTTACTCAGGGACAGACACAGAATTGTTACTCAGGGACACAGAATTGTTACTGAGGGCCACAGAACCGTTACTTAGGGCCACAGAATTGTTACTCAGGGACACAGAATTGTTACTGAAGGCCACAGAACCGTTACTTAGGGCCACAGAATTGTTACTCAGGGACAGACACAGAATTGTTACTCAGGGACACAGAATTGTTACTGAGGGCCACAGAACCGTTACTTAGGGCCACAGAATTGTTACTGAGGGACACAGAATTGTTACTGAGGGCCACAGAACCGTTACTTAGGGCCACAGAATTGTTACTCAGGGACAAACACAGAATTCTTACTCAGGGACAGACACAGAATTGTTACTGAGGGACAGACAGAATTGTTACTCAGGGACAGACAGAATTGTTACTCAGGGACAGACAGAATTGTTACTGAGGGCCACAGAACTGTTACTTAGGGCCACAGAAACGTTACTCAGGGACACAGAATTGTTACTCAGGGACAGACACAGAATTGTTACTGAGGGACACAGAATTGTTACTGAGGGACACAGAATTGTTACTGAGGGACACAGAATTGTTACTGAGGGCCACAGAACTGTTACTTAGGGCCACAGAAACGTTACTTAGGGACACAGAATTGTTACTCAGGGAAACAGAATCGTTTAATTAAAGAGTATGTCAGACAACATGCAGAGGAGTGGCAGAGGAGGCAATGTTTTAGGAGCGAGCAGACGTGGCAGCAGAGGACGGGGTCGAGGCAGCGCTATTCGCAGCCAGAGGCTAGTGCTCCCAGTGTCATCCAGTACAGTGAGGAAGAGCTAACAGAGGGCGGTCAGGAACGGGGGGAGACATCCGCCTCTTCAGCAGCCAGGCGAAGAAGTAGTGGCGAGGAGAGTGGCTCGGTAGCCGGTCTAGAGACAGGTCTGTCTCCTGACCCAGACGCAGCCGAGGGGGCTAGTAGTGAGGCGGAGACCCTAATTGATGATGATGAGGCTGATCGCACTTGGCAGCCTCGTCGTCATCAGGCTATTGCTTCCGCATCATCAGGAGAAGAGGGTGGCAGCTTGGCAGCGAGCAAAACAGTCGGTGGGTTGTCTCCATCGCCACACTCTGCCATGTGCCACTTTCAGGTCTCCTCACACACTGCTGGTGTGTTCAATTTTTTGACATAGGGTGCTGGCAGATTACGGGCCTCCCATAGCTGCTGCCAGGCCCCTAATCTGCCATGGGCCCCTATACCGCCTCCTCATGCTGCTGCCAAGTCCAGAGTCTCTCATGGGTCCCTGTACGGCCTCCCATTGCTGCTGTCTCCATCGCCACACTCTGCCATGTGCCACTTTCAGGTCTCCTCACACACTGCTGGTGTGTTCAATTTTTTGACATAGGGTGCTGGCAGATTACGGGCCTCCCATAGCTGCTGCCAGGCCCCTAATCTGCTATGGGCCCCTATACCGCCTCCTCATGCTGCTGCCAAGTCCAGAGTCTGTCATGGGTCCCTGTACGGCCTCCCATTGCTGCTGTCTCCATCGCCACACTCTGCCATGTGCCACTTTCAGGTCTCCTCACACTGCTGGTGTGTTCCATTTTTTGTCATAGGGTGCTGGCAGATTACGGGCCTCCCATAGCTGCTGCCAGGCCCCTAATCTGCCATGGGCCCCTATATACCGCCTCCTCATGCTGCTGCCAAGTCCAGAGTCTGTCATGGGTCCCTGTACGGCCTCCCATTGCTGCTGTCTCCATCGCCACACTCTGCCATGTGCCACTTTCAGGTCTCCTTACACACACTGCTGTTGTGTTCAATTTTTTGACATAGGGTGCTGGCAGATTACGGGCCTCCCATAGCTGCTGCCAGGCCCCTAATCTGCCATGGGCCCCTATATACCGCCTCCTCATGCTGCTGCCAAGTCCAGAGTCTGTCATGGGTCCCTGTACGGCCTCCCATTGCTGCTGTCTCCATCGCCACACTCTGCCATGTGCCACTTTCAGGTCTCCTCACACACTGCTGTTGTGTTGAATTTTTTGACATAGGGTGCTGGCAGATTACGGGCCTCCCATAGCTGCTGCCAGGCCCCTAATCTGCCATGGGCCCCTATATACCGCCTCCTCATGCTGCTGCCAGGTCCAGAGTCTCACATGGGTCCTTGTACGGCCTCCCATTGCTGCTGTCTCCATCGCCACACTCTGCCATGTGCCACTTTCAGGTCTCCTCACACACTGCTGTTGTGTTCAATTTTTTGACATAGGGTGCTGGCAGATTACGGGCCTCCCATAGCTGCTGCCAGGCCCCTAATCTGCCATGGGCCCCTATATACCGCCTCCTCATGCTGCTGCCAGGTCCAGAGTCTCTCATGGGTCCCTGTACGGCCTCCCATTGCTGCTGTCTCCATCGCCACACTCTGCCATGTGCCACTTTCAGGTCTCCTCACACACTGCTGTTGTGTTCAATTTTTTGACATAGGGTGCTGGCAGATTACGGGCCTCCCATAGCTGCTGCCAGGCCCCTAATCTGCCATGGGCCCCTATATACCGCCTCCTCATGCTGCTGCCAGGTCCAGAGTCTCTCATGGGTCCCTGTACGGCCTCCCATTGCTGCTGTCTCCATCGCCA
Source organism: Staurois parvus (assembly GCF_062004578.1). Lineage (NCBI taxonomy): Eukaryota > Metazoa > Chordata > Amphibia > Anura > Ranidae > Staurois > Staurois parvus. The sequence goes on from NW_028318512.1 coordinate 1,215,259, forward strand.
CACTCTGCCATGTGCCACTTTCAGGTCTCCTCACACACTGCTGTTGTGTTCAATTTTTTGACATAGGGTGCTGGCAGATTACGGGCCTCCCATAGCTGCTGCCAGGCCCCTAATCTGCCATGGGCCCCTATACCGCCTCCTCATGCTGCTGCCAAGTCCAGAGTCTCTCATGGGTCCCTGTACGGCCTCCCATTGCTGCTGTCTCCATCGCCACACTCTGCCATGTGCCACTTTCAGGTCTCCTCACACTGCTGGTGTGTTCCATTTTTTGTCATAGGGTGCTGGCAGATTACGGGCCTCCCATAGCTGCTGCCAGGCCCCTAATCTGCCATGGGCCCCTATACCGTCTCCTCATGCTGCTGCCAGGTCCAGGCGAACGTAGTCACACAGGGGAGGAACTTCTCAGTGTAATGAACAGAGAAATCGACAGATGGCTGTCTCCGCGCAAACTGAAAATCGGAACCATGTTGACCGACAACGGAAAGAACATGGTGTCTGCTCTGCGTCAAGTAAGGTTGTGCCATGCGCCATGCATGGCTCACGTGTTCAATCTGGTTGTGAAGCGGTTCCTAAAATCCACCACCCCACTGCAAGACAACCTTAAAATGTCACGTAAACTTTGCATGCATTTCAGCCATTCCTACACCGCAAAGCACACCCTCCTTGAGCTGCAGCGGCAGAACGGAATTCCACAGCATCGCCTGATCTGCGACGTTGCAACAAGGTGGAATTCAACCCTACACATGGTAGACCGCCTTTACGAATAGCGAAAGGCCATCACCGATTTCCTGATGTTACAAGCGGATAAAGGTACTCCCCTGTGTAACTTCGATGTCAGCCATTGGCAGCTCATGCGTGACACCTGCCGCTTGCTCAGGCCCTTTGAGGAGGCCATGCTATTCGTGAGTCGGCAGGACTATGGGATGAACGATGTCATTCCTCTGTTGCTGTCAGGGCTCCCAGGTGTGACCAGAGGTGTGTGACTGACGCAGGGAAACGCAGACTTCAGATATGTGATAAACAATATAATTTATTAACACTAACAATACAAACATAAACGCAGTGCAATACTAAACATAATACAGTGCAACCAAACCAAACCAACCACCCACAGATAACAGTACATACAAGCAAGCGTCGTCAGGCAGGCCGGGTCAATATCAATAGGGCAGGTAGGTACAGGGGGAGCAAGTGGAGATTGGTCGGGGTCACAGGCCAGGTTCAGCAGGTAGCTAGCAGCGTAGTACAGAGGGTCAGGCAGAGGGATGGTCAGGGTCACAAGCCAGGGATCAGAACAGGTAGCAGGCAGCGTAGTACAGAGGGTCAGGCAGAGGGATGGTCAGACAAGCCAGGGATCAGAACAGGTAGCAGAGAATCAGACAGGAACAGAGAGCAGGAACAGGATACAGGGCCCAAGAGAAACACAACACCAAGGCCGAGTCTGCAAGTCTGGCCATCCCTTAAATACCCCAGCATAATCAGTTCCAGGTGTTAGCTGGCTGCAAAGTTGAGTCTCTGATTGCTGGGAGCATCCGCTGGCCAGCCCTGGTACTGCAGATCAAAAAGGCAGGTGAGTCCCACCATTGCTGGCTAGTCCATTCCTGACAGTACCCCCCCCTCAAGGAGCGGCCTCAGGACGCTCCAAACAGTCCTAGCTGGGCAAAATGTTCCACCGCCCGGGTCTGGTAACTGGCGGGATATCAAAGACTGGCACACCGGGCAGGACTCCGGGCAGCGGCACACCGGGCAGGGGCACACCGGGCAGAGGCACATTGGGCAAAGGCACACCAGGCAGGACTCCGGGCAGAGGCACATCGGGCAGGACTCCGGGCAGAGGCACATCGGGCTGGACTCCGGGCGAGGCACATCGGGCTGGACTCCGGGCAGAGGCACATCGGGCTGGACTCCGGGCAGAGGCACATCGGGCTGCACTCCGGGCAGAGGCACATCGGGCAGGACTCCGGGTAGAGGCACATCGGGCAGGACTCCGGGCAGAGGCACATCGGATTACCAGGCGAAGCAGCAGGCAGCGGGCCACCAGGCGGAGCAGCAGGCACCGGGCCCCCGGGCGGGGCGACAGGCGTCGGGCCCCCAGGTGGGGTGACAGGCGTCGGGCCCCCAGGCAGGGCGACAGGCGTCGGGCCCCCAGGCGGGGCGACAGGCGTCGGGCCCCCAGGCGGAGCGACAGGTCTCGGGCCCTCAGGCGGAGCGGCGGGCGCCGGACCCCCAGATGGAGTGACAGGTCTCGGGCCCTCAGGCGGAGCGGCGGGCGCCGGACCCCCAGATGGAGTGACAGGTCTCGGGCCCCCAGGCGGAGCGACAGGTCTCGGGCCCCCAGGCGGGGCGACAGGCATTGGGCCCCCAGGCGGAGCGGCGGGCGCCGGACCCCCAAGTGGAGCGACAGGTCTCGGGCCCTCAGGCGGAGCGGCGGGTGCCGGACCCCCAGATGGAGTGACAGGTCTCGGGCCCCCAGGCGGAGCGACAGGTCTCGGGCCCCCAGGCGGGGCGACAGGCATTGGGCCCCCAGGCGGAGCGGCGGGCGCCGGACCCCCAAGTGGAGCGACAGGTCTCCGGCCCTCAGGCGGAGCGGCGGGCGCCGGACCCCCAGATGGAGTGACAGGTCTCGGGCTCCCAGGCGGAGCGACAGGTCTCGGGCCCTCAGGCGGAGCGGCGGGCGCCGGACCCCCAGATGGAGCGACAGGTCTCGGGCCCCCAGGCGGAGCGGCGGGCGCCGAACCCCCAAGTGGAGCGACAGGTCTCGGGCCCTCAGGCGGAGCGGCGGGCGCCGGACCCCCAGGTGGAGCGACAGGTCTCGGGCCCTCAGGCGGAGCGACAGGTCTCGGGCCCTCAGGCGGAGCGGCGGGCGCCGGACCCCCAAGTGGAGCGACAGGTCTCGGGCCCTCAGGCGGAGCGGCGGGCGCCGGACCCCCAAGTGGAGCGACAGGTCTCGGGCCCTCAGGCGGAGCGGCGGGCGCCGGACCCCCAGATGGAGTGACAGGTCTCGGGCCCCCAGGCGGAGCGACAGGTCTCGGGCCCTCAGGCGGAGCGGCGGGCGCCGGACCCCCAGATGGAGCGACAGGTCTCGGGCCCCCAGGCGGAGCGGCGGGCGCCGGACCCCCAGGTGGAGCGACAGGTCTCGGGCCCCCAGGCGGAGCGACAGGTCTCGGGCCCTCAGGCGGAGCGGTGGGCGCCGGACCCCCAGGCGGAGCGACAGGTCTCGGGCCCCCAGACGAAGCGGCGGGCACCGAGTCACCAGGCACGACAGTGGGCACCGAGTCGTCTGGCAAGACTGCGGGCACCGAGTCGTCTGGCAAGACTGCGGGCACCGAGTCGTCTGGCAAGACTGCGGGCATCGAGTCGTCTGGCAAGACTGCGGGCATCGAGTCAACTGGCGGAACAGCGGGCATCGAGTCGTCTGGCAAGACTGCGGGCACCGAGTCGTCTGGCAAGACTGCGGGCACCGAGTCGTCTGGCAAGACTGCGGGCACCGAGTCGTCTGGCGGAACAGCGGGCACCGAGTCAACTGGCGGAACAGCGGGCACCAAGTCAACTGGCGGAACAGCGGGCACCGAGTCGTCTGGCAAGACAGTGGGCTCCGAGTCAACAGGCACGACAGTGGGCACTGGGTCATCTGGTATCGGATTGTCTGGCTCGACAGCGGGCATCGGGTCACCAGGTATGACAGCGGGCACTGGGTCACCAGGCATCAGGTCATTTGGCTTGCCAGCGGGCACCGTGTCATCTGGCAGGGCAGTGGGCACCGGGTCACCAGGTATGACAGCGGGCTCTGAGTCAATTGGCACGACAGCGGGCACTGGATCAGGTACCGGATCATCTGGATCAACAGCGGGCATCGAGTCAACTGGCCTAATAGGATCGTCGGGCTGGATCAGTTCATCATGCTGAGTAGCGGCATCAGGCTGAATGCAGGCATCAGGCCGAGTAGAGGCCTCAGGCTGAGTAGAGGCTTCAGGCTGAAGAGAGGCATCAGGCTGAAGAGAGGCATCAGGCTGAGTAGAGGCATCAGGCTGAGTAGAGGCATCAGGCTGAAGAGAGGCATCCGGCTGAAGAGAGGCATCCGGCTGAAGAGAGGCTTCAGGCTGAGTAGAGGCTTCAGGCTGAGTAGAGGCTTCAGGCTGAGTCACGGAAGGCAGGTTCACCGGTTTGGATACTGGCAGGATGGTATTGGTTGGAAAGAATTTTCGCATTTTTCTGGTTTTAACTACTGGAGCACTGCAAGTAAACGCAGGTCTGCAAACGAATGGAGCAGCTGGAGACAGAGAAAAACTGGAGGATGGAACAGGAGAGGGAGCAGTTGCTACAGAGGGCTTTTTTACAGGGTTAAAGGCAGGATAGGTGCAGCGAGTGGGAACAGGGTACTGACATGCGGTAGATAGCCAAGTATACTGGGCTGTAACTGGAGGAGCTGGTGGGAATACAGGAGTAGAGTTAGAAGCAGGACTGGGTTTTTGTAAGCTGACTGAGGCTGGGTGCAACAAGTCTGTCCATGTCTGCAGTATGGGTTGAACAAAGCTGAGCTTACACAAAGCCTGTCTGGTCAATGACTGCACTGCGTTTATACAATCTCTTAGTGTCTGTGGTGAACATGTGGAATAACGCTCCAGAAAGTAACCCACATCATGCTCTAATAACCACACCAGGGACTCTACCTGGTCTGCACTAAATGGTGGCAAAAATTCATCCCTGCATTCGGGGGAACCAGATGAAACCAACTCAGCACAAACCTCAATCAATGGCTGCACCTCAGAGAACTCTGTGCCCTGATCTACTAGAACATGAGCGAGCCGTATACATTCTAGTAGTTGATCCCTGGGATACTCCTTCAGAGTTTGATAAGCATACTCCCTGTCATCAAACACTAGCAGATATAAATACACAACCTCATCCAGATCCAACCTTCCCAGCAACAAGCCAAGATGGCTTCCCTGTGCAGCCACTTCTGGTCAGGATTGGCCTTGGTGTAATGTCAGGGCTCCCAGGTGTGACCAGAGGTGTGTGACTGACGCAGGGAAACGCAGACTTCAGATATGTGATAAACAATATAATTTATTAACACTAACAATAAAAAACATAAACGCAGTGCAATACTAAACATAATACAGTGCAACCAAACCAAACCAACCACCCACAGATAACAGTACATACAAGCAAGCGTCGTCAGGCAGGCCGGGTCAATATCAATAGGGCAGGTAGGTACAGGGGGAGCAAGCGGAGATTGGTCGGGGTCACAGGCCAGGTTCAGCAGGTAGCTAGCAGCGTAGTACAGAGGGTCAGGCAGAGGGATGGTCAGGGTCACAAGCCAGGGATCAGAACAGGTAGCAGGCAGCGTAGTACAGAGGGTCAGGCAGAGGGATGGTCAGACAAGCCAGGGATCAGAACAGGTAGCAGAGAATCAGACAGGAACAGAGAGCAGGAACAGGATACAGGGCCCAAGAGAAACACAACACCAAGGCCGAGTCTGCAAGTCTGGCCATCCCTTAAATACCCCAGCATAATCAGTTCCAGGTGTTAGCTGGCTGCAAAGTTGAGTCTCTGATTGCTGGGAGCATCCGCTGGCCAGCCCTGGTACTGCAGATCAAAAAGGCAGGTGAGTCCCACCATTGCTGGCTAGTCCATTCCTGACAGTTGCACGTCCTGGAACAAATGCTGTTAACAATGGCTGGTCAGGGTGCGGTAGACGTGGCGCACAGATCTCAACGCCACATGACCCCTGTGGGGGCAGGACAGGAAGAAGAGGAGGAGGTAGAGGAGGACATTTGTGCTCAGGAATTATTGAGTGAAATGGGTGGTTTTTCCACTCAGCGGACAGGAGTGGAGGAGCAGGAGCATCTGGTAGAGGAGGAGGAGGAGGAGACAGAGGACCCAGATGCACCGTGGCAGTATGCTGTGGAGATGGAGGCAGGGAGTCCCTCGCATTCCTTGGCACAAATGGCCCATAGCATGCTCGGTTGCTTGCGTAGCGACAGCCGAATAATAACCATCAGACAGAGGGATGACTTTTGGCTGTCCACCTTGTTGGACCCTCGCTACCGTTCCAAAATGGTGGCCTTTTTCACACCTGCTGAGAGGGAGGCCAAAATAACGTACTATAAAAACCACCTATGTAGTCAGTTGGTCTCTGCCTTTGTGCGCCAACGTCCATCCTCAGACACTGTGGGCCCTGTGCGCTCGCGTTCCGCTGCCATGGCAGCAAAGGAGGGGTGGGGTGGTAGGAGCAGTGGCAGCTCCACCAGCAGCGGCTGCCTCAGTCTGCAGTCGATGATGAGTAGCTTTCTTCACCAGCGCAGTGAGGAAACTACTAACCAGCCGCAGCAGCAGCATCAGGTGGACCTGGAGCAGGACCTCAAACAACAGGCTCGGGCCTACTTGGACAGCACCCTGCCAACCGAGGTAGACAATCTCCTTGACTACTGGGCAACGAAACTTGACCTTTGGCCCCAACTAGCTGAATTTGCCCTTGAAAGGCTGTCATGCCCGGCCAGTAGCGTGGCATCGGAGCACGTGTTTAGTGCGGCAGGAGGTATTGTAACTCCGCGGAGGACACGACTGTCCACCCAAAGTGTGGAGAGACTCACGTTTGTGAAAATGAATCAGGCGTGGATTAGTCTGGATTTCAAACCACCAGTTCCTGACACAACTGACTAAATCCGCCATGAATCATGCCCCAAACATGTGCCACTTTCAGGTCTCCTCACACTGCTGTTGTGTTGAATTTTTTGACATAGGGTGCTGGCAGATTACAGGCCTCCCATAGCTGCTGCCAGGCCCCTAATCTGCCATGGGCCCCTGTACCGCCTCCTCATGCTGCTGCCAGGTCCACAGTGTCTCATGCCATGTGCCACTTTCAGGTCTCCTCACACTGCTGGTGTGTTGAATTTTTTGACATAGGGTGCTGGCAGATTACGGGCCTCCCATAGCTGCTGCCAGGCCCCTAATCTGCCATGGGCCCCTATATACCGCCTCCTCATGCTGCTGCCAGGTCCAGAGTCTCTCTTGGGTCGCTGTACGGCCTCCCATTTCTGCTGTCTCCATCGCCACACTCTGCCATGTGCCACTTTCAGGTCTCCTCACACACTGCTGTTGTGTTCAATTTTTTGACATAGGGTGCTGGCAGATTACGGGCCTCCCATAGCTGCTGCCAGGCCCCTAATCTGCCATGGGCCCCTATATACCGCCTCCTCATGCTGCTGCCAAGTCCAGAGTCTGTCATGGGTCCCTGTACGGCCTCCCATTGCTGCTGTCTCCATCGCCACACTCTGCCATGTGCCACTTTCAGGTCTCCTCACACACTGCTGTTGTGTTCAATTTTTTGACATAGGGTGCTGGCAGATTACGGGCCTCCCATAGCTGCTGCCAGGCCCCTAATCTGCCATGGGCCCCTATATACCGCCTCCTCATGCTGCTGCCAAGTCCAGAGTCTGTCATGGGTCCCTGTACGGCCTCCCATTGCTGCTGTCTCCATCGCCACACTCTGCCATGTGCCACTTTCAGGTCTCCTCACACACTGCTGTTGTGTTGAATTTTTTGACATAGGGTGCTGGCAGATTACGGGCCTCCCATAGCTGCTGCCAGGCCCCTAATCTGCCATGGGCCCCTATATACCGCCTCCTCATGCTGCTGCCAGGTCCAGAGTCTCTCATGGGTCCCTGTATGGCCTCCCATTGCTGCTGTCTCCATCGCCACACTCTGCCATGTGCCACTTTCAGGTCTCCTCACACACTGCTGTTGTGTTCAATTTTTTGACATAGGGTGCTGGCAGATTACGGGCCTCCCATAGCTGCTGCCAGGCCCCTAATCTGCCATGGGCCCCTATATACCGCCTCCTCATGCTGCTGCCAAGTCCAGAGTCTGTCATGGGTCCCTGTACGGCCTCCCATTGCTGCTGTCTCCATCGCCACACTCTGCCATGTGCCACTTTCAGGTCTCCTCACACACTGCTGGTGTGTTGAATTTTTTGTCATAGGGTGCTGGCAGATTACGGGCCTCCTATAGCTGCTGCCAGGCCCCTTATCTGCCATGGGCCCCTATACCGCCTGCTCATGCTGCTGCCAGGTCCAGAGTCTGTCATGGGTCCCTGTACGGCCTCCCATTGCTGCTGTCTCCATCGCCACACTCTGCCATGTGCCACTTTCAGGTCTCCTCACACACTGCTGGTGTGTTCCATTTTTTGTCATAGGGTGCTGGCAGATTACGGGCCTCCCATTGCTGCTGCCAGGCCTGTAATCTGCCATGGGCCCCCGTACCGCCTGGTCACGCTGCTGCTGGGTCCACAGTGTGACATGGGTCCCTGTACCGCCTCCCATTGCTCCCACTCTGCCATGTGCCACTTTCAGGTCTCCTCACACTCCTGCTGGTTTCCATTTTGTCATAGGTTGCTGGCAGATTACAGGCCTCCCATAGGTGCTGCCAGGCCCCAAATCTACCATGGGCCCCCGTACCGCCTCGTCACGCTGCTGCTGGGTCCACAGTGTGACATGGGTCCCTGTACCGCCTCCCATTGCTCCCAATCTGCCATGTGCCACTTTGAGGTCTCCTCACACTCCTGCTGGTTTCCATTTTGTCATAGGTTGCTGTATGGCCTCACATTGCTGCTGCCTCCACCGCCACACTGTGGCTCCAAACACTGGTTTTGGCCCCGTGACTGCCCAAATGAGTGAAGTGTGCGGTGATTCTAAGATCGACGGCACTCATCTGCATGTCATACTGACTGACAGTATTATTTCTCTTCCCCAGCAGACTCCAAGGGCATTTAAATTAAAGGTACAGTGTTCTGCACTAATATTAAGTCTCTCTGAAGCCTAGAAACACCCTTTTTTAAGTTAAATTCACAGCGAATATATTCGACTCGAATCGAATATTGTCCACGAATTCACCGAATCAGTCGAATCGAATTTTTGAATACTTCGCTCATCTCTAGCTATAGCCCATAGCATTTAAATTATGTTTATGATATTGCATCATGCACTTTGACTTAATATAAAAAGCATCTATGTTGACATGCAAGATTGTTATCTGTACCTGAAAATCTCTAATGCCTTGTTGGAGTGGTGGTAGTTACATTTATTCTTGAGTGAATAATTGCTTCACCATAGACAGGCTAATATATTTAATCCCAATGATTATTTTTTCCAAAGATTCACCTGTTTGAAAGACTCTCCAATGTTGTTGGTATGGGCTGACTTAACCACTTGACCTCCAGAGAATTTACCCCCCTTAATGAACAGGCCTCTTTTTGCTACTCGGCGCTGCACTAATTCAACTGATATTTGCACGGTCATGCAATGCTGCACCCAAACGAAATTTAGGTCCTTTTTGGCACACAAATAGAGCTTTCTTTCGGTGTAATTGGATCACCTGTGCGCTTTTTATTTTTCACGCTATAAACAAAAAAAAGCCAAAAAGTTTGAAGAAAAACAATATTTTTTACTTTCAGCTATAAAAAATATATAGTAAACTCAAAGTTGGTTATAAATTTAGGCCAAAATGTATTCTGCCCCATGTTTTTGGTAAAAAAAATCCCAATGAGTGTATATTGATTGCTTTGTGTGGAAGTTACTACAAACTATGGTATAAATACTGCAATTTACGCCATTTTTCTGCTCTACAGCGCTGCGCTAGTTTAACGGACAATTGCGCGGTCAGGCAATACGGTACATAAATGAAATTTACATCCTTTTTTTCCCCACAAATTGAGCTTTCTTTTGGTGGTATTTTATTGCCTGTGTGGTTTTTATTTTTTGCGCTATAAAAAAAAGGCTGACAATTTTGAGGAAAAAAAAACAATATTTTGGACTTTTTGCTATAAAACATGTCCAGTAAAAAAAAATGCAAAAATCAAATTTAGTCATAAATTTCTGCCAAAATGCATTCTGCGACATGTCTTTGCTAAAAAAAAACCCCAATACGTGTAAATTAATTGGTTTACGTGAAAGTTAAAGTGTTTACAAATGGCGGGAAAGATACTGGGATTTTTAGTTTTTTTTTTATACTAATAATGGTGGCGATCAGCGAATTATGGCGGAGATCAGGGACTTATGGCAGCAACCAGCGACTTATGGCGGGACTGCGGGACTGCGGCGGACATTCTGTCATTGGGGGGTACTGACTTGGGGTCACTGACATCCCCAAAAAACACTAATACAGTGATCAGTGCAAAAAAAAAACATTGACACTGTACTAATGGCACTGGGGAGGAAGGGGTTAACTTTATTTTGCAGGGAAGGGTTATCTGAGTGAGGGGAGTGTTTTACTAGGGGGCGGGGGTGTGTGCTGGACGGGACAAGGCTGATTGAGAGAGAGAAACTCTTCTCGATCAGCTCGTCCTCGAGCTGTCAGGGAAGTGACAGACAGCACAGCTACTGCAGCTGTGCTGTCTGTCACTGTTTGCCGCCGATCGCCGGGAAACAGCCAGTAAAGACCGGCTGTGACCCGGCGACTGACATCCGCAGCGGTGATCGGCGGGACAGATAGGGCGGCGGCGCGCCTCACGTGCGCCCCCTATCTGTTTACAAAACACGCGTTTTAAAATGTAGTTTTGCCTGCCAGTGCCGCCCTGCCGCCGTATATCTACAGTGGCAGGGCGACAAGTGGTTAACAAAAGTATACAGGCAAGCGCTAGTAAAAATATATAGAAGCAGCTAGCACTCAATGTATAGGTAACAATCCCATCAAGAATATGTATATATATGTAAGTGCAGCTCTAAAAACACACAATAAATATATAAAGTGGAACAGTCAAGGGCAAAATATATGTATATAACTTACGTATGTAAAAAAAACTAAAGAAACAGCAAGAAATGGAGTCAGTAAGGAAATGTGTTATTCCGTGCAATATTGTGAATCAATAATAATGTCCATGGTTGCACTTATGAAATAAAATTCCATCCAACAATTGTATTCAAATAGTGTCCTTATGTTGGTAACGTGCAATAATTGCCAAGTGCAGAGTGTGAACATGCGAACAATCATAAAGGGGATCCACCATCTTGGACGGATGTACTCTCACCAGAAGATATATAATATCAGGCATATATGTCATACATGTCACATCTGGAGGTGAAGAGGCAGCCAAGGGGTTAATCCTACTGCTTCATCCGGGTATAAGTGGAAGGAAGGACCCTTGTCCTAGGGAAGATAGCTCAACCACAAGAGCCAGAAATTCTAATATAGTGTAGTATTTGTATTCCCAAAGTAAAATATATAACATATATAACAATCCACGTGGAGTATTGTAAAATCAGATACCAAATTGGCCGCCGATCCATCCTTCGGCAGTGGCAGCATGATGGCAGCAATGTAGGCTCCACCCGACGCATTTCGTGCGCAAGCACGTCCTCAGGTGTATGCCCTGAGGATGTGCATGTGCACGAAACGCGTTGGGACTCCGTTTCTTGCTGTTTCTTTCGTTGTTTTTACATACGCAAGTTATATATATATATATATATGTTGCACTTGACTGTTTCACTTTATGGACAGCACTTAAATAGTCAGCCCATACTTATAATGCTAAAACCAATGCCCAGGTCTCTGATTTAAAGAGAAACATAATGATTTTTTTTTAAATGTGTTAAAATATGAATTTTTGATACCCCTATCTCTAATTCAATCACATTTTCTAAATAATTTTACCCATCTTGCAGAACTGTGTGATTCCACAGCTTCTTAACTTCTTGTCGACCTGCCGCAGTTGATTTACTGTGGACAGGCAGCCTGTCCATCACAGCCACCTCACACTGTGATTTGACACAACAGGATTTTGTCAGCAAGTCCTGTCCAATGATTCATGGCCAGGACCTGCTGATTGGCTGTGTCCAATCACAGCCCAGAGCCCTGTGTTGACAAACAATACAGGGCTCTGTACAAAGGGAACAATCTCTTTGTTTCTTTTCCCTGCAAAGCAGGGAAAATAAAATGATCAATCTGTAGTAAAAAGCAGCACATATTATACACATTAACAGTTGTTAACACACACTTAATCCCTTGATTACCCCAGGATGTTAACCCCTTCCCAGTCAGTGTCATTAGCACAGTGACAGTATACATTATTTGCACTGATCACTGTATTAGTGTTACTGGTGATGCCAGTGTCAGCTAATCAGTTCCACTCACCATCAGTTAGTGACAAATTGCTCGCCGCACTATCTCAGTCACACTATAGGTTGCTAATTTCTGCCATTACTAGTATAAAAACAAATTCCAGTATATATACCATAGTTTGTAGACACTATAACTTTTACACAAACCAATTAATATACACCTATTGGGATTATTTTTTTACCAAAGACATGTAGCAGAATACATTTTGGCCTATATGTATGAAGAAATTACATTTTTTTAATTTTTTTATTGGATATATTTTACAGCAGCTAAAGTAGCGCAGTTCCGAATAGCAAAAAATGGCCTGGTCATGAAGAGCGTAAAACCTTTTGGAGCTTGAGTGGTTAAAGGAAAAAAAAATCCTTCAAGACTAGGACTATTTATGCTTTTATGTTTGAAATAATTCTACTCAGAATCTCCCCAATGTAGAAACTGCTCATTACTTTCTGCCCTGGCAGAACATTTATTTAACAAGTTCATAGTTGTTGTCACCCTTGTGATAAATGTGAACATATTCCATATATAAAATATTTTGGTCTATGTAAAGCTCAAGAGCAGAGAGGTGAATAGCTGCCAGGGTTTTAAATAGTTTTCTACTGTGTTGCCAAATAAGTTTTATTTTATTGTTTTAGCTTACAAAATACAGAACCCTACGGGGTTGATTTACTAAAGGCAAATAGACTGTTCACTTTCCAAGTGCAGTTGCTCCAGGGCTTAGTAAATGAAGTAAGGCTTCAGATTACACCCCAGAACACCCAATCACATGCAAGGAAAATTAAAAAAAACTGCATTTTTACTAACACGTAATTGGATGATATACAGTGGGGCACAAAAAATAGTAATTAGTCAGCCACCAATTATGCAAGTTCTCCCACTTAAAAAGATGAGAGAGGCCTGTAATTGGCATCATAGGTAGACCTCAACTATGACAGACAAAATGAGAAAAAAGATCCAGACAATCACATTGGCTGATTTGGAAAAAATTTATTTGCAAATTATGGTGGAAAATAAGTATTTGGTCAATATCAAAAGTTCATCTCAATACTTTGTTATATATCCTTTGTTGGCAATGACAGAGGTCAAACGTTTCCTGTAAGTCTCCACAAGGTTGGCACACACTGTTGCTGGTATGTTGGCCCATCCTCCATGCAGATCTCCTCTAGAGCAATGATGTTTTGGGGCTGTCGCTGGGCAACACAGACTTTCAACGCCCTCCAAAGGTTTTCTATGGGGTTGAGATCTGGAGACTGGCTAGGCCACTCCAGGACCTTGAAATGCTTCTTACAAAGCCACTCCTTCGTTGCTCGGGCGGTATGTTTGGGATCATTGTCATGTTGGAAGACCCAGCCACATTTCATCTTCAATGCCCTTGCTGATGGAAGGAGGTTTGCACTCAAAATCTCATGAAACATGGCCCCATTCATTCTGTCCTGTACATGGATCAGTCGTCCTGGTCCCTTTGCGGAGAAACAGCCCCAAAGCATGATGTTGCCACCCCCATGCTTCACAGTAGGTATGGTGTTCTTTGGATGCAACTCAGCATTCTCTCTCCTCCAAACACGACGAGTTGTGTTTCTACCAAACAGTTCTATTTTGGTTTCATCTGACCATATGACATTCTCCCAATACTCTTCTGGATCATCCAAATGCTCTCTAGCAAACTTCAGATGGGCACGGACATGTACTGGCTTAAGCAGGGGGACACGTCTGGCACTGCAGGATCTGAGTCCCTGGCGGCGTAGTGTGTTACTGATGGTAGCCTTTGATACGTTGGTCCCAGCTCTCTGCAGGTCATTCACTAGGTCCCCCCGTGTGGTCCTGGGATTTTTGCTCACCGTTCTTGTGATCATTTTGACCCCACTTGGTGAGATCTTGCGTGGAACCCCAGATCGAGGGAGATTATCAGTGGTCTTGTATGTCTTCCATTTTCTAATTATTGCTTCCACAGTTGATTTGTTCACACCAAGCTGATTGCCTATTATAGATTCAGTCTTCCCAGCCTGGTGCAGGTCTACAATTTTGTTTCTGGTATCCTTCGACAGCTCTTTGGTCTTCACCATAGTGGAGTTTGGAGTGTGACTGTTTGAGGTTGTGGACAGGTGTCTTTTATACTGATAACAAGTTCAAACAGGTGCCATTGATACAGGTAATGAGTGCAGGACAGAGGAGCCTCTTAAAGAAGAAGGTACAGGTCTGTGAGAGCCAGAAATCTTGCTCGTTTGTAGGTGACCAAATACTTATTTTCCACCATAATTTGCAAATAAATTTTTTCCAAATCAGCCAATGTGATTGTCTGGATTTGTTTTCTCATTTTGTCTCTCATAGTTGAGGTCTACCTATGATGCCAATTACAGGCCTCTCTCATCTTTTTAAGTGGGAGAACTTGCACAATTGGTGGCTGACTAAATACTTTTTTGCCCCACTGTAAGTCAGCAGAGCTTACCCTTATTTACTAAGATCTGGTGCAACTGCACTTGCAAAGTGCACAGTCTATTTGCCTTTAGTAAATCAACCCCTACAGGTCCAGGTATGACGTTTTTGAAACCTTTCCATTTTTGGGGGACTTTTACAGCTCAGTGCTACAAACTCAAACTTATATTTTTGTCAGTTACATTTAAAAATGTATAAAAGCAGATATAAGCATAAAAAGCACCAATCAATGTTACAATTTCACAGTATCATGATACTGAAAGCACACATTTTTGTTCCACATAGATTTAGTCACACAACAAAACCCTACATACCATTTCTTGTCCCTTCATTACATTACTATATACGTTTTACCTTTAAAGCATGAGTCTCCAAACTACGGCCTGCGGGCCACATGTAACCTTCTACAAGATTTTATTCAGCCTGCAGATGATGTAAACAGTCCTCGCTCTGATACAGACCCAGATGTAAGGGGGATCCTGATGAAAAACACTGATGTAAGCTGGGACTCTGATGTAAGAGGGACTCTCGTAGGGGTGCTGATGTAAAGAAGGACTCTTTTGCAATGGGGATTTAGATGGGGACCGTGATTTAAGGGGTTCTCTGATGTAAGGGGGACTCTGCTGGGGATCCCAGATCTGATGAAAAAATTTCAAACTGAATATATTTTTGTTCAGTCTTTATTAATGGCTCAAGATAATTTCAAATTTCCTTGCTGTTTTAATGTTTCCTAATGGGTAGCATCAAAATAATGCCTTATCGTGTTTTGAAGATATAAAATGTTTCTTCAGGAGGATGTATCAATTCTGGTGTTCATCATGTGTAAGGATCTGCTGTCCTTAGCCACCTGTAGTTGTAAATAGCTTTTGCTTGTTTTTTTGCCACACAGTTAGTTGGTTACAGACATATTTCCTGTCCCTGACAGCTGGGTCAAACATCCAGATTGGAGGACAGAAATGTTATATAAAATGGAGTTTCAGAGACGTAGACAGAGAACTGAGCCAAATTACCTTATACAGACAGGAGTTGTTGTATTTCACCCAGACCAGAAGCAGAGCCTATTAAGCAGGTATTCCTATATTCTAATAGTTTAACTTCAGCTGCCCATAGCTTATTGAGTGTGTATCTAAATACCTGTTATGGACAAAGTATCTTTGATCTATTGTTATTATCTCACATGCACAGTGCCAGTCAGCTAGGTCTACGCTACTGTGTGTGTGTAGTGGTCATCTTTCAGTATTTTAGTAGATGTACCTATTTATTACAATAGCATTGTATGCAGTTCCTGTTATTTTAGTTAACTCATCCCTTCTGGTCTAGACATCTATAGCTAGTTTTAGCTTAGGGCACATTAACCAGCATAGGCTAGAGCCATTTTAGGCAACCAATGGCCACTTCTGATAGTTAGAGGTCCGGTTGAATGACAGTTTAGAAACTATTAGAGACTAAGACGTGAAGTAGATAGGTTGACTCTGAGTTCCACTGCCACACCATTATTTCTGTTGGTGAGAATCTGCATTCCAGGCTGGTTGGACAATGGTTGCAGGATCTTACTATTACTGCTGATCTTGTCAGGTACCGGATATAAATGCACAATTCCAACAGGACTCTTGTTGGACCCCTTGCTGATAAAACCTATTTGTTCATTGGATGTATGCACTTTATTAATTTTTACTTATATAAAGCTTGAGTTATCCATACTCATGTGCATCTATATGCGTATGGTTTAATGTTATTTGCCACTTGCAGTAGTTCTTCTGCATCCAATTACATTGTTTAGGTTACTGCTAATGTCCCAGGAAGGGAACCTCTCTATTCACAGAGGCCCTGTCCTGGGTGAAGGCACTGCCAAGTGTATTGTCAAACCAAATGTTCCACTTAGAAAGATTCTGGTTCTCTTATTTACCTCTAGGTTTAGCACAATACCCTGTTTGGGGAGGGCCATTTCTCATAACCCCCCCCCCTCCAAAAAAAGAGGGCTACACATGTTCCATAATGAAATTAAAGAGGTCTTTCCAGAGATCATTGGGAGTGTGTAAGTGATGATAGCTTGGCAATAGCTATGGAAAAACAGGAGGAAGTTCAACACCCTCTTACTGGTAGCCAGCTATCCCAAAAGCATGACATACAGTACATACCAGACAGCCCCTTAACGCAAACCAAAACTATGATGCTTACTCAAGTAGCTCCAAATGCTAAATGGATGTATAGTTTGTTGTTAAATATTGTGTGTTATAAATAAAATAGTTTTTTTTTTTTTATAAAAAAATACAATTTTCTTCCTATCCATGCTTTGTCATATTTCACTGCTGCTTATCTCCTGCAGCCTCTTTGCAGAAAATTCCTCTGCACATGCACACGCTCCAGAGGTGGCCACATGTCATTGTTGAGATTGGACATCTAAGTAATGTCCAGATTTGTTCCTGCAAAATAAGCAACAGCAGGACCACTTTTATTGATTTACTAAGACCAAATCGGCTGTTCACTTTGCAAGGGAATTTTCCCTTAGCTTAGTAAATGTGTTTAAAATTCACTTTACAAATACTCAATTACATGCAAGGAACCTAAAAAAAAGATTTGCTTGCGCGTGATTGGTTGATAGAATTCAGCAGGGCTTCACCTCATCCGCTAAGCTAAGTGAACAGCTTATTTGCCTTTATTAAATCAAGTTCAACCTCATAGACTCCACTGGAGGCACACATGCCTGGTTGACAACATAGCAGAGAAACTGAGAAATGGAAACAGAGCGTTGTCATCCTGTGACAAGAAGTATCTGAACAAGATCCTCCATGGCAGGTTCACCATATAATGTTTTAATGAAAGCTCAAGATATAAAAAGACTGAAAATGTTTACTTATTTCAGCTTACCACTGGCAAGGGTGCTTACAAGGATCAGCTTTTTTTCACTTATGTAAAACCTTTAAACCGAAAAGGAAAAAAACGAACTGTTGTTGTAACCACTTAAAATGTCAGCAGGAGTTCTGCTTTATTTTTATTGGTCAAGTCCGCCTAAATTTGCTAGTGCATCTAACACTACCCTCTCACCAGCTTGGCAATGCTGCTGTTCAAGAGTGGCTCCATTGCTCCTCCATCCAGAGTGGAGGCATCCTAAGTCAGGAAGTGTGTTACTGGTTGGATCACCAGGTAAAAATAAAGGAAAAAGCTTAAAAAAGGAAAAATATAGATAAGCCCGAAACAAAAACAAAAAAAAAATAGGCGAAGGGCTACATGACCATGGGGACAGGGGTTACAAGGCAGGACTGGATTAAAACATAGTTTTGTTGGACGGGCGGCCACTTACCATTATTGGCTAGTTTATGGAGAGTAGCTGGAGCTGCTGGGGGCATACGGGAAGGAGATCCAAAGAGCGGCGAATCCCTTGGAGCAGCAGACATGATGGAATCTTCCCACCCTCCTGCCCTGCATTTGTTTATTTCATAAAGAATGTTACCTTTTGGTTAAATGGCCAAGCTGGCCAATTTTCTCCAGATTGTGTCCTTTGTTATTTGTTTCTTAGAATAAGTTGGGGGAAGGGTATCTATGGTGACATTTAAATTACTGGGAGACACATGGGGTACCCTATTTATACAGTTACCACATCTAAGGATTGTCAGCTGCAATATATTAAATTTGTAGTTTTGAGTATAATACCATTTTAACCAAAAAAATGTATTTCTCAGTCATGACTTTGATAAATTAAAAAAGAAAAACTATACAAAACCCATTCCACATTTATTTCTAAATGCTCTGCAGGGCAATAATTTGTGTATACATAAATAAGAGGGTGTCACTGTAGTCTTGGGACATTTATGTATTTAATAGAACAGAAAAAAAAAATTGACAAGTATATATGCATGTAATCCTGTTCCTTCTAATGGATGTAAAAGCTCCGGAACATCTTTCTTCTGCTAATCGGTTGGTTATCTTGAATAAATCTAACGCTCGTATCGTTAATTGCCATTACTCTGCCGTAAAAGCTAATCGTCACATTTATGGTTTCCATGGAGACAAGAATAAAATTGCAATAAACTACTACTTTTCAAGGGTACAAAAAAAAGTCGTATCATCTCTAAATAGTACATCTTAAAAGAAAAAGGAAAAAAAAAAGACACTTTAGGAAAGATCTTCAAATGGAAACATTAACATGTATTAATCACTCTGTCAAATAAAAGGCGATGGGGGAATAAAGTTTGACTTGATTGCATAAGGCAAGAAGCTGATTCACAGCAAACTAAACTACACTTCAATGGCAGGAAAGTATAATCAGGCGGGTGGGGAGGGGGGTATGAGATGATTTTGTAATGCTTGAGTTTTGTCATTACGACCAATTCAGAACGGAAGGAATGGCAAATCTTACAGATCTTTTCTCCCACTAAATCAAGTGCAGATTTAATGTGACTATTTCATTTAATGGAAAGGTGTTTATAATCACAATCGTTTCTTTATGGTCAAGGGGGGGGGGTGGGGGTTGCAGTCATCGTAAATGTAATGGCTGAACTCTGCAGCTTGTGTCATAAATATACATTGAGCCTTGAGAATTTGCACTACTGAGCAAATTGCATATTGAGCTACAGTGTGATATCTGGCCCTCCGTCTAAATGGTTTCTTAGCGGTGTAAAGTAGTTCTCTAATAGGCACTTAGTAAAAGATTGATTTATGTCACCACAATAAGCTGTAATAAAAGTTTCTGTAAGCTGATTATTATAATCAGGAGACAAAAATTAAAAAGTGAGTGATCAAAAACATTAATTATACAGGTTTTCACTTTTATTTGAAAATATGCCTGCAAAGGTTCTCATTTATCCAGGTCCTGGCGTAGCTAATAGTAGTTGATCACATTCAACTGGACTTTTTGTGCCTTATCCAAGCCACGTCTCCAATTCTGATGAGTGTCAGAAATATAATCCAGCATTTATATTTACAAACATTGCACAGAAACCCAATCTAATCACCATAGAAAGGGAGAAGTTGATTGCCTAAGAATAGGTTTCAGGGCCTGAATCACCTTCTGGTGGCACTGTGCTTCCTGGAGAGGGAGGTTGTTGTTCTGGTGTCCACTAGTGGGTGTCTCCCACTTTACTCCCAGTTTCTAGTAATCAGTCTCCACCAGGGGCGGAATGACAACTCATGGGGCCCCCGGGCAATAGGGGATCATGGGGCCCCTGTGTCCTTGCCCAAACTCAAAAAAGCCTATGAAAAAGGTACCAGGGGCATCTCATGGGGCCCCCTACTGACCCTGGGCCCTCGGGCAGTGCCCGAGTTTCCAAATGGTCAGTCCGCCCCTGCTGTTGAGTCTTCACTCTCAGCTCTCTCCTCCAGTCAATAGTGTGCAGCAGAGCCTGATTGGCTTTTGGTGCTGGTCCTCCTTTCTTGTGTGAAAGATGTTCTAATGAGAATTTCAGAAAGCTGATATCATGATTCAAATACTTATTCTAAGGGCATTTAAAGAATATGTTAACCCAAAATGTCATATTCCTGTGCCTGCTGTACCATGTATGAAAAAAGGATATCCTGTTCTCTTTGTATTACTGCCTTTGTGTGAAATCCCTGGTGTTGCATCTCTGGGTAGGCCCTGCCCGAGCCGTTATTGGCGGCCTCACCTGTCGGTTATTGGGTCCTGGTCAGTGATTCCCCGCCAAGTATCACCGACGGGGGAAAGACCTGTATGCAGGGGCGGACTGACAACTCATGGGGCCCCCGGGCAACAGGGGACCATGGGGCCCTTGTGTCCTTGTCCAAACTCAAAAAAGCCTATGAAAAAGGTACCTGTGGCATCTCATGGGCCCCCTACTGACCAAGGGCCCTCGGGCAGTGCCCGAGTTTCCAAATGGTCAGTCCGCCCCTGGTATCCACCTGCTGCTGGTTGCTGGGAGGGTATTTAGTGTCTCCTCTGCTAGTACACTTCATGTCAGTGTTTTTAGTGCTGTGCTAAGTCAGATGCTGCTTGCCATTTATCCTACTCCTGATTTTGCTATTTCCCTGCATCCTGTACACTGCACCCTGTTGCCTTATATCTGCTCCCCTTGATCCTGATCCCAGTTCAACTCTTCCTTGCTTCTCTGGTGTTCCCTGTACCCTGTGTTCCTCATCTTTTATAAATTATATTGTATATATTGTATTATAAGTAGCTGGTTAGATATTTTGTTATTCAGTTAATTGTTCACCTATATCTTTGTGTTTCCTGTTTGCTGGTGTTTGGATGTATTTTGTGTCACTATTAATGAATTTACTTTGCTATATATGGTTTGATCTCAGTTTCCTAATTGAAGTCATGCTGATCTGGCCATCTCTGAAGCTGATGTCTGACATAACACTAGTCTTTCCTCTTCTAGTACACTTCGCATCAAATACCCTCCCAGCAACCAGCATCAGGTGGGAGCTGATTACTAGAAACTGCTAGCTGCTGGAGGACACCTACTGGTGGACACCAGAACTACAAAATCCCACTCTGGGAAGCACAGTGCTACCAGCAGGTGATTCAGGTCCTGACAACAGGATGGGAAGCATGAAAGTTGTAGAACCACCTTGTTTATATGTTGCTGAGAAGGTACTGACGAAAGTAACCTGGTTCTGCGTGGTCTGGTCCCACGTCTGCATCGAGGTGGTTCTTCATAACAAGTGATTGATATCATTAAGAAAAACGTACCTGTACTTTTTGCAGACAAGGATTTATATTTAATTTTGGATGGTTGCAGATTTTCCAGCAGACAAGCACCCACACTGGATATGTTATTTTCTCCTAGTTTGTTTAGCTCAACTTCTATGCTTACGTCCCATGGGCGGAGCGAAACATGTCTTAGGGGTGTAGTGAAAAGGAGCTTAGGTTAAAGCTGTATCTTCACTTTCCTATATAGTGGCTGGGATCTGGTGTGCAGTGCTGCTACCATTTGTCTTCCAATTTGCTTCTTCAAGCTTGGATGAGCTTGTTTATATATTAGTTCTTTGTTCTTTGAGTGATAGCTCCAACTCTACCTGCAATACATGGCTTGCGATAGTGGGTTCTTACCATTGTGGTTCTAACACATGTTGATTCTGGAAAAGCATACCAAGTCTAAGACTGATTGATCTTTTGCTACGGCTGCTGTTTACCCCATAAACAGTTCATCTATTGCGGATCCAAAAATTTAGTTTATGTAGTAGTGTGTAGTCTATGTGTTCATCAATATGTATGCTGCATGACTTGACCCCTCATAATCAGGATAGGGGAACAATTTAGTGATGCCATTACTCATAATGCTAGTGTAGCAAAGAGCCACTGGTAGAATGAGTCCTCTAATTTACTCCTTAGAGCACCCACAGTCAAGCACACAGCATTTTCTTTATTCTTTCAATGGCTCAAAAGATCAGTCTAAGGTTTTCTTTTTGTGTTTTTATTGGGTAATGATGAGCTTGGATAGGGATAAGGAGCATGGGATACTCCAGAACTGTAAATTGCACAACTTGCGGATGCTTCAACTTTTGGCTGCACTGTACAAGCTGCTGACTGCATTATATACACTTCTGGCTGCACTGCACAAACTGCTGGCTTCATTTGAACAAAGGCAATGACCCACTGGATCTCTAGGCCAGGGGCGGACTGACCATTTGGAAACTCAGGCACTGCCCGAGAGCCCGGGGTCAGTAGGGGGCCCCATGAGATGCCCCTGGTACCTTTTTCATAGGCGTATTTCAGTTTGGGCAAGGATACAGGGGCCCCATGATCCCCTATTGCCTGGGGGCCCCATGAGTTGTCAGTCCGCCCCTGCTCTAGGCTGAATGTGACCTGTACTCCTTCCAGAGTTTAATGCTACATACTGTTACACTCTGCAGCAGCACTCTGTCTTGTACACAGTTAGCCACAGGAACATCGGTGTCCTCCTATCAATATCCACCAGGCTCTTCCCAATGAGGGAGATGTAGATTCACACTGCTACTGGACAGCTTAGGCTCTCTCCCAAAGCTTCTTCCCATCTCTCTCCCATGAGCTTTCTCCTGACCCAATTGAATCCTTGGACTAGGACTTGCAAACAGTCCCCCAGCTAAGCTTAGCTAGGACCTCAGTGTCTTCATTTTGGTATTCTCCCAGACTTCTGCTTCAGGGACAGAACCCCTTAGTAGAGGTTCCTCCATGCTGCTCAGGCCTCAGAGTACTTATGGGCTCTCTCACCACCTTCTAAGTACACCTCTGCAAAGATTGGTTGCAGTCCCTTCAATATTCAGGCTGCCCACTCTGCCCTGCCTCCCACTATATTTCTAGACGACTAAGGGGAGCAACAGGGAAGCAGCCTGTGAAACATTGAGCAGCCCTAAGTAATCAACCCTGCTCCTCTGATGACAGTGGAGCTAAACTAAATTTGCCTAACAGCCTGCTCTACACTAGGAGGATGCTACACTAGAAGCATTTCTAATGTTTCTAAACATTTTAAAACACAACATGCGGGAAACATGGGTCCCTTTTTGATTCATTGTATACAGCACAACTTGAAATCTCCAGTGGGAGGAGGTGATACCAAAAATTTGTGAAAGTATGTGTGGTGCTTAGAAAAATATACTAATAACAATAACAATAGCATCCATATAAGTCCATCCACAATAGATAGCTTGTAGAGAAGAATCCCAACACCGGTTTCAGTGTGGAAACAAATGCATTGTCTCAAGGAGCCATTGAAGGCATGTTGAAGAAATTAGAGCTTGAAGATGAAGATGCAATCTCGTATAGTTATGATGGTGTTACCTGTGGATGTGTGGTGATTGCGAGATGTGGAGACCATGGTGATATCTTTCTAAGGTACAGCTTTTCCCTTCATTGCATCTTATTGATTGTGATGTTATTGTTGGATCCCAGAGAGTACCTGGTTTATATCCTTGCTGCAGAGTATGGGAGTCCCTAAGCTTAACAACTAAAAGGCACTTCTAGTGAACTCTACAATTTGAGGGTCTACACCGTCTAGTAAGATGATTGGCCTTGTCACTGTGGAGCTGAGTGCATTTGCGTCCACACTGAAGCCGGTGTTGGGATTCTAACTATTGTGGATGGATTTATATGGATGCTATTGTTATTGTTATTAATATGTTTTTCTAACACTGCACATACATTTACATGTTTTTCATTTGTGATCAACAAATTTTTGCTGGATGCATACTTATTTAATTTTTAGTATCTAAGCACAGATAGTGTATAATGCTTTTATCTTCATGTATCAAAAATTGCTTAAAATAAAGTATGGTGGATCTATACCTTATACACAAGAACACTGTTTGGCCTCAATCAAAGCTGGGATGTGGATTTGATTTTGAAATAACAAATATTATTTTTGATAATGTTTAATGTTTATTTTGATCCAATCCCACCTATTATTTCCATTTATACTCTACGTTTTTACTTGTTTTTGTCATTCTGACTATGCCATGAACGAGGGTTGATAGCCGAAACACATAAGGTGTCTACTGTTATAACTGACCATATAGCCAATAAAGTTCCATATACATGGATGATACCAAGTTGCTGGCTCGATCTTACTGTTGGACTGTTGTGCAAGTGTCTAACCACTGGAGTCTGAGCGCTTGTATTTCAAACTCTGAAACCTGCCAAGGTTGAGCATTTCTAACTTTCTTTTTTTGAATGGCTGAAAATGTGAATTTCTGTCAAAAAACCTACGTAGAGTTGTTTCAACAATATAATATATGGAAGACAGATGGTATTGAAAGCCCACCCCTGTTCAAAGTTGGTTGCATAGGTAAGATATAAATGCCCTCTATCACATCATCTAAAATGTGCCCCTCATTGTCCTTGAAAGAATGTCCCTTTTTCTTATAGGAAAGGGAAAACTGACCTGTAGAATTCTTGCTATGCAGGGCCATTCATTTGAGATGTTGTTTTATCTCCTCAATGTAAAGTTCTGTCTTCCCAAAGTTCATTGGAGAAAGTTTTCGAAAATAACTACTTTAACCCTTTTCAGAGATAGAATATTTTTGGTCAAAGTCATTCTAGTAAGCAGTTTCTTTTTTCTGTTACCTAGTGCACTAAATGTAAATCTGGGTTATGCCCGTGCAGAGCAAAGCGACAAATTCACTGAATGGCCCTTATGCCAGCTGCTAAAACTTGCCATTCCCGTCTCCTGGGATGCTCCATTTGCCTGTTAGAATAATGTTATGTTTTAGGTTTGGAAATCATATGATTTTCTTATTTTCTGTCTTTTATTGCTTTAAAGCTATGGAAACTAAATCCCTTTTGTCAGACACCTCACATACACTGATTTGTTGTAAATTAAAAGTTTGACATCAAGAAGATGATTTCTAATTGGTAAAAAAATACTAAAAAAAGGCTACAGCTTAGGCCTAAATGTTTTAATTTTCAATCCAGCTTGTAGAAAATATTAAAAACAACTCTGGTCAAATAAAAAAAGTTATCTTAGTTATGTAATTTGTCTCAAGTCAGAAAATCGTGTTTACAATGGGGCTGCCTAAGTTGATGAGTTTGATGGGGTACTTACAATAAGGAGAGAGCTCAGGGGTGAGCAGAGCATCACTGTTGTGAGGGTCCTTAGGTGGGAC
Source organism: Staurois parvus (assembly GCF_062004578.1). NCBI lineage: Eukaryota > Metazoa > Chordata > Amphibia > Anura > Ranidae > Staurois > Staurois parvus. Next base: position 1,240,339 of record NW_028318512.1, read on the forward strand.
ATGGCATGGGGTTGCAGCTTTAAAATTGATTTCTACTTTGAAGTCTTGTAGCCAACTAGCAAAACCAGGGCAGTTGGTATTGCTGATGAATCGTTGTTGAGGGGAGCAAAACTGACTAACCCCCACCATGTGTACCACAACAAAAGAATTGTACCCTTGTTACAGGTTAACATCTTCAAGGATTTGAACTGTTGTCATTTTGACCTGATTTGATCTTTGATAGGAATGGTATAGAGTGAGGAACCTTTGTGTTGAGTGTTTGCAATAGGACAAACTCCTCTCATGAGGAATGCCACTATTGCCTGTGGTGTCCAGAAAAGGGACATGAAGACTGCAACAAACTCCAATGACCTGACCCAAAGTCCTAAATACAGGAGTTATTGGTAGTGTTCCCCTACAAATACCCACCTTCAGGGCTGCTACTGTAGAATATCAGCTCTAACCATGAATAATAGCTACTTCTTAGAAAGACAGCAGAAGTTCTAAGACTGAACTTTAAGGCCTCATGCACACAGGGCATTTATCCATCTCTCCTAGACGCCGTTCCTCCTAGCAGCAGCTTTTTGGAAGAAAAAACACCTAATACTTGTAAACGTGTCTAGATGCATTTAGGCATGCTTAGTTAAGTGCATCAAACACTTGGGCATTAATTCATTTCTTTGGCCGGAATAATTCTTGCCATGGAAACAAATTCATACTCAAGCACTTGATGCCCCTAGGGTTAACACATGTTTAGACACATTTAAGTCAAGCATTTTTTTCTGCCAAAAAGTAGCTACTCCTGGACATGCTGGCACTGAGTTTTTTTCTGCCTCTAAATGCCTCTAAATGCCTATGAGTGCAATGGACAGATGGACTAATATGCAGGAGTGTTAGGAAGAAGAAGAAGAAAAAAAAAAGTTTGGCGATCATAATAGCAGTGTGAAAAACTATCCACTGTGCATTTGAAACAAAGCCAAGATCTGTTTGGACTACTGAGAAATCATACATACCTCAGTAAAGTTTATATATGCTCTATATCTACATTTCATGCTTTTTCTAAATTGTTTTTAATGTATGTAAATGAATGATTTGACAGACACCCACCCACACACACACACACCTGTTGTTTTCTCAGAGATAACAAACCTCAATTTCTTGTTAAATCAAGCGTTTGTACAAAACTGATTGTGTTGTCTTTTCAACAATAGGTAAATAATATAGCATTTGGTGTATGTGTACCTAGAGTAAAACATTTTCCTCAAAAGTACACATCTTCAATTGATCCTATTTTAAAGGAGCTCTTTGAATATACTGGACTCTTATCAACAATAGTCTGACCTTTTAACGTATCTGACCTTTTGTATAGCACTTTTGTTACTATGCTGCCATCTAGACTTTGGAGGCAAAATGCTTCCTTTGTAGAAATTGATGTAGAAAGGAAGTGGAAAAAGCTACGCCCAGGTGGAAAAGGCGACAAACATTCCGAGATAAAAGAATTGCATCAAGGCTAACCAGAGGCGGACTGACAACTTATGGGGCCCCCGGGCAATAGGGGATCATGGGGCCCCTGTGTCCTTGCCCAAACTCAAAAAAGCCTGTGAAAAAGGTACCAGGGGCATCTCATGGGGCTCCCTACTGACCCCGGGCCCTTGGGCAGTGCCCGAGTTTCCAAATGGTCAGTCCGCCCCTGAGGCTAACTAACAAACAAAAAATGCTGGGCTGTCTCTTTGAAAAAGTGCTACATATACCAAATCTCATACAACAACTGACAATAAAGATCAGACATAAAGTGCAATACAACAAACTGCTATGTGCAATAAATTAATGATTCAATAAAGATCACTGTGTCTGTCATAATACATAAAATCATCAGTATCCATGAACCACCAAAGTCCCTTAGGGTTTTGATTTATGGCACCAAGTCTAAAAGGAAGATTCTACCATGGGACAACAATGAATCTCCACTACATGAGAGAAAGAAAAAGCTAAGATCAAGAATTTGTGTTTCTGCAATCGCTTAAAGGCTAGAGTCCTGTTCATTAAGAAAATCATGGACCAGATGTAATCGAAGCCATGTGACCTTAAAACTAAGTTCACATATGGATCAGCACAAAAATCTGAAGAATCAGAAGAATGTGGCCCCCCAGGCAGGTGCCATTAATTCTAATGGAACGCCATCCACACTGGAAATCGCAACCGCACTGGAAACAGAGGTTCCCAGGTGGGCTGTGGTTTCCAAAGACGTGCAGGGACCTCTTCTCTGCGTGTCCCAGGGCACGTGAGTCCATTCAAATGAATGGGCTCTCATGAACACGCAAAACGCGGCCCTCATGGCTGCATATATGTGAACCACTGCTTAGTATATCCCTGTTACATACAGATTATAGCCTATGCTCATGTGCATGTATGCATGTAAGTGTATGTGTAGCACTCTGTATGTCTTTTATTGTTTTTCTGTAACTTCAATTTGGTTTGTTATTTTAACGTAACATTATTCTTGTTTGTTAAAAACACATTAATAATCAAATAGAATTTACTGCAAGAATTAGACAAACAGCTTAAAAGAAAAGGAAAAATAGGTGGAGAATAAGAACATAAATGTAATATATTGCAGCTTACCAGTCCTTGGATATGATGGCTGCATTTGGTTTTTGTTTTTTTTTTACCTGGTGATTCTGACAGTAATATACTTACTGTTCTTAAATGCACAAGAAGTTACAGACTGACTGAATTTCTGGTAGGATCAACAGCTTGTTTTTACTCTTATCAAACAAATATTACACATGTAGTGTACCCTCGTAAGGGCAGCTGTGTTGTGGGAACCCCTAAGCTCTGCACAGCCAGGCAGCAGGCATTTTTCATGGTTTCATCTACAGTCATTGAACAGTCTGTGAGCTTGGCTTTGTTATTTTAGTAGGGGGAAATAACTTAGATAGGGAAGTAGGGATTATCGGATGCCCAGTTTGGCTTGAATCAATGAAGGGGGGACAACTTCCTTCCTATGTACAGAAACAGATCCTGGACTGTTCTTTTCCTTGAAATTCTGTCAGTTCCTCGCCCATTAAGGGCTGTTGCTACTGATCCACAACAACTAGCAGCCCCTCAAAAACAGCTTAGCTTCTTGTAACTACAAGCAAAGATGTCTCCTCTCCCCTGTAGAGCTGCTCCCATTTCCACAGCCTGCAGACACTACCAGCCTTCCTGACTGCTCTGAAGATCTCCTGGGACAAGGATACAGGATTAAGCACAGCGATGTCCTTTGAAAGCTTGCTACATGTGGCAGTCATTGTCCTTGCACTCACCCTGTCCTCTTTGCTCCCACTGCTCCAGGTTTTATCCCATTCATGCTGCACTGCTGCATAGACCCTCCTGAGCCAGCTCGAGACCAGCCTGGAGGTCGACCCCTCTCTCAGACCTAGGGGACCCCTCCCAGGCACTGACAGTCTCCTCAGCATTCCATCTTCCACTTGACTCCCCCTGTCAGCTTGACGTTCCCATATTTATGGGCCAGTCCACCACTCTACCAAGGCCTCCAAACTTGGGATTGTCCAGACACCCATAAACAAGGAGATTTGATCTCCTCCACTTCCTGCTTACCAACTTCTGGAAAGTTCTATGGTGCTCCAGAGTCAGGAGGAGGCGATAGAGTCACAGCTTGTTAAGTCATCCAGCTGAACTGCAATAACCCGACCTCAATCATAGACTCACACAGAATGATTTTACCTTCAACATACTACACTATTCTAGTAGCACACTAGAGGGTGCTATACACAAGACATTTTCAACAGTATATTTAATAGGTAAAGACGGGTTGTTGGGCTGTCCCCTGAAAGAAACAAGTATCAAAATAAAAAAACAGTTGACACAAATGAATGTAAAACAAGTGCTCAATCAAGTGAAATAGAGTCCACTCCACAGGTGCAGGCAGTGATCTTCACATTAAATGGACATCAAGGGACGTTGCACAGCGCAAAATAATTTTCCCCAGAGCGTAACAAATTACGTAAAAATACCCAATCAGGTGCAAGAAAAATAATAATAATTTTAAAAAACTGTATTTTTGCTTGCACATGATTGAATGATGGAAGACAGTTAAGCTTCACCTCATACACTAAGCTCTGAGGGAAATTCCCTTGAGAAGTGTGTCTTTTCTTGTAAAGTGAACAGGCTATTTGCCTTTATGTATTAGGAACAGGGGCAGACTGACCATTTGGAAACTCAGGCACTGCCCGAGGGCCCGGGGTCAGTAGGGGGCTCCATGAGATGCCCCTGGTACGTTTTTCATAGGCTTTTTTGAGTTTGGGCAAGGACACAGGGGCCCCATGATCCCCTATTGCCCGGGGGCCCCACGAGTTGTCAGTCCGCCCCTGATTAGGAAGTAACAAAGCCATGGACACTGTGTGGTTGATTTACTAAAGTCAAATAGGCTGTTCATTTTTCAAGGGAATTTGCACTTGGTAAGGGCACTTTCTCTCTAGCATAGTGAATGAGTTGATGCTCTGCTGACTTTCATCACACACTTGTGTGCAAACAAGAATACTGTTTTTTTTTTTTTTTATATTTTCCTTGCACGTGATTGGGTATTCTTTGGTAAATTTTTACCACATTTACCAAACTAGAGAAAAATTCCTTTGCAAAGTGAACAGCCTTCTTTCTTTCATTAAATCAACCCCAACAGTAATCACAACTTTGTTACTAACTAATGTACAGTATCCACACCTTTGTAACTTCCAAACACACAGAGGCTGCTTTAAGAGTCAAGTAGACTGTTCACTTTGCAAAGGAAGTTACACTTTTCAAGGGAATTTTCGCAGAGCTTAGTAAATGAAGTGAAGCTCTGTCGACTTCTGTTAGGCTGGGTTCACACCTATGCAGGTTGCGTTTGAGCCGTTTCTGCATTGTGTTTTGCGTTGCGTTTTGCATTTTTTAAGCGTTTTGCCATGTTTTTGATGCATTTTGCAGGGTTTTTTCTTTTTCATTTATTTTTCTTGTTGCTAGGCAGATTTAAAATGCAAAATGCATCAAAAATGTGGCAAAAAAGCATAAAAAATACAGCAATACATGCTTTTCTACGGCATTTCCATTGAAGTCTATAGAACCAAAAATGAGACTTTTTGTGTTCAAAAAAGCCCCTGCCCCTTTTAAAAAAACTCACCAGGTGAAAACGCGCAGATGTGAACATGTCCCATATGAAACCATGTTATTATTATTATTATTATTATTATTATTACATCGAGTTTATATAGCGCCAAAGGGTTTGCTCAGCGCTGTACAATAGGGGGGGGGGGGGGACAATACATGGCACAGTACAACAATAACAAACAACGTACGAGGGGTAAGAGGGCCCTACTCTTTCAAGCTTACAATCTAGGAGGGAGGGGGTAGTGGTACAGTAGGAAGTGGCTGAGGGGGATGAAGTGGTGGGAGGAATGAGGGAGAATGGCCGTTAGGTGAGGGTGGGGTAGGCTTCCCTGAAGAGATGGGTTTTGAGGGAGCGCCTGAATGTGAGGATTGAAGGCGACAGTCTGATGGATTGGGGCAGTGAGTTCCAGAGGATGGGGGAGGACCTGGAGAAGTCTTGCAGTCGTGCATGGGAGGAGGAGACCAGGGAGCAGGATAGAAGGAGGTCCTGTGAGGAGCGAAGGGTACTGGTAGGGCGGTACTTGGGGATCAGGTTGGTGAGGTAGACAGGGGCAGTGTTGTGAACGGCTTTGTATGTCAGGGTTAGAAATTTAAATTTGATGCGTTGGGCAATCGGGAGCCAGTGGAGGGATAGGCAGAGGGGGGTGGCAGAGGTGGAGCTGGTGGTGAATCATGTTAAATGGACTGTACTGCATTTCTGCAGAAAATGCTTAGGTGTGAACCTAGGATTAGCCATTCATGTACAAGCAAAAGTGCTGTTTTTTTTTCCTTGATTGGGTATTTTTCCTTGATTGGGTATTCTTTGCAAAGTGAATTTTCTTAAAAAGCTAAGAGAAAATTCCCTTGCAACATGTTGTTAGTAAATCAGCCTTTCTGCATTTGGAAGTAACAAAGCCGTAGATACTGTGAATTCAATCACCATTACAACAGAGAACTCTTACCTAGAAAGGACGTATTCCAAAGCTTCCCTGCAGCAAAATTCTTTCTTTTCCACTTGAGCGCTGACAGTTTGTATCTAATTATTATAAATGTGTTTCAACAAATGATTAACAATTGGGAAACAGCTAAAGATGCTCTACATGTTAGAAACTTTACTTGCAATTAAATGGTTAAAATGGGGATAAAACAGCAGCATGTAGCGTAGTCATTAGTGTGTCTATGTAGCCGACTCCCAAACACCCCGCAGTGATTAAGTCCTACCTGTATCCTGGCCTGCATGACATTTAACGATAAATGCTGCAAGATTTCTTTTCGTTAACACATTGAAAGGACAATCTGTCGCGGGAGAAACCGCGCGGCGTTCGGTGCTAGTGATAGTACTGATACCATCAGTTCCCGCTATTCAGCTTTAATTGGAGAGCTGTATGGATATTCTGGAAAAAGCAGAGCCCCATCGTTAATCGGTTGTGCTCAAAACCTGTACCAGACAAACCAGCGATGAAAACATCCCTTCCATTCCAAACAGAGATCGCTGATGATGACTGTGTTAGCCGGGAGACATCATATAATATACTGTATATGATATTATTATTATTATACAGGATTTACACAGAACTTTACAACATAAGGGCAGACAGTCCAATTACAATACAAATGAGTACAGGAGGATTCAGAGGGCCCTGCTCCTTAGAGCTCACTATCTAAGAGATAATAGTTATTTTACCTGCCTGCTTATTCCTATTTATTTATAGAGTGCCAATACATTCTGCAGTGCTTTACACAACGAGACACCACAAAATAAAACACACAACAGACTTTTAGATTAAAAAATGATTTATTTGTAATTTTTTATCAGACAATATTTATTTTTTTCTATTTTTATATATTTTTTATATCATTAAAATGTGTTAAATAATAAAATATCTAAAATAATTATTTTATTGCAAAAAAGTGAATCTGAGCCTGAGAGCAATTTTAATATGTTGCAGTTTACCATTCCTTAACCTCCCTAGCGGTCTGATTATTTCAGATTTTTGGTGCTGAAAGCGGTACCATTATTTTGCATGGAAATATGTAGTTTTTTTTATTGTAGGCTGTAATTTTTAGGAATAACTCACTGAAATCTGTCCGAACAAGAGTCTATTAAACATCCCGGGTATGATAAAATTTGAAACACGAAATCATAAATTATAATTTAATAAATAATCATAAAAAATAATAATATAATAATAAATTTAATTCAATAATATAATCAAACCAAAAACACTGAAATTTGAAATAGAGCGCCAAGCTTGCACATCGCTGAGCAAAGTCACAAAATCGTTTTCAGTGTCTGATGACGAATTTCCCCACGAATCATTATCACTCAATTCTGCAAGTGGTTCTGATTTACTATCGCTGTTCTCTAGCTGGTCTAAAACCGCTTTTGACCTAAAGGGACGCTTTTTGGACGCCATGGACGTTTCTCAGTTTCTAGGCAGAAAGAACAGACAAAATGCAGGCAGGGCACAGGACAAAGCACTCGGGACAAGATGTATGTGAAATTGGTTGAGACAGCAATGTTTTACTATGTAAAATTTGTCTGGAAAAAAATGACATTTTTTAAAATTTTCAAATTTCCCGCCGCTGGCGGTGCCCGTACGTCCCGACGTCACAGGGACTGGAACACAGAAGCCGGATGCCGGCATCGGCCGGAGGAGATGGCCGGGGACGCTGCAGGGGACACATCGCGGGAGCGAAGGACAAGGTAAGCTCTGCAAGGACTCCCTATGCAGCGCCGCATGATAAGCCGGAGTGTAGCTCAGGGTTACCGCTTTTAATATTGACATTTTACCCCGAGCTACACTCGGGAATACTGCTAGGGAGGTTAAAGTGTTACTAAACCCAGGACCCTGCATTCATTTTATCTGGGACACAGAACATGGAAATGCAATTATTTTAGTAAATATAAACTGCTAAATGCCTTTTCTCATCAGCAGTTGGAGAAGACATGTGGATTCTATCAGTGGCCAGCAGAGCACTGGTTAAAGCTTGTAGGAGGAGTTTTCATTCGCCCCTGATTGTCCTATGAGGCTGCAGGATCCCTGTCCTAATGTCTGGACAGTGCTGATCGGCCCTGTGCTGATCACATGCACAGTCCCAAGAAAAAAAAAAACATCTCTAGCAAAACACACAACTCTGAGCATGTGCAGCTTGCCCCCAAGGCTCTTTTCTATTCACACATGGATTGGAGACAGTAGAAGAAGGAGAAGATCAGAGAAGACAGGATCAAACAGCCTTTTTACACAATGCAGAGGATTAACCCCTTAGGTTCCACAGTGAGTATAACAAGCATGCTTTACTGCATATACAGACTGATTGTACTGTTGGGGGTTTAGTAACACTTTAAATGTGGTGGCTGCTCTAGTTTTGTACTCAGAAGAGAACATCCAGTAGCAAAATATGATATTATGGGAAGGAAGATAAAGATGAGTATTACAGCAAAAGCTGATTTTTTTCCCATGTACTATTATGGTTTTTATTTACTTCGATATGAATTACATTCCCTGATATACAGAAGAACACCAGTAGGAGAATTAACAAATCTGTAACTTAAATGTAAAAAAACAAACTATAGAGCATCAAGTAAAAAATGGAAAGTTAAAAAAATTTTAATGGCACAATAGTATGTGAATTTGTGTTCTTACAGAAATATAATGCGGTTGTCCTTTTTAAAGTTGAACTCTAGACTGATATTACAATTATACAAATTTATTTTAAAGTTTACGTAAATCCTCACCTTGTACAACAACCCATTCCATTTAAAAACATTTGTGTATAGAAATAAAAAAAACATTATAAATACTTGTTTTACCTTTTTAAAAGTGATCACATACCTTCTGTTCAGCTGCAGCAGGAGCTGGAGGAAGAGAAACAACAGCACACTAATCTTCACAGTGAATGTCTGTGCGGGGGGGGGGGGGGAGTATATCAGCAGCACAAGCTTGAATATTGGATTAGATCCCAGCACAGCTAGAGATCTGACCACACTGTGCTCTCAAAGCAGAGGGACTGGCAGGAACACCAGGGATTTCACACAAAGGCAGTAATACAAAGAGAACAGGATATCCTTTTTTCATACATGGTACAGCAGGCACAGGAATATGAAATTTTGGGTTAACATATTCTTTAAATGCCCTTAGAATAAGTATTTGAATCATGATATCAGCTTTCTGAAATTCTCATTAGAACATCTTTCACACAAGAAAGGAGGACCAGCACCAAAAGTAAATCAGGCTCTGCTGCAGACTATTGACTGGAGGAGAGAGCAGAGAGTGAAGACTCAACAGCAGGGGCGGACTGACCATTTGGAAACTCGGGCACTGCCCAAGGGTCCAGGGTCAGTAGGGGGCCCCATGAGATGCCCCTGGTACCTTTTTCATAGGCTTTTTTGAGTTTGGGCAAGGACACAGGGGCCCCATGATCCCCTATTGCCCGGGGGCCCCATGAGTTGTCAATCAGCCCCTGCTCAACGGTATTCTGCTGCTCTTTACTGTCCAATCAGATGGCTGGGGGAGGTGTATTCTGTGCTGCTGCTGCTGTAGCAAACATCTGCCAAAGGTACCTGGATCACAAGAAAGGAGGAACAGAATTACAAATCTTTTGGCAGGTAAAACGATTCACATTTGTGTGCTTCAGTTGTGTATCTATCTACTAGTACCAGAGTTAAGCTTTAAAGTTTCCTTATTAATCTGTAAATTTGACACGATCGAGTATGCACTTATATTATTCCCGTCTTTTCCTCCTGGGTATTTTGTGTCATATCTCAGAACAAAGCAGATAAAAAAAATAATGACTTTAAACAATGGCAGTGGATGGCGCAAATTGAATGAATTATAGGTGAGTCTCACGTTGTAATTATCGAGTCAATCCTTTTGTTGATTAATGAACACGAATTGCATAATGATTGTTGTTTTCAGGAACAAATCAAAGTTTGGAGAGCTGGTTAAAAGAGAAAAAGGGAAAAAAAAACAACATTTAATGAATAAAAAGGAGGAAAAACTGTAACTACCTCTTCTTCTAATTTCTTGTTGTAGGGTCACCCTGCCCAAAATTTATATTTTATTCTGCATGAATGCTAGTAGGAAGGATCACTTTCTAGGAGCACGGCATTAAGATTAGTGGTTTCAAGTTCCGTGGACCCCTGTAACAAAAAAAAAATCCAGCAAGCAGAGTTAAATGCCCTTGAAATTATTTTTTTATTTTAATTTAGACCATCTAAATGCAGGTTGAGGAGTGAGTCTACCCTGATTTGAGACCAAGCAATGTGGCTGGTAAACTCAGGAACTCAAGCAGGGAAAGCTCACATCTGTGATCCCAAAAATAGACAGAAACCATAGGATAACAAACTGACCAAACTGGCAGTTCTGGGTAGACAGACCCTTTAAACTATTCTTTCCCCTTGCTGACCCAATCAGTGATCAACAATCCTTTACTGGACGGTGTGTTTTTGATACATTTGAACACTCCAAAGACATGCTGGTGGGTAATTGGCTCCTGTCTAAATTGGCCCAAGCAGGGGCGGACTGACAACTCACGGGGCCCCCGGGCGATAAGGGATCATGGGGCCCCTGTGTCCTTGCCCACACCCAAAAAAGACTAAGAAAAAATGAAAAAAAGACAATGAATGGTACCAAGGGCATCTCATGGGGTCCCCTACTGACCCCGGACCCTCGGGCAGTGCCCAAGTGCTCGAATGGTCAGTCTGCCCCTGGGCCCTAGTATGTGTTGTATGAATGTGAGCTAGGGATTTTAGATTGCAAGCTCCTATGTAAAGTGCTGCATAAATTGAAAGAAAGAAAGGAGGAAAGAAAGAAAGAAAGAAAGGAGGAAAGAAAGAAAGAAAGAAAGGAGGAAAGAAAGAAAGAAAGAAAGAAAGAAGGAAAGGAGGAAAGAAAGAAGGAAAGAAAGAAAGAAAGAAGGAAAGAAAGAAAGAAGGAAGGAAAGAAAGAAAGAAGGAAGGAAGGAAGGAAGGAAGGAAGGAAGGAAGGAAGGAAGGAAGGAAGGAAGGAAGGAAGGAAGGAAAGAAAGAAGGAAAGGAGGAAAGGAGGAAAGAAAGGAGGAAAGAAAGAAAGAAAGAAAGAAAGAAAGAAGGAAAGAAAGAAAGAAAGAAAGAAAGGAGGAAAGGAGGAAAGAAAGGAGGAAAGAAAGAAAGAAGGAAGGAAGGAAGGAAGGAAGGAAAGAAAGAAGGAAAGGAGGAAAGGAGGAAAGAAAGGAGGAAAGAAAGAAAGAAAGAAAGAAAGAAAGAAGGAAAGAAAGAAAGAAGGAAGGAAAGAAAGAAAGAAGGAAAGGAGGAAAGGAGGAAAGAAAGAAGGAAGGAAGGAAGGAAAGAAAGAAAGAAAGAAAGAAAGAAAGAAAGGAGGAAAGAAAGAAAGAAAGAAGGAAAGGAGGAAAGGAGGAAAGAAAGAAGGAAGGAAGGAAGGAAGGAAGGAAGGAAGGAAAGAAAGAAAGAAAGAAAGAAAGAAAGGAGGAAAGGAGGAAAGAAAGGAGGAAAGAAAGAAAGAAAGAAAGAAAGAAAGAAAGAAAGAAAGAAAGAAGGAAAGAAAGAAAGAAAGAAAGAAAGAAAGAAAGGAGGAAAGAAAGAAAGAAAGAAGGAAAGGAGGAAAGGAGGAAAGAAAGAAGGAAGGAAGGAAGGAAGGAAGGAAGGAAGGAAAGAAAGAAAGAAAGAAAGAAAGGAGGAAAGGAGGAAAGAAAGGAGGAAAGAAAGAAAGAAAGAAAGAAAGAAAGAAAGAAGGAAAGGAGGAAAGAAAGAAAGAAAGAAAGAAAGAAAGAAAGAAAGAAAGAAAGAAGGAAGGAAGGAAGGAAGGAAGGAAAGAAAGAAAGAAAGAAAGAGAGAGAAAGAGAGAAAGAAAGAAAGAAAGAAAGAAAGAAAAGCAGCTGCATACCAGAGATAAAGCATGAAGGTAAAAAAACCTTCTGTGTGTAGCAGCCCCCCCCCCACCTTCAGCTCCCCCAACACTTACCTGAGCCCCCTCTCCATCCATCAATTTTCAGGAGAGCCTCGGTTCCCCGAGGACTCTCACTCCTGATCGGCCAAGGCAGCAGCGGAAGCCTTTGGCTCCTGTTGCTGTCAATCACAGCCAGTGAGCCAATCAGGAGAGGGAAGGGGTGGGGCCGAGCTGTGACTCTGTATGTGAATGGACAAGGGCCAAGAGCACCAGCGGGGGACTCAATAAAAGAAGGATCGAGGCTGCTCTGTGCAAAACCATTACACAGAGAAGGTAACTATGACAGGTTTGCTATTTTAAAAGAAGAATAAAACAGACTTTACTATCACTTTAAGGTGATACAGGAGGTTGGTGCACTCATTCTTCTTGTTTATTTTAGTATAGTTTAAAGATTTCCTGGATCTGAAGGGAGCTTCAGGGCTGTGAAGGAGTTCATGACATCACAAGAATTGGATAAGTGAATGAGCAGAGTTTTCTATTCTGTACATGACTCTGTATATCCCTTAGCACTCGAGTGCTGGGCCAGCTGCTCCCGACCCCTTCCCAGCCCGAGTGCTGGAGGGGCAAAGCAGAGAGCTGGAGCCTGACAGTCACTTCTCTATGCTCACCGAAGCCCAAGAACTGAGCAATCAACAGTTTTTGATCACCCAGTTCTCGGTCTTAGAGGTGGTGGGGTACAGATGCAACATCAAACCGATGCTACATCCACCTAGGTGAGTATGTATGTCTTTCAGGAAGCTTTTTACACCACCCTGCCAGTCTGTCCCACTAGCCAAGATCTGCCTGTTTTTCATTGAGAAGCTCAGAGACCCAGTAATGACAATACTGGATCTAAACTAGGGTATGTACTAAGAAATCAAAGGGATTGTTTTACATTTTCATTAGCATGTTGATGAGGTGGAAAGGGGGGAACCAGAAAATGCAAAATATATATATAGATTTAACTGCAGCTTTAAAGCCATAAAATGAATAAGCATTAAGTCGTACTGAGTCCTTGATACAGTGCAACAGTGCAGATGGGAGATTTCCAATCGCACAAAATATCACCTGAACTCCAAGCTGTGACAGAGCATACTGTGGCATTAATAATTGATCATGTCTTCAGCTTAAAAAGGATCGGATCACTTTTGGGTTTACCTTTTGTCCCATGTATTAATATAGATTAGAGTCTCCATGAATTATGCTTTCTAAAATCATTTTCCATTCTTTTAAACAAAAGTGTGAATCCTTAATGAATAAAACAGAAAGAGAAAAATAAGGGCACTTTAGAAGAACTCAGATATTAGCACTTTTATATGGCTATAAAACTTTTTCTTTTCTGCATTGAAATTCTACTTTAATTTCCAGCAGCTTCAGGTAAAAGGAACAGAACTGGGATGACCCGGAGCAGCCTTCTGCTGGCGGCTTTCTGTGCCGCAGGCTCTAAAGTAAGGGGATACATCTAAAAAGTTCAGAATTATATCTGATTCCCAATTAAAGTGGACCTTTCAGTAACTTTAGAAGCCTGTGTAAAGTCCTGACACATTGCAATATAGGGCAACAGTATAAGTTAGGGCCCTTGCTTGCAATCACCAAAAATGCCATGTTTTTAGGTGTGTGGGGAGGTGCAGTAGGGTGCGGGCAGTAAATACACATAGTCCGGTTGCAGTAAAACGTGAAACATGTATTGAATAGAATGCCAATTTTACAAACACCCGAGAGCATCACTAGGTAAATAACTCACAGTTCAATGCAGTCAGATGTGGATGAGAGGTGCTGACAGCATCTGTTTCAGAGGGTGAAGAGCAGCCTGGCCAGTCCTGTCCCAGGAAGGGAGCCTCCTTTCCAGGATAGCAAGTGTCTAGACTGTCTCTTTTCATCAGCAACCTTTCGCTACCACTAGTTACTTTCCCTAACAAGTGCAGTCTCTCTCCCTAAAGCAGGCACTTGCTGAATGCATGCCAGATCCTGGGGGCAAGGGCTTAAATAAACCCTACTGACCCAAGATGGCCACAGATGGCCACATGGCCACCACATAGCGAACCAGTAAGCTGCTCCAATTGACCCAGGAAACAATAGAGAAATCAAGTTTGCCTAGGACTTCCTCTCTAGTCTGTGGTACTACTCAGTTTGAGTTCCCCTACAGTAGAGACAACAGACTGCACCTGCCTACAGGTGTTCGGGCTTTCTTTTTTTTCTAACGATCTGAGTACAGCCCATTGCTTTCAATAAGCTTGTACATATAGGGGTGTAAATATCAGTAAACTGATTCTGATGGATGTACTGCAAGGTGCTTTTTCCTTCAAAAAAGTGGATCCATAATGAAAATATAGTGTGGCTGGACCTCGCTCTGGTCCTAGACTGCTACCTCTCTGATCACAAAAAAAGGAGCATTTGACAGACAGCAAACTCTTGAATATGTACTGAGGAGAACCTGGTGAGGTTCAGTTAAAGGTCTTCTTGAAACATTTAGCTGTTAGGAGCATTAAATACAGTCAGCATGTTCTGGGGAGAAAAGCCTCCCCCTTCTTCAGGGCTCTAGCAATCAATGTTAATAGAATCAAAATAGAATGCACTATGGCACCAATGTAAGACTTGATGAAGGCTAGCATCTCCTAATGGAACTAAGGGTGTACTCACACTAGCTCCATTAACCCTCTATTAGCCCTGGCATGGTTAAGCCCCTTGGGCCAATTCCTTTGTGTAGTGCTAGTGTAGTGTAGTGCTCTGAACCATGCCTGGGCTTGGTTAATTGAACCACTCACGGAACCACTTGGAACAGTTGATCCCAGACATGGTTTACTTGTGGTGTTGCAGAGGGGACGAACTGTATTAGAACACATTTCTCCCCATAAAGAACTGTGCAGTAAAACAGGGATGCCTGGTTTGCTTAGAAGGGAAGTGTGCCCAGGAACACTTGTAGGTAGGTGCAGCATGGTGCTGCGGCAGTAAACACAGTCCAGTTGCAGATAACAAAAACTTGCATTAAAGGAATGGCCCAAAATTACAAACAGCCCCGTGGGAAAGTACACAGCTTGTAGCACTCACAGTTCAGTGTTAACTTGCTGAGTAGAGTTAGTTCAGATGCACTGACAGCATTTGTCTCCGAGGGTGGAATGCGCCTTGGCCAGTCCAAGCCCAATAGGGAGGAGTCTGATGCAGGACAGCATTTGTCTCCGAGGGTGGAATGCACCCTGGCCAGTCCAAGCCCAATAGGGAGGAGTCTGATGCAGGAGGGCATGTCCCTAGCCTGTCCCTATTCTTCTGAAATATTTACCTTCCACTAATCACTTTTCCTGACAAACGAGTGCTCTTTCCCTATGCTATCCACTTTCAAAAAGTGTGCCAAAGCCTAGAGGCAGGCACTTAAAAAGGCTCTGCTGACCCAAGATGGCCACCAGGGTCACCTGTGTGTTGCAAAGCCAACCGGAAATGCATCAGGGACCAAGGAAACCATAGAAAAACAAAGTTTCTCTTGACTTCCTCTCCAGCTGCAGTTGCACTCTGTTCAAGTGACACTTACACTTGTAAATGTTCCTTCCTTACAAACCAGTCGAAGTGCAATCCAGTGGGGGAGTGGGGAGGAGGGCAAATCAAACTTGGGTGTGGTTCACTTAAATCAGCCCAAGTGTGAGTACAGCTTAAGAGTGGCCAAGTGAGCAGTTTTGGTGCCAGTTTTGGTGCCATTAGGAGATGCTAGTTGTCCTCAGAACTTAACACAGGCCCCATAAGACATTTTATCAGGACTCTATTTGCTCTGAACACACTGGATCTATTTGATGCGCTTAATAATTAAACATATTAAAAAGACCTTGAAGTGAAATAAACTTTTGTACCAGGTGCTCCTCTGTACTCATACCGGGCACTAAAAATCAAGCTGAGATGTATAGTAATTGCGTCTCTGTCCTTGTTTTGCACCGTCTTGCTGGAAGCAAATTTGACGAACCTCCCTAACTGTGTTTATTTGAGCAATGCATGAACAATTCATGTGCTCCATGCATCTCTTTTATCTATCTCGCTTCCTAAACTGTTACATGTATAATGACAGGGGGGAGGGAAGGGTTAGAATCAGCAGTCCATCATATTTAGAGGATCTTCTGCAGACATTATGCTTCAGTTGTTATCACAAGAACGTCTGTCCTCTCAGAAATTTCACACTGCAGAAAAGACTCAGATTGCTGCTCTAATGGAGATGAACAATGTGGAGGAGTTTCTCAGCTCAGTGAGCAGAAGTTCCAGCATGTCATTCTCACAACATGAGCAGTCACTGAATACACCGGGAAACATAGCTGGGGATTTTTGCAGGATAAACTGTAAGCCTGAATTAAACTGAATTTCCACTTGTACACAACAGTAGAAAAAAAAAGAATAAAGCAAAGGCACATTCCATGTGCTCTTTCATTTCTTCCAGATCTATACATTATTTCCCATATTATAATGCTTCAGCCTAATAGTTGGTTTAGACACCAATTGTCTCAATCTTGCAAGACAGCTCATACTTTCTTGTGGCAAAGATTAGAAACACCCACCCCCAATCCACAATACATTGCAGGCATAGGTATTGTGATATGGAAGGAAATGCTTGCTCGTATGCATATACAGTGGGGATCGAAAGTTTGGGAACCCCAGCTAAAAATTTGTATTAATGTGCATAAAGAAGCCAAGGAAAGATGGAAAATCTCCAAAAGGCATCAAATTACAGATTAGACATTCTTATAATATGTCAACAAAAGTTAGATTTTATTTCCATCATTTACACTTTCAAAATAACAGAAAACAAAAAAATGGCATCTGCAAACGTTTGGGCACCCTGCAGAATTTATAGCATGCACTGCCCCCTTTGCCAAGCTGAGACCTGCCAGTGTCATGGATTGTTCTCAATCATCGTCTGGGAAGACCAGGTGATGTCAATCTCAAAGGTTTTAAATGCCCAGACTCATCTGACCTTGCCCCAACAATCAGCACCATGGGTTCTTCTAAGCAGTTGTCTAGAAAACTGAAACTGAAAATAGTTGACGCTCACAAAGCTGGAGAAGGCTATAAGAAGATAGCAAAGCGTTTTCAGATGTCAATATCCTCTGTTCGGAATGTAATTAAGAAATGGCAGTCATCAGAAACAGGGGAAGTTAAAGCAACATCTGGAAGACCAAGAAAAATATCAGACAGAACAGCTCGCAGGATTGTGAGAAAAACAATTCAAAACCCACGTTTGACTGCACGATCCCTCCAGAAAGATCTGGCAGACACTGGAGTTGTGGTACACTATTCCACTATAAAGAGATACTTGTACAAATATGGTCTTCATGGAAGAGTCATCAGAAGAAAACCTCTTCTACGTCCTCACCACAAAAATCATCGTTTGAACTTTGCAAATGAACATATAGACAAGCCTGATGCATTTTGGAAACAAGTTCTGTGGACCGATGAGGTTAAAATTGAACTTTTTGGCCGGAATGAGCAAAGGTACGTTTGGAGAAGAAGGGGCACAGAATTTAATGAAAAGAACCTCTGTCCAACTGTTAAGCATGGGGTTGGATCAATCATGCTTTGGGGTTGTGTTGCAGCCAGTGGCACAGGGAACATCTCACGAGTAGAAGGAAAAATGGATTCAATAAAATTTCAGCAAATTTTGGATAGTAACTTGATGCCATCTGTGAAAAAGCTGAAGTTAAAGAGAGGATGGCTTCTACAAATGGATAATGATCCTAAACACACCTCGAAATCCACGGGGGATTACATCAAGAGGCGTAAACGGAAGGTTTTGCCATGGCCTTCACAATCTCCTGACCTCAACATAATTGAAAATCTATGGATAGACCTTAAAAGAGCAGTGCGTGACAGACAGCCCAGAAATCTCAAAGAACTGGAAGACTTTTGTAAGAAAGAATGGGCAAAGATACCTCAAACAAGAATTGAAAGACTCTTGGATGGCCACAAAAAGCGTTTACAAGCTGTGATACTTGCCAAAGGGGGCAGTACAAGATATTAACTCTGCAGGGTGCCCAAACTTTTGCAGACGCCATTTTTTTGTTTTCTGTTATTTTGAAAGTGTAAATGATGGAAATAAAATCTAACTTTTTGTTGACATATTATAAGAATGTCTAATCTGTAATTTGATGCCTTTTGGAGATTTTTCCATCTTTCCTTGGCTTCTTTATGCACATTAATACAAATTTTTAGCTAGGGTGCCCAAACTTTCGATCCCCACTGTAGCTATTTTGATAAAGTCCAGGGGGCCTGAAAGGTGTATAGTTCCATCAACAAATGGAATGAGCTTTCTCAAGCTTTTCAATCCAGAGGAACCCTTGAAATAACTTTTAGCTCTCAGGGAACCTCTTCCAATAATTATTATATCTACACATCATGGTACATTATAGTGATCAATAATCTGAGAAGTAAAAAATAAATAAAAGAATATGGGATGTTACGTTTTGACACACAGGGCTGCTCTATACAACAGAACAACTTTCAGTAATAATAATGAAATTCATGCTAACGAAAATTATAGCCAGAAATTGAATGTAGACTGTGAAAATTGTAATGTTAGCCCAAATTGGCAGTTGGTAAATAAATGCCCTTTACATTGGTGGTCAGTGAAGAAATCCATCCTTACATTAATGGACATTGTAGGACTGGTAGATAGTGGAATGAATGCCTCTCCTACAGTTTAGAAAAATATTATTTATAGCCAGAAATTGGATGTAGACTGTGAAAATTGTAATGTTAGCCCAAATTGGCAGTTGGTAAATAAATGCCCTTTACATTGGTGGTCAGTGAAGAAATGCATCCTTACATTAATGGACATTGTAGGACTGGTAGATAGTGGAATGAATCCTCCTACAGTTTAGAAAAATATTATTTATGTCAGTGGTTACTTATCTGAGAGGCAGAAATAACTAATTGTCCATTGAACCCTTTGCAAGCTCTGGAGAAAACCTAGGGTGCCATGGATCCCTGAATGAGAAAGGCTGATCTAACGACAGTTTTGCCAAGAGACCTACATAAGAACAAAAGTAATAGGGGATATTACCTTTCTTTAAGATACGGGCATCCCAAAAGTTCACGGCCCTTGGACACACAGAGACTGTTGCTACCACTTTGCCAGTTGAGGGAACATTCCAAGCCTTCTTTTTCCACTTTCTCTATTTTCAACTCAACTACAAGGAGTGCATGAAAACCGTATAGTGTGCATGCACCATTTTCAGTGCCGAGCATCTGGAAGAGTGGCTTGTTGCAGTGATAAATTTCATGTCTGTGTAGTCACTCCTTCTGTGTCAGGCCTTGAACTTTTGTGATGTTCCTCAAACTCCAAACCGGGTAGAAGAACCGAACAAGACCTAAGCCGACCCAAGCCGAACTCCAACATAAAAAGAATACTGAAAGATATCCCAGTCAATGATAGAGTTAGAACATGCGTTAATGGGCTTTCGTTCAAAGAATTCAGTGGAATGAAAAACCCATTTGAAGCAGGTCAACTGGAAGGTAAATGCACCTATCTATGCCACTTCTGAAAGATCTCAGTAGTGGCATAGAGTGGGGTGCCAGCTCCTGGGGCAGGACAAGTATTGTGCCCCCTAACCCATGGACTGTTAGCACTTTCTGAGTAGTCCCTCCCACCAGAATACTATATATATATATATATATATATATACATATATATATATATATATATATATATATATATATGATACATAAAAGGAAAATCTGTGCCTTTCTTCACCTCCAAATCTTCTTCCCCTTCCAGCACAAATCTCTGTGACTGCTGCCCCCCAAATCCCCCCTTTTACCACAAATCTTCCATAGCACAAGTCCTCCCTGCTTTAATCCCCCCTCCCCCTCTATCATAAAGCCTCCCATGTCAACCATCCTCTGACTTCTACAACAAATTCTCTGCTCTCCCAAATTGTCTCTTCAACACAAATCCTCTTTCTAACCCTCCTTCACTACTCCCAGCATAAATCCACCTCCAGCACAAATCTTGTTAACTGCCCCCGCCTCCTCCAGGAGGGCCCCAGTGCAATTTCCTCCCCGAAAGTCTGAAACAGACCTCAGATCAGCTCTCTTCTCCTAGCCCCTCCACCTCCACTATTGCATGATATACATCAGAGCTGAGGAGGAGCTTAGCTTCCATAGGCTCTGACTAGTATTGTTGTTACAGGAAGCTATTGAGCAGAAAGACCAGCTGCTACATAGGGAAAGCTCACGGTGCTAAGAACTCGGGGCACCCCACAGACGATAGAGGGAAGGTGACCTGGGTGCCTGGAGCTAGCGCTCCCCTGCCAGGAGAAGTTATGGCATAATGCCAACTTGTTTAAGTCCTGGGCTCCAGGACTCGTCTTGGGATGGACTGGAACAGTCTGGAATGCTCCAGTGGAAACCCAGAACAGTTGAGAGGTATGTTTTTGTGCCCCTTTAAATTTTTCACCCAGGACAACAACCCCTGTGGCCCCTACTCCATAGGATCTCAGAAGTATTTCAAATGGATGTAAAACTGATGCCTTGAACTCAAGCCCAAAGCTCATCAACACAAGGTTCAAATTTATACTGATCTCATACCCATGCATAGTAAAGTTCTCGGAGAAACACTAATAATCCAAAATTGGGATAACTGACTCAAGGCAATTGCCAATCTACAGTTTTATTCTCCTGAAAATTTCTATGCACGATTGTCTAGTCTGTGTGGAATTACATGTTTCAAGTTGTGATTTATGAACTTCATACTCTCTGCACACTGGATAAACTGGTATACTATGTATATGTACACTTGCTGATTCTTCTGCTTTGCAATTCAATTTGCTCATCAGTTATCTTGACAGATATACTTTTTGCACCAGTGTAACATGACAGCCTCTTATTGCTTCACATAGCTGTGATACTTGCACAGCTTTTTTAGTTATGAGTTTGGGTCCTGGAGCTCAGCTACCTTCAGCTAGAGACCACCACCTATGTTTCAGAGCAGCTTTTGCAGTGCCATGATGTGTTTAACCTTGTATAGCCTATGCTCCATAAATTCACTCTATGTCACACTATATGCATAATGGCAGCCAGTCAAAGGACACAACTTCTCCTGAACTTGCAAAAAACCTCCTCTCCCCATATTGCCATAATGTAAGGTATAACCTCACCTTTATTGGAACAACAATGATAAGGAATTAAAAAGGAACTACACTGTATATGAGCACCACAAACCGAAAGCTCTATTTTATTCATTTTTAATATTAAAAACAAACAATCTCACCCATCCATCCATGTCTCCATACTTTATTTTGCTGAGAAATCACTTTGGAAAACACCTCCTTAGCATTTATGTAGCAATTATTTCCTGAAATCCATCTGCCCTTAGCTCAGGCATGCAGAAAGGAGGGTGTGGTTAGCTGAGAAAGCCCCATCCTTCTCTACTGAAGACTCTTAGGATGTGTGACATCATTTGCCTAGTCATGGAAAATAGGAAGTAACTAAACAAAATGTAAAAAAAACAGTTTAAAACAAGTAAATATAATATACTTTCCTATCTATGTACTAATGTTAGCATCATAAGGATTCAAAATGGTCAATGCTGATGACAGAATGCAGTTCCAATTTAAGCTGTATGATGGATATTCACTTATGTGAAGCATAATGTACACAATGCAAAGACTTTGGTAATGATATGAACTGCTTGACCTTCAATCATTATCACTGGGTGTACTTGAGTGCAGGGGCGGACTGACCATTTGGGAACTCGGGCACTGCCCAAGGGTCCGGGGTCAGTAGGGGGCTCCATGAGATGCCCCTGGTACCTTTTTCATAGGCTTTTTTGAGTTTGGGCAAGGAAACAGGGGCCCCATGATTCCTTATTGCCCAGGGGCCCCATGAGTTGTCAGTCCGTCCCTGCTTGAGTGACATAGTGTCCTGAAAAGGTTCTCATTTACCAGTATAGCTAGTAGTAGTAAATTACATTCAGCTTAACTTATACTATAATGATGAAGATCTTTCACCAATTATCCAGGTGGCTTTCCAAATTCAAATGAGTTAAAAACTGGAATTGAACCCCAGCATTTATAACCCCTGAGTCACAAAGTTGTCCATCACTTGCCACCAGAAACATCAAAAGCTACACTTGAAATTTTCCAACCTCAGTCCCAGGGCTAAAATCCGTGATGTCTTTTTCTATCAGTAAAGTGGTATGTTACTCATCGTATTGTGCTGCTTTCGTTATAATGTAGTAATTTAATTTGTAGCCTGAAGTGAAAAGTAAAAAAAAAAAATCGTTTGGAACACTTAAAATGAATTATAAGATTTTATTTTCAAACTGACATAATCACTGCATCTTAAATAGGGCATTGTTTTCCTATCACTACAGAACTACAACTCATATCACTGCTGTTTAATCAAGTTATATTTTACATATGTGATAAAATATGAGCTTGATATCAAAATTAGTGCTATTGTACACTGTTACATAGTGGGTTATTTACTAAAACTGCAGGTGCAAAATCTGGGGCAGCTCTGCATAAAAACCAATCAGATTCCAGGTTTTATTGTTAAAGCTTAATTGAACAAGTTAGAAGATTGGTTATCATAGACAACTGCTCCAGTTTTAGTAAATGCCCCCCATACTGTCTACACATTGCCCACCCCTAGACTTTTACTTACCAAGCCACCCTCCCCACACTCCTGGAGCCCTTGCTAATGGAGTGGGAATTCTGGAAGAGAGGAAGTATATGACCTGCAAGCTCAGATAGGTCACATGGTGGACCCATGACATCATCCCTGTGCTAAACTCCGACACCAGCAGACACCGATGCTAAGACAGGCTTTAATGCTGAGAAAGAGGGGGTGTAGCTAGGTAAGTACACATGGCAGGGAAGGAGGGCTATCAAGAGGCATTATCACTTTGCCTTGATTGGCTACATCCCTAACATGACTACCTCTCAGTTAAAAAACATGAACAGACATAACTGCAATGGAAGTTAGATTTCACAGATGCAACATCACTACTCCCCGTATATATAGCATTTGATATACTAAACAATAAAGTGCATTCACTTTGCAAAGTGCATGTTCACTGTGAATGGTAAATAAAGTGAGGCTGCATCAGTCATGTGAGAGAAAACATTTTTATTTCCCTAGCATGTTTGGTGTTCAACGTGAACAAAGTTTCACTTGATTTACTAACTAGCAAATATTCCCTTTGAAAATTGAACAATGGTTCCCACCAGCTACAATAGATCTCCCAGCATCCAGCAACAACAGATCTCTCTCTCAATAGTAGATCCTACCCAGCAACAATTGGCCTCCTAGCAACATAAGCTACCCTTAGCAACAATAGACCCCTACCTTAGCAACAGATACCCCCAGTATCATTAATGGACTCTCCAGTACACACCAGCACCCCATGTCACTACATACATTCAATGCTGGAGGTGCTGGAACTGCATTCCCCCTGAAAAAAATGCCCCGGTCTTATAACAGATCAAACCCAATGAGGTTACATAGTTAGTCTGGCTGAAAAAAGACAAAAGTCCATCCAGTTCAACCATAAAAAAAAAAACGTTATAATCCTATACCCACAGAAATACCCAGCAAAGCATGATCCAGAAATTCCTTTCTTATCCCCTGAGTGGCAATCGGATATTCCCTGGATCAACTTTACCTATAAATGTTAGTATCCAGTTATATTCTGTGTATCTAAGAAAGAATCCAGGACTTTTTTTGAAGCAATCCACTGAGCTGGCCAGAACCAACTCTTGAGGGAGTCTATTCCACATTATCACAGCTCTTACTGTGAAGAAACCTTTCCGAGTTTGGAGATTAAATTTCTTTTCCTCCAGACGTAAAGAGTGCCCCCTTGTCCTCTGTGATGACCTCAGGGTGAATAGCTCTACACCGAGTTCACTATATGAACCATTGATGTATTTATACATGCTGATCATATCCCCCCCTTATGTATTATACATGGAGATCATATCCCCCCCTTATGTATTATACATGGAGATCATATCCCCCCTTATGTATTATACATGGAGATCATATCCCCCCTTATGTATTATACATGGAGATCATATCCCCCTTATGTATTATACATGGAGATCATATCCCCCCTTATGTATTATACATGGAGATCATATCCCCCCTTAATCTCCTCTTCTCAAGAGAGAATAAATTCAGTTCCTCTAATCTTTCCTCATAGCTGAGCTCCTCCATGCCTCTTATCAGTTTGGTTGCCTTTCTCTGTACTTTCTTAAGTTCCCTAGAATTCTTTTTGTGAATTGGTGCCCAAAACTGAACTGCATATTCCAGATGAGGTGTTACTAATGATTTGTACCGGGGTAAAATGATATCTCTCTCTCTGGAGTCTATATCTTTTAATACAAGAGAGGATTTTGCTCGCTTTAGAAACCGCAGCTTGGCATTGCATGCCATTATTAAGCTTGTGATCTACCAGAACTCTGAGATCCTTCTCCACCATTGATTCCCCCAGTTGTACCCCCCCCCTAGAATTTCTGATGCATGCATATTCTTAGCCCCCAAGTGCATAACCTTACATTTATCAACATTAAACCTCATTTGCCACATATATACCCAATTAAACAGTGCATTGAGGTCGGCTTGTAAGTTGAACACATCCTGTAAGGACGTTATTCCACTGCACAGCTTGGTGTCATCTGCAAAGACTGAAATGTGATTTTTCATCCCAGACCCTATATTGTTTCTAAATATATTAAAAAGTAAGGGTCCCAACACTGAACCTTGGGGTACACCACTGACAACCCTAGACCATTCAGAGTATGAATCATTAACCACTACTCTCTGAATACGATCATTTAGCCAGTTTTCTATCCACTTACATACTGATTTTTCCAAGCCTGTAGACTTTACCGTACACATTAGCCGTGTGTGGGGAACTGTGTCAAACACAGGTTGATTTAGTAAGGAGAAGAAATTGTAATAGAGGGATGGACTCCGCTCAGACGAGTTCCTGGAGTCCAGTGTATAGGGTGGCCTCAGCTACCACTCTGGTCATGCCCTCTGACATGTTTCAATTCAAGAAGGTTCTCATCCAAGATTTTACAATACACGGCCCTGTCCATTGACCCCTCAATGCGGCAAAGTCGGCCTGTACCTTTAGCAGAGAAACAGCCCCAAAGCATAACATTTCCACCTCCATGCTTGACTGTAGGGATAGTGTTCTTAGGGTCATAGTCAGCATTTTTCTTCCTCCACACACGGCGAGTGGAGTTAATGCCAAACAGCTCAATTTTGGTCTCATCTGACCACAGCACTTTCTCCCAATCCTTCTCTGAATCATTTAGATGTTGATTGGCAAACTTCAGATGGGCCTGTACAAGTGCCTTCTAGAGGAGGAGGACCTTGCAGGCGCTGTAGGATTTCATTCCATGGCGACATATTGTGTTACCAATGGTTTATTTGGTGACTGTGGTCCTAACTGCCTTGAGATCATTCACAAGCTTCTCCCGTATAGTTCTGGGCTGATCCCTCACTTTTCCCATGTTCATCCTTACCCCATAAGGTGAAATCTTGCATGGAGCTCCAGACCGAGGGCGATTGATGGTTATTTTGTATTTCTTCCATTTGCGAATTATTGCTCCAACAGTTGTCTCACCAAGCTCCTTGCTGATAGTTTTGTAGCCTATACCAGTCTTGTGCAGGTCTACAATCTTGTCCCTGCTGTCCTTTGACAGCTCTTTGCCCATAATAGTGAGGTTTGAATGGAAGAAAGAGATTCTGTGGACAGGTGTCTTTTATACACATAACGAGTTGTCATTAGGAGCACCTTCTTAAATTGACAGGACTAATCTGTGTACCACATGAGCACATAGACAGTCTGTGGGAGCCAGAATTATTGTTGGTTGGTGGGGATCAAATACTTATTTTACTCACTGAACTGCAACTCAATTTATAACATTTGTATCATGTGGTTTTTTTTTGGATTTTTGGTTGATACTCTGTCTCTATCATTTAAAATACACCTATGATAAAAATTATAGACCCTTAATTTCTTTGTAAGCAGGCAAATTTACAAAATCTGCAGGGGATCAAATAATAATGGTCCCCGCTTTATTTGTGTTTTATGTTTTATTATGTTTTGCTAAGTTTTATCTCATGTTACACTGTATGCTTTGTGTACCCTCAAAACTTTACTATGCTACCAAAATGGCACCTCTAAAGTAAAGAAAGATAACCAAAGACAGTCACATGACCAAAATGCCAATTTACATGATCTCTGCTACAAAGGAACCAATCTTAACTTAGATACTACTTTTAAACAGAGATCATGCAACATAGCATTGGAGTATTTTTTTCAAGAACAGGATGCCTTCTGATGCCTCTCAGCCTGGGTTCACATATATGCGGTGCGATTAATCGCATGTGATTTGCACAGGAACCGCACTGCATTCCTGTGCAAATCACATGCGATTTGGGTGTGGTGCAGTTGGAGCCATACATTTTGTATGGTTCTAAAATGTGTAGGACCCTTTTTTGGTCTGCACTAGAATCAGATCGCATGGGTATTCTCACCTATGCTATCTGATTCTGCACATCACAACGCATTATGTGAACCGCTTTAGGGGTGTTGTTAACTTAACATACGCATCCGCAACGCTGCAAATTCCACACCGTTTCAGTGTGAACCAGGGCTTATGGTTTCAAGGAAACAGAAAGGGCAGTATAGTGATGGGTTTCTATTTAAATCTAGTCCCACTTCAATTTATTGAGGAAGATGATGGCAATTTGTACATTAATAATTAAATTGTCTTAGTGCTTGGAGAGATTCAAGGGATGAATAAATAACATTACTCTGCATTCAGGTGTGCTATCTAGTTCATAGCTCTGTATTATCTAACACTACCACTGCTGTAAAAGTGACTGCAAAGCTCAATCTCTTCACTGACTGAGATTGAGCTCTGCAGTCACTTTTGCAGCAGTTGTTTTCTTATTCTGGGTCACAATCCTGTGCAATGTCCTTTTGTCTCTTTTGGACAGTTGATAATGGTGACCGCGTTTATGCTCATCAGACGATGTTTTCCCAGGAAACTGTATATGCCATCATAATCTTTGATACTGTACCTTGCGACATGGCAAATAAATTGGCAACTTCAGTTAATGAGGCGCAAGCTAAGCAGCACCAACAATTTTCCCTCTTTGAAGCTCAGTAAGCTCTGACACGATTCCATATTACTAGCAGTACGCGCAGTGAATGCCGAAAGTGAGGCTTACCACCTGTTATCTAGGTGTCTCATCTCACAGCAGAAGCAAAAGAATGTTACATCACTTCCGCTTTCAACATGAAACATGTCATCACTTTCACACCTGCAAATCATGTAGTGTTTTTTGTCTAACCCCTGTATATGAAAAGGAAGTATATAAAGAATGGGAATATGAAGAACACATCACTCCTATTTAAATAATGTCAGAATAAAAAACAACCTAAAATCAAAATCAGATAAATCAGATATATCATACTAATAAAATATAAAAAATATAATATGATATGCAAGTAAACTGGGATAGCCAACTGCAACCAAGGATCATGGTTTAAAACTCTAATATTCTCCCAAGTGTCAAAGACGTGCACAACAACTTCACTGAGTAAACTTACCAGAACATATAGACCTTCAATCAAAAAAGGTCAGAAGGCACTTTTTCCAGCTTATTGGTAAAAAAAGACTCAACCTCTCCACCTCAGAATCCTTCCATCTTTCTTAAATCCTCCAAAGGAAGTCAAGTAGTGACGTGGTGCAGAGTCAATTACATCCTTTAAGCACTGCTGCATGCTCCTAAGGAGACCCCCCCTGAGACCAGGGAGAGGAGAAAATGAGGTACATTAGCTAGTGCTAGCAATTGTAACTGGGTTTTTAACTGTTTTTATTCAATAAAATCAATGATATTGCACTATGAAGAGGCTTCCTTTTCTTCTATTACTGTTATTGTGGAGGATGTAAGAGGAATGAAGAGGTGAAGGAGTTCATTCTATTTGCCATAAGCCAAGAAAAGTGCTTTTTGACCTTTTTGATATGGGGTCGGTTCACAGCAGAATGCGTGTTTCCAGCACCATGTTCAAAATGCACTAGCTTTGTGATCTGCTGCAGGCGCCAATACATTGTTAATGGCACCCCCAAGAACAGACCACAGTGCCATGTAATTTGGTGTAGCTCATTTTTTAAAAGCAGTGCAGTACTTTTTGTGGATTCTGGTGCGATTTGCAGCCCATTCAAAAGAATGGGCTGTCAAATTGCACTACTGAAGTCCACATTCCTGTGCAGTTCTGGTGTGAACATGTCCTAAAGATCTACCTGTTCTGGTGATGTTGAAGGACACTTCTCTGACACCTGGGAAGACATCTTACAACTCCATCCTTGGTTGGTTATCACAGTTGGACAATTGCACAATATTTATGAACTCTATTTAATGACCACAGATGACTACTTACACAACTTTAGGAATTGTATTGCTTGCTATCAGTTACCACAGATGGATATTTCCACAATTTTATGAATTATATTGATCGTATATATTAGTTTATCTTGGAAGGAAATTTACAAAATTATACTATATGCACTTTGAAAGATTTGATTTTGCATTTTGATAATGTGTTTTATTAAGATTGCACACAGGAACATTTGTTTCCATTTGTATATCACTATTTTTTGTTTGTTTTATTTGTAGTGCTACTCCCATAAGAAATGCTGCAATTCTGTCTACATCTTCCCCTAAGGCAGTGGTTCTCAACCTGTGGGTCGTGACCCCTTTGGGGGTCGAACGACCCTTTCACAGGGGTCCCCTAAGACCATCAGAAAACACATATTTCCGATGTGTAAAGAGCAGCTACTGTGTAGAAAGCAGCTGCTGTGTTGAAAGCAGCTACTCTGTTAAAAGCAGCTACTGTGTTGAAAGCAGCAGTATTGGAGGTAAAACGACACTCATGAATTATAATTACTGGGTAAATAATTTTTTGGTTGGGGGTCACCACAACATGAGGAACTGTATTAAAGGGTCACGGCATTAGGAAGGTTGAGAACCACTGCCCTAAGGCTTTGTCCCTCAGCCAGGCACCTAGGCTAATTCACATGTTTCTTCAATGACCAGTCTAGGGGCATTGTTTTTGTTGTTTTTATTTTTAGAGAACTTGGATAGGGATGAGGGAATTGAGTGGGATACTTGAAAAACAGAAACTATGTACAGTTGAGGGTTTTAAGTAATCTCTTGGATAAGCTATGATGAAGTCAGTGCTTAAAGCAAACAGGCGACTTCAGCTTTAGGAGAGCAAAAGTAAAAGTGATAGCAATCTTGAACAAAGACCCTTGTAGCAAGAGGTTAAATGGACAAAGATTTTCAGAACACCAACTGGTGTCCCCCTTAGCCCAGACCCACAGCTGACTTCCTAGGACCAGAAGGGGTTAAATAGCACACAGTTCTAGGATCCTCCAGGAGTGTCTGTACTCAAGAGGCCCAAGAGAAGATGGTTGCCTTCTCCTGTGATACCAGACCAGATCTTCAGTAGATGGCCCCTCAGTCAGTAGAACCAGGTCTCAGCATTCAGGCCTTAGGTCACCCACTTGAGTCAGGGCAGTAGATTCCTGGGAGGTCAACGTGCCCCCTCCCAAGCTGAAACTATTCTATACAGCAAAGACCCAGAACTAAGTGTCCACTGAATATATACAGTCAATATATACAGTTTCCCAGCATGCCATTAGAGCCCGTCTCTCTGGAATAGGCCAGTGCTGCATCAATATTCATGCTGCCATCTGCATAGCTCCATACCTATTATCCAAAAGCTTCTTATACTTTCTGGACACAGAGGTAGCTATCAGGCTGGCAATATCTGAGTAAACTGAGCAGTCCTAACTAGCAGAGCACAGCAACACTGATTATGCTTTTATCTAACAATTACATCCACACTGCCTACAGTGTGACAACTAAATATATCAAAATAAACACTTAATCTCACTATATACATCTAGCACCTATCTAGGAGGGTGCTTCATACTGTACATTTTTATTGGTATTTTACATCCTGAAGGTTTTTTTCATATTTTGAATGTATTCAGGTCGCTTTTATCTAGTGATTATTTAAATAGGAGTGCTGTGTTCAAGCACTTATAGAGTCAATGGATCACTTTTCAAAAATGACGCACCCTTAAAAATTCAATTCTTAATACCAAAGAAGTACATTTTAACAAATCAGACATGGATCAGTGCCAGCCTTTTCTATTTTAGGTTGTAAATCTGTTTTTCTTTGTCAATTTAAGCAGATGTTATTTGGGTATTACGATAGCATGCAAGATTAATCGCCCCCCTTGGCAATGACTAAATGACATTTGATGTGGAATATGGAGGCACAAAACTCCATCGTCCTATTTAGTTTTCTTTATGGAAGAAATAATATAGTTTGACTAAATGAAATGCTTAATGAAATCCCCATTCCTAAGCACCTGCTTCTTTTCCTCTCCCATTCTGCTGCAGCATTCGTATTATAGATTCCTCAGAAGTCACCGTGCTTAACACTCTTTACTTTGATGCTGCAAGGAACATATGGCGCTTTGCAACAAAGGATAATTAGATTTTTTTTTACTTGTTTGTGTCTATTTTGTTAATGTACTCTAATGCAGTTTACAAACAGCCAAGGAACAAGAGAAGACAGTGACACAGAAAAGTGTGACAAAATAAATAGTGAAAATTATCTGAGTGTTTTTACCATGTGAAAGCTCAGAAACATTCAAAAGAATGTATTGTGAATACAAGAGTTTGCAAATGATGGTAGACGCCAGTAGGAAATACGGCTAGAGTGTGTGCCTTAAAGCACAGCATACTAACACATTATGGCTTGACTTACCTGCAAATGGAACCCTCCAGTGCTGCACTGTCATGGCATCCTCTGGTCCCTTCCATCTTTGCCTTGTCTTCTTTCTGGGTTTTATATCTTCAACTAGTTCAATGGCCAGGCCAAGTCACTCCCATGTATGTACACAGGAGTCAGTTTCGCCGCAGCCCACAGAGTGGGCTGTAAATGTAGTCTGAGCTACACATGAGCATGCTTAGATCACATTACCGTTGAAAGCAGTGGTGCATTTAGGTTTTGTGCTGCCCTAGGCAACACAAAAATCAGACCCCCCCCCCCCCCCGGCAGAGTGAGCCTGACACTGACCAACAACAAACACCCCCCCATGGAGAGAGCCTGACAGTGACCAACAACACCCCTGCCCCCACCCAAGAGAGCCTTCCACTAACACCCACCCACCCCCTTCCCCAGCGACAGAGAGGAAGACACTCGCCCTCACAGCTACGAACATCCCTGGGGACAAGAGTTGGACTCTGCATACACCAATAAGCAGCCTGCAGCCTCTTTCGGATCCCACCTGGTCCCTATGCCGTATATATCCCTTCTTCCTGGGGGGGTGCTGCCCCCCTGAAAAGTGCCGCCCTAGGCAAATGCCTTGTTTGCCTTGTGGTAAATACACCCCTGGCTGAAAGGCAGGCAAACATTTATAAAAACTCTGCCTGTCAACAGTTTTTGAAATTTTGACTTTGCTACCACTCCCCTCTCCTTACACCTAAGCTTCCTAACCTGTGTAAGAAAGATCTATATACTTACCTGTTTTCAGGCCGGGCACATGATCCTGCTCCCTGTCGTGTCAGCCTGCACTGCTGCAGGGGAGAGGATAGAGTGCCAACAATGGGTAGGTCATTGAAGCCTATGGGTGATGTCACCACTCCAGGCTTTACTAGCCATTGTCAGAGTGCTCTGTCCTCCGATCTGCAGCCATCATTGGCTGACACAGGGAAGATCATGAGACAGACCTGAGTGGTCTGAAAATAGGTAAATATGCACATCTTTCTTACATAGGTTAGTAAGGATAGGTGTTAGGAGGGGAAAGGCACAGTTTTAAGAGAATTTCGAGTTATTCCTGAATTCGACTTAAATAGTAACCATGAAGAACATTTCACAGAGCTATAAGAAAGACCCTTATTTCATGAAACATATGCAGTCTTTTTTTGTTTACAAACAATTTTATTGTATAAGGATAGACTGTAAAACAACATTACATTGTCGCAAAGAATTTACAGCAAAAACAAGGCACTTTTGAATAGTACAATACAGAAAAGTATATTAGTGTAAGAAATAGAAGAAATAGAAAAAAGATAAATTGCAAGAACATGAAATGTGTAATGATAAGGTAGGTTAAATGATACATCTGTCAATAGTGTATGCCTTTCAACTTTCACTGGGAATGTTATCAATCATGCAATAAATGTCTATAATCCCTCCATGACTCCCATTTTTTATCAAATAAGTGCATCTTATCCAGTAGGGTATAATGAATGTGTTCCATGAGCATTACAGTATCAATTCTGTGGAAGACGGAAGTCAAGGGTACAACATTGGACTTCCAATGTACGGCAATAGACCATAAAGTGGCAATACATATAGTATGTATCAATCTCATAATGGCATCAGGGACCCCCGGGATATGAGCCCCCAATAAACAAGTCTGCATGGACAATCATATCTGGGTACCCGCCAGTGAGGTAGCCACCTCAGATATCTTATACCAGATCGAAGATATGATCGGGCAATCCCAAAATATATGAACCAAAGTTCCAAACATATACAGTCTTGCACAAGCCATTTTGTACTTTTATTGGATCAGGCCACACAAAACTGATATATCAATTTTTGGTAGATGCTTGAGAATGCAACTGGCTAACAGTTTCTTCTGTAACTTAGAGACTGCTGAGATATCTGCGCTTCTGGGTCTGCATGCCTGCTTTGGGGTGCTTACGGGTGCCTATGTTTGATGCTGCAGTTAATTAGTAAAAAATGTGCTGGTGACTTATTCCAACCATCTAATACTGCAATGGTTCTATTTTAGCAGTCATATATTGCTTGGATTACAGCAGACTTATGTTAAATGAAAACAATGTATTCTGGCCTGTCCATTGCTAGGCCACCTCTTAACTGTGCACCTGATATCCCAGGGATAGAGCAGTGGACAGAGCGGATGGCCTCTAAAGATGGGTACACATTTTCTTTGTTCAACCCAGCAGACTGAACAAAAACAAAACCCGACTGATCACCGTACTAACACAAACAATGATTGTGCAACTATTTGCCCCATTGTGTCTTTGTGTTCACCAGAACCCACTGAACAGATGTCAGTCGGATGCTGGTTTTCCAGCATGCTCATTTAACAGAAGCTGGTCATGATTCCTGACGAACTGACCAGTTTCTGACAATTTTCTGCTGGTTTCTGCTGAGCCAATGGGTTTCAATTTTCGGCCGGTGTGTACAAGACTTAAGTGTACATTCCACAAGGTAATGGTCAGTGAAACTTATGCATGGGACCAGGAAACATCAGTTCCCAATAACAATGTGAAATTGAGTCAGAGGGACAGAGAAGATGCTTTTCTGGATAATAAAAGTTATAAAGCATATCATATGGTGTTTGTCCTTAGACAGGAACTTTACTTTGATCTACAATTTAACTTTGCTTATTAATGCTGTAATTTTAATCTATTTTCAATATCCAAATAATTGGATAACTATTGCCAATACTAAATTATTTTTTGGTAGTCAGAAGAGAAAGATCTTTTTGGAAAGTTAGAGCCCACAGAGGTGTTATCCTTTCATTAAATTGCAGTGCAAGAATGGGAAATTAATTGCTGTAATCTGGCATGTAAGTAGGAGGAAGGCACAAAGGAAAACACATTTTTTTCTGCAGTATACAGATCATTACCTTATTACTCCAAAGTGTGCAAACTCTATCAAGCAATGAGGAAAAACTGAGTCAGAGCATGTGTAACACCCTGCAGAAATACTGGCAGCAGGATGTTAAATGGACACAAGATGGCAGTGTTCTTTGTTGAAGAAAAGCTTTGTTTGACTTGTAGGCTGAGAGCAGGACTTCACTGTTTAATAAGGAGCTAATAAACTACATTTCCCAGAGGAGTTAAGTAATGGGCAGAGGCAGATAAATACAGAAACCTGGGCACCAGCGGACATGAAGTGGATGGTGAGAGCTGGAGAGCAGGTGTGAGGAGAAGGCTGTGCAGGATGCTGGAGGTCCGGGCTGGGCCAGGCTACAGAGAGTGAAGGAGTGGGGAGGAATCACTGACCATTGATACTGCTGACAAGTCGGCCTGACAATCCTGTGAGCAGATGGACCAAAGTGCTGTTGCCTGGAGTGAACTTTGGAGGAGGAATAAAAAGAACACAGGGGGCCAGCATCTGCACAAAGAATATTTGCTACCCAATCAAGGCTACAGATCGGGTGAGAGAGCTCCATACCCAAATCATCTGAGTTGCAAATGACATTGCTAAGTTCAGTTACTTTCTTCTCAGTTTAACATTCTTTGTTTCAAAAGTTACATGTGCTAGGGCCTGGATTGTCCAGCCTATCATCCTGCCTTGCTGCCTACAAATGTTTACACATCAAATCACAAGAGACTGCTGCAATATCTGCGCCCTGCAGGTCAAGTTGTATTAGTGTTTCAGTTCCAGTGTGTGTCTCTCTCACCAAGGAACTTCTTTATTACTTTAGTTTGCCACCCTTTTAACCTCTTGCCGTCCGCCTGCTGTTTATAAACGGCAGGGCGGTGGCAGTCCAGGGTCGGGTTGCCGTCCATAAACGGCACCCGCCTTTTCTAGCTGTGCGCGCTGCCTGGGAGCGCGCACCACCGCGATCCGGTGCCCGCTGTGTCCTCCGGACACAGTGAAACACCGATCGTCGGACGGGACCTCTGTACGAGGTCCCGATCATGTGATCACTGATTGGCCAATCAGTGATCACATGCAAAGTAGTAAGCAAGATGTCACTTGTGACATCATTGCTTACTATGTGTGAAATCTGTGAATGATCACAGAGGTCACATGGTACAAGGCTATTCACAACAGCCTTGTACCATGTGACAAACTGTGACCACTCACAGCTCACTCAGTAATTCTCAATGACTGCAAGAATGCAGACAGAGAGAAAGAGAAATGACTGCTTTTACATCCTATATGGGTGTAAAAGCAATGTGTAAAAAAAAAAAAAAAAATCTTCATCACCCTCCACAAGTAGTACAGTGTCACCATGGTGACAGTGTACTGCTAGGGTGACAGTATGTAAAAAAAAAAAAATAAATAAAAAATAATATTATAAAAAAAATAAAATAAAATGTAAAAAAAAATGTTTAAATATTATAATTTTTGGTTATAAACTAATTTGGATTTTTTTTTTTTACTAAAAAAATAACGGAATAAATTTTGGCTAAGATTTATGATGAAATATTATTTATTTGCAAAATTTTATTTAAAAAAACACTTTTTTTCAAAATTTTTGAACTTTTTCTATTACATAGTAAAAAAAATAAAAATCCCAGCGGTGAATAAATACCATCAAAATAAAGCTTTATCTGTCTCAAAAAAATGGTAAAAAATTCATATGGGTACAGTATTGCATGACCGCGCAATTGTCATTCAAAGTGTGATAGGGCTGAAAGCTAAAAATTGCCCTGGACAGGAAGGGGTAAAAGTGTCCGGACAGGAAGTGGTTAAAGAGGAACTAATCCTTGCAGAAGTGTGTTTTTGACTCTTTCCTTAACCTCAGCTTACTTGTAGATTTCACTCTGTGTGTGCTAAAGAGATACCATCCAAATTCAACATCACTTAAAGGAGCAGCTGCCTTTTCTTTGTGTTCACCCTCTCTTAAGGAGATCCTACCTTTGTATCCAGAAAGATTTAAATCCTCAGCCCTATTGAGCATGCAGAAGAATGGACACTTCAGCTTAACAACTTCCAGACCGGACACTTTTACCCCCTTCCTGACCAGAGCAATTTTCAGCTTTCAGCGCTATCACACTTTGAATGACAATTGCGCGGTCATGCAACACTGTACCCAATTGAATTTTTTACCATTTTTTTGAGACAGATAAAGCTTTATTTTGGTGGTATTTATTCACCGCTGGGATTTTTATTTTTTTTGCTATGTAAATGAAAAGGTCAAAGCATTTTGAAAAAAAGTTTTTTTTTTTTTAAATTTTGCAAATAAATAATATTTCATCATAAATCTTTGCCAAAATTTATTCCATTATCTTTTTAGTAAAAAAAAAAAAATAAATCCAAATTAGTTTATAACTAGAGATGAGCGAATCGAACTTGGCAAAGTGGAATTCGTTTCGAATATTGGGAAGTATTCGATTTGCGCCGAATCCGAAAATTAGCAGACTTCGGATGCGCAAATCGAAATTTTCCAAAAATGGCGGCGACATGTGTGGCGACGGAGCGGGGATCTCTGGGAAGGTGCGCAGACAAGGCGCGCTGACCCATAATGCATTCATTCATGACATGTGATCGCATTAGCCAATCAGCAGCCAGCCAGCCAGCACTGTGTAATGGTCGAGCTATAAATTGCGGCCATCTTAGAATTCTCCATTAGCCTCCGGTCATTCAAGAGAGACAGACCTCTCTGTATTAGGGACAGAGTTAGGGCCAAAGAGACTTTAGGGCCACAGAATCGTTACTTAGGGACACAGAATTGTTACTGAGGGACACAGAATTGTTACTCAGGGACACAGAACTGTTACTCAGGGACACAGAATTGTTACTCAGGGACAGACACAGAATTGTTACTGAGGGACACAGAATTGTTACTGAGGGACACAGAATTGTTACTGAGGGACACAGAATTGTTAATCAGGGACACAGAATTGTTACTCAGGGACACAGAACTGTTACTCAGGGACACAGAATTGTTACTCAGGGACACAGAATTGTTACTCAATAACAGACACAGAATTGTTACTGAGGGACACATAATTGTTACTGAGGGACACAGAATTGTTACTGAGGGACACAGAATTGTTACTCAGGGACAGACACAGAATTGTTACTGAGGGACACAGAATTGTTACTGAAGGAAACAGAATTGTTACTGAGAGACACAGAATTGTTACTGAGGGACACAGAATTGTTACTCAGGGACACAGAACTGTTACTCAGGGACACAGAATTGTTACTCAGGGACAGACACAGAATTGTTACTGAGGGACACAGAAATGTTACTGAGGGACACAGAATTGTTACTGAGGGACACAGAATTGTTACTGAGGGACACAGAATTGTTACTCAGGGACACAGAATTGTTACTCAGGGACACAGAACTGTTACTCAGGGACACAGAATTGTTACTCAGGGACACAGAACTGTTACTCAGGGACACAGAATTGTTACTCAGGGACAGACACAGAATTGTTACTGAGGGACACAGAATTGTTACTGAGGGACACAGAATTGTTACTGAGGGACACAGAATTGTTACTCAGGGACAGACACAGAATTGTTACTGAGGGACACAAAATTGTTACTGAGGGACACAGAATTGTTACTGAGGGACACAGAATTGTTACTGAGGGACACAGAATTGTTACTCAGGGACACAGAATTGTTACTCAGGGACACAGAACTGTTACTCAGGGACACAGAATTGTTACTCAGGGACACAGAACTGTTACTCAGGGACACAGAATTGTTACTCAGGGACAGACACAGAATTGTTACTGAGGGACACAGAATTGTTACTGAGGGACACAGAATTGTTACTCAGGGAAAGACACAGAATTGTTACTGAGGGACACAGAATTGTTACTCAGGGACACAGAATTGTTACTCAGGGACACAGAATTGTTACTCAGGGACAGACACAGAATTGTTACTGAGGGACACAGAATTGTTACTGAGGGACACAGAATTGTTATTCAGAGACAGACACAGAATTGTTACTGAGGGACACAGAATTGTTACTGAGGGACACAGAATTGTTACTCAGGGACACATAATTGTTACTCAGGGACACAGAATTGTTACTCAGGGACACAGATTTGTTACTCAGGGACACAGAACTGTTACTCAGGGACACAGAATTGTTACTCAGGGACACAGAATTGTTACTCAGGGACAGACACAGAATTGTTACTCAGGGACAGACACAGAATTGTTACTGAGGGACACAGAATTGTTACTCAGGGACACAGAATTGTTACTCAGGGACACAGAATTGTTACTCAGGGACAGACACAGAATTGTTACTGAGGGACACAGAATTGTTACTGAGGGACACAGAATTGTTACTCAGGGACACAGAATTGTTACTCAGGGACACAGAACTGTTACTCAGGGACACAGAATTGTTACTCAGCGACACAGAACTGTTACTCAGGGACACAGAATTGTTACTCAGGGACAGACACAGAATTGTTACTGAGGGACACAGAATTGTTACTGAGGGACACAGAATTGTTACTCAGGGACAGACACAGAATTGTTACTGAGGGACACAGAATTGTTACTGAGGGACACAGAATTGCTACTGAGGGACACAGAATTGTTACTGAGGGACAGACACAGAATTGTTACTGAGGGACACAGAATTGTTACTGAGGGACACATAATTGTTACTCAGGGACACATAATTGTTACTCAGGGACACAGAACTGTTACTCAGGGACACAGAACTGTTACTCAGGGACACAGAATTGTTACTCAGGGACAGACACAGAATTGTTACTGAGGGACACAGAATTGTTACTCAGGGACACAGAATTGTTACTCAGGGACACAGAACTATTACTCAGGGACACAGAATTGTTACTCAGGGACACAGAACTGTTACTCAGGGACACAGAATCGTTACTCAGGGACACAGAATCGTTGAATTAAAGAGTATGTCAGACAACACGCAGAGGAGTGGCAGAGGAGGCAATGTTTCAGGAGCGAGCAGACGTGGCAGCAGAGGAAGGGGTCGAGGCAGCACTAGTCGCAGCCAGAGGCCAGTGCTCCCGGTGTCATCCAGCGGTCGTGTCTCCACCGACAACCCTGCCGTCATCGATTGGTTGGCTTGGTCGTCTTCCTCTTCCCAGGTCACCTCTGACACCTACAGCCAACGGTCGGTGGGTACGTCAGACACAACCGTTAGTTGGCATGGCCCGGGAGCAAGCCCACTGAAATCACGTGTCCTCTACCTGCCCCTGTCCTTTGCTGTTCCCTCACCAAGCGAAGTATCGCATGCTGTGGGCTCAGCCCCACTGTACAGTGAGGAAGAGCTAACAGAGGGCGGTCAGGAACAGGGGGAGACATCCGCCTCTTCAGCAGCCAGGTGAAGAAGTACTGGCGAGGAGAGTGGCTCGGTAGCCGGTCTAGAGACAGGTCTGTCTCCTGACCCACACGCAGCCGAGGGGGCTAGTAGTGAGGCGGAGACCCTAATTGATGATGATGAGGCTGATCGCACTTGGCAGCCTCGTCGTCATCAGGCTATTGCTTCCGCATCATCAGGAGAAGAGGGTGCCAGCTTGGCAGCGAGCAAAACAGTCGGTGGGTTGCCCAGGAGGCAGCAGGGTCGCAGCAGTGACAGTGGAGGCAAACGGCCACGGAGTAGAGCACCAGCTCCACTGCAGCCTACCACCACGGCCAGTAGTGGTGCCAGTGTGCACAGAGGAAGTAGCAGTCAGCCAGTGAGGAGTAGCGGGGCAAAGTTTCCTACTCGGCGGTGTGGCAATTTTTCGTCAAGCCGCCCGAGGAAGTAAACGTAGCCGTATGTTGACTATGTGGCCAGAAAGTCAAGCGTGGCCAGGGGGCCCATGCCTCCATCGCCACACTCTGCCATGTGCCACTTTCAGGTCTCCTCACACTGCTGGTGGGTTCCATTTTGTCATAGGGTGCTGGCAGATTACGGGCCTCCCATTGTTGCTGCCAGGCCCGTAATCTGCCATGGGCCCCCGTACCGCCTCCTCATGCTGCTGCCAGGTCCAGAGTCTCTCATGGGTCCCTGTACGGCCTCCCATTGCTGCTGTCTCCATCGCCACACTCTGCCATGTGCCACTTTCAGGTCTCCTCACACTGCTGGTGGGTTCCATTTTGTCATAGGGTGCTGGCAGATTACGGGCCTCCCATTGCTGCTGCCAGGCCCGTAATCTGCCATGGGCCCCCGTACCGCCTCCTTATGCTGCTGCCAGGTCCAGAGTCTCTCATGGGTCCCTGTACGGCCTCCCATTGCTGCTGTCTCCATCGCCACACTCTGCCATGTGCCACTTTCAGGTCTCCTCACACTGCTGGTGGGTTCCATTTTGTCATAGGGTGCTGGCAGATTACGGGCCTCCCATTGCTGCTGCCAGGCCCGTAATCTGCCATGGGCACCCGTACCGCCTCCTTATGCTGCTGCCAGGTCCAGAGTCTCTCATGGGTCCCTGTACGGCCTCCCATTGCTGCTGTCTCCATCGCCACACTCTGCCATGTGCCACTTTCAGGTCTCCTCACACTGCTGGTGGGTTCCATTTTGTCATAGGGTGCTGGCAGATTACGGGCCTCCCATTGCTGCTGCCAGGCCCGTAATCTGCCATGGGCCCCTGTACCGCCTCCTCATGCTGCTGCCAGGTCCAGAGTGTGTCATGGGTCCCTGTACGGCCTCCCATTGCTGCTGTCTCCATCGCCACACTCTGCCATGTGCCACTTTCAGGTCTCCTCACACTGCTGGTGGGTTCCATTTTGTCATAGGGTGCTGGCAGATTACGGGCCTCCCATTGCTGCTGCCAGGCCCGTAATCTGCCATGGGCCCCTGTACCGCCTCCTCATGCTGCTGCCAGGTCCAGAGTGTCTCATGGGTCCCTGTACGGCCTCCCATTGCTGCTGTCTCCATCGCCACACTCTGCCATGTGCCACTTTCAGGTCTCCTCACACTGCTGGTGTGTTCCATTTTGTCATAGGGTGCTGGCAGATTACGGGCCTCCCATTGCTGCTGCCAGGCCCGTAATCTGCCATGGGCCCCGTACCGCCTCCTCATGCTGCTGCCAGGTCCAGAGTCTCTCATGGGTCCCTGTACGGCCTCCCATTGCTGCTGTCTCCATCGCCACACTCTGCCATGTGCCACTTTCAGGTCTCCTCACACTGCTGGTGGGTTCCATTTTGTCATAGGGTGCTGGCAGATTACGGGCCTCCCATTGCTGCTGCCAGGCCCGTAATCTGCCATGGGCCCCCGTACCGCCTCCTTATGCTGCTGCCAGGTCCAGAGTCTCTCATGGGTCCCTGTACGGCCTCCCATTGCTGCTGTCTCCATCGCCACACTCTGCCATGTGCCACTTTCAGGTCTCCTCACACTGCTGGTGGGTTCCATTTTGTCATAGGGTGCTGGCAGATTACGGGCCTCCCATTGCTGCTGCCAGGCCCGTAATCTGCCATGGGCCCCCGTACCGCCTCCTTATGCTGCTGCCAGGTCCAGAGTCTCTCATGGGTCCCTGTACGGCCTCCCATTGCTGCTGTCTCCATCGCCACACTCTGCCATGTGCCACTTTCAGGTCTCCTCACACTGCTGGTGGGTTCCATTTTGTCATAGGGTGCTGGCAGATTACGGGCCTCCCATTGCTGCTGCCAGGCCCGTAATCTGCCATGGGCCCCTGTACCGCCTCCTCATGCTGCTGCCAGGTCCAGAGTGTGTCATGGGTCCCTGTACGGCCTCCCATTGCTGCTGTCTCCATCGCCACACTCTGCCATGTGCCACTTTCAGGTCTCCTCACACTGCTGGTGGGTTCCATTTTGTCATAGGGTGCTGGCAGATTACGGGCCTCCCATTGCTGCTGCCAGGCCCGTAATCTGTCATGGGCCCCCGTACCGCCTCCTCATGCTGCTGCCAGGCCCGTAGGCTGTCATGGGTCCCTGTACGGCCTCCCATTGCTGCTGTCTCCATCGCCACACTCTGCCATGTGCCACTTTCAGGTCTCCTCACACTGCTGGTGGGTTCCATTTTGTCATAGGGTGCTGGCAGATTACGGGCCTCCCATTGCTGCTGCCAGGCCCGTAATCTGCCATGGGCCCCCGTACCGCCTCCTCATGCTGCTGCCAGGTCCAGAGTCTCTCATGGGTCCCTGTACGGCCTCCCATTGCTGCTGTCTCCATCGCCACACTCTGCCATGTGCCACTTTCAGGTCTCCTCACACTGCTGGTGGGTTCCATTTTGTCATAGGGTGCTGGCAGATTACGGGCCTCCCATTGCTGCTGCCAGGCCCGTAATCTGCCATGGGCCCCCGTACCGCCTCCTTATGCTGCTGCCAGGTCCAGAGTCTCTCATGGGTCCCTGTACGGCCTCCCATTGCTGCTGTCTCCATCGCCACACTCTGCCATGTGCCACTTTCAGGTCTCCTCACACTGCTGGTGGGTTCCATTTTGTCATAGGGTGCTGGCAGATTACGGGCCTCCCATTGCTGCTGCCAGGCCCGTAATCTGCCATGGGCGCCTGTACCGCCTCCTCATGCTGCTGCCAGGTCCAGAGTGTGTCATGGGTCCCTGTACGGCCTCCCATTGCTGCTGTCTCCATCGCCACACTCTGCCATGTGCCACTTTCAGGTCTCCTCACACTGCTGGTGGGTTCCATTTTGTCATAGGGTGCTGGCAGATTACGGGCCTCCCATTGCTGCTGCCAGGCCCGTAATCTGCCATGGGCCCCGTACCGCCTCCTCATGCTGCTGCCAGGTCCAGAGTCTCTCATGGGTCCCTGTACGGCCTCCCATTGCTGCTGTCTCCATCGCCACACTCTGCCATGTGCCACTTTCAGGTCTCCTCACACTGCTGGTGGGTTCCATTTTGTCATAGGGTGCTGGCAGATTACGGGCCTCCCATTGCTGCTGCCAGGCCCGTAATCTGCCATGGGCCCCCGTACCGCCTCCTTATGCTGCTGCCAGGTCCAGAGTCTCTCATGGGTCCCTGTACGGCCTCCCATTGCTGCTGTCTCCATCGCCACACTCTGCCATGTGCCACTTTCAGGTCTCCTCACACTGCTGGTGGGTTCCATTTTGTCATAGGGTGCTGGCAGATTACGGGCCTCCCATTGCTGCTGCCAGGCCCGTAATCTGCCATGGGCCCCCGTACCGCCTCCTTATGCTGCTGCCAGGTCCAGAGTCTCTCATGGGTCCCTGTACGGCCTCCCATTGCTGCTGTCTCCATCGCCACACTCTGCCATGTGCCACTTTCAGGTCTCCTCACACTGCTGGTGGGTTCCATTTTGTCATAGGGTGCTGGCAGATTACGGGCCTCCCATTGCTGCTGCCAGGCCCGTAATCTGCCATGGGCCCCTGTACCGCCTCCTCATGCTGCTGCCAGGTCCAGAGTGTGTCATGGGTCCCTGTACGGCCTCCCATTGCTGCTGTCTCCATCGCCACACTCTGCCATGTGCCACTTTCAGGTCTCCTCACACTGCTGGTGGGTTCCATTTTGTCATAGGGTGCTGGCAGATTACGGGCCTCCCATTGCTGCTGCCAGGCCCGTAATCTGTCATGGGCCCCCGTACCGCCTCCTCATGCTGCTGCCAGGCCCGTAATCTGTCATGGGTCCCTGTACGGCCTCCCATTGCTGCTGTCTCCATCGCCACACTCTGCCATGTGCCACTTTCAGGTCTCCTCACACTGCTGGTGGGTTCCATTTTGTCATAGGGTGCTGGCAGATTACGGGCCTCCCATTGCTGCTGCCAGGCCCGTAATCTGCCATGGGCCCCCGTACCGCCTCCTCATGCTGCTGCCAGGTCCAGAGTCTCTCATGGGTCCCTGTACGGCCTCCCATTGCTGCTGTCTCCATCGCCACACTCTGCCATGTGCCACTTTCAGGTCTCCTCACACTGCTGGTGGGTTCCATTTTGTCATAGGGTGCTGGCAGATTACGGGCCTCCCATTGCTGCTGCCAGGCCCGTAATCTGCCATGGGCCCCCGTACCGCCTCCTTATGCTGCTGCCAGGTCCAGAGTCTCTCATGGGTCCCTGTACGGCCTCCCATTGCTGCTGTCTCC
Source organism: Staurois parvus (assembly GCF_062004578.1). Classification (NCBI taxonomy): domain Eukaryota; kingdom Metazoa; phylum Chordata; class Amphibia; order Anura; family Ranidae; genus Staurois; species Staurois parvus. The sequence goes on from NW_028318512.1 coordinate 1,284,172, forward strand.
ATCGCCACACTCTGCCATGTGCCACTTTCAGGTCTCCTCACACTGCTGGTGGGTTCCATTTTGTCATAGGGTGCTGGCAGATTACGGGCCTCCCATTGCTGCTGCCAGGCCCGTAATCTGCCATGGGCCCCCGTACCGCCTCCTTATGCTGCTGCCAGGTCCAGAGTCTCTCATGGGTCCCTGTACGGCCTCCCATTGCTGCTGTCTCCATCGCCACACTCTGCCATGTGCCACTTTCAGGTCTCCTCACACTGCTGGTGGGTTCCATTTTGTCATAGGGTGCTGGCAGATTACGGGCCTCCCATTGCTGCTGCCAGGCCCGTAATCTGCCATGGGCACCCGTACCGCCTCCTTATGCTGCTGCCAGGTCCAGAGTCTCTCATGGGTCCCTGTACGGCCTCCCATTGCTGCTGTCTCCATCGCCACACTCTGCCATGTGCCACTTTCAGGTCTCCTCACACTGCTGGTGGGTTCCATTTTGTCATAGGGTGCTGGCAGATTACGGGCCTCCCATTGCTGCTGCCAGGCCCGTAATCTGCCATGGGCCCCTGTACCGCCTCCTCATGCTGCTGCCAGGTCCAGAGTGTGTCATGGGTCCCTGTACGGCCTCCCATTGCTGCTGTCTCCATCGCCACACTCTGCCATGTGCCACTTTCAGGTCTCCTCACACTGCTGGTGGGTTCCATTTTGTCATAGGGTGCTGGCAGATTACGGGCCTCCCATTGCTGCTGCCAGGCCCGTAATCTGCCATGGGCCCCTGTACCGCCTCCTCATGCTGCTGCCAGGTCCAGAGTGTCTCATGGGTCCCTGTACGGCCTCCCATTGCTGCTGTCTCCATCGCCACACTCTGCCATGTGCCACTTTCAGGTCTCCTCACACTGCTGGTGTGTTCCATTTTGTCATAGGGTGCTGGCAGATTACGGGCCTCCCATTGCTGCTGCCAGGCCCGTAATCTGCCATGGGCCCCGTACCGCCTCCTCATGCTGCTGCCAGGTCCAGAGTCTCTCATGGGTCCCTGTACGGCCTCCCATTGCTGCTGTCTCCATCGCCACACTCTGCCATGTGCCACTTTCAGGTCTCCTCACACTGCTGGTGGGTTCCATTTTGTCATAGGGTGCTGGCAGATTACGGGCCTCCCATTGCTGCTGCCAGGCCCGTAATCTGCCATGGGCCCCCGTACCGCCTCCTTATGCTGCTGCCAGGTCCAGAGTCTCTCATGGGTCCCTGTACGGCCTCCCATTGCTGCTGTCTCCATCGCCACACTCTGCCATGTGCCACTTTCAGGTCTCCTCACACTGCTGGTGGGTTCCATTTTGTCATAGGGTGCTGGCAGATTACGGGCCTCCCATTGCTGCTGCCAGGCCCGTAATCTGCCATGGGCCCCCGTACCGCCTCCTTATGCTGCTGCCAGGTCCAGAGTCTCTCATGGGTCCCTGTACGGCCTCCCATTGCTGCTGTCTCCATCGCCACACTCTGCCATGTGCCACTTTCAGGTCTCCTCACACTGCTGGTGGGTTCCATTTTGTCATAGGGTGCTGGCAGATTACGGGCCTCCCATTGCTGCTGCCAGGCCCGTAATCTGCCATGGGCCCCTGTACCGCCTCCTCATGCTGCTGCCAGGTCCAGAGTGTGTCATGGGTCCCTGTACGGCCTCCCATTGCTGCTGTCTCCATCGCCACACTCTGCCATGTGCCACTTTCAGGTCTCCTCACACTGCTGGTGGGTTCCATTTTGTCATAGGGTGCTGGCAGATTACGGGCCTCCCATTGCTGCTGCCAGGCCCGTAATCTGTCATGGGCCCCCGTACCGCCTCCTCATGCTGCTGCCAGGCCCGTAATCTGTCATGGGTCCCTGTACGGCCTCCCATTGCTGCTGTCTCCATCGCCACACTCTGCCATGTGCCACTTTCAGGTCTCCTCACACTGCTGGTGGGTTCCATTTTGTCATAGGGTGCTGGCAGATTACGGGCCTCCCATTGCTGCTGCCAGGCCCGTAATCTGCCATGGGCCCCCGTACCGCCTCCTCATGCTGCTGCCAGGTCCAGAGTCTCTCATGGGTCCCTGTACGGCCTCCCATTGCTGCTGTCTCCATCGCCACACTCTGCCATGTGCCACTTTCAGGTCTCCTCACACTGCTGGTGGGTTCCATTTTGTCATAGGGTGCTGGCAGATTACGGGCCTCCCATTGCTGCTGCCAGGCCCGTAATCTGCCATGGGCCCCCGTACCGCCTCCTTATGCTGCTGCCAGGTCCAGAGTCTCTCATGGGTCCCTGTACGGCCTCCCATTGCTGCTGTCTCCATCGCCACACTCTGCCATGTGCCACTTTCAGGTCTCCTCACACTGCTGGTGGGTTCCATTTTGTCATAGGGTGCTGGCAGATTACGGGCCTCCCATTGCTGCTGCCAGGCCCGTAATCTGCCATGGGCGCCTGTACCGCCTCCTCATGCTGCTGCCAGGTCCAGAGTGTGTCATGGGTCCCTGTACGGCCTCCCATTGCTGCTGTCTCCATCGCCACACTCTGCCATGTGCCACTTTCAGGTCTCCTCACACTGCTGGTGGGTTCCATTTTGTCATAGGGTGCTGGCAGATTACGGGCCTCCCATTGCTGCTGCCAGGCCCGTAATCTGCCATGGGCCCCTGTACCGCCTCCTCATGCTGCTGCCAGGTCCAGAGTGTCTCATGGGTCCCTGTACGGCCTCCCATTGCTGCTGTCTCCATCGCCACACTCTGCCATGTGCCACTTTCAGGTCTCCTCACACTGCTGGTGTGTTCCATTTTGTCATAGGGTGCTGGCAGATTACGGGCCTCCCATTGCTGCTGCCAGGCCCGTAATCTGCCATGGGCCCCGTACCGCCTCCTCATGCTGCTGCCAGGTCCAGAGTCTCTCATGGGTCCCTGTACGGCCTCCCATTGCTGCTGTCTCCATCGCCACACTCTGCCATGTGCCACTTTCAGGTCTCCTCACACTGCTGGTGGGTTCCATTTTGTCATAGGGTGCTGGCAGATTACGGGCCTCCCATTGCTGCTGCCAGGCCCGTAATCTGCCATGGGCCCCCGTACCGCCTCCTTATGCTGCTGCCAGGTCCAGAGTCTCTCATGGGTCCCTGTACGGCCTCCCATTGCTGCTGTCTCCATCGCCACACTCTGCCATGTGCCACTTTCAGGTCTCCTCACACTGCTGGTGGGTTCCATTTTGTCATAGGGTGCTGGCAGATTACGGGCCTCCCATTGCTGCTGCCAGGCCCGTAATCTGCCATGGGCCCCCGTACCGCCTCCTTATGCTGCTGCCAGGTCCAGAGTCTCTCATGGGTCCCTGTACGGCCTCCCATTGCTGCTGTCTCCATCGCCACACTCTGCCATGTGCCACTTTCAGGTCTCCTCACACTGCTGGTGGGTTCCATTTTGTCATAGGGTGCTGGCAGATTACGGGCCTCCCATTGCTGCTGCCAGGCCCGTAATCTGCCATGGGCCCCTGTACCGCCTCCTCATGCTGCTGCCAGGTCCAGAGTGTGTCATGGGTCCCTGTACGGCCTCCCATTGCTGCTGTCTCCATCGCCACACTCTGCCATGTGCCACTTTCAGGTCTCCTCACACTGCTGGTGGGTTCCATTTTGTCATAGGGTGCTGGCAGATTACGGGCCTCCCATTGCTGCTGCCAGGCCCGTAATCTGTCATGGGCCCCCGTACCGCCTCCTCATGCTGCTGCCAGGCCCGTAATCTGTCATGGGTCCCTGTACGGCCTCCCATTGCTGCTGTCTCCATCGCCACACTCTGCCATGTGCCACTTTCAGGTCTCCTCACACTGCTGGTGGGTTCCATTTTGTCATAGGGTGCTGGCAGATTACGGGCCTCCCATTGCTGCTGCCAGGCCCGTAATCTGCCATGGGCCCCCGTACCGCCTCCTCATGCTGCTGCCAGGTCCAGAGTCTCTCATGGGTCCCTGTACGGCCTCCCATTGCTGCTGTCTCCATCGCCACACTCTGCCATGTGCCACTTTCAGGTCTCCTCACACTGCTGGTGGGTTCCATTTTGTCATAGGGTGCTGGCAGATTACGGGCCTCCCATTGCTGCTGCCAGGCCCGTAATCTGCCATGGGCCCCCGTACCGCCTCCTTATGCTGCTGCCAGGTCCAGAGTCTCTCATGGGTCCCTGTACGGCCTCCCATTGCTGCTGTCTCCATCGCCACACTCTGCCATGTGCCACTTTCAGGTCTCCTCACACTGCTGGTGGGTTCCATTTTGTCATAGGGTGCTGGCAGATTACGGGCCTCCCATTGCTGCTGCCAGGCCCGTAATCTGCCATGGGCGCCTGTACCGCCTCCTCATGCTGCTGCCAGGTCCAGAGTGTGTCATGGGTCCCTGTACGGCCTCCCATTGCTGCTGTCTCCATCGCCACACTCTGCCATGTGCCACTTTCAGGTCTCCTCACACTGCTGGTGGGTTCCATTTTGTCATAGGGTGCTGGCAGATTACGGGCCTCCCATTGCTGCTGCAAGGCCCGTAATCTGCCATGGGCCCCCGTACCGCCTCCTTATGCTGCTGCCAGGTCCAGAGTCTCTCATGGGTCCCTGTACGGCCTCCCATTGCTGCTGTCTCCATCGCCACACTCTGCCATGTGCCACTTTCAGGTCTCCTCACACTGCTGGTGGGTTCCATTTTGTCATAGGGTGCTGGCAGATTACGGGCCTCCCATTGCTGCTGCCAGGCCCGTAATCTGCCAGCACCCTATGACAAAATGGAACCCACCAGCAGTGTGAGGAGACCTGAAAGTGGCACATGGCAGAGTACGGGCCTCCCATTGCTGCTGCCAGGCCCGTAATCTGCCATGGGCCCCTGTACCGCCTCCTCATGCTGCTGCCAGGTCCAGAGTGTGTCATGGGTCCCTGTACGGCCTCCCATTGCTGCTGTCTCCATCGCCACACTCTGCCATGTGCCACTTTCAGATCTCCTCACACTGCTGGTGGGTTCCATTTTGTCATAGGGTGCTGGCAGATTACGGGCCTCCCATTGCTGCTGCCAGGCCCGTAATCTGTCATGGGCCCCTGTACTGCCTCCTCATGCTGCTGCCAGGCCCGTAATCTGTCATGGGTCCCTGTACGGCCTCCCATTGCTGCTGTCTCCATCGCCACACTCTGCCATGTGCCACTTTCAGGTCTCCTCACACTGCTGGTGGGTTCCATTTTGTCATAGGGTGCTGGCAGATTACGGGCCTCCCATTGCTGCTGCCAGGCCCGTAATCTGCCATGGGCCCCCGTACCGACTCCTCATGCTGTGACGTTGCAACAAGGTGGAATTCAACCCTACATATGTTAGACCGCCTTTACGAACAGCGAAAGGCCATCACCGATTTCCTGATGTTACAAGAGGATAAAGGTACTCCCCTGTGTAACTTAGATGTCAGCCATTGGCAGCTCATGCGTGACACCTGCCGCTTGCTCAGGCCCTTTGAGGAGGCCACGCTATTCGTGAGTCGGCAGGACTATGGGATGAACGACGTCATTCCTCTGTTGCACGTCCTGGAACAAATGCTGTTAACAATGGCTGGTCAGGGTGCGGTAGACGTGGCGCACAGATCTCAATGCCACATGACCCCTGTGGAGGCAGGACAGGAAGAAGAGGAGGAGGTAGAGGAGGACATTGGTGCTCAGGAATTATTGAGTGAAATGGGTGGTTTTTCCACTCAGCGGACAGGAGTGGAGGAGCAGGAGCATCTGGTAGAGGAGGAGGAGACAGAGGACCCAGACGCACCGTGGCAGTATGCTGTGGAGATGGAGGCAGGGAGTCCCTCGCATTCCTTGGCACAAATGGCCCATAGCATGCTCGGTTGCTTGTGTAGCGACAGCCGAATAATAACCATCAGACAGAGGGATGACTTTTGGCTGTCCACCTTGTTGGACCCTCGCTACCGTTCAAAAATGGTGGCCCTTTTCACACCTGCTGAGAGAGAGGCCAAAATAACGTACTATAAAAACCACCTATGTAGTCAGTTGGTCTCTGCCTTTGTGCGCCAACGTCCATCCTCAGACACTGTGGGCCCTGTGCGCTCGCGTTCCGCTGGCATGGCAGCAGGGGAGGGGTGGGGTGGTAGGAGCAGTGGCAGCTCCACCAGCAGCGGCTGCCTCAGTCTGCAGTCGATGATGAGTAGCTTTCTTCACCAGCGCAGTGAGGAAACTACTAACCAGCCGCAGCAGCATCAGGTGGACCTGGAGCAGGACCTCAAACAACAGGCTTGGGCCTACTTGGACAGCACCCTGCCAACCGAGGTAGACAATCCCCTTGACTACTGGGCAACGAAACTTGACCTTTGGCCCCAACTAGCTGAATTTGCCCTTGAAAGGCTGTCATGCCCGGCCAGTAGCGTGGCATCGGAGCGCGTGTTTAGTGCGGCAGGAGGTATTGTAACTCCGCGGAGGACACGACTGTCCACCCAAAGTGTGGAGAGACTCACGTTTGTGAAAATGAATCAGGCGTGGATTAGTCTGGATTTCAAACCACCAGTTCCTGACACAACTGACTAAATCCGTCATGAATCATGCCCCAAACATGTTATTATTTTTAACATAGGCCTCTGTATGGCCTTCAATTTAAGCTGCTTACGCTTCGCCACTCTGCCATGGGCCCCTGTACCGCCTCCTCTTGCTGCTGCCAGATCCAGAGTGTCTCATGGGTCCCTGTACGGCCTCCCATTGCTGCTGTCTCCATCGCCACACTCTGCCATGTGCCACTTTCAGGTCTCCTCACACTGCTGGTGGGTTCCATTTTGTCATAGGGTGCTGGCAGATTACGGGCCTCCCATTGCTGCTGCCAGGCCCGTAATCTGCCATGGGCCCCTGTACCGCCTCCTCATGCTGCTGCCAGGTCCAGAGTGTCTCATGGGTCCCTGTACGGCCTCCCATTGCTGCTGTCTCCATCGCCACACTCTGCCATGTGCCACTTTCAGGTCTCCTCACACTGCTGGTGTGTTCCATTTTGTCATAGGGTGCTGGCAGATTACGGGCCTCCCATTGCTGCTGCCAGGCCCGTAATCTGCCATGGGCCCCCGTACCGCCTCCTCATGCTGCTGCCAGGTCCAGAGTCTCTCATGGGTCCCTGTACGGCCTCCCATTGCTGCTGTCTCCATCGCCACACTCTGCCATGTGCCACTTTCAGGTCTCTTCACACTGCTGGTGGGTTCCATTTTGTCATAGGGTGCTGGCAGATTACGGGCCTCCCATTGCTGCTGCCAGGCCCGTAATCTGCCATGGGCCCCCGTACCGCCTCCTCATGCTGCTGCCAGGTCCAGAGTCTCTCATGGGTCCCTGTACGGCCTCCCATTGCTGCTGTCTCCATCACCACACTCTGCCATGTGCCACTTTCAGGTCTCCTCACACTGCTGGTGGGTTCCATTTTGTCATACGGTGCTGGCAGATTACGGGCCTCCCATTGCTGCTGCCAGGCCCGTAATCTGCCATGGGCCCCCGTACCGCCTCCTCATGCTGCTGCCAGGTCCAGAGTCTCTCATGGGTCCCTGTACGGCCTCCCATTGCTGCTGTCTCCATCGCCACACTCTGCCATGTGCCACTTTCAGGTCTCCTCACACTGCTGGTGGGTTCCATTTTGTCATAGGGTGCTGGCAGATTACGGGCCTCCCATTGCTGCTGCCAGGCCCGTAATCTGTCATGGGCCCCTGTACCGCCTCCTCATGCTGCTGCCAGGCCCGTAATCTGTCATGGGTCCCTGTACGGCCTCCCATTGCTGCTGTCTCCATCGCCACACTCTGCCATGTGCCACTTTCAGGTCTCCTCACACTGCTGGTGGGTTCCATTTTGTCATAGGGTGCTGGCAGATTACGGGCCTCCCATTGCTGCTGCCAGGCCCGTAATCTGCCATGGGCCCCCGTACCGCCTCCTCATGCTGCTGCCAGGTCCAGAGTGTCTCATGGGTCCCTGTACGGCCTCCCATCGCTGCTGTCTCCATCGCCACACTCTGCCATGTGCCACTTTCAGGTCTCCTCGCACTGCTGGTGGGTTCCATTTTGTCATAGGGTGCTGGCAGATTACGGGCCTCCCATTGCTGCTGCCAGGCCTGTAATTGCCATGGGCCCCCGTACCGACTCCTCATGCTGCTGCCAGGCCCGTAATCTGTCATGGGCCCCTGTACGGCCTCCCATTGCTGCTGTCTCCATCGCCACACTCTGCCATGTGCCACTTTCAGGTCTCCTCACACTGCTGATGGGTTCCATTTTGTCATAGGGTGCTGGCAGATTACGGGCCCCCCATTGCTGCTGCCAGGCCCGTAATCTGCCATGGGCCCCCGTACCGACTCCTCATGCTGCTGCCAGGCCCGTAATCTGTCATGGGCCCCTGTACCGCCTCCTCATGCTGCTGCCAGGTCCAGAGTGTCTCATGGGTCCCTGTATGGCCTCCCATTGCTGCTGTCTCCATCGCCACACTCTGCCATGTGCCACTTTCAGGTCTCCTCACACTGCTGGTGGGTTCCATTTTGTCATAGGGTGCTGTATGGCCTCCCATTGCTGCTGCCTCCACCGCCACACTGTGGCTCCACACTCTGGTTTTGGCCCCGTGACTGCCCAAATTAGTGAAGTGTGCGGTGATTCTAAGATCGACGGCACTCATCTGCATGTCATACTGACTGACAGTATTATTTCTCTTCCCCAGCAGACTCCAAGGGCATTTAAATTAAAGGTACAGTGTTCTGCACTAATATAAAGGCTCTCTGAAGCCTAGAAACACCCTTTTTATAAGTTAAATTCGCAGCGAATATATTCGACTCGAATCGAATTTATTCCGCAAATTTGCCTAATCAGCCGAATCGAATTTTTGAATACTTCGCTCATCTCTATTTATAACCAAAAATTATAATGTTTAAACATTTTTTTTTACATTTTTATATTATTATTTTTTATTAATTTTTTTTTTTTTACATACTGTCACCCTAGCATTACAGTATCACCATGGGGACACAGTACTACTTGTGGGGGTGATGAAGATTTTTTTTATTTTTACACTGATTGCTTTTACACCCATATAGGATGTAAAAGCAATCATTTATCTTTCTCTCTGTGTGCATTCTTGCACTCATTGAGAAGTACTGAGTGAGCTGTGATTGGTCACAGCTTGTCACATGGTACAAGGCTGTTGTGAATAGCCTTGTACCATGTGACCTCTGTGATCATTCACAGATTTCACACGTAGTAAGCAATGATGTCACAAGTGACATCTTGCTTACTACTTTGCATGTGATCACTGATTGGCCAATCAGTGATCATATGATCGGGACCTCGTACAGAGGTCCCGTCCGACGATCGGTGTTTCACTGTGTCTGGAGGACACAGCGGGCACCGGATCGCGGTGCTGCGCGCTCCCAGGGAGCGCGCACAAGCAGGGTGCGGGAAGGCCATTTATAAACGGCCACCCGACCCTGCAGTGCCACCGTCCGGCCGTTTATATGCAACGGCCGGTCGGGAAGTGGTTAAAGGGACATTGACATATCTAATTAAAAAGCTCTTTTCCTTTCTCAGAATTAAACACAGACACTAGTACCTGAGAGCTCAACGTGAGTTAGCCTGCCAAGTTAGTATTTTCTCTTCAGCTCACTTGGGTAGAAACATCTCTTCCCAAGTTCAAAATTCAAACTACTAACATTGACATACAAAGCCATTCATAATGCTGCCCCAAACTACCTCAACGACCTGATACCCAAATACCACCCAACCCGCACTCTTCGCTCCTCACAAGACCTCCTACTTTCTAGCTCCTCCTCCAACGCCCGACTGCAGGACTTCTCCAGGACTTCCCCCATCCTCTGGAACTCATTACCCCAATCCATCAGACTGTGACCTACCCTCCTCACCTTTAGGCGCACCCTGAGAACCCTTCTCTTCAGGGAAGCCTACCCCACTCTCACCTAACTTCCGATCTCCTCCACTCCTCCTACCACTCCATCCCCCACAGCCACTTCCTCCTGTACCACTACCCCCTCCCTCCTAGACTGTAAGCGCGAAAGAGCAGGGCCCTCGAACCCCTCGTGTATTGTATTGTTACTGTATTGTCTCATGTACTGTCCCCCACTATAATGTACAGTGCTGAGCAAACCTTTTGGCACTATATAAATACTGTATAATAATAATAATAATAATCTCAGAACTGGGGCTACCATTTAAATTTTGAATTGCAGGACATCAAGAACTGATTGAAGTTATGCTGTGTTGTAACCTTTATTTGAATTCACTAAGAGTATTGTCTGTTATCCCATGCACATACTTTCTTGTTATTTTACAGTACTTGCAGTTTGACCTCACTATGACCAAAATATCAGTTCACACTAGGGTATGCATGAGTCTATTTTCTTGTTGTTCAGCCTAAGGGGGTGTCAGCAGGGGTTGGGCTTCCAGAGCGGGCTCAAGAAAAACAGGGAATCTGAAAATTACTCAATGGCCCTCAAGGGGGTAGTATTGCACATGAAAGAGGAAAGGCAATGTTATATTTACTGGTATATGTTTTAAGCTGTTTTTTTTTTAGTGCGGCAAGGATTGTGAGAAGTATATGCTGTATGTGATTAATGTAAGTGGAGTTTAAATTTCAATATTGAAGTAGACTTAATTCTGTTGAGCTGTATGTGAGGTAAGTACGGTTTTTTTGTTTCACTAAGCTGCCAGCTCGTTCAGCCCCATCCTTATGAATAATGAGTATACACTGTACAATGCACTGTGAATGTACTTTTGTGTGTATCTTCTAAAGAGTTACTAAAATCTTTTTGCTGTTGTCTCACAGAGAAAATTGTAAAGATGTGTTGGGTTCAGGGGCGGACTGACAACTCATAGGGCCCCCGGGCAATAGGGGATCATGGGGCCCCTGTGTCCTTGCCCAAACTCAAAAAAGACTATGAAAAAGGTACCAGGGGCATCTCATGGGGCCCCCTACTGACCCCGGGTCCTCGGGCAGTGCCCGAGTTTCCAAATGGTCAGTCCGCCCCTGGTTGAGTTTATTATTGTGATAGTAAACAATATGGTTTAATAATGTGAAATAATTATTTATTTGAATTGCTCAATTCACACATGGTGACATGAATTAATACATATTTTTGTGCATGTCCTTAAGAGAAATGGTATATCATGTTAAATTAAAATGTGGTAAATCTATGTAGTACTACATTGATGTCAATGAATTAAACATCTTTTGGTATTAAAAAAGTGTACATGAAGAGATAAAGGTTCTGTTATTAAATAACACATTTTCTTGAGTTGTTTTTGTAGTTTTTGTTGTTTCCAGGACGGAAGCCAAATTGTTTTGTTAATCAGACCATTTTTAATCTGGTTATTTCTTAAATGGTGATGAATTGCATGCCAATGTGTTTGTTTATGCATTATTTCACAGGACATAGGAAGAGCATGGACATGTACGGTGTACCATTTAGTGGTGGGAGTGTTTTCTAATCTTTTTCTTCCTTGGGACTTAAGTTGGCCATAGATGGTTTGAATCTCAGCCGGTTCAGCAGGGATCAGCCAAGATTACATCCATGTATGCGCAGGCTGATTGTACCCAAGTTGATCCATTGATTGACTTGGGCACAACCAGCATGTTAAATATATTTAGGATGTGATTATTGACAGCAGCTATAGCCACTAGCATTAATCACTGTGGTCCTCCGGCAGGGGTGGCTCCACGCACCAATGATTGCAGGAAAGAAAATTTCATCATCTATGGCCTGCCTTAGACAGTCTTCCATCTCTGCTAGAAAAACAATAGTGAATTTGCAACACTAGGTTGATGGGGTTTTTTTGTGAACATGATGCATCAGCCATTATTCTCTCTGCAACTGTCTTCACATGCATTTATTCAGAATGACATCACATTTCTCCAGATAGCTGTATGTCCAAGCCTTAGGCAATGTTCTCATTTATGCTCCTGGCTGACTTCTCTGGGGATTTAAAACATGTTATCGGTGAAAGTGGAACAAAAGAAAATATATTCTTGGCAATAAATGCTTGGGGCATAGGTCAATAGGTGCAGACTTGTCACATTGCAGGACTGACTCAACCAGAGAGGTTTTTGATTTATCAAGCATTGCATCAGATCAAACAAGAGTCTAGTTGTCTTAAAATACCGTACAAGCCAAGGAGTCAAAGGATATAGTAATGTTAAAATATAACTGAACCAACCATGTAAACCCGGAGCTGGAGAAATATGGTGGCTTCTATGCTGATCATGTTCTAAGACTACTAGTAGACTGGCTGTCTCTGGCTTTAGTGTTTTCTGGACCAATGACCTGGGACGAGCATGCTGTGAACTCAGAACTCCTGCATCTGTATACTTCTGCTCTATATGTCCAATGTTTGTTAAGACCCAACCATCGCATCTATATGAGCTTGTTGAGTTTCTCCTTTTTCAAACCTGAGCATTAATATGAAGCCACCCCCCCCCATCTTGTGGCTTTTAAAACTGCTTCCATGGCAATTAATGCTTATTTAGTAAGGTCAGGTACCTATGTTAGGAAATTAGACCTGGCTCTCAATTGGCATTTCAGTTCATACCAAAGAAGTCCAGTAGGGTTGAGTTCAGGGCTTGGCGTGGAGCACTGAAAATCCTAGAAATCAAACCATGTTTTAATGGAGCTGGATTTGTACACAGGGGCACAGTCATGCTGGAACCACAAGGTTAGTGGTACAAAATTGTCTAAAAAATATTTGTATGCTGTAGTATTAACAGTATCTTTCACCAGAAACTCTTGAACTCAGTAATTTTAAAGCTTGTCCACAATCTTTTGGTCATATAGTGTAGGTTGATACTGAAGCCAGTTAGATCAGTGAGACAACCATGCAACTAACATTTTCAGAAGCAGAGGCTTACATTGGCTGCCTCCAAATCCCCATAGTACATTTCTTTGAGCTAAAATCTAAAACATTCTGTTGAAAATGTTCACACAGACCCTCAATAGTTGGTAGTTCCATTCATCCTTTAGCCACATTTTTTTGTTTAATTTTGGAAAAAGTGGGGACAGTTTTGTCCTTGTCAGTGTCCCATTTGCCATTTGAAGAGTTTGGCCCTGACCCCCTTACCTTGTGCCTGATGTGGTACAATTTCTTCCATAGGAACACAGAAAGTAAAAGAACAAAAAAAAAAACAGATTATTCTAACCCTTCCACACTTTATTCAACTGTATTGTTGCTGTATTGTCTCCCGTTATATTGTAAAGCGCTGAGCAAACTGTTGGCGCTATATAAATCCTGTATAATAATAATAATCAGTTACGGTAAATATTTGTGACAATCCAAATGTAAAAAAAAAATCCAGCCCAACAGTAATAAAACCATAATAAAAATTGTTAAGATGGACGGGGATTTTACTTTCTGCTGGACTAAAGTGGTCTGAGGAAACCCATTATCATGAGCTTGCTGACCATAATGAGAGAGAAGCTACCCTGTCAATGGCTGGGTTTTTTGAAGAGTAAAATCTAAGGAATGAGCATTCTTCTCCAGAGCTCCTTGTGGTAGAGATGGGTTGGCCGCTTCTCAATTCCAGGTCACTACCCTACACTGGAATAACAAGTGATGGATCAGTACCACACACAGGATATAAGGAACTGAGTACAGTGCAGTGTACAGGGGTCCCAAGAGACTGGAGACAGTACAACATACAAGGGTCAGCAATACGTGTAAAACGTTGCTCAGACATAGCTGATCTGAGTATAACTCAGATAGAGTCACTGATTGTCAGACTATGTCAGGCAGCAGGTAGGCATAAGGATGCTAGACCAGTGCAATAAACAGGTAAGAACAGACCATCAGTCAGTGGAACCACAGTTTAGCTTAGCAGTCGAAGCAGTTTGTATGCCATTATGACTATGAGTTAACAGATCAACTTTACGGATGATACGTGACATATGTCAGCAAATCATGGTGCATCTTCCAGCGGCTTGCCTCGTATTCCATCTTTTCTGACATTCCCTTGCTTTTTCCCTCTCCTTCTCTAAAGTTGGACTCTCTCCTCTAAACAGTAACCCAGTTCCCAAATGAACTAGACTCCAATCATGCAGCTTCTTGTGTCTAGACTCTACAACATTTTTTTAATTGTTTAAACTGAATACCTGTTGAGCAGACCTCTCAGGCTGCTCATTTTTAATACAATGCTGTGCAATTTCTTAATACATTGTGGCAGTTTCATGTTTTTAAATAAATGTAATAAATCTAATAGACACTTTAATAGGAAAGAAAACATAACAGGAAAATGGATAAAACTGAGAAATCTGCTTTATTCTTTATGAGAATATGTAACAAGGCAATCCCATTAGATTTATCACCAGCACCTGGTCTCATGGCAGCCCTACCATTCTACTTATGCTACATGAAACATAGAGAGACCTTTCATATGCAAAACTACATACAGGCTTTATTGAAAAATATGAGCAGTCATTGTTTAGTGTTCATCATCTGAATTCTTCAAAAAAAGGCTTTATAAATTTTTGCACATGAAAGACTCTTTTCATGGAAAATTCAAACTTCCTTGAAAATACCTTCAGGCCATCAACCCTTGGCCTGAAGCTACCCCCATAAAAAAAAGGCAATCGCAACATGATGTATATTTTGATCTATCATTATGGATGGGTTGGTGATAAGTGAGGAGATGATTTTAGTTACTATTCAGGCAGTGAATTAAAAGTTTTGGGCACCATTTTCAGTACCTCCCACTTCCACTAAGAACTGAATCTGAAGCAGGTTATCCTGCTGCTTGTTTCTACGGTGTTTATTGGGTCTTGTTATACAATAGTAATATCTGCTATCCATTGCACCAATGCTAATAACAGTTTTAGCTGTCAAGCAGTTCTTTGTATATATGCCTTCTCATTTCAAAGGAAAGCACAGTCTATCTACTCAATTGCACAGCAGCCTAAGGCAGAATAGGGATTTGCAATTGACTTAAAATGCTTTAAAGTGTATCTAAAGGCAAAACTTTTAGCTTTGGATAGAGTGGAGAGGGATTAGAACACCTGTCAGTTTTTATTGCTGTCTGAGCCTCTGTTAGTTAGATTCACCCTCTCTTGTTGTCCTGTTTACTGTTATCATTAAAAGTGAAACTAAAAGAAAATCCCAAATTTTCGGTTGACCTCAGAACACTAATAGAGGGGAAATCTTCCAATGGAGACACTAGTTCTGGTGAAACTCCAGGATTCCCTTGCGTTTGATTTCTTCTCACTTCGTGCATTGAGTATGGGACAGGAATTAAATAAAATTCTCTCCAGTGGGACACAAATTGCAAAAAAAAAAATGGACAGGGGTTATAACCCTCCCTTACTGTATCCAAAATGGAAAAAATAGTTTTTCTTTTAAATACAGTTTAAGGTTTATCTCAAAATAAAAGCTCTGGTTTTGCCCCATCAATGCTTCTCTTCCAGGTTGAATGATGCCCAGAGTGCCAAGGACTGATCCCCCTGGGCTTGACATATTAATCTGGGCTCACAGGAGAATGTGTAACAATGTGAATAATGTTCTCTGAATCAATGTTTTTCTTTGCATCATAAAGGACTGTCCACCACCTCAGCAGGAAGAAAAGCAAGAGGACAGAAGATTTCACCAGACTGAAGACATACCCAAATAGATGCAAAACACCAAAATATATACTTTATGTGGCACAATGTCAGGCCTTGGGTTAGCAAATCTACCCTTGTCAGTAGTAAATTCTTGGGTGGTCTTGGTCTTCCACACCTCCAAAAATACTATCACAATTAGCCCACATACTGAAATTCCATGCCTGCTCTGATACCCTGTTTGGGTGTCCCTAAAGGCCCTGAGTACATGCTAATAACCTGTTTTGTATCCACCCATCAGATAGGTGCTTTAATTTCTAACCCTGTCACCAAATGTTAGAAAAATACTCCACTAACCTTATCTCCCCGCACAAACCCCTTATGGCTTTTATTCATAACCTCTCATTTTCTTTGGGCATCTCCACTCCTTGGGCATTTTGTGAATGGACCACTAAATATCCCACCCAGATAAGACATCTCATAACTAAAAAATGGGTGAAGCCTTTTGCACTACTGCAACAAGATAAAGAGTTGCCACAAACCGAACTCTTTCAATACCTAGAGATAAAACATTTTCTACAAACCTGAAGGATCCAGGATGCTCAAGTCCTTTAATTCCAAATATGCTTCAGCCCCCCATGTTCTTGGTCTGATTTTATTTCTCTATTCTATCTTAGAGCACCCTCTTCCCTTCAACTCCCCACTCTCACTCCAACATGGGTGTTAGATCTAGGTACAGAGTTAGATGACCATAACTGGACCCAAATTTGGAAAACAACTAAATAATTCTCCATCAACATTCTAACAGTGGAAACAATTTAGAGCGTCAGCACTTTTCCCATGTTTGGTGGACTTGCCCTGTAGTACACTATTTCTAGTAATATGGAAACCTTGTAAACATACAAGTACTGTTTGCGCTCAAAGTCACAACAAGAGACACGAGAGTCCATGAAGTTCATATACTGTATGATAGGCACAGGATAGTAAAAGGCAGGTGGACTAAAGACTCCGGCAGCTCCATGTAATGAGATCTGGGGGAGATCCCTCACATATATAGAAAAAAAAACATCAGGTACCAGGTCAAAGACAGATAAAAAGCACCAATTTTAATGTGAAGCTCACTTACATGTAAAACCAGAATGTTTAGCTCCGATGGCCAAAGATGAAGGCGGACAGTAGAGCAGAAGACAGCAGTCTCAATGGACCAATGATCGGCTGCAGGGGCATAGGCAAAATAAAACACCGAAATGGAAATGAATGGCAGCGTCTGTAGCCCTAGCTTAAGCCATTCAGTGAAAGTCATGGCAGGTATGAGTGGTGGGGGGGGGGTGCAACACATTTCCAAAGCCCCTCTGTCAAGCTGAACACTACAAAAATCATTTTTGTTTTCTTCAAACAACATCTTGCAAGCTAGCTGAATGCATTACCAAATTCTCTGTCCTTGGCATATTGTTGGCTTTATTATTGTTATGAACCATAATTTACCCAGACGTATATTTTTCTCTTTCTCGTCCCATCCACAACTCTTTCAATCTGCTCACCCATGAGTTCTTCTGTGACCTTTGATATTCACATAGCTGCTCTGACATTCATGGAGCTGCTCTGTGACCTCTGACATACATAAAGCTCCACTGTGACCTCTGAAACTCATGGAGCCCATCAGTGACCTCTGACATTTACTGAGATCCTCTGTAATCTGTGACATTCAAGGAGTTCCTCTATGACAGGCGATTTTCATGGAGCCTCTCTGTGATGTTCATAAAGTTCCTATTTGGTCTGTGGCATTAACAAATATCTTTATACATCTGACCTTTGTGGAACTTCTCAGTGATTGGTGACATTTACAAGGCTCTTCTGTGTCATCTGACATTTACAGACCTTCTTTATGACCTGTGACATTGATGGAGCTTCTCTGTGACCTCTGACATTTACAGAGCTTCTCTGGGACCTCTGACAATCATGGGAGTCCTCTGCTACCTCTGACATTTACAGAGCTTCAGTGGGACCTCTGACATTCATTAAGCTCCTCTGTGAACTGTGACATTAATGGAGCTCCTAGGTGACCTCTTACATATATCAAACTGCTCTGGGACCTCTGACATTAATGGAGCTCCACTGTGTCCTCTGACATTGACAGAGCTCCTCTGTGACCTCTGGCATTTAAAGAGCTTCTCTGAGGCCTCTCTCTGACAATCATGGCACTCCTCTGTGACCTCTGACATTTAGGGAGCCTCAATGTGACCTCTGTCATTCATGAAGTTACTCTGCGAACTGTGACATTGATGGAGCTCCTCTATGACCTATGAAATTCACAGAGCTCCTCTGTGACCTTCTACATATATCAAACTTTTCTGGGATCTCTGACATTCATGGAGTTACTTTGTGACCTCTGACATTGATGGAGATCCTTTGTGTCCTCTGGCATTTACAGAGCTTCTCTGGGACCTCTAAAATTTACAGAACTTCAGTGGGACCTCTGACATTCTGGCTCTCTTCCATGACCTCTAACTTTTACTGAGCTTCATAGGGACCTCTGACATTAATGAAATTCCTCTGTGAAATGTGACATTGATGGAGCTCCTCTATTACCTCTGAAATTCACTGAGCTCCTCTAGGACCTCTGGCATTTATGGAGCTTCAATGGGAATGCTACCATTCATGAAGTTCCTCTGGAAACTCTGCCATTTACAGATCGTTTCTGGGACCTCTGGAGCTGCTCTGGGACCTATGACATTCACAAAGCCCCTCTGTGACCTCTGACATATCTGGAACCTCTTGCATTCATGGAACTGCTCTGTAGCCTTCTGAGATTCACGAACCCCTCTGTGATTTGTTGCATTCATGAGTTTTTCTTTGACCTTTTACATTTTCAGAACTTTTTTGGGTCTGTGACATTCATGTAGATCTTCAGTAACATCTAACATTTGCAGACTTCCCCTGGGGTTTTTATTTGTTTGACACTATGTGGTTTGTCATTCCAATTCCCCAATATTCTACATATATAAACAAATTTAGCAGCCTCTGTCAGCCACCATGGAAATAAAAGCAGGTTATTGTTTGGATTAATTCAGAACATATGTCAGATATGAAATTCTCTTATGAAATAAAATAGTCTTTTTTCTATTCACACACCTGGAAGATCAACCTTTTAAATGTGCCACTTATACTTAAATGCCATCTGTCTGGTGGCTTCTCAATCTTTATTTCTTTCATTGAATGTGTCTTTGATGTGAATTATTCCCATCCAACATCCCTTTGTTTACAATAATGAAATCTATTTTAATTAACACAATGATATGCCTTCTAATCTCCTTTACTAAATGTTGAATCATATAGTTTAAATATTTTATGAAAGCAGAAAGCATTTGCATCACTCAAACTAGACCTGTTTTTTAAATGGAAAAAAAAAATATTTGTGTTGTCTCACAGCTGTTAAGCTGTTACCCTGAACAAAGAGACATGTAGATATTAAAATCAGTTATCCATAGATATGGAATGACTGATACCTGGTTCAGCCCAGTGATTGAACAAGGGAAATAATAGTATGGCAATAGATGCAGTGAAACCTTTGCAGTCCTCCTATGGCAAATTATTTATATGGGATGGGGGTCAATGATTGATCAAACCGATAAGATAAGGACAGTGTTAGAGGCATATGCTTGGTGAAAATCTCCCTCTAAAATAACTTTGAATGTTTATAAAAAGGTCTTTTATCTTTAAGAGGTTTCTTTTAGTGGTCAGATATCACTTCTTATTAAAATTCACACAGAACTAACATTTAGTCTGTATACCAGATCAAAGCTTATTATGCAGATTAAATTCATTCTGAACAATTTTTTTTACTTCAAATGATTGTCCTAGTTGTGTTAAAAAGTGGAGAAGTGTAGCTTAATACTCCTGGGCCAGCCTTATCTGGGCAAAATTTTAGATTGGCACAACAGTTGCCCACTTAAACCAAGAACACATGGGCAAAGGGGTCTGCTGGTTCTTCTAGTCATATGTAATGCACAGCCAAGGTCAGGAACTAAAGCCTTTTGGTACTTGGATGCCCCAGGTTTTAAAACACGTAATATAGTTCTTAGCCATGTGTCACCAGGATTGAGTGAATTCGACAAAGAAGGGTACCTGTAAATCCGAGGCTGGTCAGGCAGTAAACAGTGGCTGATAATGGAATCCTGGGGCAGTCAAAGGTCAGAACATATAGCAAGTAAGCATAGTCTAAAATAAATTTTGAGGTAAGAGCAAGTAGCAAACAAGCATAATCCAATGGGCAGTTCTGAGGTTAAAGCAGGAAGCAATCCAAACAAATAATTCAGGTACAAGGTAGGGGCTAGACATGAGAAATCCAACAACAACACAGCAGGGCACAACAAGAAGAGCTAGGAAGCTGACACTATCCCAACCCCAGAGCTCTTGACTTGTGATGTTCAACTAGAGAGCCCAATCAACCCAACCAAACAAAATGAAGGGGGCAGGGCAGCCAGGGCCATTAGTTGCTTATCAGCCAGGATGCTGGCCATGGTCTCCTACCACTCTATCATTCAAACACTGCAGTCTCTGTCAGACTCTTCATATTTTGATACTTCCAAGAGTTTAGAATGTCTGTGTATCTTACTACTTGTTGTGGTTCCATCCTCTAACCCCTACATCAATACAGGATACAACAGAGACATAGGATTTAAAGGGTGTAAACTATTGCATGGCAGGGAACACAGGCATCTAATACTTTCAGAAGTATTGAATACCTAAGAGTCTGATAGAGGTGCAGCCCTGGAATAGAGTGGAGGAAGGAGATGTGGGCTGCCAGAGAGGTGAAGATAAGAGCTCTTCTACTGCAGGCAACTGTCACTTAGAAACCTGTATATATGCCCCTATTTCTCCTTGAGTGCTCCTGTCAGGAATCTAGGAATGACCAGAAAGGTGTGGACTGACACAGGGAAATGCAGGTTTCAGGTATAGTATAATAATACAGTTTATTATTAGCCACCCAGATATATATATATATAAACGCACAGTGAACAAACCAACCTTCCACTAATCTTAGTAGGTGCAGGAACACAGGCGTAGTCAGGGCTGGAGAGGTGGAACGGTCAGGCCGGCCGTAGGGTTCTGTAATGACCGTTTGGTGGTACCTCTAGTGGTCCCCAGGACAGGATTCCCCAGGGCGCGGAGTCTAAGTCCCAGTCTGCTTATTCACCAGGGCCCCTGATGGTGGGGATGGACTTGGAGCAGACAGGAACCAGGTTGCGGCCCCTGAGTACACCTGCTAGTGGTAGAGGGATCCGCCAGAGGTATGTGCAGGTACGGCTGGATCAGTGCAGGATGGATGGATGGCAGAATAGTTAGCGTGGTCAGATGGGCCAAGTCAGCAACGTGCGGGCAGCAAGGTACCAAAGGAGCAGGCAGAGAATGGTCAAGGTCACAAGCCGGGTTCAGTAACTCACGGGCAGCGCGGTACAGGGGATCAGGCAGAAGGATGGTCAAGCAAGCCAGGGGTTCAACAGGAGACGGTCAGCAGAGGTCAGGATCAAGCCGGGTCAGCAACGAAGCAGGAACACAAGATACCAGGTACAGAGGCTCATGGGAAAACATACACCAAGGCCCAGATCACAGGCCTGGTCATGCCTCAAATACACCTTTCTGCAATCAGCCCCAGGTTTGGCTGATTGCACGTGTGAGCTTCTGGCTGCTGAGAGCACCCGCTGGTCAGCTCTGGTACTGCAGCCCACACGGCAGATGAGTCCCACCACCAGTGCTGAGTCCATTCCTGACAGCTCCAAAGGCCCTTAAAAAATGGGGAACTTGGTTATGCAAAAAATAAATAGGTCACCACTCAGTCTTACCTTTTCCACCTTTCTTTAATGGTCCAGGAAAGCCAAGGCTACACACAGACCAACAGGGAAGCTGTGATGGAAGTAGGGAGGTTGGAAACAAGCAGTATCTTTTGAGGTATACCAGTAATTTGTATTCTAAACAGCCCCAGATGCTGGAACTCTAGTATTGCTCTATAAGAAATATAAGATATGTGGACACTTGGAGATATGCAGCGTGTGGTTTTACAAGATTAATATGGTCGGGGGTACATTTTAGCCAGCTTGGTTGCTGGCAATTCTGATTTCTTTTGGATAACTATAGCCTTACCAAACTGGCCATTGGGCCAAGGAGAACAGGGGGCCTAGCACTATTTCACAATCATAATGATTTTTCAGGACATTGACACTTCGCAAACAATAATAGTACATACATATCGATCATGCTTAGCAAAATTCTGTAAGAGCTGATAGTATGCTGTACCATCATTTATTGTATTTATAAAGACACAGGTCTCTGCACTGAGGTTACCTTTAATACTAAAGACCAATTTTATGATTTTATTACAGACAACCAACTGATATGCCGCAAGATGTAAACTGAATTAAACCAATAGATACAGTCTGATTTTCTCAAATTTACTGCTATTAACCCAGAAGCATGTAGTGAAGGCAAGGCAATAGTATTATGTCTTGGTCCGGTGTAGCTCTTGGCTCTATTCAGCAGAACACTGATTTTAATGAAGGACAGATTGTAACCTAAAGCTTGGAGGGTAACAGCAGCTGTCAATCAATGGAGAGAGGTAGCAATAAAGCCTTAGGTGTATGAACAATTGGTCAGGGTGCGTGCCTTCCAACCACCCAGGGAGCTCCTTATAAATGCTGCTCTTCCCAGGTCACATACAGCTATAACAATTTGTTTAATACCAGTTTTAATGTAAAAAAATCAGTTTCAAACTTTGAAAATGACATAATATACAATGTTGGAGGGTATGTTGTTGCTGATATCTCTTACGCAGAGTGTGATGCAATCTCCTACTAAAATTAAATTAATTTCCACATTATTTTTCATTTTGGGTTCACATGTTTGACCTAGGGTTGCCATCTCATCCCTTTAAAGCAGAACACATATCAATTACACAGGTTCTGTGGCTGATTAAGGTGGTAATTAAACTCACTTAGCACATTATCTGCTTTAAATTATAAAAAATAATATTATATAAAATAATAATAAATTAGCCTTGGAACCTGTGTAATTAATAAGTGCTTGTTATTAAAGGGATGAGGTGGCAACCCTAGTTTGGACCTAACCTATCCCCCATGATTTGGAACACGCACTCAGCTGCAAGGGAATAAAGCACTGGTGATGCTGCAGCTCAAAATTAATTAAAGGCTTGTTCACACTAGCGGTTGAGGGGCAGTAAAACCCTGTGATTGAGCTCCTTCCAACCCTTCCCCCCTTTAGCTGTAGAGGTGGTAGCAGGTGGTATATACATGCTGTGGCCACGATGGCTTGCTTCATGGCGGTAGCAGGAATTTTACCCCCCGGCACCTGCTGACTGTGGCCCATTCAAGTGTGTGCACTGCATGGGTTGCAGTGCGCTAGTGTAAGATTCAAGGGGGTAATGCAGGTGGTGAGGCTATACGATGCCTTTTCAATACCTTTCACATGCTCTCTGAAGAGTGATCTGAACTCATATCACATTTCAGAGATCAAAGCACATGTGATCGAGCCCATAAAGGAAATTCAGAAGCCACATACCCTGAAATTATGTACTTTTTTTTTTTATAAAGCATTGACAATGTTAAGTCACTGCCTCACACTCAAAGGCAGAGATGTCAGCCTGCTGTGCACACTCATTCAGTTGGCCATTGTGGTGCTCTGCATTAGGTATGTTCAAACAAAAAACTTTGCAATATATTTATAAAAAATGATTTGCATATAAAATCTGTATACAGTGAGGCATTATGCCAAACATAGTAAAAATAGGTGTTGGGTTTATAGAATATAGGGAAGGTAATCGTTATGTACAATTATTTTGTTACGGACTGCTCCATAGATTTACTGTACTTTATAAATACTGGTTTGTATATTCCTGTTATGTTCTGCTTTATGTCCTGCGTGTCCCTGCCACATCATCAAGTCACATGCAAAAAGCCTAGGGGAATATTTGTTCATGGAGTGTATTAAATGTTTCAGAAAACTACATGAAAACAATATTGGTTCAAGATTGCACGGGAGAGCTGAGCTGAGTAAAAAAATTCCTGGGACATTAGTTTAATTAGAGCAGGATAGAAAGAGGTTTAGGTGATATAAATCGCATAAGAAGCTAATTAAAGTGATATTAACTGTTTTACCGCCGCCCTATAGCAGAAATACTGCTACAGGGCGGCAGGGGTGCGCAAAATCACGTACGTATATATATGTGATTTTGCATCTCTGGGTAGGCCCTGCCCGAGCCGTTATTGGCGGCCTCACCTGTCGGTTATTGGGTCCTGGTCGGTGATTCCCCGCCAAGTATCACCGACGGGGGAAAGACCTGTATGCAGGGGCGGACTGACAACTCATGGGGCCCCCGGGCAACAGGGGACCATGGGGCCCTTGTGTCCTTGTCCAAACTCAAAAAAGCCTATGAAAAAGGTAC
The DNA here is from genome assembly GCF_062004578.1 of Staurois parvus. NCBI lineage: Eukaryota > Metazoa > Chordata > Amphibia > Anura > Ranidae > Staurois > Staurois parvus. The sequence continues at coordinate 1,308,148 of NW_028318512.1, forward strand.
CAGGGGCATCTCATGGGGCCCCCTACTGACCCCGGGCCCTCGGGCAGTGCCCGAGTTTCCAAATGGTCAGTCCGCCCCGCCTGTATGTAAACAATACAGATCTCTCCCCTGTCAGCTCCTGCACACTGCTTTGCAATACAAAGCGATGTGCTTACACAGTAAAGCACACACAGCACACATAGTAAAACAGCACACAGTTAACCCATTGATAAACCCAGATCAGGGGCGAACTGACCATTTGCAAACTCAGGCATTTTGATTTTTTAAATTTTTTTACTCAAAATGTTTAATAGCAAAAAGTCAAAAATATTGCTTTTTTTCTCAAAATTGTTGGTCATTTTTTTCATAGTGCAAAAAATAAAAAGTGCAGAGGCAATCAAATACCACCAAAAGAAAGCTCTATTTGTGGGAAAGGGCGTACATTTCATTTGGGTGCAGCATTGCATAACTGCGCAATTTTCAGTTACAGTAATGGAGCTCCGTATTGCAAAAGATGGCCTGTCAGGAAGGGGGGGGGGGGGTAAATCCCTCTGAAGGGCAAGTGGGAAGCATTTTTTTTTCTAAATAACAAACATGTTATATCTACCTGCTCTGTAGAGTGGTTTTGCACAGAGCAGTCCCGGTCCTTCTCTTCTCGGGTCCCCGCTGGCATTCCAGGCTCCTCCCTCCTATAGAGTGCCCGCAAAGCAAGTAGCTTACTATGGGGGCACTCATGCAGGCAAGCTCCCAAGCTGTAGCTCAGCCCCTACCCTCTCTCTCCTCATTGGCTCACTGGCTGTGATTGACAGCAGTGGGAGCCAATGGTTGTCTCAGCCAATGAGGAGGGAGAGTCTCCGGAGAGCCGAGGCTCTCGTGTCAATCACTGTATCGCGATGGGGCTTAGGAAAGTAGTAGGGGGGCTTAGGGGGCTGCTGCATAGAATGCATGAAGGTAAAAACCCTTAAGCCTTTATAACCACTAATGTACCACAAGGATGTTAAAGTATGTTGCCTTAAAGTGGTATCAGGGCTCAGTCACACCAGAATGCGGTATGGGCAAACCTACGCTCCATGTATGTTTCCCGAACTGCATTCAAAATGCACTGAGTGTGCTATCTGCTGTGGGTGTCAATGTATTCCTACACCCCAAATACAGATGGCAAACACAGTACGTTTGCCTGCACCAAAACACATGGTACCACAGTACTATGTGATCTGGCGCAGTGCACTTTTTGGAAAGTATTGCATGCACTTCTTTTTGTGCAATCCAGTGCAATTTCAGCTCATTTTAATTAGTGGAGTGATGCTGGCGCAGTACAAATGAAGCCGAGGCCATCATGGAACCTGGCTATCACACATTGTGCAGTGATGGATAACACCTGGGACCAACCTGATTAACCAATTGGAGGATTATTGTTTTTTAGCTCCACCTGTTGCACTTCATACACTCATCAGCCACTTTATTAGGTACACCATGATAGTACTGGGTTGGACCCCCTTTTGCCTTCAGAACTGCCTTCATTCTTCATGGCATAGATTCAACAAGGTGTTGAAAACATTCCTCAGAGCTTTCGGTCCATATTCACGAGTTACTGTTGCTTTTCTATCATCCTGAACCAGTCTGCCCATTCCTCTCTGACATCAACAAGACATTTTCATCCACACAACTGCCACTCACTGTATATTTTCTCTTTTTTGGACCATTTTTTGTAAACCTTAGATATGGTTGTGCGTGAAAATTCCAGTAGATGAGCACTTTTTGAAATACTCAGACCCGCCGTCTAGCACCAACAACCATGCCACATTCAAAGTCACTTAAATCCCCTTTCTTCCCCAAGCTAATGCTTGGTTTGAACTTCAGCAAGACATCTTCACCATGTCTAGATGCCATGATACATTGAGTTGTTGCCATGTGATTGGCTATTTAGCAATTTGTGTTACATTTGAACATTTGTACCTAATAAAGTGGCCAGTTAATGTGTATATAAGGGCTATCAGTTCAATTTATTTTTGTTGCTGACATCTCACTGCCAGCCAGGATGGACCCACTGTTTCTGTTAAGTTAAGGTAGGTGTTTTACCCCCATAAGTATGTTGCTTTTTACTATTCCTGCTTTGGTCTTAATTGCATGACCAAGATATTTTTTTTCTTTTGTATTACTCTTTATATAGCTTGGGTCTGGCCAACCCTTGCAGGACAGATGTACCCCCATACAGCATGGTTTTTTTGTGTGTAGTTCATTGCGGGACTCATATACTCTTTCCTGGTTTGGTATGAAATTCATATATGTGTATACGTATACTCTCTTTATGTGAGACTTTATCATTATACTTATGTCTTATAATATATATATATACAGTGGGGATCGAAAGTTTGGGCACCCCAGCTAAAAATTTGTATTAATGTGCATAAAGAAGCCAAGGAAAGATGGAAAAATCTCCAAAAGGCATCAAATTACAGATTAGACATTCTTATAATATGTCAACAAAAGTTAGATTTTATTTCCATCATTTACACTTTCAAAATAACAGAAAACAAAAAAATGGTGTCTGCAAAAGTTTGGGCACCCTGCAGAATTTATAGCATGCACTGCCCCCTTTGCAAAGCTGAGACCTGCCAGTGTCATGGATTGTTCTCAATCATCGTCTGGGAAGACCAGGTGATGTCAAGCTCAAAGGTTTTAAATGCCCAGACTCATCTGACCTTGCCCCAACAATCAGCACCATGGGTTCTTCTAAGCATTTGTCTAGAAAACTGAAACTGAAAATAGTCGACGCTCACAAAGCTGGAGAAGGCTATAAGAAGATAGAAAAGCGTTTTCAGATGTCAATATCCTCTGTTCGGAATGTAATTAAGAAATGGCAGTCATCAGGAACAGTGGAAGTTAAAGCAAGATCTGGAAGACCAAGAAAAATATCAGACAGAACAGCTCGCAGGATTGTGAGAAAAACAATTCAAAACCCACGTTTGACTGCACGATCCCTCCAGAAAGATCTGGCAGACACTGGAGTTGTGGTACACTATTCCACTATAAAGAGATACTTGTACAAATATGGTCTTCATGGAAGAGTCATCAGAAAAAAACCTCTTCTACGTCCTCACCACAAAAATCATCGTTTGAACTTTGCAAATGAACATATAGACAAGCCTGATGCATTTTGGAAACAAGTTCTGTGGACCGATGAGGTTAAAATTTAACTTTTTGGCCGGAATGAGCAAAGGTACGTTTGGAGAAGAAGGGGCACAGAATTTAATGAAAAGAACCTCTGTCCAACTGTTAAGCATGGGGTTGGATCAATCATGCTTTGGGGTTGTGTTGCAGCCAGTGGCACAGGGAACATCTCACGAGTAGAAGGAAAAATGGATTCAATAAAATTTCAGCAAATTTTGGATGGTAACTTGATGCCATCTGTGAAAAAGCTGAAGTTGAAGAGAGGATGGCTTCTACAAATGGATAATGATCCTAAACACACCTTGAAATCCACGGGGGATTACATCAAGAGGCGGAAACTGAAGGTTTTGCCATGGCCTTCACAATCTCCTGACCTCAACATAATTGAAAATCTATGGATAGACCTTAAAAGAGCAGTGCGTGACAGACAGCCCAGAAATCTCAAAGAACTGGAAGACTTTTGTAAGGAAGAATGGGCAAAGATACCTCAAACAAGAATTGAAAGACTCTTGGCTGGCTACAAAAAGCGTTTACAAGCTGTGATACTTGCCAAAGGGGGCAGTACAAGATATTAACTCTGCAGGGTGCCCAAACTTTTGCAGATGCCATTTTTTTGTTTTCTGTTATTTTGAAAGTGTAAATGATGGAAATAAAATCTAACTTTTGTTGACATATTATAAGAATGTCTCATCTGTAATTTGATGCCTTTTGGAGATTTTTCGATCTTTCCTTGGCTTCTTTATGCACATTAATACAAATTTTTAGCTGGGGTGCCCAAACTTTCGATCCCCACTGTATATATATATATATATATATATATACTTATCTACCAATTCACTCATCCAACTTGTCTGTGTAGCCTGTGCTCACTGGTCTCTGTGGATAGATACAGCTGGGATGGGGTCTCTCATGATACTTACATATGATGATTGGATTATTGCAACTCAAGAAAACATCACTGGTAACATCTGAGTAAACATAACCATGACATGTTTGGTAAATATGGTATGCTATATTACTTAACTGTGCAAGGATTTGGCCTATGGATGCAGTATATCATCATTTTGATTACTTTATAGATTTTAAACCTTTGAACTTTGTGTACCACTGAGTAAGATGAAGACAAATATAGGACCCTGAAACGCGTTGGACTTATTCTGCCCCACCACCTAACATTCTGTGACTATTGGGCAGGACAGTATTTAGATTTTTTTTAGCCCATATGTGGGGCAGGCTATATACATAGGGTCTCTGTATATCTAGATACCTGTTTTTATGTAATTCATTTTCAAATGATGTGTACGTAATAAAAAATGTGGATTTTTTTTATACTTAATTTCATACTGTTCTTGCCTGCACAAAGTCACTGGGGCTGTTCTCTCTTATGTAGTTGTATGGGAATGAAAAACCCCTTTGACATGAACAAAAGCTCATCCACACAGGTCCTAAAGTTGTTATAGGTCAATAGTGTGGAAAACATTGAAACCGTAGCACCAGCATGACAGCCAAGTAGCATTTTAAGAAGAAAGGATATGCAGTGACATTCTACATATTTTATTGCAGGCTTTCTTTAAATTTCTAAAAAAAAAAAAAGGCCCTAAAATTGTTAACACTAATTAAAATGAACAGAGCTATTGTTTCTCTTAAAAACGGATTTATAAAATATTGTAGTGATTATACCTGTAAGCTTCTCTGGGATGGGGACTGATGTGAACAGTTTGGGGTTCTATGTAAAGCACTGTCAGATATGTAAGAGCTGTAGAAGTGGATAAGATAGCTGGATTATATGGGTTTGTATTTAAAGTAGAACTTTTTTTCAGTTGGTTTCCATGTCTAGGCAAATTATGTCATAAATTCGAGAAGTTTTCAGAAGAGGGAGGGTTCTCAGCTCAGCCAATGCTTGAGCAAAGGGCAAGTGGATTCCATGAAATAAATGCTACATGAATCATCTTCCCTTACTCAAGATGGCCACTGCCAGAAATGCTAGGGGGTGTTTTTCAAAAATTATTTTAAAATTATTTCTTAGCAAAATAAAGCATGGAGACATGGAATGATGGAGGAGTTTGCTTTGAATATTGACAATGAATTAAATAGCATTTTGGGTTTGTGGTGCTCTGATACAGTGCAGTTCCACTTTACTGGGGTCACATAATCAAAAATTTAAAATTATGCCATGGACCAACACATAGCAGTTGCCCTAGCACGTGGTAAGAAGTCTTATAAACGCTGATTCACCTAAAAAAAAAATCCAGCAAGTAAATGGTGAGATCCGCATAGCTCACAGCTAATAAGCAGACAACTAGGGCCAAAGAGATCCCAGAAGGAGGTTACAGGGTGGACGAGGTGGCTTATAGAGGAAAAACAGGCTTTATTACAATCCAAAAATACAGAGAAACTAAAGAGCAATAGATTGCCTTTATACCATATAAAAAGTTAAAAAAAAGACTACTTATGTAAATCTGGATCTAGGACTATTTACTCAGCACTCATACCCCTGGATGGCTGAGGTTACATTCATGACACAGATTTATTGCCCTACAGTGGCGCCTATTAATTTTTCATGGACTTCAGTCCCCCTTGACTATTACCATTAGTTTAATTCGGAATGTGTGGATAAGTATTTTTGTGGTGTGCTGGTTGTACAGTCCTCTGTTTTGACCAGACAACGTTGTCTTTTTTAACTTTTTTTGCTCTAATTTCTTGGTTTTTTTTTTAGATTGTAATAAAGCCTGTTTTTACTGTTTTTACTCTATAACTCTTTGGCCCTAGTTGTCTGACACTTTAATGGAGACAGTATGGCCCCTAAATACTCTTGTAGCATAAATACTTAGACTTAGTGATGGTGAGGAATGAATGAGAAGGTGCAGATAGACCAATAAAAACAAAACATGATCATCTTTTTGGCTTTTGAGGTGCATTGTGTCAGGGCAGGAGCTGTAGAATGGACAGGCAGGCCTAGTGGCAGGGTCACGCACTGACTGATGACAACCACCACCCACAGACCGGAGTCCCTCAGGGTGCGGAGTCTAAGTCCCAGGCTGCCCTTCACCAGGGCCCCTGATGGTGGGAATGGACTTGATGCAGCCAGGAACCAGGTCGTGGCCCCCGAGACACCCCAGCTGTGGTAATGGCCACCACCAATGGCGTGTAGCTGGTAGGAACCAGATCAGACAATAACGTAGTCGGGCAGGCCGGGTCGACAACAACGGGACAAATGGTACAGAATAGTAGACAAGAATAACAGGTCACAGGCCGGGTTCAGCAACGGGAGGTAAGATCAAAGGAAACCGCAGAGAATGGTCTAGTCAAAAGCCGAGTCAGATTCCAGGAGAGTCACGAGAGTATAAACAGAGCTGTTGCAACACTAACACACAAGACACAAATTCAAAGAGCACGTGCGGAGAACAGGCTTATATGTGATCAACCACACCCCTCTGGGGGATGGACCGCAGAGGCCTGAAAGCATAAAAGACTCCCACCATACTCTGCAGAAACCCAAGATGTTTTTGTTTTTGATAGAGCAGGGTTAAAATCACTAAAGTGTTACTATTTGCTACCTTTGTCCTGCTGGGGCAATTGTCTTTTTTTCTATCTAGAAGATGTAACAGAAAGTGATAGGAAATTCTATCTTAAAGCAGTATTAAACCCAGGACCAAAAATGTTATACAGTATATTGCAGTTTACCAATCATTAGATGTGGTGGCTACATTTGACCTGCAAATGACCTGCTTTAAACAAGTTTTGCATTTCTATAACATGAACATAGCTTTTCATTTTCTTTATATATCATAGAAATGTATAATTCTTCTTGAGCCCTCCATTGGTCCATCTCATCTGATGACCCATCCATTACTGACTTGGAGGAGGCTGGAGGAGATCTCCTCTCTAATGTTTCATCTTATTATTATAATAGCTCTGTATATTGCCCATATGTCATGAGCAGCTCCTTCCACGGCGGCCTTGTCTCTATTTACAGTCCACCATCCCTGTCTGCACATCTATATGCTTCATATTTAAGTTATTTTCTCACTTTTACACTGAGCCAACAAAGAAATCTATTACGAAAAACATCAAATTGCTTTTCAGATTTTCCCTTGGTGAAAAGACACCACTATTTCCTTTCAGTCCCTAAAGCCATTATGCAGAAACCAACATAACTTTATTTTCTTTTTTTTTTTTTGCCTTTAGCTTTTACAGTACAAACTCCAACCCCAACTCTCGGAAAAAACGCAAGCTAAATAATGTTGCCGTCGGTGTAACAGTTGCTATGCAGCTACAAAGTACCTGAAACTAGATAAAGGGGTTTAATTACTCAGATTGGCATTGAGTAACAGGAAGATTAAAAAAGAATCTATTTCCTTCTTTTTTTTATATATGGTTTGAATTAATGTTCAAGGCTATTTGTGTCATAACTGATATTTTAGAGGTCCCTCTGCTTATTTTCGGTTATCTAAATACTGCCTCATTGTCTAAATAGAAAAAAGGGGGTGTAACGAGCGCTGGATGATTATAGAGCAAAGTATAAAGCAGCTGGCATGAAAGGTAAGCCTCCAAAACGCCTTGTGGTATACAGTCAAAAACAGAAAACATGCAGCGCTAGGGTATATAGGTCTATCTCATGATAAAATATGACCATCTAAACAGGTATAAACGCAGCTAGCACAATGGTCTTAAGCAACCCATACTATGACATAATTATCATCAAGAAGGTGTAATTAGTGATATAGGTGTCAAAGTCAATATATCATAGGAGTGACGTAAATAAATCTGTGACATCTGTGGTAGGAGTGTGGCTGTAGAATGCACTAACCAGATAGCGCAGATAATCGCGCCTTGGAGTAAAATGACCTACTCCTGGTCGATGGATCAGGAAACCTGCCGGAGTGGTGGTCGCCTCTGCTGTGGTCACCAGAATCATCTGCGTCCTCTCCGATTATGGAATTCCCGGGTGTCCAGTGGGATAAACGCTCATCCGGTATATTTTGGAATCCTTATGTCAGCGACCTCCATCTTTTATTGAGGTGTAAATAAACAAATAAAGCACTTACATGGTGCAATACACAATTCCAAAGATGGCCGCCCATGTCAAGGTGTGGACCATGTGGGTAGTAGTTGTAGGGAGATGCTATTTGATCTACAACTACTACCCACATGGTCCACACCTTGACACGGGCGGCCATCTTTGGAATTGTGTATTGCACCATGTAAGTGCTTTATTTGTTTATTTACACCTCAATAAAAGATATCACACTATCGGAAGCCTCTCTTTTGGGTTTATTTCTGAGCCCTGAAGGTGTTTCCTGTTCCTTGAGCGCACACCGCACCCCTGGAGGTCGCTGACATAAGGATTCCAAAATATACCGGATGAGCGTTTATCCCACTGGACACCCGGGAATTCCATAATCGGAGAGGACGCAGATGATTCTGGTGACCACAGCAGAGACGACCACCACTCCGGCAGGTTTCTTGATCCATCGACCAGGAGTAGGTCATTTTACTCCAAGGCGCGATTATCTGCGCTATCTGGTTAGTGCATTCTACAGCCACACTTCCTACCACAGATGTCACAGATTTATTTACGTCACTCCTATGATATATTGACTTTGACACCTATATCACTAATTACACCTTCTTGATGATAATTATGTCATAGTATGGGTTGCTTAAGACCATTGTGCTAGCTGCGTTTATACCTGTTTAGATGGTCATATTTTATCATGAGATAGACCTATATACCCTAGCGCTGCATGTTTTCTGTTTTTGACTGCCTCATCGTCTGATGATATGAATTGAAGGCAACATTTGAGAATGGCTATACAAATGTACAGAGTCATTGTTTGGTCATGAAGGACATTTTTGCTCTTCCAATAAATTAGTAACATTTTGGATACCTAAGTTTTGTAACACCCACGTTTTCCCATTTAATGCCCAGAAGCACATAAAGCCCAGGTTTATTTTTCTGGGAGTGACCTAAAAGAATGAGTTACAACTGAATTCCAGCTAAAGAAATCTAATACATATGAAATAAATCTGGTAATGACTTGGGATACACACAAGCATAAATATATACTGTAATATATGTATATATATTTACATATATATGTGTGTGTGTGTGTCCCAATTCATTACCATATGTATTTCATATGTATCTTCTTTAGCTGGAATTCAGATATGTATATATATATATATATATATATATATATATATATAGCTCCCCTCGTGAGGGCCGCTGTAGAATAATGCTGCCCTTAGGTTGCTCTGACCTTTCAAGCCTCCTAACACCTCTGACACCCTGGGTTCAGACATACTGCACAAGTAGTCAAAATTTCAAAGACACCAAATTGCAGTAAACAGCTAATTTATTATTGGAGACTGCAGACAGTTAAAGCACATACATGTTTCTGCAGTAACCTGCAGTGGTGAACACAAGTCAACAGTATTTCAAATATAATCAAGGAGAACCTTAGACCTCAGGTATGAAAGGAAAGAGAGGAAGACCTTTCTTTGGTGTCAGACTGCTTCCTTAGAATCCTGATAACAGAGGCACAAAATTATCCATACTCTTTTGGAGAGGTGGATATGTAATATATATTCTATAAACTAATTCTAAAAAGAGTTCCTCTTTAACATAATCACCAAGGTGAAGCACAGAGTCCTTGGCTGGAACGAGTGTCCTGAATATCCTGCTAGTGCAATAGAGCCCAATGGGATTGGTGTGCAATGGCGACCAGCAATCCCTGATTATGCAGGTGAATGGCTCCAGTAAAGGTGACAGAATTGCAATCAGATGTATGGTAAAGATGTCTGCATGCAGTGTCCCTAGTGAAAAGTGTACACAGTGTGGGCTTCAGCCTTCTCACCAATACTGATGACACTGCAGCTTGAGGGATTCCAGATGTCCTGGAAGAGCTCCTGCAGAATCGGCATCCAGCTTAGGGGAGTCAGACTTAGACCCACTTGATTCTGCTGTGACTGTGGCGGTGATGCTACTAACTGACTCTGGACAGTCAATCTACTGACAGGAAGCTGGGATAGGTGATCCACTTGTGAGCATGTAACACTCTTACTGAAGATCCTCCACACCCTCCGGACCGCACGGCCTGCTCAACTTTGACAAGCAGCCGGGTCTCTCTTCTTAGCTTCAGCCTATGGTCCCAAGAGAAAGCACTTCCAGTGGGGTCTGACCTATATATCCCCTCGCAGCATTCTATTTCCTCTTTCAGCTGACTGTAACTTGTAGTTCACAAATGTATTAGTCCCTCTCCAATCCTTCCTTCCAAACTACATGTCCCACAATCCTTGGCTCTTTTGTTGTGCCCTCCCCTCTCTGTGCCTCTGAACCATATATGTCACTATCACATTTAAACACCAGAGGGAGTGTTAGCTCAGCATAGTTCTTCTGAATGTCTTGCGGTGGCACAGGTAAGATAACCAGCACTGGCTATAAATATATATGTATAGTATATCAAGGCATAAATTAAGTGTAAGTTTGCTTTGGAGAGGGCCCCATCCTACATGAGGGCCCATTCATACCAGTGTACTGCAGCAACGTGTTACATATATCGGTGTACCGCAATGCCATTCCTTTAAAATGGCACCTAGAGACACCTTCCCAACACACATTTGTTGCAGTGCGCCACATTAATATGTAATGTTGTGTGCTGCCCACAGCAAACTTGATTCAGGAACAATTTAAAAGCCCTTGTATTTTTTTGAAAGCCCATTGATGTGAATGGGCTGCCTTAAAGTGGAACTATAGTCAGAAAATGAAGTCTTGCTTGGTGACTTCAGGTTGGCCCCTTTTGCAGGTATAGGTATGTAAAACATTAATAATAAGTGCCTATACTGCTTAAAATCCAGTAATACACTGTCTCACCCAACTCTGCACATGCTCAGTTGCTCTCTATTTTTCGGCACTGTGCCAAATTTGTATAGTCCAGTCTGCTGACAGCATAAAGATTTACTGCTGCTCAGGGGCTCTGGGGTTCAGCAAAATGGCAGCCTTCAGCAAGAAGAAACAGGAACAACGCAGGAGGCAACTTACAGCACCCACTACTTTTGGTGGCATAATTATTCAAATGAAATGTATGCTCCTTGCTAAAGAACATTATTTTTTATCGAGTTCCTATTCTTAAAGTTCAACGCAAGATGAATTAATGTGGGGCATAATGGTCATTAACATACATGCAATAAACGCACAGCAGTGAACAGCCCTGATGTGAATGAACTCTGCACCAGATGCCGAATATCTCTCAAGGCAGCTGAGGACCCTCCAGTATGTGTCTGTACCAAATCCAACAAAGCAACAATGCCAATCGCTTCTATCAATTTGTCATTCAATTAAATATTTATATTTATTATATAAATATTAATATAGCCAGTACATATTATATAAATTAATTCTATTAATAATTATTTATTAACTGTATATAAAAGTAGTTTATATTTAATATAAATAATATTTAATATTTATTTATTTATCTAGCAAACATAAAGGTGCATGTAGACAGGGCAATCCACAGAATAATGCAATCTGCATAATGTTGCCACAACTAGCAAAAATCATGTGATGGGGATGTAATCCTTTCCCACTGAGCCAAAAGAGAGTGCTATTATTACCGAAGAGTCCTCTCCCACCTTTCCAGATATGATCACAGGAATTGAGGGAAAGTCTTCCCATTTGGTTCTAACCCTTTTTTATACTGTCTACGTATAGCTAGGTGAAAAAAAAAGTTTTGACAAAAAGGCACCCCTAGACATCTGAATATGAAATATGATCTTGAAAATATGGCAGAGTAATGACTTGTTAAATGTGCAATATGAAAACCTAACATAAAATTAATAACCCAAAGTGAGAACCCACTGAAAGATGACAGTTACCTTTTAATCATGAAGTTTTGTATAGACACAGACATTCTGGCAATGATTCTATCTTCTTTGTGTTTTGGGTTTTTTTCCTACAAATTAACAAGACTGAAAAAGTTGACAAATAGAAGATGTTCTTTTTAAAATCTGTTGTATATAGCAAAGAGTTTAGTCACAGAGTATGGACACATTTTAATGCATATGTTTAAAGATAATTATGCAGAAATTATAGCTAATTATACCTTTTCAGTGAAATTAAAGAGAAGAAATAAAATGAATATATTTGAAAACTGTAAAAAACTGTAAACAAAATCCTCTTGTATCTTTGGAAGTGATGGACGAAGAATCTATCCTAACAAAACAGAACACAAAAAATAATGTTTTTTCCACAAACAGTTTTTACTGAATATTTTTAAAGAAATAGATAAAGTAATAAACAAAACACTATTGTACATGTTACAAGGGAGTTATGTAATGGAGTGGTTATAGTCCCAGGTCTCTGTAGATGATATTCCTGCCACTGACACAACAATGGGGCATAATTCCTGCCACTGACACCAACAATAGGGCACTATTACTTCCACTGACACCAACCATGGGGCATAATTCCTTCCATTGACAACAGAAATGGGGCACTATTCCTCCTACTGACACCAGCTATTTATCCTCCTTCTGAAGAACTGTAAACTGGCCATTTCTTTAGAAAGTTTGGACATCCCTGAGTTAGATGATCATTGCAGATAGGACTGTGTGTGTTCCATCCATGCTGTTCCCCCTCCCCCGGTCCTCTATATGGGGTTTGCAAGGGACATGGGGAAATGTAACAGCACACGGGAGTCCACGGGGGAGTACCTAGGTTGTGTAGAAAGAAAAAGGGAAATAAATGGTGAAAGAGAGCCTTAGGGGGAAGTGTGCTGGGGTAATGGAAAGTAGACAACAGGCAGTGTGTACAGAAAGGGAAGGAGAGGAGTAAGGGATGGAAGATGGAGAGATTAAGGATAGGGATGGGCTTTGGAGAGATGGGGCCACAGCGTCCTGTCTTTCTAGTTCCCCCAGGTGTGAACTATTGCTTGCTTATTTATTATACTATGAGTAAACATAGCTTGCCTGTTTGTTGCAAAAACAAGTTTGAGAGGGGTTGTTTATGCCACAGGGGCAGATTGGTGGTGGGGTGCATCAAATGGCAGTAACCATCTGTATATTTGAAGAGGTGCCTTCTAGTCCAGATAAAAAGAAAACAGGACATATTATCCTGGCTAATGTAGGTCAATTCCACCATACTGACCACTATTAATGTGGTAATGTCCATTCTGGATAGTTGGTGAATGGGTTGATCTCCAGTGTTGAAAAATTAAGTATTTGGCCACATTTAGTAAGTGAAGTATTAAAGAGCATTTGTATTATTTCATGGTAAGGGTGATTTGGTGGAGGTGGAATGAGGTGGGATGAAAGAGCAAAATATTATCAGTGATAACAGTGAAAAGATGGAGAATTTCACATCAAAATGGTTGAATCAAAAGGCATTACCTCTAAATATGTGGGAGAGAGCCAACAGCGTCTAGGCATCTCCAGCAGGCATCTGGTTTATCAGCCAAAATGTGGTAGAGCACCATTGGTGTACATTGGAATTTGGGGGATTTTTAAAATCATTTATTTATTAAAATATAAAAGGATGCACCGTGAATAAATGAACCAATGAATAAATATTTTTCTGTTTAAATGAATGACACACTTTCATTCTTTGTTAATTTCAAGAATTTGATGTTTCTTATATATTATTTTAGTAATGATTTTATGAATTTGTGGGTTTTTTTCGCACAACCCAGTATATTTATATGCTTTATCACTTAGAATAATATCTCCTAGTGGGTGTGCAGCTTATGTAACCATTATAGTAATTGTTTTACCAGTGCGGTTTTCTTTGTGTTAAAATAGGACTAATTGGCTACTAGAAGTATGAAAACAAAGAGACCAATCTTCTGAAAAAAAAAAGACCAGCAGTATGGTTAGACTTTTTTTTTTTCATCATTATGACTATGTTTTATATTTATTCTTGTAGCCCCGATGAAAGGGGATTGGTGTTGCCCTACAATGCACTGGATTTTTTTTATGACCTTTCTTTTTACCAGAAATTAAAGTCATCTTGGACTCTTTCATCCAGTTTTGGGCTGGTGGTATTTTCTGTATAACTTTGGCTTCAGCTACTGTTGGGTGCCCATCGAGGGAAGCCTTGCTGTGTGGGAGCCGCGTCACCAGAAATATTGGGCTTGTTTGAAGTTTTCCTTCATCTGACTATATGTACAAGTCTAAAAGTTCCCAGTGCCTCTTTGATATGTTGTCCATAAACAAGTCCCAGATCCAGTTACTATGTGATGCATGCAAACAAACTTCCTTTACCTGCCCTGACATAGCCAAATTTCCCTCATTTGTGTCTCAAAATCAAACACATCAATTATACATAACTACAATAACGTTGATTTAACATCCATTATATTTTCCCTTTAAGATATGAGATTTGTGTATTTTTTAACCTTTTCAGTTCACAAACTAAAAAACAAGATTAGACTGTTTAGACTTAGTAGTTGCCAGAAGGATTTGCATGTAATGTAAAGTAAATATCTTTTTAAATATGTTCTTTCTAATGAGATACTTGTATACACATCTCTGAGTTTTTCTTCAATTTTTTTTTTTCTTATCCCAAGGAACCAATTCTACTACATCTAGACAGGTTCTCAAGATGATGAAACCTTTGAAGTTCCAGCTGGTTTTCTTCTTGTTACCTCAGAATTTTGTTGCAATCACTTCTGAAAGTTCCCGTTATCTCCTAATGGCTTATGCCATGTTTTAATGCCCTTGGGTGTAAAACTGCTAATTATTTGCATATAAAGAATGCCATTTAAATATCATGTAAGCTTTAACACGCTATTGTAAATTTAAAAGTCATGTTGAATTTTTTTTATCTAATTAAAGTACAACTGAAGGCTGCTGTATGACAGCCTAAACAAGTACGAAATCAGGTACTATGTCATGCATAGACTTCATAAAGTAAAAAAAAAAATCTTTCTTTACCTTTCCTAAGTTAAATACTCTGTCATTTGTGTCTCTGTCAAGATGCCACCCAGGACAGAGGCATATGTGTGCCAATACACTGGCCAGGGACTTCCACCAGTATTGTGCGTGAGCATGCTCATTTGTGTCAAAAGGACGTATGCATGTGCAAGTGTGCGTACATACGTATCCAATTCCAGGACTGGCACCAAATGCCCTATTTAGAAGAAGAAGCAGTGAGAGATGGTTGCTGGATGATCTTCAGCTTGTCTGTGACCCATGCTTCTGTGTATTCTTGTGTATATACCAACTTCACTGTTACCGACTCAGCTTTCCTCTGGATTTCCCCTCTGCCTGATTTCTGGTTGTTACCTCAGTTCATTTAAGGACTATTTTGATCAGTTGTGCATGAACCTGGCTCTCGGCTACACTGATATCTTCACCCACTAATACACTGTGTATGAATCTGGATCTGGCTCCTCACCACTCTGTATTCTATTCTTCTTACCATCTATGTATAACCTTGGCTTGGATCCTGACCTCAACAATGTCACTCCAATTCCTTTCCTGCTGGTCATATACTGTACCATCTTTACCTACTGCCGGTGTTAGCATCCATCCAGCTGCTAGGCCTGACCTGCTCTTCCATATGTTCCTTGTGTTCCTTCTGAGGTTGTAGTTTTCCTACCTGAGAACTACGCAGCTATTACCTCCTGAATCAGCCACCAACAAACTGGTCTATGGGCATCCATGTCCCTTTATGTCATGCATTCCCTGTATTCAACTCCAGGAGTGCTCGGACCATAGTTGCAAGGGAAGCCCTCTCATCAATTGGGCCTTCAGTCAGGTACATGACAGTCTCACATGTCTCCCCTCCCAGACAGCAGCTCACAGTGGGAGGTTTTCAACAACAGAAGCAGAGCTGTCAATTCAGAAAGTAGTGTACAGAACAAGTTGGAGCCAAATGTCAGGTGACAATCTGCAGGCTTGTGAAACAACAGTGACAACTCTTATAGCTACGCTCCCTTCACTTTAAATGTTCATTTGTAAACCAAAGCTTCTGTATGTGTTTATATAATTATTATTTGTTTATATGATGCTGTGGGTTTGATCATTCCCCTCTGCCTTGTAGAGAATTCTAGAATATAGTGGGCTGGAAAAGGCATATCAGCAGCCTGAATATTTATGTGGTATCAGCCAATAACCGGGGAAGGGTGCTCAGTAGGTAACTGGGAAGTACAGAAATATCCTGGGGCCATGGGCAGTCCTGTTCTAGTCCAGTAGGAGAAGTTCCCAGCCTGAAGGGCTGCTGCTCTTCTGGGCAGCTCTACTGAGGTTTATATGTGCTCATTCAGGTCCCAGCCAGGTCAACCTTTTTTCTGAGAGTCTTTGGAACCAATTGAAGGATTTCACTAGGAATCTGGTCTGGAGAGTTCATGGATGACTGTCTGGTTGATATTGGAAGGAAGCATCCAGTTATTTAGGGACATTGTGAGTATAGAACTGGATTACGGATACTAGCAACAGTTTGTTGTTTTCCCTTGTACACAAGTATCAGTGATTACTAAGACACGGACAATTCTTACAACGTCTCAGTGCTGCCCATTCCCTTAGCTTCTTCTGGAGGTACTGTGCTGGGAAGCATTGACAATAGTAAAGAGTACACTCTTATTACAGTACACTGTTGATGGAGCCTTCCACAGGTCCCTGCACCCCACCCATGTTAATTCTGAAAAAGGAATGTAAAAAAGGCAACCTCTAGACTGATCATCAGCCAAGGTGACTGACAGTTGCTGTTTGCCTGGCTTCCTCTAATCAGGGAAAAGAACCTGTGGCAATCAGTGGTCTTGCATGGGTGAGAACTACATATGCAAACAAGAAGGTGAACAGCATCTGTGTCACGGCAGGAGCTGTGGAATGGACAGGCAGGCCTAGTGGCAGGGTAACGCACTGACTGATGACAACCACCACCCACAGACCGGAGTCCCTCAGGGCGCGGAGTCTAAGTCCCAGGCTGCCCTTCACCAGGGCCCCTGATGGTGGGGATGGACTTGACGCAGCCAGGAACCAGGTCGTGGCCCCCGAGACACCCCAGCTGCAGTAATGGCCACTGTCAATTGCGTGTAGCTGGTAGGAACCAGATCAGACAATAGCGTAGTCGGTCAGGCCGGGTCGACAACAGCAGGACAAACGGTACAGAACGGTAGACAAGAATAACAGGTCACAGGCCGGGTTCAGCAACGGGAGGTCAGATCAAAGGAAACCGCAGAGAATGGTCTAGTCAAAAGCCGAGTCAGATTCCAAGAGAGTCACGAGAGTATAAACAGAGGTATTGCAACACTAACACACAAGACACGAATGCAGAGAGCATTTGCAGACAGCAGGCTTAAATGTGATGGACCACACCCTTCTGAGGAGGAGCCACAGAAGCCTGAAGGCATAAAGGTTCCCACCATGCTTTGCAGAAACCCAAGATGGACACCAGCACATGGGATGCACAAGCTCTGAGGAAAGGTAGGACCTTGACATTCTGCCAATGATATTATTAATACCAGAAACCAGAGCCCTATATATAAAATATCAAATTAAGAACACGAAGTTAAAAATAAAAAATATAATATTGATTGAAATTCACTATAATTTCCCTCTAAGGTATGAGGTTTATTTGTTTGTTTTAATTTCACCTTCTCAACCAACAAACTGAGAAAATGCATTAGATCATTTAGACTGCTGCTTAATTAGGGGCTGCCAGAAGTACTTTGCATTTTTGTAAAGTAAATATCCCCTAAATATAATCTGTGTAATGAGATGCTTGCATACACGGTTGTGTATGCTTCTTCAATTTCTTTTTTCCTTTCCTAAGGAATCAATGCTACTATTATCCAGACAGGTTCTTGAGACGATAAAACCTTTGATGTTCCAGCTGGTTTGATTCTTGTTACATCAGAATTTTGTTGCAGATGCTCCTGAAAGATGCAGCTATCTCCTAATGGCTTGTGCCATGTTTTAATGCCCCCGGGTGTAAAGCCGCTAATTATTTGCTTATAACGAATGTTATTTAAATACTTCCGCGGCCTTATGACAAGCCGTACGCAACAGCGTGACAGATTAATACCTGGAAATGGGGATATTTATAGGAAACTCCGGAAGGCTTCTCCGCAGCAATTACATTTAATAGCATCAGGTTCTCAGGGCAGCCTCTTATATTTACCAAATGCATTCACCGAACAAGAAGGCAGGTGAGAGATTAATAACAGAGTCGATGATCTGTTTATGAACGATTTCATTTGTTAGCGTCTTCGTCAATACGTTTCAGTTTGTTCCACCTGATCAGAGGCACATGTGAAAACTACTGCAAAATAGGGATTCTCAATGAAAAATATTAGACTGTTTATTAGTGAGGATACATTTCAAAGAAGAATGATTTTTTTAAGTGTATCTAATCCTGAACAATGAACTTTTATTGAATATACCCTTGAAAGTGTATTGTTAAATCCCAAAAAATACCTTGTGATCTTACCAGAAATCCTCCTGTGCTCTCTGCCTGTGCTGATTCTTATTAGTTACATTGTTCTCATATATCTCTGAGGACTACAGAGCCACAGCCCACTATGTTATTGATCAGAGGTCTCCAAACATTCTAAACAAAGGGCCAGTTTACTGTCCCTCAGACTTTAGGGGGGCCACACTGTGGTCTGTGTGAATAGAAAAGGCCCCAACATCAGTGAGAATAGACAATGCATTGGGTTTGTTGGACAGTAGGAGTAAAAAAATGATATAGCATCTGTGGTCACTAGGAGGAGGAATAATGCTCCATCATTGGTGTTAGTGGGAGGATTAGTGCCCCACTGTTAATATCAATTAAAGAAATTATGCCCCATCATTATTGTCAATGAAAGGCATAATGCTCCATCATTGGTGTCAGTAGAAGGCATAATGCTCCATCATTGCTGCCAGTGGAAGGAATAATGCTCCTTCGCTGGTGTTCATGGGAGGAATAATGCTCCCTTGTTGTCATTGGTAGGTCAGGTCCATATTTGCTCTTTGACTTCATTTAGAATCCCCACTGGCTTAATTACGAAAAAAAGCTGCCAGGATTTGTCATTTTTTCAGTTCACTTAAAGTCTGTTTAGAAATGACTTATCCATCTAAGACAAACCTGTCCACAAGGTGACAACACTCCATTGATTTCTTTTCAGAACAAACATGGTTGTCACTCCATTAAATCAAGAAAAACAGATCACTTAGCAGGCTCCCTGGATGATGCCAGTGGAAAAGAAACACTGGGTGGGGGGGCTGCTTTTTATATTTTATCTTCTATTGGGCTATTGTTTTTTTTTTGTTTGTTTTTTTTTTTACTGCCATCCCAATTTAAGTGAACCTGTGACTTGGCCCTTCATGAACAAAGCTAAGAGACCCAAATAGCAGTCTTATATGAAAACTTGTTAAGTTGAACCTGGGGACCAGGGCAAGATTTCCTCTTTCTTCTTCCTGTCCCATATACAAAACAGGAAGTGAAATGAATTCCCTCCCACTTTGGAGGGATTTACTCTCACTTCCTGTTTTGAATATGGGATAGGAAGTAAAGGAAAATCTCCCCAATAGGACAGAGATGGCCCAAAAAAATGACAGGGGTAATTAACCCTTGTTTACTCTAATCAAAATGTACTTTAACACTGTATAAAGAATTCAGCATAATATGATGCTAGATATAAAGTCTGATTGGCTAATTTATGAATGTAATTGCACAAGTTTTTTTTTATTATTATTATTATTTTATTTTTTTTAATACTTCCTCCTTGTTAATTACAATGTTCTATTTGAAATGATTTTTTTCCTTCCCAAGTGCTTAAAAGCAGAAATGTTGTACATACAAAATGATATTCCATTATGCCAATTTCTTTCAGGAATCAAATGAATATAATTAATTAGAAATCCCCATTGGAAACATGTAATGGAATGGATAAGGTACATCAGCTCTGAACTCCTACATAAGGCTAAGGCCTCTACAATTATTACAAAAACAGGCAAAGCAAACAATTATTATCTTATATTTTCTAATGAAACAAGCTACCTTTATCTGGATTAATAGTTTTCGGAGAAGCTGCAATAGTAAGTTATTGTGCTAAAACCTGGAGGTAATACATGCCCTGTAATTAATTTACATAAGAAACAATCTCACCTTTCAAATAGATTTTCTTTTTAATCCCTGTTGGAGGAAAACTAAAAAAAAAAAAATTGTTTTGCACATTTGCTGTCAGTGTAACTAGAACTCCAGACAGTACACAATGTTCAATAATTAATATGCTTTGTGAATTGCTAATTATTTTTATATATTAGTAGGGAAAATGTCTAGCTAGCTAGTTGAGAAGCCTGACACGTCTTGGATGTAATACACCCTTTCACTGCAGACAATGTCATATGTGCTGCTGGTTTCCAGTAGTGATGAGTTGAACGTACCTGGGTTGGGTTCAAGGCAGGTTTTGCAGACTTTACTAAAGTTCAGTGAAGAATCCGATCCCCCCCCCCTTGAAGTCAATGCGAGCCAAATGTTAAAAAAAACATTTTTGCTTATTTAGGCTAATAGGCAGGGCATTGTCAAACATATGTCATGGAAAGGATAGGCAGCTGGGAGCAGCGACTTTAGTAATGCTTAAAGTGAAACTTTAAAAATGCCACAACATGTAGGCCCATCATTATAAGGTAAGGCATCAGATGATTCTGTTTGTGTTCAAACAAGAGGTATCACGCATGGCACTGCACAGTATAATGCATGGCTTCTGTCTATAGTCTAAGACCTGACACTTCCTGTGGAGAAACTACATATCCAACAATTCCAAGGTCTGGTGCAGGTGAGAGATAAATAGTAATTAGATCTGACAAAGCCACAAACAGGCAGAGCAATTAAAGCAGTTGTAGAGGGATATTGTTTTTTTCTAAATAATAAACATATTATACTTACCTTCTCTGTGCAATGACATTGCAATTTGGTCCCTTACCTCATGTTCTGAGCCCCCCCACAAGCACTGTTGACTCCTCCTCTTCTCAGAGTGCCCCCATAGCAAGCTGTATGCTCTAGACACACAGCACAAACAATTTGTTCCTTTAGAACCACTTGCATCACATGTAGCCTTTCATCACATTAGCACCTCCACATTTGTGATGCAACACAGAGGAAATGGCAAGACATTGATTGGACCTATCAGAACCCGGAATCCCAGGGCCCAGGGCCACCAGATCTCAGCCCCCTCCCCAATGTGAATGAGTATGGGGTGCATAGTACCCCTACTCATTCACAAAAAAAAGGGAAAAGTAAATATAAACATAAAGAGAGTTTTGGAGAAGTCCTTTATTAAAATAAATAAATAAATGACATGGCCCACAATGTAAATCCAGCATCAATCATTATGAAATGAAAAAAAAAATCCTGCTGCCCAGGAAACATGGCTGGTCCTGTCAAGAGACACTCACAGAATAACAGCAGCTTCTCTACCGCCAAGGGGGTATGGTCACCTGGTGATGTTACCAGGTGACCATGATCCTATGATGTCATGGACAGGGGTCTCCAGTGACATCCCGGGGGGGGGGGAGGGTGATCATCCGTTCATGTCACTGGGTGACCCTGTCATCATGTTTACATACTGGAAGGGGAGAAGTTGCTGTAATTTGGCAAATGTAGCAGAGAATGCATTAAGGTGAAAAAAAACATGTGCCTTTAGAACCACTTTAACAAATAGATCACATGCAGGCTTTGATCCCATGAACACTTCCACATTTGTAATGCAACAGAGAGGTAATGTCAAGACATGGATTTGACACTGTGACCCAGAACAAGAAGTTGTGTGTCCCTAAGGACAAGCTAGGTGAATGAATACATGAACTACTGCTACAACATGTGAGCCCATCATTACAAGGTAAGACAAACAAACAATACAGGGAGCCTAACTAAGATAATAGCTCCTTAAAATAACAAAAACATTTAAAAGTGTATTATCTGTTTACATGTAAGCTCATGCTCAGACTGGACAATTTCAAGCACTTTGGTCAATGACCTAACGTCTATTGTATGGTGACCATCATCGGCTGAGACATCCCAAAGAGAGAAAATTAACCAAGATTATAAAACCACATTTGATTGCTGTTCTGTCATCTAAAAATTGCTGGCATTGCACTGATCTGTATATGTCGCATGCATATGAAGAGTGCCTCATCTATAATGCTACCACCTCCCCCTCACTCCCCCTCTCTGTAGGGGTCCCTCAAGGCTCCGTCCTCGGGCCCCTTCTCTTCTCCATCTACACCTCCTCCCTTGGCCAACTCATACACTCTCATGGCTTCAACTACCACCTATATGCTGACAGCACACAAATCTATCTCTCAACCCCTCACCTCACCCCCTCATTCTCCGCCCGAATCACACACCTACTGAGCAACATTTCAGACTGGATGTCGCTCCACTTCCTTAAACTGAACCTCTCCAAAACCGAGTTTCTTGTCTTCCCCCCAGCCCGGACCCCACCCCCCATTGACTTCTCCATCATTTCCAACAACACCACCATCAAACCCGCCCCGCAGGCCAGAGTACTTGGTGTCATTCTGGACTCCAACCTATCCTTCCAGCCCCAAGTCCAATCTTTAAAAAACTCGTGCAGACTCCACCTCCGCAACATCGCCAAAATCCGCACGTTCCTAACCCCAGAAACCACTAAACTGCTCATCCACTCCCTCATCATATCATGACTCGATTACTGCAACTCCCTCCTTACTGGCCTGCCTCGCCGCTGGCTATCCCCGCTTCAGTCGATCCTGAATACGGCTTCCAGACTCATTCACCTTTTCAACTGCTCCGTTTCCTCCACCCCCCTCTGCCAATCCCTCCACTGGCTTCCGATTGCGCAACGGATCAAATTCAAAATCCTAAGACCTCCTTCTCTTTAGTTCCCTGGTCTCCTCCTCCCATGCCCACCTCCAGGACTTCTCCAGGGTGTCACCCATCCTCTGGAACTCCCTGCCCCAACCCATCAGACTATCACCTACTCTCCTCTCCTTTAGGCGTACCCTGAAAACCCACCTCTTCAGGGAAGCCTACCCCACCCCCTGCTAACTTGCAGACCTCCTCCACTCTTCCTACCACTCCATCCCCCACAGCTATCTCCTCCTGTGCTACCATCCCCTCCCTCCTAGATTGTAAGCTCGAAAGAGCAGGGCCCTCGATCCCCTCATGTTTTGCATTGTATTGTTATTTTTCTGTCACATGTTCTGTCCCCCTTTGTAATGTACAGTGCTGAGCGAACTATTGGCGCTTTATCAATACTGTATAATAATAATAATAATTAGAGATGAGCGAATCGAACCAGGCGAAGTGGAATTCGATTCGAATTTGAGGAAAAATCCGAATATTAGCCTACTTCGGGTGCGCGAATCGGATTTTTCCCGATCAGCCGGCAAAAGTGTCCCTGCAGAGAGCTCCGCTATTTCTGACAGTTCTCTGACAGTTCCTTCACATGTACAGCGGTTGAAACATTGTATCTATTTGTTTCCATTTAGGATACAGATGTTTTTATTCAGAAACAGATACAATGTTTCAACCGCTGTAAATGTGAAAGTCAGAGAACTGTCAGAAATAGAGGAGCTCTGCAGATACACTTTTTGCCGGTTTGGAATTATTCTTATTTTCATCCTACTTCTTCTTCTTCTTCTTCATCCTCATCCTCAGAAGAAGAAGAAGAGGATGAGGATGAGGATGAAGAAGAAGAAGAAGAAGAAGAAGTAGGATGAAAATAAGAAGAATTCCAAGCCGGCAAAAAGTGTATCTGCAGAGCTCCTCTAAGTGTATCTGTAGAATAGAGGAGCTCTGCAGATACACTTTTTGCCGGCTTGGAATTCTTCTTCTTTTCATCCTACTTCTTCATCTTCTTCTTCTTCCTCTTCATCCTCATCCTCTTCTTCTTCTTCTGAGGATGAGGATGAAGAAGAAGAAGAAGAAGAAGAAGTAGAATGAAAATAAGAAGAATTCCAAGCCGGCAAAAAGTGTATCTGCAGAGCTCCTCTAAGTGTATCTGCAGAATAGAGGAGCTCTGCAGATACACTTTTTGCCGGCTTGGAATTCTTCTTATTTTCATCCTACTTCTTCTTCTTCTTCTTCCTCTTCATCCTCATCCTCATCCTCTTCTTCTTCTTCTGAGGATGAGGATGAAGAAGAAGAAGAAGAAGTAGGATGAAAATAAGAAGAATTCCAAGCCGGCAAAAAGTGTATCTGCAGAGCTCCTCTAAGTGTATCTGCAGAATAGAGGAGCTCTGCAGATACACTTTTTGCCGGCTTGGAATTCTTCTTATTTTCATCCTACTTCTTCTTCTTCTTCTTCTTCCTCTTCATCCTCATCCTCATTCTCTTCTTCTTCTTCTGAGGATGAGGATGAAGAAGAAGAAGAAGTAGGATGAAAATAAGAAGAATTCCAAGCCGGCAAAAAGTGTATCTGCAGAGCTCCTCTAAGTGTATCTGTAGAATAGAGGAGCTCTGCAGATACACTTTTTGCCGGCTTGGAATTCTTCTTCTTTTCATCCTACTTCTTCATCTTCTTCTTCTTCCTCTTCATCCTCATCCTCATCCTCTTCTTCTTCTTCTGAGGATGAGGATGAAGAAGAAGAAGAAGAAGAAGAAGTAGAATGAAAATAAGAAGAATTCCAAGCCGGCAAAAAGTGTATCTGCAGAGCTCCTCTAAGTGTATCTGCAGAACAGAGGAGCTCTGCAGATACACTTTTTGCCGGCTTGGAATTCTTCTTATTTTCATCCTACTTCTTCTTCTTCTTCCTCTTCATCCTCATCCTCATCCTCTTCTTCTTCTTCTGAGGATGAGGATGAAGAAGAAGAAGAAGAAGTAGGATGAAAATAAGAAGAATTCCAAGCCGGCAAAAAGTGTATCTGCAGAGCTCCTCTATTCTGCAGATACACTTAGAGGAGCTCTGCAGATACACTTTTTGCCGGCTTGGAATTCTTCTTATTTTCATCCTACTTCTTCTTCTTCCTCTTCATCCTCATCCTCTTCTTCTTCTTCTGAGGATGAGGATGAAGAAGAAGAAGAAGAAGTAGGATGAAAATAAGAAGAATTCCAAGCCGGCAAAAAGTGTATCTGCAGAGCTCCTCTATTCTGCAGATACACTTAGAGGAGCTCTGCAGATACACTTTTTGCCGGCTTGGAATTCTTCTTATTTTCATCCTACTTCTTCTTCTTCTTCTTCATCCTCATCCTCAGAAGAAGAAGAAGAGGATGAGGATGAAGAGGAAGAAGAAGAAGAAGAAGAAGAAGTAGGATGAAAATAAGAAGAATTCCAAGCCGGCAAAAAGTGTATCTGCAGAGCTCCGCTAAGTGTATCTGCAGAGCTCCGCTATTTCTGACAGTTCTGTGACATTCCCTCCATACAGCGGTTGAAACATTGTATCTATTTGTTTCCTTCTCCTTCTCTCATCCTTCTCCTTCTCCTTCTTCTCATCCTTCTCCTTCTCCATCTTCTCATCCTTCTTCTCATCCTTCTTCTCATCCTTCTCCTTCTTCTCATCCTTCTCCTTCTTCTCATCCTTCTCCTTCTTCTCATCCTTCTCCTTCTCCTTCTTCTCATCCTTCTCCTTCTCCTTCTTCTCATCCTTCTCCTTCTCCTTCTTCTCATCCTTCTCCTTCTTCTCATCCTTCTCCTTCTCCTTCTTCTCATCCTTCTCCTTCTCCTTCTTCTCATCCTTCTCCATCTTCTCATCCTTCTCCTTCTCGTTCTTCTCATCCTTCTCCTTCTCCTTCTCCTTCTTCTCATCCTTCTCCTTCTTCTCATCCTTCTTCTCATCCTTCTCCTTCTTCTCATCCTTCTTCTCATCCTTCTCCTTCTTCTCATCCTTCTCCTTCTTCTCATCCTTCTTCTTCTTCTCATCCTTCTTCTTCTCATCCTTCTCCTTCTTCTCATCCTTCTTCTCATCCTTCTCCTTCTTCTCATCCTTCTTCTCATCCTTCTTCTCATCCTTCTCCTTCTTCTCATCCTTCTCCTTCTCCTTCTTCTCATCCTTCTCCTTCTCCTTCTTCTCATCCTTCTCCTTCTTCTCATCCTTCTCCTTCTCCTTCTTCTCATCCTTCTCCTTCTTCTCATCCTTCTCCTTCTCCTTCTTCTCATCCTTCTCCTTCTTCTCATCCTTCTCCTTCTCCTTCTTCTCATCCTTCTCCTTCTCCTTCTTCTCATCCTTCTCCTTCTCCTTCTTCTCATCCTTCTCCTTCTTCTCATCCTTCTCCTTCTCCTTGTCCTTCCTCATCTCCAAGGGCATTTAAATTAAAGGTACAGTGTTCTGCACTAATTTAAAGGCTCTCTGAAGCCTAGAAACCCTTTTAATAAGTTAAATTCGTAGCGAATTAATTCGCATCGAATCGAATTTCTTCCTCAAATTCGGCGAATCAGCCAAATCGAATTTTTGAATAATTCGCTCATCTCTAATAATAATAATATAGCCCAAAATGAGCATAATTCCAAGGTCTATGCCTTAAACTGGACCTAAAGACTACCTCTAATGTTCAGACTGCCCCGGAAAACTCAACCAGCATCTGATGTTTGTTATCAGCTTCACAGCAACCAACCCGAGACAAAATACAATACTTACATGGTTGCCTCAATAGCAAAAGATTCTGTTCTGCCAATACACAAATCTCTTAAGCAGCTGAATAATTAAACCTCCTGTTTATAATATTTTCATTTAAATCAATGAATTGTTCAATGTGTTTGCTTCCTTCGGTGAAGTTTAGCATACATCACTCAACAGAGAAAAATGTACAGAATATGTGATAAACACATTCTCTGGGATATGAAGTCAACTTCAAAGAAAAGTACCAAAGCTATAGTTAGCTGCAAAGCATAAAGTTTTTCTTTGATGAACTCAATGGCTATGGGAAAAGAATGTTTTTTTTTCTATTGAAATATAGAAATTGTCTTTAAGTCATAATGTACTAGTATGCACTGGCAGGGGCGGACTGACCATTTGGAAACTCAGGCACTGCCCGGGGTCAGTAGGGGGCCCCATGAGATGCCCCTGGTACCTTTTTCATATGTTTTTTTGAGTTTGGGGAAGGACACAGGGGCCCCATGATCCCCTATTACCTGGGGCCCCATGAGTTTTCAGTCTGCCCCTGTGCACTGCATACTAGCACATTATGACAGACGTACCTGGACATGGAGCCCTCCAGCGAAGCACCCTCACGGTTCCCGGGTACATGCATCTTCACCCAGTCTTCCTTCTGGGTTCGCGGACTCCCGCTGTATGAATGGCTGGGGCTGCAATGGTGTCACTCTAGCGCGTGGGAGCCCCAGCCCTGACACGGAGCTCTGAAGGTATGGCACGGGTATGCTGTCCCTTTAGAGTGCATGCACCAGTGACGACACAAACATTTTGTATATAAAAAAAAAAAAGTAAAAAAAAAAATTAAAATGTTTTGGTAAATACAACAGGTCCACATTTTGCATATACATTTTTGTTGAAGCTGAACTCCAGCCACAAATTGTAAGATAAAATAAGGAATTTATTTTCCCCCACTGGAGCAAATTGGATCATACGTTATATTTTTTTTTTTGCCTTTTTCTGGATCAACTGCAAGAATAAGATAAGGCATGGTGAGGTTTTCTGTTTATTTTTTTTTTTTTTTTTGTTCTATTGATTGAACTAGATGGACTACCTAACAAATAATTTCTCATTAAAAGATAAAATAACAAAACCAGCCTTTGCTGCAATATTCACCTTCAGAGATTTCTCTTGCATTACTTTCCTTCTGTTACTAGATGTCTTCAGTTTGGTGGCTAGCATCCTGAATGGCTGGAGCTGCATTGGTGCCACTCTAGCGCTTGGGAGCCCTGGCCCTGGCACCGATTTCTGACGGTATGGCATGAGTATGCTGTCCCTTAAGAGTGCATGCACCGGTGACGTCAACAGGTGCATGCTGTGTGAATATCTCCTAAACCTGTGTCTCCTAAACCTATCTCCTAAAAAAGTTTAGGAGATATTCATTGAACCTACAGGTAAGCCTTACTATTGGTTTACCTGTAGGTACAAGTTAAAAAGTGGACTTTACTTCCACTTTAAGAGTTTTCTTTAATGTGGAGTCATTAGTAGTGTGCTTAATCCTAATAAGGTAGAACTGAACCCCCCCCAAACATTTTGTATATAAAAAAAAGTAAAAAAATAAAAGATCCAAAAAAGGCAATAAAACCATATAAAGTATGATCCAATGTGCTCCAGTGGGGGGGAAATAAATTCCTTCCTTTATCTTACAATTTGTGGCTGGAGTTCAGTTTTTTTAATCAACTGCAATAATACAGTTAGGCATTATGAGGTTTTCTATTTATTTATTCAATTTGTTTTTCTATTTGTTTTACTATGAATTAGATAAACTTTCTTTTTTTCTACCTAACTAATTAATTTCTTATTAAAAGATAAAATACCAAAAGCAGCCTTTGCTGCAATATTCGCCTTCAATCCAGAGATTTCTTTTGCAGTACTTTCCTTCTGCCACTAGATGCCTTTAGTTTGGTGGCTAGCATCATTGAATTCACTGAATTTAGATAATCCCCTGTACTGTAAAGTATTTCCCCTGTGCCCCTGTTAAAGACTCAGATAGGAAGAGGGGTCTGTTTATTTAAAATAATCTTTCTGAATACTTCAGCATTCACACAGCCGTAGCAAATAATCCCTGTAATGGGTCTACTATGCGAATTTCCTATGATCATCTTCTCCTTCTAGTGGCCATAATTCGGTACTTTCCTGATTGCGGTATTTAAGGGAGATACTGCATTATGGCCACTAGACGGAGCTGACAATCTATGGAAATACACATATTAGATACATTTTTACAATAGGCACAGAACATTTTTAATATTTTCTGTTTTATAAATAGACCACATATTGAGTTGCATGGTGTCACCTGTAAATGGCTGGAGGTTCCAATGCTGATTGCTGGAGAAATGGAGAGTGTACAGAAGTCAAACAGTACTATGCCTTTAACAATGTGCATGGCTGTATTAAGCTGTTTAATGTTGTTGTATGGCTTCATTGAGTAATTCTAGGGTGAGCTTCCACTTTAACCGCTTCCCAATCGTCCTATAGCAGAACTACGATTACAGGGTGGCAGGGCTGTGCAAAATCACGTATATATTCGTGATTTTGTATCACCGGGTAGGGGGCGCACGTATTATAAACAATACAGATCTCTCCCGTCAGCTCCAGCATGCTTCTTTGTATTGCTCTGTATAGCAGAGCAATACAAAGCAACGTGCTTACAGTCTAAAACACACACAGCACACAGTAAAGCAGCACACAGTTAACCCTTTGATCACCCCACAAGTTAACCCCTTCCTGCCCAGTGCCATTAGTACAGTGTCAGTGCTTTTTATTACACACTAATCACTGTATTAGTGTCACTGGGGATATCAGTGACAGTTAGTTCCCACCCCCCAGTGTCAGAATGCCCGCCGTAGTCCCGCTAAAAGTCTCTGATCGCCACCATTACTAGTATATATATATATATATATATATACAGTATATACTGTATATATATATATATATATATATATATATATATATATAAAATTACAGTGTATATGCCACCATTTGTAGATGCAATAAATGTCACGTAAACCAATTAATCTACACGTATTGGGATTTTGTTTTAGCAAAGACATGTAGCAGAATACATTTTGGCCTAAATTTATGACGAAATGTAATTTTTTAAATTTTTTTACTGGATATGTTTAATAGCAAAAAGTCAAAAATATTGTTTTTTTCTCAAAATTGTCGGTCTTTTTTTGTTTATAGTGAAAAAAATAAAAACTGCACAGGTGATCAAATACCACCAAAAGAAATCTCTATTTGTGGAAAAAAGGACATAAATTTAATTTGGGTGCAACACTGCATGACCACGCAATTGTCAGTTAAAGTAACACATCGCCATATCACAAAAAATGGCCTGGTCAGGAATGGGAGTAAATCCTCTGGAGGGCAAATGGTTAAAGTGTAAATAAAGGGAAAAAAGTGAACACAATGCAGTCTGTCACAACCATTAAGAGCATTTTTTTTCACCTGCAACAGTTTTTTTTTGTAAAATAAAAGTGCAGCACTAACTGTAAATTAGGACAAACTTTAAAGTTTGTCTTTCAAATGGTGTCACTGGGGATGTCAGTGACACCAAGTCAGTTCCCCCCAGTGTCACAATGCCCGCCGCTGTCCCACTACAAGTCGCTTATTGCCACCATTACTAGTAGAAAAAAAATCCCAATATCTATACCGCCATTTGTAAATGCTATAACTTTCACACAAACCAATAAATTTGCACATATTGGGATTTTTTTCAGCAAATACATGTAGCTGAACATTTTGGCCTAAATATATGATGAAATTAGATTTTTTTATTTTTTTTACTGGACATGTTTAATAGGAAAAAGTTAAAAATATAGTTTTTTTTCTCAAAATTGGGACTTTTTTTATAGCGCAAAAAATAAAAAACACACAGGTGATCAAATACCACCAAAAGAAAGTTCTATTTGTGGAAAAAAAAGGACATACATTTAATTTGGGTGCAGCATTGCTTGACCGCGCAATTGTCCATTAATGTAACGCAGCTCCGTATCACAAAAAAATGTTCTGGTCAGGAAGGGGAATATCCAAAAAAAAAACGAAACCAGCGCTCAAATCTTCATGCTGACTAGGGGTACTGTAACTGTCATTCATTCAGGTGCAGCCCTTAGAAGATCGGGAAATCTTGGTACTGGTAAAGAAAAGCAAATCAGGGTTCACTCTCTTCCTGCATTACCGTGGTGAAACACGAGTTTATTTAAAAGCATAAAAATGAATACCCACAAACCAAAGGGAGACAAAAACAGAGATAAAGAGTCAATTGTGATGGTCCAAAGTGATGCTAGACCCTTTCTTAGGTAGGCTAACGCATTTCGGGAGATGTACTTCCTTCTTCAGAGCGCTGAAGAAGGGAGTATGTCTCCCAAAACGCATTAGTTACCTCAATAAGGGTCTGTGACGATCGCGGCGTCACACCCCTGCCCTTCTCACCAAACTCGTGACCGAAGGACTAGCCAATCTAAAACCGCGATGTCACGTGTGTAACAATGCTACGCCCAGCTGCACCCTGCACACCGATTTTCCAGCTAATGGGACCACAATCGATGTACCGACAGTCTGGGAGCGATTGTTACTGGGTCAGGCTAATTACGCAATTAACCCTTCACACTGCCACCACCTCCTTTTTGTACAGAGAAAGAGGAAACTCGGCAATATCAGCAATACACTAGGATGATTGGATAATCGTCTGTATACCACTATCACCGCAGACAGGTTATACAGAGGGTTAAACACTCATAGTAGCGCTCTTCAACGGCAGGAATTCGTAAGTTGCATAAAGGAGCTACAGAAACAGTTCAACACTTTCAGAAAGTAAGATTTATTACTAAAAGGTCAAAAGGATGCAATAAAAATATTTACAGAAAAAAGATGTAACCAATATATATATAAATATACAGAGAACAACAACACAGTAAACAGATAACAGAAAGAAGTTTAGGTAGATAAGTACTTGCCAAAACGCCTTGGGTTAAGCAGTTTCCAGTCTTATGAGCTTTTGATTTCCCTCTGCTAGTTCGATGTTAAATGCAGGAAGATCTCTCTTTCTCTCTCACACACACAAAGCATAACAGCCTTTTTCTACCAAAAACAGCTGGTGTCTTCTTACAACAAAAAGCCAATTGCCTTATTTGGTAAAAGGATTGTATAGGCAGGGAGCTCAAGCTTCTTGAACTCAGCAACATACACTGATCGCATTCCTGAGGGAGGGGGAATGATGGGATAACATGAAGAATTCTTAACAAAATGAGGGCCATGTCTGGCTCTTGCGTGCACGATTGCTACAGGGTCTACCATCACTTTGGACCATCACCACTGACTCTTTATCTCTGTTTTTATCTCCCTTTGGTTTGTGAATATTCATTTTTATGCTTTTAAATAAACTCGTGTTTCACCATGTTAATCCAGGAAGAGAGTGAGCCCTGTTTTACTTTACTTTACCAGTAGGAAGGGAGGTAAATCCTCTGAAGGGCAAGTAGTTAAACATACTAAAAAAAGCGGATGTGTGATTTACAAAGAAAACAAAAGGTGGGGCTTATCTCACTTAATTTTTTGTTTTTGCACCTTAATGTCATTTCTAGTATTTGCTCCAAAGTTTCAATAGGGCTTAAAAAAAATACAGATAACTATTTTTTTTTGGAGCCATTCCTGTTCAGATAATGAAAGTCTATCCACCTATTGGTTCTTTGATCCCATTGGCTCTCAAACGGCTTGATCCCATTTGTTCTTTGTCTGTGACATCAGCAGGGGGAGTATATATTAAATGTGTCAAGAATGTCACAAATATCCACCTCTGTAAAAGTAAATATCATCACTTACTACATAACATTTTCCTATGAAGGTCACATTTATAAAAGGCGCAGTTTTTTTTATCGCGCCAAATTATTTTGCTGTTTTTTTTTTTTACTCCTAAAAGGAAATCGACGTCTAATAGAAGAATAAATAAACCTTGCACTGACATTGGTTCAGGACAAGTAATATGAATCCACAATTACCATATAAGCTCACATTTGCGTTCTCGTTAATTATAATGTCTGCGCCATGGCTGTTTCAAGGTTCACACATTGTTGTTCATGACCCAGCCGCCCGGCATACATTTACATAATGCACGATGAAGACAATCAAACAAGCAGAGGAGGTCTCTGGAAAATATAACCTTTAGCACTTTATGGGTCATACTAGGCATATATGTGGAATAAAATACCAGGCAGCCGAGTTAAGACTGCTATACATGACAGCTAATTATTTTCTAACACAACCACAGCTGTAATTTAAAGGGATTTTTAAAAAGTGGATTTTCGCTGTCTTGCAGAACTAGAGCTGCAATTTTAAAGACAGAAAACGTGGTATTATGGCTTGACAGTTCATGTCTAAAAGCACTTCAGGGTTAGATTTTACAGAGATGCCAGCTGAGGTGAGAAAATCCTTAAAGTTTAAGTTCACTATAGAATTACTTTATGAGCATTAAACAGCCATGTACCTTCATAAAGGCATATCACCTCATTTGACTTCTTGCCATGCTCCAAAAAGCAGCACTGGAAACTGCTGGCCATTTACGAGTGACACCATGTGGTGTCACTCATGCTATCTACATCTTTTGATTGCAAAGCATGACTGGAAAGTATTTCCCCTGTGCCCCTGTCAAAGACACAGATAGCATGAGGGGTCTATTTATATAACAAAGTAAAAAAAATTCTGAATGATTCAGGATTCACACAGCTGCAGCAAATAATCCCTGTAATGGGTATATTATGGGAATTTCCTATGATCATCTTCTCCTTCTAGTGGCCTCAATTCAGTACTTTCCTGATTGTGGTATTTAGGAGAGATACTGCATTATGGCCACTAGATGGAGCTGACAGTCATTGGAAATAAACATATTAGACATATTGGAATACAATAATGGCTATAGGAGCGCTAGGGTAGCATAAAGTATTAGAATATAAGGTCAGCCGCCAGCATATAAAGGAAATACCTGAATCCTCTAATGTATAGTACAATAATAGAAAGAAATGCAGCGCTTCATACTGAAGTAAAACATGACATAAAATAAAAAGATGAAAAAAAAGTCTTAAAAAGTGCAACGTGGCATTCGTGATTCCTTAGATGAATCTTTCTGAATGTCTCAGCATACACACAGTTGCAGCAAATAATCCCTGTAATGTGTCTACTATGCAAATTTCCTATGATCATCTTCTCTTACCTGACTTAATTCAGTACTTTCATGATTGTTGTATTTAAGAGAGATACTGCATTATGGCCACTAGATGGAGCTGACAATCATTGGAAATACAGGCATACCTCAGTTTACGAACGCCTCAGTCAATGTAATTTTCGGTGTACAAATGAAAATGCATTGAATATAATTAGAGATGAGCGAATTATTCAAAAATTCGATTCGGCTGATTCGCCGAATTTGAGGAAGAAATTCGATTCGATGCGAATTAATTCGCTACGAATTTAACTTATTAAAAGGGTTTCTAGGCTTCAGAGAGCCTTTAAATTAGTGCAGAACACTGTACCTTTAATTTAAATGCCCTTGGAGATGAGGAAGGAGAAGGAGAAGGAGAAGGAGAAGGATGAGAAGAAGGAGAAGGAGAAGGATGAGAAGAAGGAGAAGGAGAAGGATGAGAAGAAGGAGAAGGAGAAGGATGAGAAGAAGGAGAAGGATGAGAAGAAGGAGAAGGAGAAGGATGAGAAGAAGGAGAAGGAGAAGGATGAGAAGAAGGAGAAGGATGAGAAGAAGGAGAAGGATGAGAAGAAGGATGAGAAGAAGGAGAAGGATGAGAAGAAGGAGAAGGAGAAGGATGAGAAGAAGGAGAAGGAGAAGGAGAAGGATGAGAAGAAGGAGAAGGATGAGAAGAAGGAGAAGGATGAGAAGAAGGATGAGAAGAAGGATGAGAAGAAGGAGAAGGATGAGAAGAAGGATGAGAAGAAGGAGAAAGATGAGAAGAAGAAGAAGGATGAGAAGAAGAAGAAGGATGAGAAGAAGGAGAAGGATGAGAAGAAGGAGAAGGATGAGAAGAAGGATGAGAAGAAGGAGAAGGATGAGAAGAAGGATGAGAAGAAGGAGAAGGATGAGAAGAAGGAGAAGGAGAAGGATGAGAAGAAGGAGAAGGAGAAGGATGAGAAGATGGAGAAGGATGAGAAGAAGGAGAAGGAGAAGGATGAGAAGAAGGAGAAGGAGAAGGATGAGAAGATGGAGAAGGATGAGAAGAAGGAGAAGGAGAAGGATGAGAAGAAGGAGTTTCAACCGCTGTATGGAGGGAATGTCACAGAACTGTCAGAAATAGCCTATTTCTGACAGTTCTGTGACATTCACT
Organism: Staurois parvus; assembly: GCF_062004578.1. Classification (NCBI taxonomy): domain Eukaryota; kingdom Metazoa; phylum Chordata; class Amphibia; order Anura; family Ranidae; genus Staurois; species Staurois parvus. The sequence goes on from NW_028318512.1 coordinate 1,343,179, forward strand.
CCATACAGCGGTTTCAACCGCTGTATGGAGGGAATGTCACAGAACTGTCAGAAATAGCCTATTTCTGACAGTTCTGTGACATTCCCTCCATACAGCGGTTGAAACATTGTAACTATTTGTTTCCATAAATGGAAACAAATAGATACAATGTTTCAACCGCTGTATGGAGGGAATGTCACAGAACTGTCAGAAATAGCGGAGCTCTGCAGATACACTTAGCGGAGCTCTGCAGATAGATACAGCGGTTGAAACATAGGCTATGTTTCAACCGCTGTATGGAGTGAATGTCACAGAACTGTCAGCAATAGGCTATTTCTGACAGTTCTCTGACATTCACTCCATACAGCGGTTGAAACATAGCCTATGTTTCAACCGCTGTATCTATCTGCAGAGCTCCGCTAAGTGTATCTGCAGAGCTCCGCTATTTCTGACAGTTCTGTGACATTCCCTACATACAGAGGTTGATACATTGTATCTATTTGTTTCCATTTATGGAAACAAATAGATACAATGTTTCAACCGCTGTATGGAGGGAATGTCACAGAACTGTCAGAAATAGGCTATTTCTGACAGTTCTGTGACATTCCCTCCATACAGCGGTTGAAACATTGTATCTATTTGTTTCCATTTATGGAAACAAATAGATACAATGTTTCAACCGCTGTATGGAGTGAATGTCACAGAACTGTCAGAAATAGGCTATTTCTGACAGTTCTGTGACATTCCCTCCATACAGCGGTTGAAACCGCTGTATGGAGTGAATGTCACAGAACTGTCAGAAATAGGCTATTTCTGACAGTTCTGTGACATTCCCTCCATACAGCGGTTGAAACATTGTATCTATTTGTTTCCATAAATGGAAACAAATAGATACAATGTTTCAACCGCTGTATGGAGGGAATGTCACAGAACTGTCAGAAATAGCGGAGCTCTGCAGATACACTTAGCGGAGCTCTGCAGATACACTTTTTGCCGGCTTGGAATTCTTCTTATTTTCATCCTACTTCTTCTTCTTCTTCTTCTTCATCCTCATCCTCTTCTTCTTCTGAGGATGAGGATGAGGATGAAGAAGAAGAAGAAGAAGAAGAAGTAGGATGAAAATAAGAAGAATTCCAAGCCGGCAAAAAGTGTATCTGCAGAGCTCCTCTAAGTGTATCTGCAGAATAGAGGAGCTCTGCAGATACACTTTTTGCCGGCTTGGAATTCTTCTTATTTTCATCCTACTTCTTCTTCTTCTTCATCCTCATCCTCAGAAGAAGAAGAAGAGGATGAGGATGAAGAGGAAGAAAAAGAAGAAGAAGTAGGATGAAAATAAGAAGAATTCCAAGCCGGCAAAAAGTGTATCTGCAGAGCTCCTCTAAGTGTATCTGCAGAATAGAGGAGCTCTGCAGATACACTTTTTGCCGGCTTGGAATTCTTCTTATTTTCATCCTACTTCTTCTTCTTCTTCTTCTTCATCCTCATCCTCAGAAGAAGAAGAAGAGGATGAGGATGAGGATGAAGAGGAAGAAGAAGAAGAAGTAGGATGAAAATAAGAAGAATTCCAAGCCGGCAAAAAGTGTATCTGCAGAGCTCCTCTATTCTGCAGATACACTTAGAGGAGCTCTGCAGATACACTTTTTGCCGGCTTGGAATTCTTCTTATTTTCATCCTACTTCTTCTTCTTCTTCTTCTTCTTCATCCTCATCCTCTTCTTCTTCTTCTGAGGATGAGGATGAGGATGAAGAAGAAGAAGAAGAAGAAGAAGTAGGATGAAAATAAGAAGAATTCCAAGCCGGCAAAAAGTGTATCTGCAGAGCTCCTCTAAGTGTATCTGCAGAATAGAGGAGCTCTGCAGATACACTTTTTGCCGGCTTGGAATTCTTCTTATTTTCATCCTACTTCTTCTTCTTCTTCATCCTCATCCTCAGAAGAAGAAGAAGAGGATGAGGATGAAGAAGAAGAAGAAGAAGAAGTAGGATGAAAATAAGAAGAATTCCAAGCCGGCAAAAAGTGTATCTGCAGAGCTCCTCTAAGTGTATCTGCAGAATAGAGGAGCTCTGCAGATACACTTTTTGCCGGCTTGGAATTCTTCTTATTTTCATCCTACTTCTTCTTCTTCTTCTTCATCCTCATCCTCAGAAGAAGAAGAAGAGGATGAGGATGAGGATGAAGAGGAAGAAGAAGAAGAAGTAGGATGAAAATAAGAAGAATTCCAAGCCGGCAAAAAGTGTATCTGCAGAGCTCCTCTATTCTGCAGATACACTTAGAGGAGCTCTGCAGATACACTTTTTGCCGGCTTGGAATTCTTCTTATTTTCATCCTACTTCTTCTTCTTCTTCTTCTTCATCCTCATCCTCAGAAGAAGAAGAAAAGGATGAGGATGAAGAGGAAGAAGAAGTAGGATGAAAATAAGAAGAATTCCAAGCCGGCAAAAAGTGTATCTGCAGAGCTCCTCTAAGTGTATCTGCAGAATAGAGGAGCTCTGCAGATACACTTAGCGGAGCTCTGCAGATACACTTTTTGCCGGCTTGGAATTCTTCTTATTTTCATCCTACTTCTTCTTCTTCTTCTTCTTCATCCTCATCCTCTTCTTCTTCTGAGGATGAGGATGAGGATGAAGAAGAAGAAGAAGAAGAAGAAGTAGGATGAAAATAAGAAGAATTCCAAGCCGGCAAAAAGTGTATCTGCAGAGCTCCTCTAAGTGTATCTGCAGAATAGAGGAGCTCTGCAGATACACTTTTTGCCGGCTTGGAATTCTTCTTATTTTCATCCTACTTCTTCTTCTTCTTCATCCTCATCCTCAGAAGAAGAAGAAGAGGATGAGGATGAAGAGGAAGAAGAAGAAGAAGAAGTAGGATGAAAATAAGAAGAATTCCAAGCCGGCAAAAAGTGTATCTGCAGAGCTCCTCTAAGTGTATCTGCAGAATAGAGGAGCTCTGCAGATACACTTTTTGCCGGCTTGGAATTCTTCTTATTTTCATCCTACTTCTTCTTCTTCTTCTTCTTCATCCTCATCCTCAGAAGAAGAAGAAGAGGATGAGGATGAGGATGAAGAGGAAGAAGAAGAAGAAGTAGGATGAAAATAAGAAGAATTCCAAGCCGGCAAAAAGTGTATCTGCAGAGCTCCTCTATTCTGCAGATACACTTAGAGGAGCTCTGCAGATACACTTTTTGCCGGCTTGGAATTCTTCTTATTTTCATCCTACTTCTTCTTCTTCTTCTTCTTCTTCATCCTCATCCTCTTCTTCTTCTTCTGAGGATGAGGATGAGGATGAAGAAGAAGAAGAAGAAGAAGAAGTAGGATGAAAATAAGAAGAATTCCAAGCCGGCAAAAAGTGTATCTGCAGAGCTCCTCTAAGTGTATCTGCAGAATAGAGGAGCTCTGCAGATACACTTTTTGCCGGCTTGGAATTCTTCTTATTTTCATCCTACTTCTTCTTCTTCTTCATCTTCATCCTCAGAAGAAGAAGAAGAGGATGAGGATGAAGAAGAAGAAGAAGAAGAAGTAGGATGAAAATAAGAAGAATTCCAAGCCGGCAAAAAGTGTATCTGCAGAGCTCCTCTAAGTGTATCTGCAGAATAGAGGAGCTCTGCAGATACACTTTTTGCCGGCTTGGAATTCTTCTTATTTTCATCCTACTTCTTCTTCTTCTTCTTCATCCTCATCCTCAGAAGAAGAAGAAGAGGATGAGGATGAGGATGAAGAGGAAGAAGAAGAAGAAGTAGGATGAAAATAAGAAGAATTCCAAGCCGGCAAAAAGTGTATCTGCAGAGCTCCTCTATTCTGCAGATACACTTAGAGGAGCTCTGCAGATACACTTTTTGCCGGCTTGGAATTCTTCTTATTTTCATCCTACTTCTTCTTCTTCTTCTTCTTCATCCTCATCCTCAGAAGAAGAAGAAAAGGATGAGGATGAAGAGGAAGAAGAAGTAGGATGAAAATAAGAAGAATTCCAAGCCGGCAAAAAGTGTATCTGCAGAGCTCCTCTAAGTGTATCTGCAGAATAGAGGAGCTCTGCAGATACACTTTTTGCCGGCTTGGAATTCTTCTTATTTTCATCCTACTTCTTCTTCTTCTTCTTCTTCTTCATCCTCATCCTCATCCTCTTCTTCTTCTTCTGAGGATGAGGATGAAGAAGAAGAAGAAGAAGAAGAAGAAGAAGAAGTAGGATGAAAATAAGAATAATTCCAAACCGGCAAAAAGTGTATCTGCAGAGTTCCTCTATTTCTGACAGTTCTCTGACTTTCACATTTACAGCGGTTGAAACATTGTATCTGTTTCCGAATAAAAACATCTGTATCCTAAATGGAAACAAATAGATACAATGTTTCAACCGCTGTACATGTGAAGGAACTGTCAGAGAACTGTCAGAAATAGCGGAGCTCTCTGCAGGGACACTTTTGCCGGCTGATCGGGAAAAATCCGATTCGCGCACCCGAAGTAGGCTAATATTCGGATTCGACACGAATCAAATTTTTCCTGAAATTCGAATCGAATTCCACTTCGCCTGGTTCGATTCGCTCATCTCTAAATATAATGGCTAGGTTACTAATTTTTTTCACTATACGAATGGATTAATTGGTTTTCAATGCATTCCTATGTTGATCCTGTCAGTAGATCTGTTATTTTTCCACAGGGTGACAACACTATTCTTTCTGCAGTGAGGTTGCACAGCAGTGTTGCTACCCTATGCATAGGGTAGTATTAGATGAACATGTAGTTATGAACTTTAACCATTTGCCCTCCAGAGGATTTACCCCCCCCCCCTTCCTGACCAGGCCATTTTTTGCCATACAGCGCTGTGTTACTTTAGCTGACAATTGCGTAGTCATGCAACATTGTACATACATTAAATTTATATCCTTTTTCACACAAATGGAGCTTTCTTTTGGTGGTATTTGATTGCCTCTGAAGTTTTAATTTTTTGTGCTATAAACAAGAAAAGACCAACAATTTTGAAAAAAACCCAATATTTTTTATATTTGCTATAAAATATATCCAATAAAAAAAAAAATCAAAAATCAAACTTCATAAATTTAGGCCAAACTGTATTCTGCTACATGTCTTTGCTAAAAACAATCCCAATATGTGGAAATTAATTGCTTTACATGAAAGTTATAGCGTCTACAAATGGTGGTATATATATACTATTTTTTTTTTTTTTTATAATAGTAATGGTGGTGATCAGTGACATATAGAGGGACTGCAGGACTGCGGTGGGCATTCTGACACTGGGTGGGAACTGACTGCCACTGACATCGCCAGTGACACTAATACAGTGATCAGTGCTAATAAAAAGCACTGACAATGTACTAGTCACACTGGGCAGGAAGGGGTTAATCTGGTGTGATCAAAGAGTTAACTGTGTGCTGTGTGTTTTTTACTAGTGAGACATGCTGTTTTGTATCTCTCTGCTGTGCAGAGATACAAAGCAGCATGTCCATGCTAACAGGAGAGGTCTCTCCCATGTCAGCTTTGCCGATGATTGCCAAATGCCGGCCAGGAATCGCTGGCCGAGACCTGGTGATTGACATCTCTAGCCACTAATAGTGGTGCAGTTCGGGTGCTGCACATTACCCTACCCAGAAGTGTAAACCACTATCAGGGAATGAGAAGATCGCTGCAGCGCATGAATTTGCGCATGCGCAGGATTCCAACAAGGTATACAGGCAGGCACTGTATACCTGTCACCGATGATGGCGCCGGGCAGGCGCTAGGACCCAGGCGCGCTTGTCGGCACTGGGCGGGCTATTTAAAGAGCACCTCGGTGCTGATTCAGTGCTGACTGGTCTTTCAGCTCCCCCCCCGTGTCCTGCTAGTTCCTGACGTTTCCTTTGTTGCTGACCCGGCTTGTTCCTGACCCGACTCTGATTGTTCTCCTGCTCCTGGTTCCTGACTTCGGCTCTGCTCCTGACCTTGGCTTTCTCTTCTGATTTGGTACTGCGCTGCCTGACTGTTTATGACCCTGGCTTGTGTGACCCTGCTCCAGTCCTGTTCCTGGCTACCTACCTTGCTCTGCTGCACATCCGGCAATCCACAGTACCTGCCTGCTCTATTGCTACTGTGCCCTAAATCAGTGGATACTCAGTCTACCAAGGCCATCATCTGCAAGAGCCACAAGCAATAACTCCTGGCGCTCTTGTCTCCCTGGTCCCTAGACTCCCCCTGTTCCAACCTCAGTGGGGTCAGGGCTAGGGACACAAGTGAGGCCGACCTCGTCAACTCAGTCTCCTATCAGGTACGTGACAACCACGTATACATACTTGATTTTGTGCAGCCCTGCCGCCCTGTATCAGTACTTCTGCTATAGGGCAGAGGGCAAGTGGTTAAAGCAAAACTAGTATTTACAATATTAATTTGCCCTAAATCCTTTGCCAACACCAACATCTTCTCATTGGCTTCTTCTGGATGTTGGGTCTTCAGCCATCTTGATTGGCAAGTAGGAAACAATGTAACTCCCCTGTGCACACCACAGTTCATTCATTCCAACACCAAGGTGTGCCAAGAATGTACACAAAGCTGCAAATGTGGAGCCCAGTCTGCTGTATAAGATTGCACGTAAGTTTCCTTTATTGCTGAAAAAATATATCAACACTCTTCTGCAATCAAGAGGGTTTTCTAAATAGTTTTGTGTTAACCCCTCCCATTCCATCCAGTTCCACCACCAGGTCCAGGAATGTAACCCTCTCCCTGTGTTCACTAGTAAATTTAAGGTTGTAGGGATTGGGAATTAACCCCCTCACAAATTCTGCAGCCTCTGTTTCCAACCCGGGCCAGAGAATGAGGACGTCGTCGATGTACCTGTACCAAGATAAATTCCTGGACAGGTACACAGACAATGTCTCACCTACATCAAAAAGCCAAGACTCCCAGTCCCCCAGGTAGATATTATAATATGCCAATGGGCTGTGCCTTGGGCTTGACAGTATGATTTGTTGCCAAATTTAAACTTATTGTGGATCAATAAAAACCCTATCTGTTTGGGCAATTATTTGTTCCTCATGTGGGCAATAATGATGCGACATTTATCAGCTTAGATTTCATCTGTGGCTATGGCACATGATTTTGTTTTGGAAATTTGATGGCCAATTCTGGCGTATGAGGGAGGTCGGTAAGAACATTCACAGTCTCAAATTTGAGTCCTCCTCTAGACCATGCTGTGGATGGGAGAAACTGTCCTATGGCCTTTACTGGGCATATATACAGTCTTCAATTTCCTGCATAGGACTTGACACCTAACCACATTTGCCCAAACTTTATATTGTGGTGTTTTAAAGTTGGAACTTACACCTGGATGTGTGTACTATATATGGCACTCTTTTGTAGAGGACTTTTGCATCATATATAACATTTCTTTGAAAGTGCAAAAAAGTATTTATGATATCCCTTTAGAGAGGACTATTGCATATAAACACATCTTGTCATTTATTGATTCAAATATATCCTTCCAATTATTGGTCCATGTACAGAGCTAAATCCCATTTTTTATGTTTTATAATGATCCATCATGGGACTTTATATGTGCCTCTTCTATTTGTAGCCTTTTATATCATCCCGCATCAGCCTTAATACTATTCTGCTATATTATTCATAGATGAAAAAAAATGCCTACAGTATTACTAGTAATACTGTATACACAGAGTGATATGGGGATTATGTATGATTTTATATTTGTCTATGTGATGTATGTACAACAAAGAGACCAACACTAGCTTTGTATTTTTTTTTCTTATGGACTTTTTGCTAGGGACCCCCAGTTTTTTTGACACATTATAAAAGCCCACTTGGGGTGGAGCTGTGTGATTTTGAGGACCTGGAGGGAACTCTATGAAATGTAGGTTCTAAGTAACAAATATAGCTTTCTTTTTGTGGCATTTCATCACCACTGGGGTTTTTTACATTCTCCAGAAACAAAGTTATTAGTGCTTCTTATATCATGAGATATACAGTATTTGATGTCTGACAGATGACTACCTTGAAAGTTGCCTCTCGCTGTTTTTACACTGTGAACCAAATGCCACCCTGTTAGTAACCTATGTTGTGCACCCTTTAAGCAGTAAAAGTTGCCTGATGTCTTGCTTCTTTATGGTGTATATTTACTGTCTGCCTTTCACTTTTCAAAATAAAGAATTTGAAAAAAGAACGAAAAATGTTGACATATTTCTTACTTATAAAACATATCCAATAAAAAAATAGAAAAATCTAATTTCTTCATAAATGTAGGCCAAAATGTATTCTGTTGCATGTCTTTGGTAAAAAAAAAAATCCTGGTAAGTGTATATTGATTGGTGATCATGATGATAGTTATATCGTCTACAACTGTGATATATATACTGGCATTTTTTTTTATACTACTAATGCTGGTGATCAGCGACTTATAGTGGGACTGTTTTAGTGTGGAGGGCAATCTAGCACTAACTGAAACTGGGTGGAAAATGACACTGACATCACCAGTGACACTAATACAGTGATAATACTATAAACTGTCACTGTACTAATGACACTCTCTAGGAAGGTGTTAACATCTAGGGATTGATCAAAGGGTTACCTGTGTGCCTAGCAAGTGTTAATGTGTGTATTATGTGCTGCTTTTTAGCAAAAAAAAAAAAAATCTTTGTTCCTTCTCCCCACTTTGCAGAGATAAGAGACAAAGAGAGTGTTCCCTTTGTACAGAACCCTGTACATTAGTAAATAGGAAGGTATATTATATTTTCTTGTTTTTTTTTTTTATTAATCTCTTTAATTGCTTCCTGGTTTCTGGCTTAAGCCAAAATTATGTCATACATCCTCTGGCTTTTCGTGGGCAATTTTTTTCTTTCATCTAGAGGAAGGACATTCTCAGCTAAGCACATCCTGCTATCTGCATGCCTGAACTAAGGGCAGATGCTACATGACACATCTGCCCTTACTCAAGATGGTCACACCTGGAAACTCTAAGGGGGTGTTTTTCAAAGTGATTTCTCAGCAAAATAAAGCATGGAGATATGGATGGATAAGGTGATTCTGAACAATAAAACTGAATTAAAGCGGAGCTCCAGGAACAATATAAAAAAATAAAAGTCACTATAAAAACTGTAGCTGCTGACTTTTAAAAAACAACCACTCACCTGTCCCTCGATTCAGCGCTGTCCTAAGTGCAATGAGTTTCACCGGCCATCCTCTCTCCCTCACGCTGGCATCTTCAGGGTGGACCCCCGGCTGTGACAGCTTGCAGCTTCACAGCCGGGTGCCCACTGTGCATGCATGAGTATCGCTGTGCTTTCTGAAAGGTCCCGTAGTCTTCTGAGACCTGTCATGAGTCCAGGAGACTACTTGCAGGGAGGGGACAACTTCTGCTTCCAATCACCTAGGAGTGGGAGAGGGTACCTGTCAAAACTGGGTACCCACTCCCTAAAGGTGCCAATTAGAGATGAGCGAATCGAACATGACGAAGTGGAATTCGTTCCGAAGATTTGGAAAAATTTGATTCGCGACGAATCCGAAGATTAGCAAACTTCGGATGCACGAATCGAATTTTCCCAAAAATGGCGGCGACATGTGTGGCGACAGGAGAAAATGGACAGAGAAGATGGGGCGGGGATCTCTGGGAAGGCGCGCAGACAAGGCGCGCTGACTCATAATGCATTCATGACATGTGATCGCATTAGCCAATCAGCAGCCAGCCAGCACTGTGTAATGGTGGAGCTATAAATCGCGGCCATCTTAGAATTCTCCATTAGCCTCCGGTCATTCAAGAGAGACAGACCTGTCTGTATTAAGGGACAGAGTTAGGGCCACAGAGACTTTAGGGCCACAGAATCGTTACTCAGGGACACAGAATCGTTACTCAGGGACACAGAATCGTTACTCAGGGCCACAGCTATCAAAGAATCGAAAATTTAAAGTGACATACACCCTTTTTTTTTTGGTGGCTGTCGTGCACAGTTGGTGCTGCAGTTTGCTGATTGTGCAAAATAAACTGACTTTCTGCTTCACAACCACTATTGTACGTTCAAAGAGTTAAATCCATTTACACGCCGGCTGGCGGTAATATTTTTTGGGTGATTAGTGCATTCCAGTGACATAAACGTACAGTTTCCAGCAAACGGCAAGCTGCAATTGACCGATTGTGCTAAATAAACTGACTTTATGCTTCACAACCACCATTGTACGTTCAAAGAGTTAAATCCATTTACCCGCCGGCTGGCGGTAATATTTTTTGGGTGATTAGTGCATTCCAGTGACAGAAACGTACAGTTTCCAGCCAACGGCAAGCTGCAATTGACCGATTGTGTACAATAAACTGACTTTCTGCTTCACAACCACCATTGTGCGTTCAAAGAGTTAGATCCATTTACACGCCGGGTGGCGGTAATATTTTTTGGGTGATTAGTGCATTCCAGTGACAGAAACGTACAGTTTCCAGCCAACGGCAAGCTGCAATTGACCGATTGTGTACAATAAACTGACTTTCTGCTTCACAACCACTATTGTACGTTCAAAGAGTTAAATCCATTTACACGCCGGCTGGCGGTAATATTTTTTGGGTGATTAGTGCATTCCAGTGACATAAACGTACAGTTTCCAGCCAACGGCAAGCTGCAATTGACCGATTGTGTACAATAAACTGACTTTCTGCTTCACAACCACTATTGTACGTTTAAAGAGTTAGATCCATTTACACGCCGGCTGGCGGTAATATTTTTTGGGTGATTAGTGCATTCCAGTGACATAAACGTACAGTTTCCAGCCAACGGCAAGCTGCAATTGACCGATTGTGCTAAATAAACTGACTTTCTGCTTCACAACCACTATTGTACGTTCAAAGAGTTAGATCCATTTACACGCCGGGTGGCGGTAATATTTTTTGGGTGATTAGTGCATTCCAGTGACATAAACGTACAGTTTAAAGCCAACGGCAAGCTGCAATTGACCGATTGTGCTAAATAAACTGACTTTCTGCTTCACAACCACTATTGTACGTTCAAAGAGTTAAATCCGGTTTTATTTTTGGGGTGCTTATTGAATTAAAGAGTATGTCAGACAACACGCAGAGGAGTGGCAGAGGAGGCAATGTTTCAGGAGCGAGCAGACGTGGCAGCAGAGGAAGGGGTCGAGGCAGCACTAGTCGCAGCCAGAGGCCAGTGCTCCCGGTGTCATCCAGCGGTCGTGTCTCCACCGACAACCCTGCCGTCATTGATTGGTTGACTCGGTCGTCTTCCTCTTCCCAGGTCACCTCTGACACCTACAGCCAACGGTCGGTGGGTACGTCAGACACAACCGTTAGTTGGCATGGCCCGGGAGCAAGCCCACTGAAATCACGTGTCCTCGACCTGCCCCTGTCCTTTGGTGTTCCCTCACCAAGCGAAGTATCGCATGCTGTGGGCTCAGCCCCACTGTACAGTGAGGAAGAGCTAACAGAGGGCGGTCAGGAACGGGGGGAGACATCCGCCTCTTCAGCAGCCAGGCGAAGAAGTACTGGTGAGGAGAGTGGCTCGGTAGCCGGTCTAGAGACAGGTCTGTCGCCTGACCCACACGCAGCCAAGGGAGCTAGTAGTGAGGCGGTGACCCTAATTGATGATGATGAGGCTGATCGCACTTGGCAGCCTCGTCGTCATCAGGCTATTGCTTCCGCATCATCAGGAGAAGAGGGTGGCAGCTTGGCAGCGAGCAAAACAGTCGGTGGGTTGCCCAGGAGGCAGCAGGGTCGCAGCAGTGTCAGTGGAGCCAAACAGCCACGGAGTAGAGCACCAGCTCCACTGCAGCCTACCACCACGGCCAGTAGTGGTGCCGGTGTGCATGAAGGAAGTAGCAGTCAGCCAGTGAGGAGTAGCGGGGGCAAAGTTTCCTACTCGGCGGTGTGGCAATTTTTCGTCACGCCGCCCGAGGAAGTAAACGTAGCCGTATGTCGACTATGTGGCCAGAAAGTCAAGCGTGGCCAGGGGGCCAATGTTGGGACTACAGCGTTGCGTCAGCATATGCAGCGTCGCCATTCGGTGGCCTGGGAAAACCGTGATAAAGATACGGCGGTTCTGCCTGCCCCAGCCCCCGCTCCATCACCAGCTCCGTTACTTGCTCCGTCACCCGACGTCAATCGCCCTCTATCAGCCAGTCAAGGCTCCAACACCTCTGCTGAGGGGAGTTGTCGCTCGTTGGCATCTTCCGCTCGTTCAGATGCTCCTTCTCCTGCTACTCCTCTTCACGGATTCCGTCAGCAGTCTTTCTTGGAATCCGTTTCCAAGAGACAACAGTTTGCGAGCACGCACCCGATGGTGCAGAAGCTGAACGTCCTCCTGTCCAAGTTGCTGGTGCTGCAGTCCCTCCCTTTCCAAGTGGTGGACTCAGCACCTTTCCGAGAAATGATGGCTTGTGCCGCGCCGCGGTGGAGAGTGCCAAGCCGGCATTTCTTCGCCAAAAAGGCAGTGCCAGCCCTGCATTCACATGTAGAAGAGATGGTGGGCCAGTCTTTGAGCATGTCGGTCTCTGCCAAAGTGCACGGCAGCGCCGACGTGTGGAGCTGTAACTACGGTCAGGGACAGTACATGTCATTTATGGCCCACTGGGTGAGCGTGGTGCCGGCACAGCCGCACCAGCAACTTGGACAGGTCACGCCGCTTTTGCCTCCACGTTTGCACGTCCTTGGTCCAGCAAAGATGTCCGCCTCTACCACCTCTTCTTCCGCCGTGTCCTCAGCCGCCACCCCCGTGCCAAGTCCCATTACCCGACCGGCATATCACATGTGCAGGGCGCAACGGTGTCACGCTGTGCTGCACCTGGTATGCCTTGGCGAACGTAGTCACACAGGGGAGGAACTTCTGAGTGTAATGAACAGAGAAATCGACAGATGGCTGTCTCCGCGCAAACTGAAAATCGGAACCATGTTGACCGACAACGGAAAGAACATGGTGTCTGCTCTGCATCAAGGAAGGTTGTGCCATGTGCCATGCATGGCTCACGTGTTCAATCTGGTTGTCAAGCGGTTCCTAAAATCCACCATCCCACTGCAAGACATCCTTAAAATGTCACGTAAACTTTGCATGCATTTCAGCCATTCCTACACCGCAAAGCACACCCTCCTTGAGCTGCAGCGGCAGAACGGAATTCCACAGCATCACCTGATCTGCGACGTTGCAACAAGGTGGAATTCAACCCTACACATGTTAGACCGCCTTTACGAACAGCGAAAGGCCATCACCGATTTCCTGATGTTACAAGCGGATAAAGGTACTCCCCTGTGTAACTTAGATGTCAGCCATTGGCAGCTCATGCATGAGACCTGCCGCTTGCTCAGGCCCTTTGAGGAGGCCACGCTATTCGTGAGTCGGCAGGACTATGGGATGAATGACGTCATTCCTCTGTTGCACGTCCTGGAACAAATGCTGTTAACAATGGCTGGTCAGGGTGCGGTAGACGTGGCGCACAGATCTCAACGCCACATGACCCCTGTGGGGGCAGGACAGGAAGAAGAGGAGGAGGTAGAGGAGGACATTGGTGCTCAGGAATTATTGAGTGAAATGGGTGGTTTTTCCACTCAGCGGACAGGAGTGGAGGAGCAGGAGCATCTGGTAGAGGAGGAGGAGGAGACAGAGGACCCAGACGCACCGTGGCAGTATGCTGTGGAGATGGAGGCAGGGAGTCCCTCGCATTCCTTGGCACAAATGGCCCATAGCATGCTCGGTTGCTTGCGTAGCGACAGCCGAATAATAACCATCAGACAGAGGGATGACTTTTGGCTGTCCACCTTGTTGGACCCTCGCTACCGTTCAAAAATGGTTGCCTTTTTCACACCTGCTGAGAGGGAGGCCAAAATAAAGTACTATAAAAACCACCTATGTAGTCATGCAGTATATAGCCCTATCGGCCACTTTCTGGCATCCAATTGCTGTAGCCCCCATCACCACACTGTGCCACGGGCCCCTGTACCGCCTTCTCATACTGCTGCCAGATCCATCCTCTGCCATGTGCGTCTTTGTCGTCTGCTCACGCTGCTGGGTTCCAGTTTTAAACCTAGGCCTGTGTATGGCTTCCGAATACTGCTGCCTCCACCGCCACCCTGCGCCATGTGCCTCTGTCGTCTGCTCACGCTGCTGACGGCTTCCGCTTTTTAACCTAGGCATGTGTATGGCTTCCAAATACTGCTGCCTCCACCGCCACCCTGCGCCATGTGCCTCTGTCGTCTGCTCACGCTGCTGACGGCTTCCGCTTTTTAAACTAGTCCTGTGTATGTCTTCCGAATACTGCTGCCTCCACCGCCACCCTGCGCCATGTGCCACTTTCAGGTCTCCTTACACTGTTGGTGGGTTCCATTTTGTGATAGGGTGCTGTATGGCCTTCCATTGCTGCTGCCTCCACCGCCACCCTGCGCCATGTGCCTGTGTCGTCTGCTCACGCTGCTGACGGCTTCCGCTTTTTAACCGAGGCCTGTGTTTGGCTTCCGAATACTGCTGCATCCACCGCCACCCTGCGCCATGTGTCTCTGTCGTCTGCTCACGCTGCTGACGGCTTCTGCTTTTTAACCTAGGCCTGTGTATGGCTTCCGAATACTGCTGCCTCCACCGCCACCCTGCGCCATGTGCTTCTGTCGTCTGCTCACGCTGCTGACGGCTTCCGCTTTTTAAACTAGTCCTGTGTATGTCTTCCGAATACTGCTGCCTCCACCGCCACCCTGCGCCATGTGCCACTTTCAGGTCTCCTTACACTGTTGGTGGGTTCCATTTTATGATAGGGTGCTGTATGGCCTTCCATTGCTGCTGCCTCCACCGCCACCCTGCGCCATGTGCCTGTGTTGTCTGCTCACGCTGCTGACGGCTTCCGCTTTTTAACCGAGGCCTGTGTTTGGCTTCCGAATACTGCTGCATCCACCGCCACCCTGCGCCATGTGTCTCTGTCGTCTGCTCACGCTGCTGACGGCTTCCGCTTTTTAACCTAGGCCTGTGTATGGCCTTCAATTGAAGCTGCTTCTGCTCCGCCACTCTGCCATTGGACTCTTGATAGTCGTCTCCCCACGCTGCTGCTGGGGGGACTTTTTAACATAGGCCTCTGTATGGCCTTCAATTTTAGCTGCTTACGCTCCGCCACTCTGCCATGGGCCCCTGTACCGCCTCCTCATGCTGCTGCCAGGCCCGTAATCTGCCATGGGCCCCCGTACCGACTCCTCATGCTGCTGCCAGGCCCGTAATCTGTCATGGGCCCCTGTACCGCCTCCTCATGCTGCTGCCAGGTCCAGAGTGTGTCATGGGTCCCTGTACGGCCTCCCATTGCTGCTGTCTCCATCGCCACACTCTGCCATGTGCCACTTTCAGGTCTCCTCACACTGCTGGTGGGTTCCATTTTGTCATAGGGTGCTGTATGGCCTCCCATTGCTGCTGCCTGCACCGCCACACTGTGGCTCCACACTCTGGTTTTGGCCCCGTGACTGCCCAAATGAGTGAAGTGTGCAGTGATTCTAAGATCGACGGCACTCATCTGCATGTCATACTGACTGACAGTATTATTTCTCTTCCCCAGCAGACTCCAAGGGCATTTAAATTAAAGGTACAGTGTTCTGCACTAATATAAAGGCTCTCTGAAGCCTAGAAACACCCTTTTTATAAGTTAAATTCGCAGCGAATATATTCGGCACGAAGCGAATTTAATCGGCGAATTCGGCGAATCAGCCGAACCGAATTTTTGAATAATTCGCTCATCTCTAGTGCCAATCCTTAACGGGGAGTGGGGGACGAAGCCTTAAAGTGGAACATCTCCTTTTGGGTGGAGCTCCACTTTCTGTAGTGTTTTCAGTTTGTGGTGCTCAGATACAGCTAATTTTTGCTTTAACCTCTTTGCACCGACAGCACCCAAATGTTTGGCCTCCCAGTGTCTGGGCCTTGTTGCTGAGCGGCTGCACATTTGCGTGCAATTAAGAAAAACAAATGTGCTGAGAGCGCGTGCCCTGCGTGCTTCCAGCACACATGTCCGGTACTCATGGAAAGGTCCCGATCTCCTCTTTCGATCAGGACCTTTCCCGATCATATGACTGCGAATCACGGCGGTCACATGACCTTAAAACCCCGCCCAGCCTCCAGGTCTTCTGAAACCCTTAAAGGGCCGGGGGGCGCTGGCGCCAAGGGGTTAAGGGATCATTCCCATGGGCAGCCAGGGAGTTGTAAAAGAAGGTGGTTGAGCCATGATTTTACCGACCACCTATCTAAACATAGAGATGCAACTGCTCAGGGCTATACACATGCCGCAGAAAAAATTAAATCTTCTTTTGCATTTGGTAGTCAGTCCCTCTGCCAGATGCAACCATGTAAGTGAATGGAGCCACACTGTAATCACCCTGCAACCGCAGGCAACACAAAAATTGGCGCCCCCCCCCCCCTCCTCGCAGAAAGAGCCTGACCAAGAGCAACCCTTGCCCTCCACCCAAGCCTTCCATTACCACTGCCCCCCATACACCAGCCACCTTCCCCCAAAGCAAGAGAGAGAAAGACACTCACCTTCACAGCTCCGGACATCCCCAGGAACGAGAGTTGGGCTGTGCATACACCGTCATGAAACCCACAGCATTTCTCAGAACCCACCAGGTCCCCATGCCACGTGTGTCCCTTCGTCCAAGGGGCAGTGCTGCCCTCCCCTGAAAAATGCCGCCCTAAGCAAATGCCTTGCTTGCCTTGTTGTAAATACACCCCTGCATGCATGGTTCAGTCTTCTCAGGGTTCAAAAAGACAGTGAGGAGGCAACATATTGCCTACTAGCCAATGTCAACCACCCACTGAAAATGAATCCACCAAAGTTTACTTTTCAGAGTTTCAGCAAGGGTGGCCGTACATCTGAATGAATTCTAAAAATGGCTCCTCATCCTCACATCAGCAACTTGCTCCTTCAAAGTGATAGTCTCCACAAAAGTTAAGAGTAAAGAATTGCTAATGAGAGAACATTGTGTATGTGTTTCAAGCACGACTGGAGAACTAAGCTACTTTAATTTGCTCCCAGCGAGCCTCATGTGGTTAGTGTCTTGTCACCCTCGTGTATGTCACTCCGCTACAATGGGGAGATTGCATTGATTAACACTTAATTGGATCTACAGTAGTGTCATTACTGCCGCAGTGCCAGTTATGTTTTACAATTCAAATTAAAGCCACTCTTGCTATATCTTAACAAACGTCTGACTCTGACATTTTAAATAAAAAGTTCACTGAACATACATTTTTTATAGTAATGATTGTAATGAAAATAGCAGACAGATTATCCATGTGACTCACCACATGCGGTGGCGCCACATTTGGAAGCTTGAGCTGTAAAGGACACTTTAATCACTTACGATTTGGGATCTTGGAGTGGAAATGCGCTCGTGATTGATTATTATTTAGATGTCGCCAGTGAAAATGGGCAAATGTGACTGCCAACATTAAATTGTATCTAAAGTTTTCAGTGAAGTGGTGACAGATTAGAACTATTTCAGGGCTTTAATGCTGTCTTTGTCCCTGCTTGGGAGATTTACACTTTCTGTTTGTTTTGGTGAGCACGGTCACCAACATAAAAAGTGAAGGAAGCTCTCACGACAATTCACACTTGCATTCCTATATCTCTATCATCTTACAATTGTAATAATGGCTTTTACATATGTTTCAACTATATGCTCCCTCCCTGTACAGACTTACACATTGACATATACAGTTACAAGAAAAAGTATGTGAACCCCTTGGGATTCCGTGGAGTTTTGCATGAATTGGGCATAAAATGTGCTCTGAACGTCACAACAATAGAAGAACACAGTCTGCTGAACATAATACTACACAAACATTAGATGTTGCCATGGTTTAATTGCACATAACATGTAAACATTCACAGTGCAGGGAGGAAAAAGTATGTGAGGCCCTAGCTTAAAGACTTCTCCCAGAGCTCATTGGAGCCAGGAGTGAGCCAACCTTGACTCCAATCAGTGTGATGATATTGGATGTGTTGCTGACAGCTGTCCTGCCCTTAAAAAACACACACCTGTTTTGGGTTTACTGGTTTCAAGAAGCACTGTCTGATGTGAACCATGCCTCGCAGAAAAGAGCTCTCAGAAGACCTACGATCAAGAATTGTTGACTTGCATGAAGCTGGAAAGGGTTACAAAAGTATCTCCAAAAGCCTTGATGTTCATGTGTCCACGGTAAGACAGACTGTATACAAATGGAGAAAGTTTAGCACTGTTGCTACTCTCCCTAGGCGTGGTCGTCCTGTAAAAATGACTGCAAGAGCACAGCGCAGAATGCTGCATGAGGTAAAGAAGAATCCCAGAGTGTCAGCTAAAGACCTACAGAAATCTCTGGCACATGCTAACATTTTTGTTGACACATCTACACTAAGGAAAACATTAAACAAGAATGGAGTACATGGGAGGACACCACGGAGGAAGCCATTGCTGTCCAAAAAGAATATTGCAGCACGTTTGAAGTTTGCAAAAGAGCACTACTGGCAAAATATACTGTGGACAGATGAAACCAAGATTGAGTTGTTTGGGAAGAACACACAACACTATGTGTGGAGAAAAAAAGGCACAGCACACCAACATCAAAACCTCATCCACACTGTAAAACATGGCGGAGGGAGCATCATGGTTTGGGGCTGCTTTGCTGCCTCAGGACCTGGACGGATTGTTGTCATTGATGGGAAAATGAATTCCAGAGTTTATCAAGACATTTTGCAGGAAAATGTACGACCATCTGTCCGCCAACTGAAGCTCTGCAGAGGATGGGTGATGCAACAGGACAATGACCCAAAGCATACAAGTAATTCAACAAAACAATGGCTGCAACAGCTCAGAATACGCCTTCTGGAGTGGCCCAGTCAGAGTCCTGACCTCAACCCGATTGAAATGCTGTGGCATGACCTTAAGAGAGCGATTCACACCAGACATCCCAAGAATATTGCTACACAAACAGTTTTGTGAAGAAGAGTGGTCCACAATTACTCCAGATCATTGTGCAGGTCTGATCTGCAACTACAGGAAACATTTGGTTGAGGTTATTGCTGCCAAAGGAGGGTCAACCAGTTATTAAGTCCAAAGGTTCACATACTTTTTCCTCCCTGCACTGTGAATGTTTACATGTTATGTGCTATTAAACCATGGCAACTGTTGGATTTTTTAGACACATATAATACTTCTTCTAGTGTCTTGAGGCGATTATGAATGAAAGAGCCATTGAAATAAAAAATGAAGTGTGATTTTATTCTATCACACAATGGTGTAAAATAACAATGTAAAGCGTATTATGAACAGTTCCATGTAGATAAAACTACTGTAAAAATAACAAGCAAAAGTTCATAAAAAGAGTCACCATTATTTGTCATGGAAGTCCGGTCATGTGCTTTTCTGTCCTTCATGTTCTACTTGTCCTTCGAAACTTTGTGAAGAAGAAGCCGGACGTGACGATATCGTAGCATGCACCTGTTGCAGCTTCTCAGACGTGTGTATGCAAGCGTGTCGTGTTAGCGTGTAAGTGAGTGAGAGTGTCCGTTGTCTCATGATCTTTTATGAGGCAAATTTACATCATAGTTAGTGATCTTAATTCCTTGTATGGCATAGAAGGGAGAGGACGATACTCACATAATGTTTTTGAGGGACAGGAACATATGTATGCTGATGTTAATAATATTAATGATGTAACCCTCAGCTATATATTTAAAGAATAATATAGCTTAAGAACATATCAATGTATAATCACTAAACTATATATGTATCAATGTTAGAAACGTATACTAAATACACACAGATACTATTAAAATACATAATGTAATGAGTCCTCCTAATAACCTTGACATATGCTACCAGCCTAAATATAGTATACTCAGCCTTCAGCTGGTATAGCTGTCTCAGCTAACTTACCCATATATACTGTCTCAGCTTAACTTGTATATCTTTTGGTCTCAGCTATAATTGAAAAATTGTAATACTACCTGTCAGGGACCGCGGCTCCATGGTCCGCGATCGCGGCTCCGTCCCTCGCGCATGCGCAGTGGCGGCGGTTCGCGCCGGGACACAGGCACTAGGTCCCGGCGAGCCGCGGCTGACAGGACGCCGCGCATGCGCAGTAGGAGCCGCGGGCGCGCCTCAGGCGTCCAATGACAGCCGGGGGCGCGTCCTAGCCGGCCAATGACAGTGCAGGGCGCACTATTTAAAGATGCCCTGCACTGTCACAGATTGCCGCAAGGTCTTCCTGTGATCCTGAGTTCCTGCACCTATCTTGTGACCCTGATTGACCCTGACTATTCTGCCTGCTCCTGCGTTTGACCCGGATTGTCCTGACTATTCTGCCTGCTCCTGCGTTTGACCCGGATTGCCCTGACCATTCTACGGATTGACTTCCCTGCTGACCCTGCGTGTGACCCGACTACTCTTGCCTACCGATTCTGTACCCCGCTTACCCTCACGGGCCCACGATCCGTTACTACCCTACTGGGGCCGCCATCCTCTTCATATCTGGCTCTCCCGGTACCTGTCCCCAAAGGTCTCCTCAGCCACTGGCGGGCCTGCTCGGAGGTCGTGACCTGGCCCGGGACTGTTTCAAGTCCATCCCCACCATCAGGGGCTCTGGTGAAAGCACAGCCCGGGCTTAGACCCCACGCTCTGAGTAGGTCTGTCAGTTGGCAGCCTGAGGCACCACCTGGCGGATCATAACAGTACCTTGCGGCCATGACAGAGCCAGGAAGTGGACCGGCGTCCCTAGAGGATATTTGTCAGCACCTGGCCACCTTGACCCAGGCTTTTCAGAACTTCCACAGTTGCTGCGCCCGACTGGAGGACCGCATGGAGTCAATAGCCCCCCTGACTCCCCCTGCTCAGAGTCCTCCACCTGCAGGACCTCCCGCTAACCCGGTATCCGGAGCGGTTGCCACATCCCTAGCTCCTGAACCCCGCGTTCCTCTGCCGGAACGATTCCGTGGTGATCGGAGCCGCTTCCGAGCCTTCCGGAACGCCTGCACCCTATACTTTGACTTACAACCCCGCACGTTCACCACTGAGACCGTCAAGGTGGGGTTTATAGTCTCCCTCCTTCAGGATGAGCCCCAGGATTGGGCTCACCGTCTGATGGAGAAGCACGACCCCCATCTTGACTCCGTGACCGAGTTCTTTCGGGCCATGGCCGTCTTGTATGACGACCCTCAGCGAGCTGCTTCCGCTGAAGCGACCCTATACTCCCTGCGGCAGGGCCGCTGGACAGCCGAAGAATACGCGTCCGATTTTAGGCGTTGCATGGGCGACACCAGATGGAACGATGCGGCCTTATGTCACCAGTTCCGCATCGGGCTGTCTGAGCCTCTCAAGGACGAACTAGCGCGAGTAGGCCTACCTGACTCCCTGGAAAAACTGATTGAGTTGGCCATTCAAATTGACCGTAGACTAAGGGAACGTCGGCTGGAAAGGAGCAGTCAGGGTCAAAGGGTGGCATGGATTCCTTCCAGAGATACAGCTCCAACCCCAGGGAACCATCCACGAAGCACGGAAACAGGGGACAACCCGGAACCCATGCAGCTGGGATTGGCCCGTTCTCACTTATCGGTCGAGGAACGTCAAAGGAGACTATCACAGAACCTATGTCTGTACTGCGGGGAAGCTGGTCATCAGGTGCGCTCCTGTCCTGCTAAAATGAGTAAGTCCACGCCCGTTTCTTTTACTCTACCCGCAGGAAGGGATGATCAGTCGAGTTACCTGGCCATTCCTGTGTCTTTACAGCTCCCCGGAGGAACATTGTCGGTGACCGCAATCGTTGACTCAGGAGCCTGTAGTTGCTTCATCGATCTGACTTTTGCCCACCGGCAAAAAATCCCTCTCCAGACCAAAGAAAGGGGGTTCAACATCTTCTCGGCAGATGGGTCTCGTATAAAATCAGGGGTGGTGGACCAGGAGACACCACCTATTTTCACCACGATGGCAGACCATCACCAGGAGTTCCTCCGTTTGGATGCCATCGCATCCCCCCTTTTTCCAGTCATTCTGGGCCTCCCTTGGCTGAGGGCCCATAACCCCCAGATTGACTGGGAAAAGGGAACAGTTCAATTTTGCTCACCCTATTGTTTGAGTCACTGCCACGTCACAGGATCCGTGGTTCCCCGATTCCTCCTGTGCTTGGATGGTGACACCGATCTATCCCAGGTTATTCCCCCGGCCTACCATGACTTCTTAGACATCTTTAGTAAGCGAGGAGCTGACGTTCTCCCTCCGCACCGTTCCTATGACTGCCCCATAGACCTCCTACCCGGATCTGAAATCTCATTCGGCCGTATCTTTCCCTTGTCCGAAGCAGAATCAGGAGTACTAAGGGAATACATTGATGAGAACCTTCGGAAGGGATTTATTCGTCCATCCACATCCCCAGCCGGGGCCGGGTTATTCTTCGTAGAGAAGAAGGACAAATCGTTACGGCCCTGCATAGACTACCGTGACCTGAACAAAATAACGGTAAAGAATCATTATCCTTTACCCCTAGTCCCCGAGCTCCTCCAGAGATTGAGATCGGCAACGATATTCACTAAATTAGACCTGCGGGGGGCCTATAACCTTGTCCGTATCAGGGAGGGGGATGAGTGGAAGACGGCGTTCCGTACGAGATTCGGTCACTACGAGTACTTGGTGATGCCGTTCGGGCTCTGTAATGCACCGGCGACCTTTCAGCACTTTATCAATGATGTTTTTCGTGACCTTCTTGATATTTTTGTGGTGGTTTATTTGGATGACATCTTAATTTTTTCCCCTTCACTGGAGGTTCATCGGGGTCACGTGATACGGGTATTAGAACGGTTGCGTCAACACGGGCTATACGCAAAGGCAGAAAAGTGCTGTTTCGAACAGCACGAAACCACATTCTTGGGACTGGTTCTCTCTTCCGCGGGGGTCGCGATGGATCCCCAGAAAGTCACGGCGATCTTAGATTGGCCAATACCCGCCGACAAAAAGGGGGTACAGCGTTTCATCGGTTTTTCCAACTTTTACAGGAAGTTTATTAGGAACTTCTCCGGTCTGGTCTCCCCGATCACGCAACTGACGAAACAAGGGGTCCGCTTTAAGTGGACTCCCGAAGCGCAGACAGCCTTCGAAAAGCTCAAAGAATTGTTCACCTCTGCTCCCATTCTCTGCCATCCAGATGCTTCTCTCCCATATGTGTTGGAAGTGGACGCCTCCGAAAATGCTGTAGGGGCGGTTTTGTCCCAAAGGAATGGTACCAAGGAACTTCTGCACCCTGTGGCGTTCTTCTCCAGGAAGTTGACTCCAGCGGAACGCAACTACGACATTGGAGATCGGGAGCTCCTGGCCATTAAAACTGCTCTTGAAGAATGGAGGTATTTACTGGAAGGAGCCACACACCCAATCCTAATATTCACAGATCACAAAAACCTTGAATATTTGAGAACGGCAAAACGACTGAGACCTCGCCAAGCGAGATGGGCGCTTTTCTTCTCTTGATTCTCATTCCATATAACGTACCGACCAGGTACTAAGAACACTAAACCAGACGCTCTGTCCCGCATGTTTGAGGACCCCGACGACGCTGTGCTACCTGACACCATCTTACCTTCTGGGAGTTTCCTCGCTCTACAAACGGAACTTCGCTCCCGGCTTCTTGATGCTTCTGTAGGACTACCAGTTCCGTCTGAATCACCCCTCCAGAGCCACGGTGGGCTAATTTGGAAGGAAGACCGGATCATGGTCCCAGAAGAAGTGCGAACCCTGGTCCTAGGGCACTGCCACGACCATCCTATGGCGGGCCACTTCGGGGTAACGAAGACTCTGGATCTGCTACGGCGCTCGTTCTGGTGACCAGACATGATCAAGGATTGTGAGCAGTACGTCCGAACGTGTTCCACCTGTCAAAGGAACAAGCCCTCCAGGAGCAGGGCATGGGGATTGTTACGTCCATTACCCATACCCAAGCGGGCCTGGCAAATGATAGCCATGGATTTCGTGGTCGAACTTCCACCATCCCAGGGCTACACTGCAATAATGGTGATCGTCGACCGCTTCTCAAAGATGGCACATTTCGTGCCCCTGGAGAAGACCCCATCAGCACCGGAAACGGCACGGATCTTCATCAAGGAAGTGGTTAGGCTTCATGGTGTTCCCGAAGATATAGTATCAGATCGGGGGGTCCAATTCACCTCCAGGTTCTGGAACGCCTTATGTAAATCGCTGGGAATCAAGCTGTCGCTTTCATCCGCCTACCATCCACAGACCAACGGCCAAACTGAGAGAACAAACCAGACGCTGGAACAGTACTTACGGTGCTACACATCCTACCTTCAGGACGACTGTCTGTCGTTGCTGCCTTCCGCGGAATTCGCGTACAACAACTCGAGTCACTCAGCCACGGGTCAATCCCCGTTCTTTTCCAATTATGGGTATCATCCCACATTCCTCCCTGATCTGATGCCTGAGAATCCGGTACCAGCATCTCAAGACATCATGAATTTCTTTTCTGTCAATAACAAGACAATTCAGGAAGCCATCGCTAAAGCCCAAGAGGACAGTAAGAGGGCATTCGACAGAAAGAGAAGAGGAGAATTACTGCTTCAACCAGGGGATCAGGTTTGGCTAGCAACAACCAACTTGAAGATGCTATGTCCTTCAAGGAAGCTGGGACCCAAGTTCATCGGCCCCTTTCCGGTAAAGCGAGTAGTTAACGAGGTGGCCTACGAGCTCGAGCTTCCGCAGACCTTCAAGATACATCCTGTCTTCCATGTATCTCTCCTGAAGCCATCCAGACCGGATCCCTTCCCGGACCGTGAATCCAGACCTCCCGAGGCAGTCACTATAGGTGACCAGGAGGAATTTGAAGTGGAGACTATCCTCAGTTGCCGAAGGAGGGGGGGCCAGACACAGTTCCTGATAAAATGGAAGGGGTATGGCCCTGAGGAGAACTCATGGGAACCCGCCCGGAACGTCCACGCGCCCAGGCTCATCCGGGAGTTTTTTCGTGCTCACCCGCGGTGGAGAGATCAGTGGGGCTCCCGGAGGGTGCCCATTGGGGGGGGGCAATGTCAGGGACCGCGGCTCCATGGTCCGCGATCGCGGCTCCGTCCCTCGCGCATGCGCAGTGGCGGCGGTTCGCGCCGGGACACAGGCACTAGGTCCCGGCGAGCCGCGGCTGACAGGACGCCGCGCATGCGCAGTAGGAGCCGCGGGCGCGCCTCAGGCGTCCAATGACAGCCGGGGGCGCGTCCTAGCCGGCCAATGACAGTGCAGGGCGCACTATTTAAAGATGCCCTGCACTGTCACAGATTGCCGCAAGGTCTTCCTGTGATCCTGAGTTCCTGCACCTATCTTGTGACCCTGATTGACCCTGACTATTCTGCCTGCTCCTGCGTTTGACCCGGATTGTCCTGACTATTCTGCCTGCTCCTGCGTTTGACCCGGATTGCCCTGACCATTCTACGGATTGACTTCCCTGCTGACCCTGCGTGTGACCCAACTACTCTCGCCTACCGATTCTGTACCCCGCTTACCCTCACGGGCCCACGATCCGTTACTACCCTGCTGGGGCCTCCATCCTCTTCATATCTGGCTCTCCCGGTACCTGTCCCCAAAGGTCTCCTCAGCCACTGGCGGGCCTGCTCGGAGGTCGTGACCTGGCCCGGGACTGTTTCAAGTCCATCCCCACCATCAGGGGCTCTGGTGAAAGCACAGCCCGGGCTTAGACCCCACGCTCTGAGTAGGTCTGTCAGTTGGCAGCCTGAGGCACCACCTGGCGGATCATAACACTACCATTTGTCAAAAGACCATTCACACATATTAATATTAATTATGACTAATCATAAAAACCAAATATTTTGCAAGCTTGCCATCAATATAAGTGCCAAATCATAATTTAGATTTATTAACAGCAACATCTAATGTTTGTGTAGTATTATGTTCAGCAGACTGTGTTCTTCTATTGTTGTGACTTAGATGACGTTCAGAGCACATTTTATGCCCAATTCATGCAAAGCTCCACGTAATCCCAAGGGGTTCACATACTTTTTCTTGCAACTGTATTTGATGGAGGTACGACGCCTCAATCCTCTATAGCGCTTTAGAATAACACCTGAGTATTACAGGCCTATCCTTGTCATGACCCGATGTGTTAATTTTACTCACAGTGTTGCATTTCATTCCATTTTTTCCTGTTTCTTGTTTTATGCTTTGTCAAACGCTGATATCCGATTCATACGCATATTTCCTGTACCATTCTGTATCTCACTAATAAACTTTTATGGAATAAAAAAGAAAAGTGAAGGAAAAGTTGTTTTTAATTTTTTTTTCAGGCATTTATATAGTAGTTTAAAATTGGGAAACTGCGCAAAACTGCAAAAGCTAATTATAAACAGCAAACGCAAAAAGAGAATATCCTCTCATAAATAGTAATAAGCAATCAGTGTTGCACTATTTAACCACTACATGTCTGGACACTTTTACCCCCTTCCTGTCCAGGCTTCAGTGCTGTCACACTTTGAATGACAATTGCGCGGTCATGCAACACTGTACCCATATGAATTTTTTAGCATTTTTTTGAGACAGATAAAACTTTATTTTGGTGGTATTTATTCACCTCTGGGATTTTATATTTTTTTTGCTATATAAATGAAAAAGTCCAAACATTTTGAAAAAAGTGTTTTTCTTATAAAATTTTGCAAATAAATAATCCTTCTTCATAAATCCTGGCCAAAATGTATTCAGTTATCTTTTTAGTAAAAAAAAAAATAACTCAAATTAGTTTATAACCAAAAATTATAATTTTTCAAATTTTTTGTTTACGTCTATTTTATTTTTTTTATATTATTATTTATGTTTTTCTAACATACTGTCACCCTAGCAGTACCTTGTCATCATAGTGACGCTGTACTATTTGTGGGGGGTGATGACGATTTGTTTTTTACGCTGATTACTTTTACACTCATAAAGGCTGTAAAAGCAATCATTTCTCCTTCTATCTGGCTGCATTCTTGCAGCCATTGAGAAATACTGTGAGAGCTGTGATTGGTCACAGCTTGTCACATGGTACAAGGCTGTTGTGAATAGCTTTGTACCATGTGACCTCTGTGATCATTCACAGATTTCACTAGTAGTAAGCAACAATGTCAGGAAGTGACATCTTGCTTACTACTATTCATGTGATCACTGATTATCCAATCAGTAATCACATGATCAGGACCTCACACAGAGGTCCAGTACAGTGATCGGTGTTGCACTGTGTCCTGCAGACATAGCGAGCACCAGATCGCGGTGCCACACTCTCCCAGGGAACACGCACAGTCCAAAATGGCGGGCGCCGTTTATGAACAGCAACCCGCTCCTGCACTGCCCCATCTGGCCATTTATATACATGGGCCAGACGAGAAGTGGTTAAATATGAATAAAAAAAGCTGATTATAACCAAAAATAACAAATATGAATAAGAAACCTCAGTCAAAAATAGTGAAATATGGTTCTTCAATAAATAATATGATTGCTAAACAGTAAATAGTGACAAAGATATTGAATAATGAAGAAAAAAAGTCCACAGTGAAAAAAGTGTCTGTTCCCTTTAAGGGGAATACACTCCCATCTTCTCCTTTTTTACCTTCTTTTAACACCGCCAGCACCACAGTGAGGACAAGATGCGGGCTTACCAAATAAAAAGACCTCCTTATTCAAAGTAGTCAATAATCTCTTCAGAGAAATCAATCCCAAAGATAACTCTCCACACCAATTTAAATACTGTTATCCATCACCGTTCCTCAAGTGAAAGGCAAATGCAGTATAGGCAGGTAAAAGCATGTAAAGATAAGCACTTCTCATAGTGTAGACATCTCCAAACAACATTTATTAAGCTTAAAAACCGCACTTACAAACATAAAATCTTATGTGCACATCAATATAGTCACCAAACGGAATGAGTTACATCAACGTCCGGTTTATTTCCTATACACGATGACGTCACGGAGGAGGCTCCACCCGACGAGTTTTGTCATAAACATACATCTTCCAGGGCATTTATATAGCATCACCAGTTTACACAGAGCTTTATATACATTCATATTAGTCCACAATGTGTCCACAAGCAGCTTTCAATCTAAAGCCACTACTTCATATGCATACATACTTGGTCCAATTTAGACAGGAGCTGAATAAGCTGACCAGCATGTCTTTGTGGATTTGTTGGAGGAAACTAACGCTAGAACAAAGGATACATGCAAACTCTATTTAGAAAATGTCCTGACCATCTGAAAGCCTCTGTGGTGAGTTATCAAAAGAAGAGGATAGAGGGAAAATATTCCAATAAGGGCATCTTTTCTGGTATGAATTGTAAATGCTCACAAGCAGGGTCCTCCTTCACATGGAGCCATCTAGAAGCAGTGCACTCCTTTTAGCATTTTAGTGCATTCAGCCCCACTGCAGGCAACCTGACGAAAAATCTATGGCAAGCAGCAGCTAGATGGGGCTGAATATTGTACTGACTGGTACCCTTGTTTAGGGCTCTATGTCACAGTCCAGAGTCAGGCTCAGAGTCCAGTAGCTATAGCAGTAGAGAGGCTCCCACCTACCAGCAGAGCAGGTGTACAAGCAGGTCACCCTGACAGATGACACGAGCTCACACAAGGTGCAGGGCCTAAGTACTGATCAGTATTCAACAGAGCGCCGGATGGTGGAGATGGGTTTTGCTGCATGTTAGTACTAGCTTGCTGTCCTCAGAATCGCCCCAGTAGGAGATGAGCAAGGCGAGGTCCAGTAGCAGATATAGAAGGTAAGGATCAAGCAGAAGCAAAGTCAGTAAATAAGCCAAAGATCGGTAAGAGTTGGTTGCAAGCTGGGATCAAACAGAACCGTAGTCGAGGAACAAGCCAAAGGTCAGTGGTGGTGAAGATATGGAAAGCAGCAGGAGTGACAAGAGCTGACTGGAAAGAGCACAATAATCTGGCAAACAGGAAGTGCAGAGACATGGCTTAAATCAGGAAGTTCATGGGAAGAGCAAGGAATTCAAGGTCCACAAAAAACAAGATACAAGGCATTGTCTAAGGGATCTGAAAGAGACTGTCCAGCATCTCAGGTTCCTCAGTAAGAAGAGTTACTGCCATACTCAGCAGAGGCCCTAGGTTCAGATCCAAGCCCTGTCACTCTATGTGTTCAAGGATGAAGGTCCAGAATTCAGACCTTCTGTACTCTCATCTCTGAATGAACAGGACCCTAACTGTGTATACCACTTAGTACAGAATTTAGCCCAGTCTAGTTACAGCCTTCCATAGAATGATAGGCTGCCTACATCAGGGTGTTCCTCCTGGGTGCACTAAATGCAAGGGGCCTAAATGAAAGGTCTGCTTTGAAGTGCCACTAGAATTATCAGTATTTGATATTTCTGGATGTGTTTGGTACTTGCATCTGTTTGCTGTATGTTGTCATTTGTACATTGTTACAGTATATTGTGTCTCCACAATAGGATCTAAGTGGAAATCTCCGAAAAAATATGGTAGTTCCTAACTCTAACAGCTGCCATCAAAACAAAATTTTTCCTCTACTCTTGTTCTGGTGACAGCTGTAAAATGTTACAATTTGTCCTGTTTTCTATTGCCACTGGAAGATTAAGTGATGGCAAATCTGAGGTTAGATCACCCCTACAGGGACACAGACAGCGCTGAAAACCTGAAAGGGGTTCCACACTATCCAAAGCAAAAAATAAAAAAAGATAAGTTTTGTCCAGTGTTGTGATTTAATATATTCAGTCCTGCTGTCCAAGCAGCAGTATTCAACCAGAACTTGACAACTTGATATGGAAAAGCCCCGGGGACAAGTACAAAATGCTAAATGTGTCAAGATTCTGACATAATATCTAAATTTTCATGTTCATGTTCATAATATCTTCAAATTATTAGAGCTTTTTTTCATTTGGCTCCAGGGCTCTTGTGTAGTTTCCTTATTTGGAATTTTATTCAGGTGTCTTACTTAATAAAAGACACGACCCAAGGCATTTTTGGACTTTAACATCTGGAACTAGTAGAGGACAAAAGTGGCCCTGCTGCATTCTGAGCCTGCACAGCATAAAACAGCTGCATGTTAAGGTTAAGTGTGTTTAAAAAAAGTAGCACATTGTACCTATTGTAGTCTTTCAGAGCATCCAGATGTCTGGCCTTCAAAACTCATATGTTGATTTTCAGCTCTGAAAACAGATGTTCATATTCAATACCCTCATAGTTGTTTAGATAAACTCAGAGAATTACATGATAGGATGAGGAGAGGAAGATATAAATGTACCAGGGTTGTGTCAAGGTCCTACCTTTTCCCAGACATTGTGCTGCTTCATGTGCTGGCGTCCATCTTGGGTTTCTGCAGAGCATGGTGGGAGTCTTTTATGCCTTCAGGCCTCTGAGGTCCATCCACCAGAGGGGTGTGGCTAATTACATATAAGACTGTGATCCGCACATGCCCTTTGCACTTGTGTCTTGTGTCACTACAGCTCTGTGTATACTCTCGCGACTCTCCTGGAATCTGACTTGGCTTGTGACTAGACCATTCTTTGTGTTTTCCTTTGATCTGACCTTCCGTTGCTGAACCCGGCCCGTGACCTGTGATTCTTGTCCACTGTTTCTGTACCGTTTTGTCCCGTTGCTGTCGACCCGGCCTGCCTGACTACGCTATTGTCATTCCTACCAGCTACACGCCATTGGCGGCGGCCATTGCCGCAGCCGGGGTGTCTTGGGGGCCGTGACCTGGTTCCTGGCTGCGTCAAGTCCATCCCCACCATCAGGGGCTCTGGTGAAGGGCAGCCTGGGACTTAGACTCCGCACCCTGAGGGACTTCGGTCTGTGGGTGGTGGTTGTGGTCAGTCAGTGCATTACCCTGCCACTAGGCCTGCCTGTCCGTTCCACAGCCCCTGCCCTGACAGGTTGGAGCTGGAGGCAGATATGGCATATTGAGTGTTCAAATTCGGGATGTGGGTAAGTGCAGTATGGTGCGGCGGCAGTAAACACAGAGTCCAGCTTCAAATAAAAAGGCTCATATTAAAGCAATGGCCCAAGTATACAAACAGCCCAGTAGGAGAGTGCCACGCTGAGGAAACACAGTTCTCTGCAACTTGAAAAATAGAGCAAGTTAGATATTTTGTGCTACTATTGATGTGAGTCGCACAAGGGGCAACAATGGATAAGTAATGAGAGGAAAGCCTGTGATTATCTTATGCTCTGTATATCTAGTGCGATTGAGCACCATGAAAATGTGAATGGTATTTTAATATTTTTAGCAATAAAGCGCTTTATAGGATAAAACATTATTTCTGCCTATTTCCACTTTTTTACGGAGTGAACAAAAGAAGAAGAGGTGGCACGATAGAAGTACTAGAGATTGGAGATCCATCAGGGAGTTATCATTGCAATAGTTCCATTAGGAGTACACAAGCGCTTTATGACCAAACATTATAAAATGTGAGGTCAAAAATCTCCAGGTGGGAACACATCTTGGTGATGGTGGAGGAACACTATTTATGATTACTGTATGAAGAGTTTGGTTGGATAGAACTGTGAATTAGTGAAAAACAGGAAGATCATCAGGAAATACACGTTACTATATGTACTTTCTACACATATGTTATGATGATTTTTTTACATACATGTTATGATTTATTGATTTAGATACTGTCACAGGGGGTGTTGTAGTATTGGGAGGCACTGAACTAATATATGTTTATGGTATTAGAGCAGCTTAGATGTCCTGACAGCTTCTGTCTCTGAAGGCAGAATGTGGCTTGGCCTGTCTGAGCTCAATGGGGGAGGATTCTGGTGCAGGATGGAATATTCCTAGCCTGTCACTACTCATCTGAAACCTTTCTAATCACTTTCCTGACAAACTGGTGCTCTTTCCCTACTCTCGCCACTCACAAAAAGAGTGTCAAAGCCTGGAGGCAGGCACTTAAAAAGGCTCTGCTGACCCAAGATGGTCACCAGGGTCACCTGGACGCAGCGTAGCCAACTGGAACCAGAAAACCATTTTTTTTCTGACTTCCTCTTCAATTGCAGTTCCACTGCAGTCGAATGCTACCTACAGGGGAGAAAACAAACTACACTTGCCTACAAGGAGCTCTTGCAGTATTCTTTTTATTTTAGACACAAAGATTATCTAAATAGACTTCACAGAAAACCATGAGCAAGGAGCTCTGCTAGGCTGTCAACTCAAGGAAGCCTTGAGGTAAAGGATGTTGACTCAATTAATGAACAACTATACAGCCTCATTCACATAGGTATACCTATGAGTACACCTGTTCAAAGGGGCATCTTTGCCCACACAAGATGCTCAGGAATTCAAAAAAATATTATGGTAAAAAAAAATATGCACAGACATTACATGCATCCATGTGCAGGAAGGTCTATTCATGTCTATTAGGAAGCTGCAGCTGCATGGACCCAGTCACTGGTCTTATTTTGAACTTCATGCAGGTGCATGTCCCCAAACTCCCACTATCTGCATTCAGGGGCATGCTCCCACACAGATATCAAATTGGGATGAGTGGCTGTATCCATGCAGCCACTACATCCCAATAGACATGAATGGGACAGTCTACACTGCACTGAACACCTGTGCTCATTGCATGAGTGAATGCATAGGTACACCTGTGTGAATGAGGCCTTAACATAAATTGGAATCTCTTGATAAGGATGGGTATAAGATGTTGATTTGTAAAGCAGAGTCAGGGTGACCATTCTTGACATAGACATAATGCACTTAGCATTGCTAACTAGAAAGAAATCATGGGAATAGCTTATTGTTATTGTCCACAGATATTTCTGATCACCTGTGCGCATGCTTAAACCTTAATGTATCCCTAAAGAAGATCTGAACTGTGCAAGCTGGTCCTAAAAAAAGGTAAGCAGAGGAGAAATGACTAGTCACCACTTGCTGCTGATCTTTTTTCCAATACTGACTTACCATGCCTTGTTCTTCACTGTGTCTCTATCTGGAGATGGCCATCTGGTTTAAGGAGAAGGGGCCATGCTTTCTCATGGCAGGTCTACCCCCCCCCCCGATGACTTGTAATTTGATGACTGGTGGGGAATTCAAAAGGCAGCAAGAGAACTTTAACAAGCACACATCCACGTAATGAATAAAGCAAAATCAAGGATATCCTTGTGCTATAGGTCAGATTCTTCTCCAGGAGCAGCAAAGCAGTAATATCACCAAATCTCCCATCCACAATTCTGGTCAGGAGATCTTGTATTGCAGATAGAAAACTATGAGGCTCAAGGCACAGGAAAATGCATTGTTATTTTCAATGAGAATTCATAACAAAAGGTAGATTTTCGAGGTACTGCTTAGACACAATTCATGTTGCCAGATGTTTCCAGATGTCTATATATGAAAGCAAATCATTTCCTTTTGATGTCATATCCACATAAGGTCAATTTCTGACATTTATGCTGTTTAATATTTGTTTGCTTTTCCTGTTTATTTTGATTGGCAATTCTATTCAAAACAGGTGTAGCTTGGATGTGACATTGCTCACCTCTTCAAGTTGCTTCTAGGTTGGATCCTAAGGTTATGTCTTTGGCCATATAACTCGTTGTCAGTTGTTGGCATCTGCCACTCTGACCACCAGTGACGAGTCTGTAGTAGTCTTTGACCTAAAGAGTCTTACAGTCATAAGGTGAGATCTCACAATCTTGCCATAAGAATGAGTAATGATCATATATGAGAACTTTACAGAGTTCTACAACCAACTGATCTCTGAAACGGACTTGGACTTATTCCTTTGTATCATCTTTGTTTTTTATTAGATAAAATTGGCACTGGTCACATCTGAATAGCACATAAACATGGATGCTCAGCCAATATGAGCATGGACGTTTATGCAGTAATGTGAAATGTTTGTGCATAAAGGGCAATTGCTTAGTGCTGGCATCTATTAGTCGATTCGTCTCACCAAAATCCAATGCCTACAGACAATGTAAAATTAACATACAGTATGCTCAAATGAAAGCAATACACTAAAAACAGATATGTGAAGCAGGTACTTCAAAGATGCTTGTAGGCCTACACAACTTCTAGAGTCACAGCCACTCCAAAGCCTGGGAAGCTTTAACATCCCTAGAGCACCTTCAGGAACAGAAGTTGCACTTGACCTTTTCCCATTGCCAGTGTTTGTGCCTCCTTAATGGATAACCATTCTGATGGGAATCTTAGACAACCAACAGAGAACCATAGAAGCAAGTAAGTCCAAAAGTTCTGTCTTAAAGTTCCTCTTTACATTCTTGACTTTAGGGATATTGGGACACTACAAACTTTGAAAATATATGTGCAGGTAAGTGCCTGCTTCACATGCTTGCTTTCAGTTTATCTACGTTATGTTAAGGTGAGCACAGGTTCATTTTAGGAGTTTTGGATTCATTCTGAGTCACTTGTTTGGTATATTCATCTTGAGGCTTGAGGAGACACTGTCATATTGCCCATGCAGATCTAAATGAAAGTATCTTTGCAAAGGCTTATCCCAACCCCTTTTACTCACCTTGCGTGTGCTCCCCTGATACTCCTTCCATCACAGTCGGTGTCTATGACCCAGGTTAGTGGTGATATCACTCCCTCAGTCATGTAACAGTTCTTGGGCCTAGAAATTGACTGCTATTATTAAGCAATGTCACAGCAGAGCAGGTCACCTGCTCCCTTGTACCTAGAAGCGCCAGGTAGTGTCACCAGATGTAACAGAAGAAAGAGCATTGGGGCTCTTGCAAGGTGAGTATAGGGGGTTGGGAGGGAGGCGTCTTTATCACTTTGCCCTGTTTATGCAAGCTAACATTGTGTCTTTATCAAATAATTTTTCTGCTTTCTTTTTTTTTGTATTACAATGTTTGCCTTTTTATTACTTGGATTGTACAGTAGTAAGATCTTCCCTGAGCCAAGCAACCTTCAGCTCTTATTTTAAAATATCCATCCTATTATCTGCTGTCATTGGCTCGTGGGATGATTACTGTGCTAATTAAAGAGTAAAGAAAAATCAGAAACTGCAATTTAAAGAAAAACTGATAACCTGCCAATACTAGGCTCAACAAAGTTATTTTTTTAAGCAATGCTCATGTACCCTAACAAAAACAAAGGTTACTGGCATGATAAATGCATTGACATTTTATCTACAAAAGCAGTTTCAAATTTTTTTAATGTCACAAAATGTGTTTTGAAAAATTAGTATAAAAGTCACCCATAGCAACATTTGAATATAAAAAACAATGTTTCTTTTAATGAGCATAGTACAAGGACATCCTTTCACTATTGAAAATACCATGAGCACAAAAATTCTCAAAAACTTTTCTGTTGGTTGTCTTTGTCATAAAACAATGATGGATTTGATTGTCATTTTTACGTTCTTTCAGTGGACAAAATAAATGAACTTTATTGAGCTACCAACGTGTTAGTGATAAGCTTTACAAACTACAGTTAAGTTTATATGCATCATTTTTGTTATGTCATTCCATCAACTATTCTGTCTATACTTTATAAAACCTGTTTTATAGAAACAGAATTGAATAATTCTTGGAGACGAAAAATGTAAACTTAATAGAACAAAACAAGAATTTGGGTATCTTTTATACGCAGAACCTACTTTTTCTTTCTCGAGCAAAATTGCACAAATATTACATAAATGAAATCATTTATAAAGGCCCCAATATGGCAGATTTTAGAAATAGGTAGTGTGCATGCACATTGTACAACAAACGAAGTATAAAAGTTTTTTTTTTCTTTTTTTTCCTTGTAACACAATTAATCTATTTGGTTATGATAAAAAATATATACTGTATATAATGAATATTCAGAAGCCCTGTTTTGTATGATTCCATAGTAACTGCATATTTTGTGCCTTTTAAAGATCTATAGTATAAATATTTTTTTAAGAAATATGTACAGCTATTCACTCTGATGACTAAATAATACACTTTTTGATTTATATAACATTGTACAAGAAGTAAAAGAAAAAAAAAAGGACAGTTAACCTCTTCCCAAAAAATATTGGCCTATGTAGGGTAAAAGCTGAGCTCCAGGCAATCAGGTAAATATACAGATGAAATACACATAGAGGAGCTGCTTTATCTGCTAAAAGATTTGAATTTCTGTCCACCCAGTTCTGAGATTTGTACAACCCCAGCACAGTCCTCCCTGACAGGGGAGAAGACCTAACTTTTCTCTGCTGCAGTTCAGTAACACTTACAGGTCTTGTCCCTCCCCCAGCCTAAGTTTAGTTAAATATATATATATATATATTTTTTTTTTTTTGTATTATTTTAATTTATTTATTTTGTTTAATCAGTACAATGCACCTACATTGAATGAGAAGCATCCTTGTGCTGATGTCTATTGTCTTAGGCAGGCCATAGACAGGCTGTTTATCGGCCAAATTTTCGGCCGATAAACACAAAATCGGTCAGCCCCATTGCAGATGCTGCTACCAATGTCCATGAAAAACGTCCGTTTTTCATGGATTTTCCAGCATGACCGATAAAAATAAATGTGAAGATCCACAAAAAATGGCCGACGGGCTGGCCCCACTAATGGCGTGAATATTGGCCGATTTTTTGTGCAAACGAAAATCCAGCCGATAAACGACCCATCTATGGCCTGCATAAGTATCTTCCATCCTCCCCCAACCCCCATAGCAGTAATCTTTTGATACTACAGGATTAATACAAGTCACTGGACTGCCCTCTATTCATAGAAGCTGTACTATAGCTTCCAACAGATGGATGAAAGCTCCTCCTCCATAGTGATTTTCATTGCTGGAAGCTATAATACATTCTAGGTATGGAGGGGAGAAAAGGGAGGACATATGGGCATAAACAGCACTCTTAATGAGTGCCTATGACAGCTCCAGTGGCTCGTTTTAACTGGAAGATTACTGCTGAGAGAGTATAGGATCAGGGTGAGGGAAGAAGACTTCAACTAAGAGAGCAGCTACCAGCACAAGCAACACTTTTCATTCAATGTATCATTCCTTGAGCGGATTTTTAAAAAAAATAAACGTAGGCTTAAAGTCAAAGGAGAAAGAGCAGAATAAGGGGCTCATCTCTTTGTCACCCTTTTCTC
Source organism: Staurois parvus (assembly GCF_062004578.1). NCBI lineage: Eukaryota > Metazoa > Chordata > Amphibia > Anura > Ranidae > Staurois > Staurois parvus. The sequence continues at coordinate 1,380,168 of NW_028318512.1, forward strand.
TCCTCTTATCAGTATGCTCCTTTTAGCATAACTGAATGGATCGATGCACTACTTCTCTTTTCCCAAGTCTAAGCATTACAGCAAGAAGCTGATGCCAGTTCCAACAAAAGTACTTACACTGCTTGCACTGACTTTAATACATTCATAAATACAGGGCTGCATTCATTTGTGTCTTTTATAACTGTAAGGAGTTCAACTTCAAATATTTATTAAAAAGGTCTTCATAAAAAAAAAGTTTACAATGTATTCTGCAAAGGTAGTACTCATACGAGTGTTGCCACTCTGCCTCAAATTTAGTATTTTCTAAGCTGTAGTTAGCCTGAGCTGGATTCACCTTCTTAGGTCTCTCTTGGGCTCTGGTTACTTTTTGCTTCAGCTTGCTGCTGAGGAGTGTCTCTAGAAAAAAAAGAGGCTGCCTAATCAGAGCCTGCAGTCTGAAAATGGTGGCCATGTGCAAGGATAGCTGCTTAGGTTTGAGGTCTAGTATGCTGAACAATGGGAATGAAGCACCATGGAGGAACTTCTGCTCAACTGGGGAACCTGAGAATCTAGGTGAAGCTTAGTCTTCAACTGAAGTGTGGTAGTTTCTCTCATCAAGAAGTATACTAGTGTCTTACAGTCAGGAGCTGATTCCTCAGAATGCTGTGTTGGCTTAAAAGTTTTGTGAAGACTGTAAGTACTTATTGTATTTGATTTGGAGTCTGCCAAAACCATGGGTGTTCTGTGCCCTAACCCTTTCCCTGGAGTGTTGAGGAAGAGTCAATAAACTCCATTTCTTGCATCGAAAGGGCACCCATCTGTTCACATTGCTCTACGATTACTGAGAACTGGACCCTGAGATGAAATGTAAGTCTACCCTGCCTTTGCGGTAACTTGCATGCTTTGGCGGGTAGTGGGTGCAAATATATATTTATTGTTCAAAGAAGGTTAAAAGTATCAGCACTACTTTCTATTGTCTCTCTTCTATTTAGGTCATAATTCATTTCAAGAGTGACCTTAACGAAATTGTAGATGTGTCACAATGGGGCAGAATGTGCTTTTCAAAACTAAGGCCTCTGTCACACCAGCGGACTGATTGGGTCCACTTGTCTGTTTTTCAGGTAGACCCATTTGGACTCTCCAGTCTCCTCTATGCAGCAGCAGGTACAAATGGACATATGTCCATTTACATCTGCATACATCCGATCTGCTAGATGTAAGGGGATCGGATCCCCATCTGTCTGTTTTTAGCAGATTGGATTGGATGTATGCAGATGTAAATGGACACATGTCCGTTTGCATCTGCTGCTGCATAGAGGAGACTGGAGAGTCCAATTCCCTTCTGTCTAGCAGATCGGATGGCAGCCAGTTGTAAATGAACAGGCGGTCTATTTACACCTGACTACCCATAGAGGAGAGTAGGCTGTGTCTGTATCCACTCTGCATAAGTGGAGCTGACATGGACCTGACTATGGGATCAGCAGACAGATCCCCCGCTGACCAAGCAGACTGCTGGCAGAGGCCACCCTATGAGAAAGAGGCCTAAGACTTTTCTCCAAAACAAATAGCTAAATACGCAGATTTTATATATATATATATATATATATATATATATATATATATATATATATATTCTACTATGTATATATATATATGCAGTTTTCCCTACAAGGAATTCCTTTCTGTCCATTTCTGAGATTTACTTAGCTTACAGATTTTGTTCCTTCCCAAGCCTGTGACTGGGCAATGAAAGGAGAGGCAAAAAACTGATGAGCTCATCTCTCTGTCACTCTGCTCTCTTCTCTTATCAGCATGCCCCCTATTAGAGCATGAGCATTTCAGCACAATGGATTTTGCTTCTCCCAGTCTACGCTCCAGTGTACAGGGACTGCACAAGGCTAATTCTAAGTCAAATTTCAGATACTTACACTGCTTGCATTTTAAAAAATAACTTTAATGATGTAATAAAGAATACAGAACGGCATCAGTTTGTGTCAGGTATATAAGGCACCTGCCTGGAGTTCAGCTTTAAACATTTGTTGTTGTTCCTTTATAGTTACCAGAAAGTTTGTGTCACTATTGCATGTTGAAGGAATTCTGGACTAAAAAACTTTAGTTTGAGAAAGATGCAGTCAGCAGTTCCTATTGCATACTAATTCAAGGGTAGTGGTATCCTAAGGGTCCATATTCCTCTCTAACATTATTGAAGACTAAATGATTATATTTTTCACATAGCTCATTAAATTTACATGCACTTCAATTATCCAATGCTGTGCAAAGAAAATTCCAACTTTTTGATATTCCTCTGCCAATGATTGGATGTTCAAATTGAATGCAGGTTCACTTTCCTACGTGAGTTGAGTCAAAAACCCCTCATTCATCTAGAACTGTTTAAATACATTTTTTCCTGAGTTTTTCTCTTTTCTTTTAGCTACATTCTTAAAATAATTCTATTACGTCAAAATGCACATTTTTATGAATGTAAATATAACCTTTAGATATAGCTCTGACAGATTTTTTAAAAATATTTAATTAGCAAAGTAAAATACAATATGATCCAGATCTATGTTTTCAGATACCTATTGAGACATTCATAAGGCATAGAACCGTTTTTACCATAGACACCGCTCTGTAATACATTCTGGCCTACTTGTAATAGCTTAAAGGAACTGTTTTTGTGAACATTTTTTCAGAATTTGAGACTAAGTGTAATCCATTGAGGGACAGTAAGCCATTTCTTACACAACTTTTTTTTATAGGTTTTTATTTTGGAGCTTTGTATAAATAACTAAAAAAAAAAGGCCTGAAACTAATTCAAAAGTGCAATTTAGCACAAAGAGGTGGAAATAAAATTAGATATTTATATAAATGTGGTTCAAAACTGTAAGTATTAGAGGTTAACCATAGACACATGTCAGATCTGTAGGGACTGCAAGATTGAAGTCATAGTTACTCTTGAAAGTATAAAAATAAATTGTACTTTCATTACCGGTGCTGTAATGTAAGTATTTACATTGAATCTGAGTCAGGATAAGAATTGTGTCCAAATGTTTGTCAAACGTGATTGGGACGTATTTTCTAACAATTGGCGATTCCTCCAGGGTGGGTTGGCCTGCAACCATCAGCCCCTATAGACATTAATCTGCCTAGATATGACCATGAAAGGAACTAGTGAGGTTGATTTACTAAAGGCAAATAGGCTGCTCACTTGGTAAGAGGACTTTCACTTTTCAAGGAAAATTCCTTTAGCTTAGGAAAGGAGATGAAGCTCTGCTGAATTCTATCGTCAAGCTACATTACCGATTGTTTTTTTAATTTTCAATGGTTGGGTATATTTTTACTACATTCACTAAGCAAAAAAAAAAATTACCTTGCAAAGTGAACAGTCTTTTTGCCTTTGTGTTGGATCTTGGAGCTAAAACTCTAAAGATAAATGATAGTGGCGAATGTTGATTAGCATGCATAGATTCTGTTCAAAAGCCTTCGAGAATTTGGTGGAATAATCTTCTAAAGCATAAAGTTACTAAAGTATCTTTTTTTTATGCAGACTCTGAAAGTTAAATTGTGCATGCATGCATAATAGCAAATCGATGTTATCTTTTGCTTCAGCCTTATGTTATAAATATGCCATCTTGCTGAGTATGTTCAATTACGTCTCCTCAGCAATAGTGGGAGGTTATGAAAGCATACTACTGTCTAACAGAAGTGATGTATTTTTTTTCTTAAAAGGAAGTTCTCTGTAGGGATGACTTTTTTACTTTGTAGAGTATAACGGGATGGTTCTGTCTCCACTGTAATCCGCCTTCTCTCCTGCTCTTACATCAGTCACTTGTTAGTTGTTTTTTACAAAATGCTGTTGTGAATCGAATGAGAAGGGAGACCACAGGTAAAAACGGAAGGAGCCACATCGTTCTGTGCAGTGATATGCTTTGCCTCATGCACTTTGGATATTTAGAGGTGCACAAGGTTCCGGAGCTTATGTAGGGGCAGAAGGCACAGGAGCACCATCAATCTCTATTATGGGCTGACAGCTGCTGTGGATGGCTGCCACTAGCTTTTAGGGTGGTATTCACCCAGGAATGAATGCCCAGAAAACAAATTGTGAATAAAATCAAAAAGTATTAAAATAAAAATGAGATGTTATACTCACAAACATAAGTGTATGTAAGGGGGCTCTGATGAAGAGAGGACCCCACTTGAAACCCACCAGCCATATCAGACCTGAGTGTCTTTTTCCCGTGTACGAGAGTATGTGCATTGGATCTCATGTCTCTGGATTTGGAATTAGTTGGTGATTTTACATACATTTATGTTTCTGGGTTTAACCACTTGACCTCCAGAAAGTTTACCCCCCTTCATGACCAGGTAACTTTTTGCTATACGGCACTGTTTTACTTTAACTAACAATTGTGTGGTCATGCAACGCTGTACATAAATTAAATGTAACCACTTGACCTCTGGAAAGTTTACCCCCCCCCCCCCCCCCTTCATGACCAGGTAGTTTTTTGCTGTACGGCACTGTTTTACTTTAACTAACAATTGTGTGGTCATACAATGCTGTGCATAAATTAAATTTATGCCCACACACAGAGCTTTCTTTTGGTGGTATTTAATCACCACTGGGTTTTTGATTTTTTTTTTGGGCTTTAAACAAAAAAAGACCTAACATTTTGAAAAAAAAAATATTTTTTACTTTCTAATAAAAAACATACCCAATAAAAAATGTACAAAAAAAAAATCAAATTTCAATCTAAATTTAGACCAATATGTATTTTCTAAATATTTTTGATAAAACAAATCACAGTAAGTGTATATTGATTGCTTTGTGCAAAAGTTATAGCATCTACAAATTATGGTATATACTGTATACTGGAACCTTTATTTATTTAATAGTAATGGTGACTATCTTATAGTGACTATCTTATAGTAGGACTGAGATTTTGCAGCAGACAATCTGAAACTAACTGACACTTTGTTGGAACCAGTGATACTAATAGAGTGATCTAGAGTGCTGCACAAACTGTTGGCACTCTATAAAACCTGTATTATAATAATAATAATCAGTGCTAAAAATATGCACTGTCACTGTAATAATGACACTGGCTGGGATGGGGTTAAACATCTAGGGCGATCAAAGGGTTAACTGTATACCTAAGCAATGTTTTTGTGTTTACTTTCAGGTGCTTTTACTTAGGGATGTGCTGGGTATTATTTGCAGGGAAACAAAATCCAGCACATCCAGAGAGCTCTGTCCAGTGTGTCTCCTCACTGATCAGTGGGTGTTGGCAGTCATCCATGGGCCGGCACCCGTTGATCAGCTTCTGCTGTGATTGGTCAGAAGCAGGGCAAAGGCAGCGCACGCACCCCCTACCCAGAAGTGCAGCATCACGTATATATACGCGTATGTAGATATATATATATAGAGAGAGAGAGGGAGAGAGAGAGATAGTGACCGCACTGCAGCAGTAAAGCAGCTATAGGGCAGTCGGCTGCTGGATAGCAATTGTCAATTTTTTATTAACAAATGATTTATAAAAGACAATGCACTAGACTAGTGTGCCCCCTCTTTGTTTTCTTGTACATCTGTTATTGGCGCTTCCGCAGTCCTATGATGGCAGCAAATCATGGGGGTGTAACGTGTCTCTAGAATGGAGGTGAACAGTGAGGATCCATTAGTCTCTGAACACCACACTAGAGTGCAGTAGGTTGTTTCTGTTCATCTGTATAAATGCCCAGAATGCAAACAGCTATGCCTGTACAGTAATTGGGCAACATATTGAGAAAGCCACAAGAAACAGAGTTGCAATATACATAAATGCACTACATGTAACTTGCAATTTCAGAGTATTTGCATAACGAAAAAAGAACTTTAGTTCTGCTTTAAATCACCAGTAAACGTGAAAAAAATCAATATGATGGAAAAAAAATCTGTTGCTCGTTCATGGACATTTGAGGCAAGATAGGGCACAAAATGATAGTTGGTAGTTTCTTCTATTACATTACAGCAGACATGTTTGATTGGAGTACAAGGACTGTATGTGGCCTTCTTGCATCCCTCAGTGGTTTAAGATTTAAAACCATTAAATATACCCTTAGCTATTCTCCGGTTTACAAGTTGCACTTCCTTACATAAGGAAATACATATTTTCATTTGCATTTTTTTCACTACAATGTTAAGTTCATAGGTGCCATTGTCTTTTTTTATAATTAAATAGATGCAGCCCTCAGTAGATGATAATGCAGGCCCTTTGGAAATTGAGTCCTCTCAATATGACCCACTGTTTCACTTGAGATTGATATGCCTGATTTAAAGGAAACTAAGCACACCATCTTCTGTTCTGATAAACATTTGAAACAATAACAAACCATCAACATTATTTAAACCTCTTTTATAGAAAACAGCTAATCATTTTTGTTAAGCGACCCTTTAATTAAATAAAAAAAGGCATGTTTGACGTCCATTCACATATAGTCTTCAGTCCTTTGTTGACGGCTGCCACATCGATTGTGTCTGTATTAATTGTTGTAATCATCATTATCACCCACATACAAGCATACTGTATATCTGCATATATAATTAAAATAATCTAAAGATCGCAATTCAAACCAATCGCTAACAAAGTGACTGTCTTCTTTTTTTGTTTTTTTTTTTGGATTATTTAATGAAAAGACAATAGTGAACCTAAAAAAGTTCATATAAAATGAATATTTCATTTTCTTACCCTACAAAGGAAGAGTGTGTCCTTCGATTTAGCAAATAAAACGGTCTCCTATTACAGCAGCATATTTTTTTTCTTTTAAATTGTACTGTAGTGCAGTTTATTTTTCATAAAAATACCATACAAATGGTCAGTCTAGTCATCAGCAAAACAAACCGAAAATGAAAAAAGAGGTAATGCTGATGACAAAACAATTAGAATACTGTTGGTACATAGAAAAGTAATCATATTTTATACATTTATACAGAGTAGAAAAGGTAACGGAACATCGGAGCTTAAGCCACAGTCTCCCGGATAGCATTTTCTATTTTCTTTGGAAGAAGTTCACGTCTTTCTTCTACGCTGATTAAGGAATTCCGACAGTTGTGCCCATCCACAAAAAGTTTTGCATACACTGGATTGGAGTAATTTGTTGGCTGTTGGGATGGTGAAAAAAAAAAAGATATGCTTTATTATGCACAGAAAAAAGCAATATTTTAGAAATTAATTTTTAATTTGGTGATCTAAAACTGCTGGGTCCTATAAAAATTCAGTACATTATTTTTTACTTAAAGTTACTTATTGACTAGATGAAAAGAAAAACCCTGCCTGCAAAGAAAATTACTAATATTTACCTGTCCTACTGCATAAACTGCTGATCACTCGAAGAGAGAGCTCTAAAACAAAATGAAGATCAGTGGTGCAAACAGCAGGACAAGTAAGTATTAACATTTTTATGTACAGGCTGGTCTTTACAAAAGTTTTTTAATTTAAAATGCTTAAAATACTTAAAAGTTTGGATGACTTTTTCAAGTCAATGCCATAAACCCCATGGGATGGAACCTTATCTCACCAAGCTCCTTCCTATGGTTAGCAATGGCTAGATTCTGTTTCTGAGAACCTCTCCAGTCACCAGTCCAGTCATCTCTAGCTCAACGGTATTCACATGACTAGGGAGAACTGGCAACATCAGTTCAATCCACTCTCCTGCTTTACTGCATTTTAGCCTAAATGTAAACAAAATGTTGCCAAAGGTGAAGTAATTTTTACCAATATTCATATTTTTCCCTTTTTAATAAAATCGATTGGGGTGAATGGGAAGGCAAATGTTCAGTGGAATAAAAGGCTAACTCAATTTTGCTGTTCACTCCCAGTCATGAGGATACTGTTGTGCTAAAAAGGACTGAAAGGCAGTGTAGGAGTAGCCAACTTCTGTCAATGGGAGAATTTTCACATAGTAAAGCTGTGTAAACTAGGATTACCCAATCATTTTAGGTTATATTTTTTTCCTTGTACGTGAATGAATGATTGGAGTGAACACAGCTTCCTGTTGCTTCCTTTGCTCTCCCAGACGAGCAAGTGTTAGAAGGCATGCAGTCAACCTTCTTATCTCCACTTTCTACAATCTGTGTGTTTTGATATTCTAAAGCAGGGTTTCTCAACCAAGGTTCCATGAAACCCTAATGTCCGTCCAGAGGTTGTTAGGGGTTCCTTGAGCTATGAGCATTTTCTGCCTCTCAGATAGGTTCCTACTGGCACCATTGATCTTTTTTAGCTATCTGTAAGGGGAGAATTCTTCCCAATGACCACAAGTGTAAGGAGCATTCTTCCCACTGACCATCACGCTAATGTATCAAGAGTTGTAGATAGTAAATTTTAGCAGGGATTCCCTGAGACTGGAAACTTATTTAAAGGGTTCCTCTGTGTTGAAAAGGCTTTTCTAGAGGGTTGCATCTGAGTATACTATGATGCTGCCACTGGAGGTCACTTTTTCCTTGTAATGAGACTACAACTTAAAAATTAATTTAGGGTTAATATAAAAGGGGCATTTTTTGTAGATGTTGCCTCTGGCTGAAGTGGAGTTACTGCTCTAGTTCATTTACTTGTGTATTTACATTTAAACTTGAGCTACTGAGCTCTGTAAACAAGGACTTCTATTTCAGTGAGGAGTCTCCAAAAAAATGTAAAAATGAGAAAAGAGTAAGCACATGAAAACATAAATTATCCATATGCTATTACCTTTCAAAGTCTAAAATGGAACACATCTATTATTTTTCAGATTTTAAATTACTTTCAAATGCTTACTTGATGCTATTTAGCATACTGTTCACAATCTAATACTTAAAAGGCCGTGTGTAGCTATCCTAAGTAACAGTGCTTCCAGTATTGTTGTGAGAAATTGGTGATTTGGTTTATCCAGGTCTTTGTTCTTTGGGTCGTTACTGGGCAACTCATGCCTAGGAGAGGAGGAAAGACCTGCTGATAACTTTATTGGTGTGAGTAGCCAATAGTGGAATTTGTTTTTGGAAGGGGCGATGTGGTTGGCCATTAGAACAAGGGTGGAAATATAGTGCCACTTGAGGTAGAGTGCCAAAGAGGAGAATTCTCGCTTTGTCCCTGTAACCTTCTTCTAGTCATCTTCTTTTGAACTAGTGTTGTAAATATAATGTTTACATTTTTTTTTTAGTTAAAACAATTTCACAAGAACACAAAATTACACATGATGAAAAACATTCATTGAACCTTGCCACATTAAACAAAAGAATCTGATGATGGAGTTGTAAAATCAGAACAAACATACAAACACGCAATAATCATGCAATGACAATGTCAGGTGAAGAGAGTCTCACCCCTGGTGCTAGCGGTCCTTTCAGATCTGAATTTAGGTAGCTAGGAGGTGCAGTGTGGGCTATTTTGAAAGCAGTAGGCCCACCCGCTATGAACCTGGACTGTATGCAAATAATAAATATATTAGTATGGGGGTTCCTGTAGAATTATTTTTTTGCAAGATACAAAAAGACCTTTCAAACAATACAGTAATCTACATATCTCAACAGAATCCTTGATGATGTCCCAGATCATTAAAAGAGATTTTCCTCCCTGTAGTGACATTTAAAATCAGAAGCACCAATTGAAAACCGGATCAACTTCTTACACTATTCTTACCAAGCAGTAAATGGCTGTAAAAGTATTTCTACAAACTTGACTCCTGAAATCCTATATTGTAAGCTGTTCATGGTGTATACTGGACCAGGTTAAAGAGACCATGTCACCAGATCATTCATTTCAACAAAAAATTTCCAATAAGCTTATATGTGCATTTAACATATTTTATGAATGTTATTTACCTGTAAAAGCCTCCCTTCTGCAGATTCAAAAGCCCTGAGGCTACTGCTGGTTGCCTCCATCTTGTATGTGATGTCAGCAGACCCAACAGACTTAGATTTCTCACACAAGTGGCCCTCTATAGTATTTCCCTTCCCACTTCACCCAGCAGCTGCATAAAAAGTTATGTAGAGAGGCAAAGGTAGGGGCGGAGCAGCTGAGACACCACAGACAGTAATATAGACATCCCAAAAGAGGAGAGGGCTATGCCATGCAGGGAGAGAGTGGGCTGTGCTAAGGAATTGACTTTTCTTGTAATAGTCAAATTTCCCAGCAAGTTCAAAGGAACTTTGTAAAAAAAAACAGATAGTAAGTATTTGAAATACTTGATTTTTTTGTTTACCTACATTTTTTGTCAGTGCTGGTGTTGGTGGCAAGGTCTTTTTAAATACTTTATCCACTGCCTTAGGGCCTGGATCACATGCTATCATCAAAAGGACAATGAATTCCCATGTTTACCACAATTTCCTACAGGATAATGTCAGAGTGACTGTCTGATGTTGGGGTCATTGTCCTGCTACATCACCCAAATTCCAAAGTAAATCCACCACAGACTGGCTTCATAAAAAGAAAAAGTGCCTTCTGGAGTTGCACAGTCAGAGCCCAGACCTTAACCCCATAGAGATGATGTGGAATGACCTCAATAGAGCTGTTCACATCAGACATCCTATAAATGTGTCCAAGCTGAAGCAGTTTTGTAAAGAGGAATGGTCAAAAAATCCTCCTGAACACTGTGCAGGTCTGATCCAGAGCTTTTGGAAGTGCTTGCTTGAAGTCATTGCTACTACAGAGGTTCGACAAGATATTAGCTCCACGAGTTCACTTACTTTTTCCTCCGGCACTGTGAATGTTTATTGGGTGTGTTCAGTAAAGACACAAGCCATTGTTAGCGTGTCATCAGTTTAAGCACATTGTGTTTGTCTATTGTTGGGACTTAGATTAGAATCAGATCACATTTTATGGAAAATTACTACAGAAAACCAGTTAATTCCAAAGGGTTTACACACTTTTTCTTGCCACTGTAAAAATCAGCACAAAGACCAGGGATGACATATGAGGCACAGTTATACATAACAATCCTCAGACTGTTTTTCATCAGCTTAGACAGCTCAGAATGGATGTATACTGATTGGTTGCAGTAAGCTCCTACAAGTTTTCCTGGCCATATTGAAAAATTACAGAGTGCAGAGATTCAGACTTACTCACACAGGAAAAAAAACACAAATATAAATGCGTCACAGCATACAATTAGAACACACCTACACAGAAGTAGATCATTTCTGAGCACAAGTCTCTAATATTAGGACTTTGCTGAAGAAAATTTTTTTAAACATCTCAATTTTTACTTTATTGCAGAATTATGCAGAAATATATTTTACCGCAATGCAGAATCCTGACTCAATGACTTCCTAGTATAGCCCAAATGATGTAAATCTTCCAAAGATAGTACAGTTGATGGATTCTCCTTAGATTGTAATCAAACCATTAAAACTCAATTCCCAAAAATATTTTTTAAAGTTTAGACGCGGCAAGCGTTTGAGCATCAATGGATTCCATTGGTCATAATATCAATTTTTTATGGCCATTGGACTACATTATTGCTGGAACGTGCTTGTAAATGGTCTTCTTCTAATAGACATATAAACACCTATATGAAACATTTTCTAACATAGAGGTGCTTTTACATGCTGAAAAAAAAAACACCAAATCCCTGTAAAAGCTACATTTTTAAAGCTCTGTGTGCGTGAGGCCGAATGTGTAAAAACAGCCTATTACATTTTGAGGTTTCAAGGTGCCCTCTTTCAGCAAGGCAACTAGCAATCAGATGAGAACTTTTGCTGTTACTGAATGTAAAGCCCTAGGATTTTCAAAATTGTTTTTTTACCAGACCTTCTTTTCAGTCCAGAATCCATAACCTTGATTAAAGGGGCCTCTTGTAACTTCCAAAATGCATTGGCAGTTTTTACAAAATTATTGCAACAAATAAAGTTTACCTGGATTATCAACCATATGTTGACATTCTATGTGTCAACAAATCCTGAGATGTTACCTTGAGGCCAAAATCTGGGTCTATCATGCTTATGGGAGCTGCCTCAAAAATTGCTTTCACATTAGATCAGAATACTCAACCACTTTGGAATATTCTTCAAAAAAAAAAATAACTTACAGAGTTTCTGAACCTTTCCAACTCTATTCAATCTGAAAAAATGGAGCTAGGCTTTAAAGTGTATGTAAACCCTAATTATTAAACTTTGGAACTACATTCCTCTGTTCCTCATACTCCACATAATGTTTCCTTTACGTTACAGAATACATTTAAAGTCCACAAAAATTCCATAAAAGTTGAAGCTCTGATTATTTGCCTCCCCCCCCCCTCCACTGCCACATTTGGCACCTTTTGAGGGGGAGCGGATACCCAATCCCACTTCCGGTTCAGTTCACCGACACAATTTGACCCAGAAGTTTACCCCCCACAGCCCTCTGGGAAACTCAAGAGGTCCCAGAGGACTGCCTGAGCAGGTAGATGCCCTAATATTAAAAGTCAGCAGCTACAGTATTTGTAGCTGCTCATGTCTTATTTATTTGTGGGGGAGGGCCAGGGGCCGGAAGTCTGCTTTAAGACACTCTAAATCATCCTTTCTCAACCAGGATACCGCCAGAGGTCTTCAGGGGTGCCGTGGGAAAAATGGCTGTCACTTGAGCCCGAGCTCCCGATCCCCAGCCGCACTGTACGTCGGCACTGGGAGCCATCACACCGCTCAGCAAGGTGAAAGCAAAGGAAAGGGGAGTGTCTTCTGTGCTCTCTGCTTCCCCCTAGAGTGCAGTACCCAGCTGTGTGATAGAAGCTAAGGTACTGTAACGTTTCATGATGCTGTATACATGTGCCTGTGTGTGTTTGTATGTGTACATGTATGTGTGTACGTGTGTGTGTGTACATATGTGTGTGTATATGTACGTGTGTATGTGTGTGTGTACGTATGTGTACATATGTGTGTGTATGTACGTCTGTGTACGTACGTGTGTGTGTACGTACACATATCTGTGTGCGTGTTTATATGTGTGTGTTTGCATGTGTGCGTATATGTATTTTACATTTAATCTCGACCCTCCGCAATATGTTGCCTCCTCACCACCTAGTTTAACCCCGTAAAAAGCAGCATCAATCACTACACCACAACAACCTAGAGGTATACTTCCATCTGCAGCAACAGCATGTGTATACCCCCCAGCTGCTGTTTCTGCAGCTAAAGGGGGAGCAGTTGGGGGTGGTAAAAGCAGCTCAATTGTGTGGTTTTACCGCCATCCAACCTCATAGATGAACAGGTCCTTGGTTCACAACTGTGTGGCTGTGTGTAGGGCAGACCATTCATTTCAATGGGTTGCCTTACCTGCAGAAAAACAGGGAAAGTCATCCCTGACCTTAGTTTTAAAATTGCACCACACCAAAAACACCCCGCATTTGCCAATATATAGGGGTACCCCTAAAGAGCAGAGCATTTGTCTGCGTGTCAGGAATGAGTGCGATTTGGTGTGCATTTCCTGACACACAGTAACGTGATCCAAGTCTTGCACAGGGGTACCTCGTGACTGAAAATAGTTTTCAAGGGCGCCCTGATTGGAAAAAGGTTGAGAAACACTTGTCTAAATACCCAGAGATCCTGTTAGTTACTTTGGCTTCCTGTAGTTTTGTCACGATGCTAACTATGTAAGTACATCCATGCTACCCTGGTCACATCCCCGGCCTCTTATCTTGCAATCACACCTACAGGAAGCCATGCTGGCGCATTTTATATATATTGTACATCTCATAGTTTTCTTTTTAAATAAGGAATTCACATAAGCTTTAAAATAATCTTTAAAGTGTAGGTGTTTTTTAAGGTATTACAAGCACCAACATAACTAACTTAACTTTACACCATGCTATTAAATTGACTAATGTTACCTTTGTATTATCCTGTGGGCCAAGTGTTCCAGTCACTTCACTCTCAACTGCATTCTCATACTTTAGGAAATCCAAACATTTTTTTACAAGGTCTCCCTCTTACTTCCTTCTGTGTCTCCTCTTGGACAGAAAGTGAGGTCTCACCATTGAGACACAGAGAGAAAAATAAAATACCTGACAGTAGAAATAACCATTCTCCATCCAAAACTAAGAAAATATTTTGGATTTACATATCCCTTAAGTCCAGTTGTAACAAAAGTACACTTTTTGCACATGGCCTTGTGGATGGAGTTGAAGAAATCTTCCCTATTGAGTCTTGTTGAGATGAGAGATTGATCTGTGATCAAGGCAGCCTCCTAAATCTGACATATCACTGTTGGATGGAATAGGCTCTTCAAATATCAGAATTGTATTTGTATTGTTTGCTTTTAATTGGCCTCCAGGCTCTTCTGTAACAAGCTGCACTAGTGGAATAACAATAGAGAAGTGCAGCCATCCAACACGATCCACTTTAATTGCGTAGCAAGACAAAAAGGTGTAATGAAAAATCCAATAAGGAAACTACCCAACTGCATTGTTTATACCGGTCATCACTTCTCTTTGCTGTCTAACTATTTGTCACATTTTTCCATAATTACTCATTTACAAAGACCTTGCTGTAAATGATGTTAAATGTTAGTCAAATTAAATTCTCCACTAGTCTCAAGTTAAGAGCTTCCAACCACATAATGAACCGCTATACCTTCTCACCATGGGGGTCACAAAGAGGAAATATAGACAACCAATTTATGCAAGGGTCACCCTATTCCTTTTATTACGAAAGCAATGGCATCATATAAATAATTTCTTCATTTAAAGGATACTAAAAATCTTCTTACGGCTTTTTGGCTAAATCTAAATGTGATTAGTGTAATGTACATCATTTTATTGGTGAGTGCTTAAAGTGGAATTCTAGTCAATAACCAACTAAGGTTAAACCTACTCCCACTGCTCTGGTCCAGTCTTCATGGCGGCTTCCGTGTGCAGAGAGAAAGATGACAATGGCTGGGAAATGCCTGGGAGATGACATCCCCCATAGGCATCTTTGTCAGCTATCTCTCCTGCACAAAGAAACCGCCGCTGACAGATCAGCTTTGTACCAAAGCGGCTTCAGAATAGGTATGTGAAGGAATTTTTTCTTTACAGGGTTAGATAGAATAGCTTTAGAATGGGAGTAGGAGTATGTTTAGTCTTAGCTATTGACTGGAATTCCACTTAAAGTTTAAAAAATAATTTTTCTACTACTACTTCTTGTATATCAAGACAGGAAGGAATGAGAAATCTCTCCAACAGGGACACAGACAGCAAAACCTTTATAAAAACACAATTTAGTAAATTGGGAAGGTGTAGAACTCTGCTCTCTGCTCTGCTGTCTCTTGCTATCCAAGTCTTCCTGTCACAGTGACAATTACCTCTTATGATAGGGATGTAAGCTGAAGCAGCAACTTCTATCAAGAATTGTTATTTCGCAAAGAATCAAACAAAACCACCATGAGTCTGGATTGCAGCCTCAGGCATGCCTCATGGTGGTTTTCTTGGTTGCTGCGAGAAATAAACACATTACGGAAGTTACTGCTTAAGCTTATATCCATTTAATACCCAACTCAAGAAATGACAAAAACCCTATATTTGTGAGATTAAATGATGTTTAACCAAAGGGGATGAGGGATACGATGTAATACTTACCTTACTGCTTGCTCTGTTGGGATCCAGTACTCCTCAGCTCTAGCTTATGAGTGGTCCCTTGCCATGTTCTTGTACAAGCAGAGCTAGTGAACTTGCATTGTTCTTGATGATGTAATTGTGCAAACATGGCCCAGTGCATGTTATAGAAGAGGATTTGGAGGATGAGGACACCAAGGATTCCTCAAGTAGGTCCAAAGTCACTTGCCTGATGATAGGGCCCTGCGTGGCTCCAAAACATTGCCTTTGTTTGCACTATGAAACCACAGAATAATACTTTGGACCTGTTTGAGGAATCCTTGGTGTACTTGTGACATTTGCTCACATTGAGTGTCCATGGCTCCAAGTCCGTGATCACTAAAGCACCTAGCAATACCAAACAGCCATTTTCAGGCACTTGTGCGTTGGAAATACTGTGATCGGATTTGGAGGACCAGTCACAGAGATAGAGAATGCCTGCTGAGACTAGGAGTAAGGTAAGTATTACATCTTACTCCTCAAAATGAGCAACAGCAGCCATGAGTTTGATTACTTTTTAAGAGCAGGTTGTCACCTATATTGTAGATGTGATTGGTGGCTATAAAGCTACCAGTTGCTTCTACAGTGTTTTTTCATGTGCTCTCTCCCTCCCTCAGTGAGACCTCCTTCCTCGGTCCCCAGGCTCACCTTAATATCCTGAGAGCCCAGGATCACAAGACGACATATCAGGTTGCCGGATGGAGACAGATGGAGGACTGTCTGTTCCTCCATCTATTCTGTGACATGGAAACCCATAAGTGCTAAGCTCTGCGCACTTTGGATTCAGAGCCATCAGTTTCCAGCTAAGAAACCTGGGTGAAGCAATGGATGAAGAACGCTGTGTCCTCTACCAGATTTGCTTGATTTTTT
Organism: Staurois parvus; assembly: GCF_062004578.1. Classification (NCBI taxonomy): domain Eukaryota; kingdom Metazoa; phylum Chordata; class Amphibia; order Anura; family Ranidae; genus Staurois; species Staurois parvus. Next base: position 1,396,563 of record NW_028318512.1, read on the forward strand.
TGTTTACCTACATTTTTTGTCAGTGCTGGTGTTGGTGGCAAGGTCTTTTTAAATACTTTATCCACTGCCTTAGGGCCTGGATCACATGCTATCATCAAAAGGACAATGAATTCCCATGTTAACCACAATTTCATACAGGATAATGTCAGAGTGACTGTCTGATGTTGGGGTCATTGTCCTGCTACATCACCCAAATTCCAAAGTAAATCCACCACAGACTGGCTTCATAAAAAGAAAAAGTGCCTTCTGGAGTTGCACAGTCAGAACCCAGACCTTAACCCCATAGAGATGATGTGGAATGACCTCAATAGAGCTGTTCAAATCAGATATCCTATAAATGTGTCCAAGCTGAAGCAGTTTTGTAAAGAGGAATGGTCAACAAATCCTCTTGAACACTGTGCAGGTCTGATCCAGAGCTTTTGCAAGTGCTTGCTTGAAGTCATTGCTACTACAGAGGTTCGACAAGATATTAGCTCCACGAGTTCACTTACTTTTTCCTCTGGAAACAATCTATTATTTAACATACCAATATGGATATTGTAATAAATATGTATATTATTTCTCCATAGGTATGATGACAACTACACCAGGGCCATGAGATTAAAAAAAACCATATTACACATGCACTGTCAATACTGGCTAGACATTAATCCCCATACAAGAACTAGATATAAAGTCCACAAAATACACACATTTCTTTAGAAAAGAGTCTGTCAGATGTAAGTATAAATAATAGATCGTTTTCAATTGGACATATTGGGGTTTGAAAGTCAAAACCAGGATTATTTTACCGAGGCATTGAAAAATATATTTGGTCCCATATATGCTCAGTATATATGTGTGTGTTCATATATATATTTATATATATATATATATATATATATATATATATACACACACACACACACACAGGTAAAACTCAAAAAATTTGAATATCGTGCAAAAGTTAATTTATTTCAGTAATGCAACTTAAAAGGTGAAACTAATATATGAGACTCATTACATGCAAAGCAGGATAGTTCAAGCCGTGATTTGTCATTGTGATGATTATTTTTCGATTTTCACCTGTATATAAGTATTTGCCCCCTTCCTGATTTTTTTTCTTTTATATTTGTCACACTTAAATGATTCATATTATCAAGCAAATTTTAATATTATACAAAGATAACCCGAGAAAATACAAAAGGCAGTTTTTAAATGATGATTTCATTTATTAGGGGAATAAAGCTGTCCAAACCTGCTTGGCCCTATGTAAACAAGTGCCCCTTAAACCTACTAACTGGTTGTGCCACCCTTGGTGGCATCAACTGCAATCAAGCATTTGTGATAACTGCCAATGAATCTTTCACATAGCTGTGGAGGAATTTTGGACCACTCTTCTTTGCAGAATTGCTTTAATTCAGCCACACTGGAAGGTTTTTGAGCATGAACAGCCTTTTTAAGGTCATGCTACAGCATCTCAATCAGTTTTAGTCTGGATTTTGACTAGGTGACTTTAAAATCTTAATTTTGTTTTTTATAGCCATTCAGAAGTGGACTTGCTGATGTGTTTTGGATCATTGTCCATAACCCAAGTTCACTTGAGTTTGCGAACTGATGGCCGGATATTCTTCTTCAGGTTGCTCTGGTAGAGCGCAGAATTCATGGTTCCATCAATTATGGTAAGTCGTCCAGGACCTGAAGCTGCAAATCAGCCACAGACTGTCACACTACCACCACTATGTTTGACTATTGGTTTGATGTTCTTTTTATGAGATGTTTTGTTTGTTTTATGCCAAATGTAACAGGACGCACACCTTCCAAAAGATTCAACGTTTGTCTCATCAGTCCACAGAATATTTTCCAAAAAGTCTTGAGGATAATCAAAATGTTTTTGGCAAATGTGAGACAATCTTTTGTGTTCTTTTTGGTGAGCAGTGGCTTTAGTCTTAGAACTCTCCCATGGATGACATTTTTGCCTGGTCTCTTTCTTATTGTTGAATCATGAACACTGACCTTAACTGAGGCAAGTGAGGCCTGCAGTTCTTTAGATGTTGCTCTGGATTCTTTTATGACCTCCTGGATGAATCATTGTTATGTTCTTGGATTAATTTTGATAGGCCGGCTTCTCTTGGGAATTCACGACTGTTTCAAGTTTTCTCCATTTGTGGATAATGGCTCTCACCATGTTTCACTGGAGTCCCAAAGCCTTAAAGATGGCTTTGTAACCCTTTCCAGACTGATGCATGCCAATTACTTTGTTTCTCATCTGTTGTTGAATTTCTGTAGATCGTGGAATGATGTGATGCTTTTTGAAATCTTTTAGTGTGCTTCACTTTGTCAGACAGCCTCTATTAAGTGATTTCTTGATTCAACAGTAATCAGGCGTGGGTGTGGCAAATGAAATTTAAGCTTTCCAAAAAATGTGGGTAATCAAAGTTCATGCATGATTTAGCGAGGGGGGGGGGCACTTACTGTTTTACATAGGGCCAAGCAGGTTTGTACAGCTTTTTCCCTTAATAAATTAAATATCATTTAAAAACTGCATTTTGTATTTACTCGGGCTGTGTTTGTGTAATATTAAAATTTGTTTGATGATCTGAATCATTTAAGTGTGACAAACACGCAGAAAAAAAATCAGGAAGGGGGCAAATACTTTTTCACTATATATAAGTAACTCAAACAGTATAAAACTTATAAAACTTCTGTTTGATCATTTCAAAGTTAGGCAAACAGCTACCAATTTACAGAATAAATGTTTATGTTTACTAATTCAATACATATTTAAATTTTGGCCAAGGTATATATTTCTTTTAAGTGTGCATGATTCATTCTTCATTTATCAGAAACGGTAAGCTATAGCGATGACAAATGCTTTTATGTTTTGAGACCCAATGTAAAATGGTTAAATGGCTGTAAAGTACAACATGTTATTTCCATTGCTCTTAGCCCAAATATACAATTTATTTCCACTTGCCTAACCTTCCTAAGGCATAAAAAAATACCTGAACATAATGAGAATTTTGTTTCAATAGCATCTGTTTAAAAATGAAGCAGATGAGAATTAAAGGTTTTGCACTCTGTAGAAAAATTGAATTTTGCCTTGGCATTTACTTAAAAAAAAGCCAAATGTTACACATTTTTGCTTCTCATACAATTAAAGCTAAACTACGGTATAGGAAAATGTTTTAAAATACAAGGGGCCTGGGTGTTCTTAAGGGAATCTTGTTCTTTGTGTATTTCTTTGAGATCTGTGTAGTAACCCAGTGTGAAACCTTACCTCTGTGCAAGAGTTTCCTGTAATAAAAACTGCTCACTGCTGCTTTTTCTCCTTGTGCAGGGTAACTGGTCTTGTCTCCACCCCCTCCTGTAGTTTTCTGCAGGCAGCCTGCATTGGGTGGAGCCTGTTTGGCCCTTCCCACAGCTCTGCTCTCTACACAGGCTGTATAGCATAATGATAATATCACTGCTACTTATACAAGATAATATTTGGGTTTGCAAAGGCACATAGTGCACACAAAGTGGATTTATATCCCCTCTGGCTATTGAGGAATATATTTATATTTACATTTTCATGATTAAAGTTCAGCTCTAAACCAATAAAGAAGTCAATATACTATGTAAAATTAGGATATTTCTAAATACAAATTATAGTGATTTGCTTTTATTCAATTTAGTCAAATTGCTCATGCAATTTGATAATTGTCTTGTGGTCCCCTGTTTTGGTCACTAGCCAGATTACATTTTAACCCCATCCCACCACTGCCTTCTGGCCCTTTAAGTGGATTGAAATGCCAGAAGGTGGAGGTGGGCATTCTGGTTATGTAACCTCTGTGGCAGCTAATCACAGCAGTCACGTAATCTGAAAGCCCCTGATCGCAAGTATGCATCAAGAGCTTTCTGTGACACATTAATTACTATGCTGGGAGCACGCAGGGAGCACGCTCTCAGTGCAGTAAAATGTTTACATACAGTGGCATATGTGCTTAGCGCACTTGCCGAGAGACCATATATATGCATGTGGCCGGTGGGAAGAGGTCACTATCATCTTTTGGTTTTGTTGTAAAGACATCCAGAGACATTAGTTTTACTTGCCATGCAAAGTGAGCCTAGTTTTCTCAAAAGAGGTTCCACAGACCAAAAACCTGAAGATATGACCTTAGTGACACAAAACAGACCAATTATCACTCCAGTAAATCTTATCCATCCAGGTGTGAGGTCTGCATCTTTGTAAAACCAAATTATTAATTTATTAAATACAGTATGTATTTTAGTGCATAATTTTTGCATTAGATTATGAGATTGTATTTTAAAGTGTATGCAAATCCAAACCTGTTTTGTTTAATTTTGGATAGAATGGGGAATGATTAAAGCGTATGTCAAGACAGAAAAATGATTTTATCTAAAAAGAAATATAGTGTACTTTACCTTCTGCTCTACTGGTGGTTTCCTCCCTGAGCTCACCTTTGGACACCTGCCTTACTGTTTGACAAGTGTACTGCCCCAGTCAAACTTCCCACCTGCTACTGTCCATGGAGCCTTTTTGACATGACAGCACATTATATTTTTTGGCTCTGAATTCCAAAGTACATGTTGTCAGCCCTGCCAGCTAATTTCTTAACATTACACAACACACAGGATGCTCCTCATCTCATCCCTTCTCATCCCCTCCTCTACACCACACTCCATCTTCATCTCCCCCCTTTCTTATGTCCACAACCTTTCTTCATCTCCTCCCCTCCTCATCTCTCAACCCCCTCTTCATCTCCTCCCCCTATTTATTTCCACATCTCCCCCCTCCCTTATCTCCTAAATCCATTTTCTTCTTCTCCCCCTTCTTATTTTCACAATCTCTCTTTATCTCCTCCCCCTACTCATCTCCCAAACCCCAATTTATCTCCTCCCCCTCCTATTTCTGCAACTTCTCTTCATCTCCTCCCCTCCTAACTCCCTGACCTCTCTTAATCTCCTCCCCTGTCTTATTACCACAACCTCTCCTCATCTCCAAAACCCTGTTCAAATCCCCCCCCCTCTTTATTTCAAAATTCTTTTATCTCCTCCTCTCCCAAACCCCTCTTCATCTTTCCCCCTCCTTATTTCCACAGCCTCCTCATTCCCACCCCTCCTCATCTCCCAAACCACTCTTTAACCCTCTCCTTATTTCCACAACCTTTCTTCATCTCCTCCACTCCTCATCTCCCAAACCCCTCTTCATCTCCTCCCTCTCTCTAGTTCCACATCTCCCCCTTCCCTCATCTCCCAAACCCCTTTTCTTCTCCTCCCCCTTCTTATTTTCATAATCTATCCTCATCTCCTCCCCTACTCATCTCCCAAACCCCTCTTCATCTGCTCCCCCTCCTTATTTCTGCAACTTCTCTTCATCTCATCCCCTCCTCATCTCCCAGACTTTTCTTAATCTCCTTCCCTACTTTATTACCACAACCTCTCCTCATCTCCTCCTCTCCAAAACCCCTCTTCATATTCCCCCTCCCCTCCTTATTTCAAAAATCTTTCCTTATCTCCTCCTCTCCCAAACCCCTCTTCATCTTTCCCCCCTCCTTATCTCCACCCCTCCTCATCTCCGAAACCCCTCTTTATCTCCTTCTCCTCCTTATTTCCACAACCTCTCCTCATCTCCTCCCCCTCTCATCTTCCAAACCTCTCTTCATCTCCTACCCCTTCTTATTTCCACAATCTTTCCTCATATCCTCCCCCTCCTCATCTCCAAAGCACAATTTCATCTCCTCCCCCTCCTTATATCCACAACCTCTCTTCATCTTCTCATCTCCCAAACCCTTCCTTATCTCCTTCCCCTTCTTATTTCCACAAGCCCTATTCATCTCCTCCCCCTCCTTATTCACACAACCTCTCCTCATCTCCTCTCCCTCCTCATCTCCCAAATCCCTCTTCATCTCCTCCCCCTCCTTATTTTCACAATCTTTCCTCATCTCCTCCCCATAATCATCTCCCAAACCCCTCTTCATCTCCTCTTTCCTCCTTATTTCCACAACCTCTCCTTTTCCCCCTCCCTCCTCATCTCCCAAACCCCTCTTCATCTCCTCTCCCTCCTTATCTCCTAAATCCCTCTTCATCTCCTCCCCTCCTTATCTTCACAACAAATCCACATCGCTTTAATCTCTCCTCATTATCCCTCCTCTCCTCATCTTCATAACCCTTCCCCATCTCCATAACCCCTCTTCATCTTACCCCAACCATCTAATTTCTATAAACTCTCTCCACCTTCTCCCCTCCTCATCCCTTTTTCTTAATCACATCTACTCTTCTCCTCTCCTATCTCTATAACCCTTCCACATCTAACCCACCCCCACCCTCCTCATCTCCATACTTTCTCCACTTTCCCTCTTCATCACCATAATGTATCCTTATCTCCCCCTTCATTATCTCCATAACCCCTCATCACCTTCCCCCTCCTCTTCTCTATATCTTTTCCTCATCTCCCACATCCTCCAAAGCTCCATAACCCCCCTTATTTTCTCCCCCTCCTCATCTCTAACTTCTCCACATCTCCTCTGCCTTCTTCATCTCCATTATCCCTTCAAAGCCCACCTCCTCATCTACATAACCCCTCCATTCAGACATACCATATAAATGAAATTTGATATTTTCTCTACAATCACATGTACTGAAGGACAATATAGGAATATTTTTCCCCAGGGAATGAATCCATCATTTACAGGATCAAGAAATATTTTTTAGCTCTTCTTAGAGATAAAAGCGGTATCACTTACAAGTGGGTTTTGTTTTAACTTCCTCACGACTGAATGAACACTGAAAAATGTTATTAAAAACTGAACTTGAGGAAAATGTATCGTACTTTATATATTAACAACAGGTCTTGTAAGTGCCTCCCTAAAAGATTCAGTATATCAAAAACTAAGTTTGACAAAAATTAATCTTCTGTATTCCAATACCTAGCCAACACTGCACAAACTTACAAACCACAAACAGAAAAACCATGAAGAGTCAGTGGTAAAGTAATCTGTTACTCTTAAAAAAAATTTGTAAAACAGTATATTACCTTATCTAGTTCTATGATGAAATTAGGGTCTAATAGCGTTCCATCATTGTGACTATGATCCACCTCATACATATTATAAGATGGATTTCCAATTTCTACATTCATTCCGCCATTGATTATAGGTTGTCTTCTTATTGTTTTTGCCCTGTTTACAGAAGAACATAGGTTAGTAACAAGGATGATTACAGAAAAATGAGTTTTTGTACTCCTAACGTTGGTTTCTAATCTACCAAATTCATATAAGGTTATCATAGGGGTTGTCACAGTGCAGATTAAGGGAGGCACTATAATTTGATGTATTTTAAAGCATAACTATGGCCTCCTATTAAAAAAAATGTGATGTGGTACTTAATTATAGTCAGATCTACACTATTTCCTCTTAAGCTGAGCACACTGATTGAAATTTGGCCGATTCAGCAGGAACCAGCCAAAATTTGATCAGTGTGTGGCTGTGCCTGCCATGTTGGTACATGTTGAACATTTTTCCTAGATCAGAGCTACAGCCAGTCAGTTGCAATCACTAATCAGTGTATTCTGACAGTGGTGGGTGATACTGTCACAATATAATATCCCGGTGGGGGGATCCTTCCACCTTGTATGTGTGCATAGAGGCATACTTTAGTTTTTTTATTGTTCTGCCCACCGACTGATAGAAAAAACAAATGACCATGTATGACCAGCTTTTCCCTTGTTAATTTCCACAAATACCTGTTGGTCCTGCCAGTGAAGTTCAGCTAATACAGCTTCCAGTGATAGGGTGGTAACAATGCTTCACTGCTCCTGAATTTAGAAAGGAGTTGCCACTCTCATGTAGGCTGTACCTGCTTGTATTACAGTGGGATGAGAAGATGTTGCAGGTGGTGTGTGTCAGGGCAGGAGCTGAGGAACGGACAGGCAGGCCTAACAATGTAACGCACTGGCTGACGACAACCACCACCCACAGACCGAAGTCCCTCAGGGCGCGGAGTCTAAGTCCCAGGCTGCCCTTCACCAGGGCCCCTGATGGTGGGGATGGACTTGACGCAGCCAGGAACCAGGTCGCGGCCCCCGAGACACCTCAGCTGCGGTAATGGCCGCCGCCAATGGCGTGTAGCTGGTGGAAGAGACAAAAGAGTAGTCAGACAAGCCGGGGTCAACAACAACAGGACAGGACAGTACAGGACAGCAGACGAGAATCACAGGTCACGAGCCGGGTTCAGCAACAGAGGGTCAGATCAAAGGAGAATACAAAGAATAGTCAAGACAAGCCGAATCAGATACCAGGAGAGTCACGAGAGTCAGAACAGAGTAACAGCAACACAAAGACACAAGTGCAAAGAGCATGTGCGGGCCACAGGCTTATATGTCATCAGCCACACCCCTCTGGAGGATGGACCACAGAAACCTGAAGGCATAAAAGGGCTCCCATCATGCACAGCAGAATCCAAGATGGACACCAGCACATGAAGTAACATAACCACAGGGAAAAGGTAGGACCTTGACAGTACCTCCCCCTCAAGGGCCCCTCCCCCTCCGCGGCTCAACAAAAGGTTTCTGAGGAAAGCGGGTATGAAAAGCGCGGAGGAGGGCAGGAGCATGGACATCTGCGGAAGGAACCCAGGAACGCTCCTCGGGACCATAACCACGCCAATGAACCAGGAACTGTAATTGACCGCGCACCAATCGAGAGTCCAGGATCCGGCTCACCTCATACTCCTCATGACCGTCAACCCGGACAGGACGGGGCCGAGGAAGAGAGGTAGTGAAGCGATTGCAGATCAGAGGTTTCAACAGGGAAACATGAAAGATATTGGAGATCCGCATCCCAGACGGAAGGGCAAGTGCATAGGCCACCGGATTCACTTTGCGGAGAATGCGGAAAGGACCGACAAAACGGGGAGCCAGTTTGGGTGTGGGCACCCGAAGATTGAGGTTGCGAGTAGACAACCACACCCGATCGCCGACCTGGTATGAAGGAGCGGGCAACCGTCTGCGATCAGCCTGGAACTTCTGGCGCTGAGCTGAGTCCCTCAAGGCCCTCTGGATCTGCCCCCAAGAAGAACGCAGGGCAGCAAGATGGTTCTCCACAGCCGGAATGTCCTGTGGTGAGAACCTCTCAGGTAATACCGCGGGTTGAAACCCATAGTTGGCCATGAAGGGAGACATCCCGGTGGAGGAGTTGACCGCCGAGTTCCTGGCAAACTCTGCCCACGGCAGGAGATCGGCCCAATCATCCTGATGGTCTGAAATATAACACCGAAGGAATTGTTCTAAGGCCTGATTGGAACGCTCCGCAGCCCCATTGGACTGCGGGTGGTAGGCTGATGAAAAGGAGAGACTAATACCCAACTGGGAGCAGAAGGCACGCCAGAATCTGGACACGAACTGACTCCCGCGGTCTGAGACAATCACCTTAGGTAACCCATGCAGGCGAAAAATCTCCCTGGAAAAGACCGTGGCCAGTTCCTGCGCTGTGGGTAATTTCCTGAGTGGAATGCAATGGCACATCTTGGAAAACCGATCGACGATCATGAGGATGACCGTATGACCCCGAGACACCGGGAGGTCTACAATAAAGTCCATCCCTAGATGTGACCAAGGACGCTCCCCATTGGGAATGGGTTGCAGAAGACCCAAAGGGAGATGCCGTGGAGACTTATTCTGGGCACAGATCGAACATGCCGCTACATAAGAGGCAATGTCGGCACGGAGGGTTGGCCACCAGAATAAGCGAGAGACGACCCAACACAGCTGGTTCTTCCCTGGATGCCCGGCAGTTTTGGCGTTATGGTAGGTACGCAGCAGGCGGGTGCGCAATCCCTCGGGTACGAAACATCTACCCTCCGGCCTCCCGGGAGGAGCATCAGTTTGAGCCGCCAAAATCTGCTCCCCAAGGGGAGAGGTCAGACTGGTGCGAATGGCAGCCAGGATCTGATCTGGAGGTATAAGTGAGATTGGCTCAGAGTCCTCCCTGGACAATTCAGAGTATTGCCGTGATAACGCATCAGCCCTGACATTCTTGGAACCAGGCAAATATGAAACCACATAGTTGAAGCGTGACAAGAACAGAGCCCATCTGGCCTGGCGGGGTGTCAATCTCTTGGCCTCCGAAAGATAAGTCAGGTTCTTGTGATCGGTAAGAATGAGGACCGGAACCGCGGAACCCTCGAGCAGGTGCCTCCATTCCTTGAGAGCCAGAATGATGACCAACAACTCCCGATCTCCAATCTGGTAGTTGCACTCAGCCGAGGAAAGCTTCCTGGAGTACAACCCGCAGGGAAGTAGGGGTCCATCGGGTGACCGACGCTGAGACAGGAGAGCCCCTACTCCCGTCTCGGAAGCATCAACTTCGAGGACGAAGGGCAACCCAGGATTGGGATGCGAAAGAATCGGAGCCGAAGCAAAGGCAGCTTTCAGAGCCTCGAAAGCTCTGATGGCCTCGGATGGCCACTCGTGAGGGTTACTCCCCTTCTTGGTTAGGTCAGAGAGAGGCTTTGCCAATGTGGAGAAGTTCCTGATGAACTTCCGATAGTAGTTGGCAAAACCCAGAAAGCGCTGAATGGGCCGAAGACCATTGGGACGAGGCCACTGCAGAACTGCCGCAACCTTCTGAGGGTCCATGGAAAATCCCTCCGCGGAAATTATGTAGCCCAAAAAGGCAACCTGGGATCGATGGAACTCGCACTTCTCGAGTTTACAAAAGAGTCCGTTCTCACGCAATCGTTGCAGCACCTGCTTAACATCCTGGACATGGGACTCCATGGAGGTAGAGTAAACCAAGATGTCATCCAGGTAAACCACTACGCATTGCTGCAACAAATCACGAAGGACATTGTTTATGAATTCCTGAAAGACCGCGGGCGCGTTACACAATCCGAAGGGCATCACCAGGTATTCGTAGTGCCCAGTTCTGGTGTTAAACGCGGTCTTCCACTCATCCCCCTGTCTGATCCGTACGAGGTTGTACGCCGCCCTAAGGTCGAGTTTGGTAAAGACCGTTGCTCCCTTAAGGCGGTCGAATAACTCAGAAATCAAAGGAATTGGATATGCATTTTTAATGGTAATCCGATTGAGACCCCTATAATCGATGCAGGGCCTGAATTCCCCACCTTTCTTCTTTACGAAAAAAAACCCCGCTCCTGCTGGGGAAGTAGACTTACGAATGTGCCCCCGGGAAAGCGCATCCACCACGTACTCCTCCATGACCTTATTCTCCGCAACTGAGAGAGGGTACACCCTGCCACGTGGAGGAGTGGCCCCGGGTTGCAGGGATATGGCGCAGTTGTAAGGACGATGCGGTGGTAAGGTACCAGCGCGTACCTTATCGAACACGTCCCGGTATTCCCCATAGTCGGTGGGCAACGCAGAGTCCGAGGAGGCACACAATACCTTAACCGGCCCCCGGATGCACCCGGCCCCACACTGTGGAGACCATGAGAGAATCTCGGCTGTTTGCCAATTGAAGGTAGGATTGTGCCTCTGGAGCCAGGGATACCCCAAAACCACCGAATAGTGTGGGGAAGAAATCACCTGAAAACAGGCCAACTCCCTGTGAACAGCCCCAATGGCTACCTCTATTGGCACGGTCTCGTGGGTAACCTGCGGCGGCTGCAGGGGCCTGCCATCTATTGCTTCGAGAACCAATGGGGCAGCACGAGCCTGCAGGGGAATGGAGTGCTGCGCAGCAAACGAGCTGTCCAAGAACAACCCACCGGCCCCAGAGTCCACCAACGCCTGGGCCGTCACCGAGCCCCCTGTCCAAGAAAGGACCACGGTGATCAGTGGCTTATCCTTGCGGAACGCCGGGGACGAGGAAACTCCACCCAAGATCTGTCCCCGACATGATCTCAGGTGCGAGCGTTTCCCGGACGGACCGGACAAGACTGCCGAAAGTGCCCACCGAGGCCACAGTACAGGCAGCGACCCTCCCGACGCCGAGCGGCCCGCTCCCCCTCGGAAAGGCGAGCAAACCCCAGCTGCATGGGTTCCCCACCAGACAAGCTATCCCCAGGAGGCGTGGGAGGAGAGGGAGGAACGGGTGGGACAGAAAACGCAGGTGCCAGTCGATTGGAAGGCCTCCGCAGGCGTTCCTTGAGTGAAGGCCTCTCCCTGAGCCTGGTGTCAATCAGGATCAGGAAAGAGATGAGCTCCTCCAACACCACAGGCAGTTCCTTAGCTGCAATCTCGTCCTTCAATGAGTCAGAAAGACCCTGAGAAAACGCAGCCACCAGAGCCTCATTGTTCCAACCGACCTCTGCCGCCAGGGTACGAAACTCAATAGCGTACTCGGCCACGGTCCGTGAACCCTGATGCATGGTCATGAGCAGCTTGGCCGCCGAGGCGGAACGAGCCGGTACGTCGAATACCCTACGGAAGGCATCGACAAAACCAGAAAAATCTTGAATCACCGGGTCGTTCCTCTCCCATAAGGGATTTGCCCAGGCCAAGGCCTTGTCTGAGAGTAGTGAGATGAGGAACCCCACCTTTGACCTCTCAGACGGAAAGGCGTGGGGTATTAATTCAAAATAAATACCCACCTGGTTGAGGAACCCACGACACTGACTCAGCTCACCCCCAAAGCGCTGTGGAAGAGGGGCTGAACCGGTCATACCTCTGGACACCGCGGGTGCCGCATCAGCCGCGGCGGTAGGCACAGCAAGCGGAACAGCAGCGGAAGCGACCACCGGAGCGACAACCGGCCTAATAACACCAGGAGTAAGGTGCGCGGTGCGTGCAAGCAGAGTTTGCAACGCCTGAGCGAACTGATCCAACAGGTGATCCTGCTGATCGAGTCTGGCGACTAGCATTGGGAGCGAAGGCGTGCCTGCACCGTCAGGGTTCATGGCACTTGTGTAATGTCAGGGCAGGAGCTGAGGAACGGACAGGCAGGCCTAACAATGTAATGCACTGGCTGACGACAACCACCACCCACAGACCGAAGTCCCTCAGGGCGCGGAGTCTAAGTCCCAGGCTGCCCTTCACCAGCTGCGGTAATGGCCGCCGCCAATGGCGTGTAGCTGGTGGAAGAGACAAAAGAGTAGTCAGACAAGCCGGGGTCAACAACAACAGGACAGGACAGTACAGGACAGCAGACGAGAATCACAGGTCACGAGCCGGGTTCAGCAACAGAGGGTCAGATCAAAGGAGAATACAAAGAATAGTCAAGACAAGCCGAATCAGATACCAGGAGAGTCACGAGAGTCAGAACAGAGTAACAGCAACACAAAGACACAAGTGCAAAGAGCATGAGTGCAAAGAGCATGTGCGGGCCACAGGCTTATATGTCATCAGCCACACCCCTCTGGAGGATGGACCACAGAAACCTGAAGGCATAAAAGGGCTCCCATCATGCACAGCAGAATCCAAGATGGACACCAGCACATGAAGTAACATAACCACAGGGAAAAGGTAGGACCTTGACAGTGTGGCTATCAGCATTGTCATTGATGATTCATAGGACTGTAGCTTGCCAATCATCACATGACCACACCCAGTTCTGCCTACTCCTTTCTAGATTGGCAGCTAAACCCTCCCACTCTGAACAGCAGTGTCTGGGAGAAGGAGCATATGAGACACAAATGAAGGATGATTTGACTCAGTCAGGGAAGTTAAAGTGGCTCTAAAGCCTCAAAGTTGTTACCTTGCATTCTATCTATGAAGGTACAAACACTTCTCTGTGTAGCAGCCCGCCCCCCCCCCCCCCCCAAACACTTACTTGAGCCCATTCTTGATCCAGCAAAGTCAAAGAGAGCCTCGGTTCTCTGGGGACTTTCACTTATGATTGGCTGAAGCAGCAGCGGGAGCCACTGTCAATCACAGCCAGTTAGCCAATCAACAGAGTGAGGGGTGGGGCCAAGCTGCAGCTGTGTGTGTGAATGGACATGCACCTGCTCAGGTGCCCCCATAGCGAGCTGGTTGCTATGGGGGCACCCGACAGGAGAAAGGAGCCAGGAGCACCAGTAGGGGACCTGAGAAGTGGAGCATCCAGGCTGCTCTGTGAAAAACCATTAGCTGGTAAGCATAGATGTGTTTATTATTTTTAGGAAACGAAAAACAAGACTTTAGTATCATTTTTCATTTTTGTTTACTTTATGAGGCTTGTGCATTCTTAGTAACTGTTTTTTTTTCTGCTTTACAAAGTAACTGGTTTCCATACTTGTTTAGACTGTCATACAGAAGCCTTTAGAGTTCTTTAACTTGCTAATGGTGGTGTTGCTGGTGAAGTTTGTATTGTACTGTGCACTCAGTGAATAGCCTCCTTTTTTTAGTTTTGAGTAAAGGGGGAAGTAGGGCTTGGAAAACAAAAATGTTGTCAAAAGAATAGGAAGTAAAGAAGAATCTTCCTAATAGGAATATACATTGTAACTCATTTCCCTCTTCTTCTCATAGCAAAAAAAGTTTTGTTTTGGAGATATACAAGTGGGCACTTAGTAAATGGATTGCTGTACTTGTAATGTCTATGTCATTGACACCTGGAATAGATCCAATTTACCTTCTACGTCTTTTGCACAGCAGAAGACCAATTACCAAGGTCGTTATGAGGGTCACAAGTAGAACCAGGGGCACAATTATTGCAATGCTGCCTGTCACAGAAAAGGAAAAGTGTTAATATTAGTATATTGTTTCTTCTAGAAGGGAAAATGACATCTTTGCACCATGGTAGCACAGGGGTAAACAAGGATTCCATGTAGCACTGTGGTTCTGAGTTAAGTTACCAGTAGGGACTCCTTCTGCAGGACAATTGCTTGTTCTCTGGGAATTTGAGCCTCCTGCTTGGTGTTCCATTCTTATTTCACAAACTGGTTAGCTAATTGGCATCTACCAAAATGTGCCTTACAGTGACTGTGGATAGGACTGTAAATTGTGCCACTGGGACAGAGTATGCCAATAATAATTTTGTGTACATTTTCAGTTTCATAAAATAGTTCCCAACTGTAAAAATTTGGGTACAAATACTACAAATGACATATATAAATAACTCTAAGCGGTCCTATAGGTAGCTTGAGCTTGAATAGATAGTAACACTTCCTTAATGAGTCTGTAGAGTAATAGCCCTAAGACTGCAACACCAGTAAAAGTATTAGTGTTACTGCAACAAAACTAGTCAAGGAAGATCTACTTCCATGACAGTCCAGTCCCACAGGTATTTTGCTTTATGGCAATTCCACTTTTAATATCTTATACCAATTACTGATCTGTGAACACTCACAGATCTGTATTAAATTAACAAGAACCAACTTCACTGGTTTTAGTACATGTAGATTTATCATGGAGCGGAGGGAGCTAAGCTGAGGAAGAGCTGGTGGGAACCAAAGCCTGCAGAGAGCAATAACAAATGTGTTCCTGGTGTATTATTAATATTATTCTACTTTACAGCTTCATTTTCACATGATACATTATATGGCCAAACATTTGTGAACAGCTGACCATCACAAATACAGTCCAATATTTGAAAAAAAAAATCATCATATAAGACATATTAAAGAATTGTGCAATTCCAATCTTGTAGAAATTATTTAGGAAGGCTCTTCGCTCTTGTCGGTTGCAGCATGACAGTGCACCTATGCACCAAGAAAGCTTCATTAAGGCATGGTTTGGTGTAAAGGAAGTTAAGTGGTCTTGACTCCTCAATCTCAACACCAATGAACACCTTTGGGATGAATTGGAATGCCACTGAATCTTGAAGAAAGTCTTCCCAGAAGAGTGGAGGTTGTTAAGCTCACAAACGGAGAGGCAACTTCATGTGAATGGTCATGGTTTTGGAATAGGATGTCCAACAAACTTATATAGAGGCGATGATCAGGTATCCACAAACCTTGGCTATATAACCTACAGTTGAAACTCGAAAAATTAGAATATCGTGCAAAAGTTCATTTATTTCAGAAATGTAACTTAAAAGGTGAAACTAATATATGAGATAAACTTATTACATGCAAAGCAAGATAGTTCAAGCCGTGATTTGTCATCATTGTGATGATTATGGCTTACAGCTCATGAAAACCCCAAATCCACAATCTCAGAAAATTAGAATATTACATGCAATCAATAAAACAAGGATTGTACATAGAACAATATCGGACCTCTGAAAAGTATAAGCATGCATATGTACTCAGTACTTGGTTTGGGCCCCTTTGGCAGCAATTACTGCCTCAATGCGGCTTGGCATGGAAGCTATCAGCCTGTGGCACTGCTGAGGTATTATGGAAGACCAGGATGCTTCAATAGCGGCCTTCAGCTCTTCTGCATTGTTCGGTCTCATGTCTCTCATCTTTCTCTTGGCAATGCCCCATAGATTCTCTATGGGGTTCAGGTCAGGCGAGTTTGCTGGCCAATCAAGCACAGTAATCCCATGGTCATTGAACCAGGTTTTGGTGCTTTTGGCAGTGTGGGCAGGTGCCACGTCCTGCTGGAAAATGAAGTCAGCATCCCCATAAAGCTCGTCTGCGGAAGGAAGCATGAAGTGCTCCAAAATCTCCTGGTAGACGGCTGCGTTGACCCTGGACTTAATAAAGCACAGTGGACCAACACCAGCAGATGACATGGCTCCCCAAATCAACACAGACTGTGGAAACTTCACACGGGACTTCAAGCATCTTGCAGTGTGTGCCTCTCCATTCTTCCTCCATACTCTGGGTCCTTGGTTTCCAAATGAGATGCAAAAGTTTCTCTCATCAGAAAAGAGGACTTTGGACCACTGGGCAACAGACCAGGTCTGTTTTTCATTAGCCCATGTAAGAAGCTTCTGACGTTGTTTGTTGTTCAGGGGCAGCTTGACAAGAAGAATTTGACGATTGAAGCTCATGTCCAGGATCTGTCTGTGTGTGGTGGCTCTTGATTCACTGACTCCAGCCTCAGTCCACTCCTTGTGAAAGTCCCCAACACTTTTGAATGGCCTTTTCCTGACAATCCTCTCCAGGCTGCGGTCATCCCTGCTGCTTGTGCACCTTTTTCTGCTACACTTTTCCCTTCCACATAACTTTCTATTAATGTGCTTTGATACAGCACTTTGGGAACATCCAACTTCTTTTGCAATTACCTTTTGAGGCTTTCCCCTCCTTATGGAGGGTGTCAATGATGGTTTTCTGCACAACTGTCAGGTCAGCAGTCTTTCCCATGATTGTGATTCCTACTGAACCAGACTGAGAGACCATTTAAAGGCTCACGAACCCTTTGCAGGTGTTATGACTTAATTAGCTGATTAGAGTGAGACACTTTGAGCCGAGAATATTGCACCTTTTCGCAATATTCCAATTTTCTGAGATTGTGGATTTGGGGTTTTCATGAGCTGTAAACCATAATCATCACAGTAATGACAAATCACGGCTTGAACTATCTTGCTTTGCATGTAATGAGTCTATCTCATATATTAGTTTCACCTTTTAGGTTGCATTACTGAAATAAATGAACTTTTGCACGATATTCTAATTGTTTTAGTTTCACCTGTATATATCCCACTATGCATTACAATTTTGGCATCTTGGTATTATTTGAAAATGGTACATGATGGAATCTGTTGTAATAAACAATAAGAAAAACACCTCTACCTTCATAATAGAAATATTTCATCATCAGTGTATAATGCATGCCAAAAAGTGAACAACAACAGATATATACACTCTGCCTACACCGCCCTGTGTAATAATTACTACTGGGTGAGAAACTTGTCCAGATTATGTTTTAAACTTCAAAATAAGGTGCCAGTAATTGTGGATGCTAATTTGAGTTACTCACTTGAACCAGCATTGTCAGACTTGCTGCTCTTGGGAGCCGGCCTCTCACACTGCTTTCCTGACCAGTTGGCTGAACATCTACAAAGATCCAATTAAACAGCAAAATTAATGGACGCCAGCTGCTAGCAAGCTAACCTGCTAAACAGCATGTCAAAAAAACACTAAAAACCTGAAAGCATAGACATTTCAACAAAAAACTCAGGATGATCTTGACTCTCACTACTTTCTTTTTTCTTAAGTAAAACAAACTATTTTGAAAGTTTTGTGAAATGTGAAAATAAACTTTGAATATAAAGTGATTATATTTAGCTTGTGCTGTCCAACTAAGCTCTCCAGAGACATTGTGATTATTTCAGGATTTGCTTGAAACAATTAATTCACTAAATTTCACTTGCAGATATACTGCATCATGACTGTTATGCTGCCCTCGAGTACTGAAGTTGGACAGCCCAACTTTGAATAACCTAAAGTGTATATCATGGCAGTTTCTTAGTGGTTATCGCTTTTTGCTTTGCAGCACTGGGGTCATCAGTCAGAATTCCAAAAATTATACTGCCTAGGGCTTTTTTGTTCTCCTTGTGTTTACTCCAGCTACTCTGGTGTCTTCCAACACTTCAAAGACATGCTGGGAGTTTAATTGGTTCCTGTCTAAATTGGCCCTTATATGTGTACATATGCATGTGAGATAGGGACCTTAGACTGTAAGCTACTTGGGGGTAGGGAATGATGTGAATGTACAGTATTTATATTTATAAAGCACTATATAAATACCTGTAACAAAATGTTTGTACAAAACAAAGTGTTGATCTGCAAGACAACACAGTGACTTTGCTGCACTGAAATCCCAACAAGTGTTGTTAGCTTCCCTGCTGGACTACATAACTTCCTTCCTTCTCATCTCAGTACACTAGGAAGAGTATTATAATTATACAGGGTTGGGGATGGAGTGGCCTAAAGGGTCAGTCTGCTCAGTACATCTAAAATCAATGGCTAGAAGTTCTGTTTTCCTATGGTGCTAGCAATTTGTTGTAGGTTTAAGGGCCTGGAATGGCTGCCTTGCCACTCTAGGCTACATCTCTTGTTGAATATGCAGAAATCCATTTAGACTTGTTTAATTTGGATTTAATTCATGCAATTAAAATTTTACGATATTTGAGACCTTTAGTAGAGACTGGCGAGATATGCACAATCCAAGCACCCTCACTACACATTCATATTGGGTAAACTTGAATGTTTTGAGCCAGGGCATCTCACCAGGGTTCCATGGAACCCTAAGGTTCCTGCAGAGGTTGCTAGGGGATCCTTGAGCAATTTCTGCCTCTCAGATATGTTCCCACTGAAACTTTTGATCTTTTAGCATCTGTAAAGGGATAATTATTTCAAGGACCACAAGTGTAAGGACCACTCTGACCACTGACCATCACACTAATGTATCACGCGTTGTAAATATAGTAATTTTTAGCAGGGGTTCTCTGAGATAGGAAAGTTATTTCAAGGGTTTGTTTGTGTTGAAAAGGTTCAGAATGACTGTTTTGATCAGTGGAAGAAAAATGGACTACCCAAGTGAAGGTTGGGGTTGGTTTAAATTGTACGTGGCTGAAAAAAATGCATTCTGGCCAACTGATTTACCCCTGAAAGTACTCAGCAAGGCTTATTGTAAAGGGTCTACAGACATAAAAATGTTCCCAAATCAGCCATCAGTATTAATTTATAGTCACCTCCATCAACAGAGGATGACTTGTCATGGCACCCATACACAGTACTTAATAATCAGTCTATCAGGGGGCTATGTCTCTGCTGATAGGGACCTTCCGACCAGAGAAACGCACCAACACTGCAAGACCCTGTTGTTTCCTGAAATATGTGGCATGCAATTTGCAATCAAATTCTCAAAGGTGAACGCCAGGCAAATATAACATGCAAATATATGCAGCCTCTTGCTGTCTCTTTAAATAGTGTAAAAGCTCAAGCTGCAAAAAAGAGAAGCAGCACTAGAATCCAGTCATGGCTATAGGAAGATAAAGCGGGGCGGTGAAGAGATAGGTTTATCATTCTGTTGTTTGTCCTTTTACTGTCCAATCACAGGCTGGGGGAGGGAGAAAACCTTTAAATGACATGGCTGTGCTGTCTGGAAGTGCTTTGCAAATCTCAAACCTAGATGGGCAGAAATACAAATGCTTTGGTACGTAAAATAGCTCCCATTTATACAGTAAATTTATTTTATAATTGTATTTTTCTGTTTGTTTGGAGTTTAGCTCTAACTTTATGGTCACCCTCTGTAACCTGACCATCAATAGAAATTGTAAAATTATATACAGTTTGTGGCAAGAAAAATTATCAGAAAGCCCTACCTACTGTGTGGTTGCCTTAAAAAATCCTGTAGCTAAAATCCCAATGCTTACCATCTGCTTTGTAAATGTATTAATATTTAAAGAGCGGTTACAAGAAAACATTCAGTTAACTATTAATTACTGCAATTTTATTAAAGTCAGAATGTTCATTTATTTTAATTAATCTGACTTGTGTGCAATCTGCTGCAGGATCAGCACACAACCCTACACTACTTTCGTAGTAGTGTGCTTTCTGAATTCTGGGCTTTGTAATGTCCTCTCTACTTTCTGCATCACTATTCAGATTCAAACTTCAAAGGCACATTTTAACCTGACTGAAGGGTGTAGAACACTTCTTAAAACATCTTTCGTTTTCACTTTTGACTTTATTAGTGTGTACACAAGGAAGAAGGGTGTTCTATCTTCATAGAAGATGTGTCCCAAAATCACCGGCAGGTGTGTTCCAGGATCACAGCAGGTGTGTTCCAGGATCACCAACAGGTGAGTTCCAGGATCACTAGATTATTAGAGTGGTGGGTTTTGCAGCAATAAAAGTAATGCCAAGATAAAAAACAGAATATGGAGGCTGTTCTCCCTATATGCATTAAATATTATTTATTTTTAATTTGGATTGTTTACACCATTAAAACCTTTGAATTGAATTAGAGATGTATAATCCCTGTGTTTGTATTTCTATTGTATAAAGCTCAGAGACTTTGGGCTGTTGTGATGGGTATCTACAAACAACCTTCACCTCCATTACATATTTCATGCCATATTGTACTTGTAACCATGTTCAAAAGATATGTACTGTATGTAATAGCCACACATGTCTATAAGAATGTACAAGGATCTTGAATATTCTCTTTAGTGATGTACTATAGAACAGATCTGCTGGTGTTTAAATACAAGATAATGAAATTCTGTGGCTCTGTGTGAGGATGTCAGAATGTGGTAGCATACAATAGATAAATCTATACAAGTTATCAAAGGACTAATCTACTGCAGGAGGAAGATAATCTGGAGTGGGAAGTGGGAAATCTTTCTTTCAAGGAAAGAAAAAACCTCATGGAAATGAAAATAGTAATGACTTGGGGCATAGGCGCATTGTGTTTCACTACACCCACTGTACACCTGATGCAAATGACATGTACAAATAATTTTAAAGAGAATCGGTAACCAATGTAATGTAATGTTCCTTTCCATAAACATTTTTATTGATTTGCAATGTACCTTTGAATGGGTTAGAATATATGGATACTTTAGAAAGAGTCAACTCCCTAGCACAGCCCTCTCCCTCCTTGCATGTCATACCACACTCCGCTTCTGGGGGTGGAGTCTAAATACTGCCTGTGCTGATCTAGCTCCTCAGCCCTCCCCTCCCTATGTAATATTTAATGCACAGTAGTTGCCTGGGAGATACTGAAGGAAATATTATACAGTGTCACTTGAGTGACAGCTCTGAGTCTGTTGGAGCTGTTCACATCACATCCAAGATGGCGGCACCCAGCAGCAGTCTTTGAGCTTTTGGATGTCTTCACATGGGAGGCTTTTACAGGCATATAAAATGCCTTAAATATATAAAATGCCCATATAATTGGTCTATTGGCCTCCTTTGTCTTAAAACCTTCTCCCTTCCTATCATCATTTATGTACACAGAGCCATTCATGCGCAACTCTGCATATATTTATGGCACTGTTCTGATATTGTGACTCTAGTGTGCATGCTGGAGAGTGGCATCATAACAGTCTGGTGAACCTAGCAGCCAAGGAGTTGGAATGAGGACCAGGAGTAGATAGCAAAGCATGTGACCGACAGGAGCCCTGACATTGCAGCATTGGAGGGATCACTAGCCAGGTTAAAGAAAATGTAAACTCAACATTTCGTATTCCTGATCTATGCCTGCTGTACCATGTACTTGTATGAAAAAGTATCCTGTTCCCTTTGTATTGTTTCCTTTGTGTGAAATCCCTGGTGTTCCTGACAGTTCCTCTGCTTTCCTATTCAAAACCGACCACACTAGACAGGAGAGCACAGCATGGTCAGTTTTATGGTTGAGCTGGGAGCAAATCCAATGATCAGGCTTTTAGTATCCCCCACAAAGACATTCACTGGGAAGATCAGTTTCCTGCTGTTTCTTTTCCCCCAGCTTTCTAAACTCTCTAGGCAGCTGAGAACAGAGGCTATGTGGTCACTTATATAAATAGGGGAAAAAGGTATTTATAACATTTGTATATGTATACACAAATGTTTTGCCTTTCATTTATTTTAAACTGAATGTGTTGTGTTATAAGATGAGGGTTTTCATATACTTTAAGTCAGTGTTTCTTAACCTTTCTTCAGTCAAGGCACCCTTTAAAATTATGGACAGTCTTGAGGCACCCCATTCTAAAATGTGAAAAACTATTCTAATCATTTTATATAACGCAGCAACGTCCACACATGTAGGACACCCAACATTAGAGGTGATTTGTTCTTCAAAAGCAAATACACTTTTGCACACTGGTACTGACTAGTATTCCAATGCTTCTCTTCTCCCTCAGTTTTTCTCAATCACTGAGCTAATGTGACCCCAGCACTGATGGAGAGGGGCAAGGGAGGGTCAAACTAGGATGCTGTGCAGGCAGCTGATATGGAGGATAGAAGGTCATAATGGTGCACAATGAAAACCTGTGGTTTTGTGTAACTAAAAGGAATGCTTGTTGAACCCACTGGTTTGTATACAAGTCTTGGGAAATTTTTAGACATTTTGCCAAGGCACCCCTGAAAAAACATCAAGGCACCCCAGGGAGCCGGGCACCCTAGTGGAGAAATGCTCCTTTAAGTACACAAGCAAGTTATGGCTAAAAGTCCCTGAGGCCCATTAAACAAACATTTTGGAGGAGGTTTAATTCAGCTTTAATTTCCTATAGTCAACTCCGGAAGGTGGGGATACTGCTGCTAGAAGGCTGTAAGGCAGCATGGCTGGAGAGCTATACATACTTGGAGATGGTGGCCTACGTACAAACACTGTTATCCTGCCCTGATGGGAAAAAGTGTCAATGCCTCTCTAAGAAAGGGATAGATCTGACAAATACATCATGCCTCGTACGCACATGCACCAAACTGGTCATTTAGCAGGTTTTCCTAAAGCATGTCATGTGCTCTCTGTTGCCTGTGTCTTCTAGGGTACATTAAGTCAAATGGTTCATTATAAATAAGTACTGAGTGAAATGTTCACATTGCTCTTCATTAAAATGAGACACACACTGCAGCTTCCAGCTCCATTGATTCTGCAGTCCTGTTCATTTGTATTGTTTCCCACGGCAGAAGCACTGATTACAGGCTCCAGTGCAAGTCAATGCCAGGATTGCTAACGCAACCGATGGATGCACTTTAATGGGATAACTGCCACAAGGCTTCTAAATTTAAACTGACTCTTTCAGTTAGAGGTACCTGCATATACAGTATCGGCAAGGAACCAGAGGCAGAAGAGTCACCAAAGACTCAGAACCAGTTTTTGGGCCCCCATGCAACTACTGGTTAATTAAATAATTTATTTATTGTGTATCAAACAGTATCTAAATAGTAGTGAGCAGGACTTTGTGGCACTGGGAGAGATTTAAGAACACAGCAGACCCACATCTAGTTTAAATTGGCCCTAAGTCCCAGGAGGCTTGGGTGCTCTTTTGTAGCCGCAGCCTGCACAAATGGTTTGCACATTGCTATCAGCAGCTCTAATAACCTTCTGTTATTGCCCTCTGTTACTGTCAACTGGCGGGTCATATTAAATCACCACCTCCAAGTAGCAAGAAAACTTGAGTGAACACTGTAGTCATAAGCACAAAGGCACATCCCAAGGGAGAAAATAAGAACGGTCATAAGTGATAAAAAAACCACTGCAGCCACAGTAAATCACATAAGTGATCCTTTATTGCCTCTTGAATTAAGTTTGTTGTGTGTTTCCCTTTGTTTTAAGTTGTAAATATTGCACCGGTCCTGTGTTAATTGTATTCATTTCTAAGGTGGGACGAGCTGTCTAACCACATCTCCTCTTGTTAAACTGGCCCCCTTGCCATGTGGGTCTCCTATAAAATGGCCGCTTGCCAGACCTATCACTGAGAAAGCACATGTGCATGAAACATGTTGTCCTGGCAACCTGGAGTGGGTTCCTCCCCTACATCTGCCTGACATCGCGGTGACATCACCCGGGACGCCATGACCATGTGGTCCCTGCTTGACGGGCATTCCTCTCCTCCACAGCTCCTCTCTGAGCAGATAGGCTGTCCATCTGGATACCTGGTGTCTTAAAGCCATAGGCTTGTTTTTTATTTTATCTTGTTATGCACCATCCTTGATTAAAGGTACACCTAACTAAAAGGTGTTTATATGACTACACATTCCATAGCATTCACAGTCCTCGAAAAGAGGGAGTAGACATTTGGTCAGTTGGCTCTGAGGAAGAGGCAAGTCCTCAAAACGCGCCAGCCTTTTGGATGTCTATACTCCCCATTGCGGACTGTTACTCAGCGCGGTGTTGACCCAGCTGTTCTTTTATGATGTGCCTTGACTATATTGTCGTTTGTGAGTACAACACCTACTTTATTTTTTATTAAACATTGTTTATGGTAATACACTAGGCCTGTGCGCCCTCTGTTTTTTCTTTCCTCACACATTCCATAGCGCCTGGCTCCTTTCAGTACTCCCACAAAACTTTCCACCCCTCTTCTCATATTCCAACACTTTGCCTGTTCTGAATAAACTAGCATTTATGCAATGAAGGCAATGTGGGTTGTTTAAATGTATGTGCAGGCACCTCTATTGTAGAGATTCTTTAAAGCAGCCTTCCTTAGCCTTTTAACCCCAAAGGAACTCATGTAATAATTTTCAGGTCTCAGGAAACCACTGTTATTATTAGTCCATTGGTGGTCATTGAGAAAATGCCCCTTTCATTGGGGTGGTCAGTGGGGAGGATGCTCCCCTTACAGTGGTGGTCATAATGCTGCTCTTACAGTCACGACTCTGGCTCTACCAAGTAGTGTTGTACCTGGAACTATGTGGCTACAATCACATGGGAGATTACTTAACCACAGATCAAGGAACCCCTAGCACCTCTGGAGGGAGCCTAGGGTTCCACAGAACTCTGGTTGAGAATGACTGCTTTAAAGAATAAAATAGTATGCCACTGTAAAATATTTTCAAAGAAGCTCAAAAAATAAAGTGCTCTGGCCATAAGAGCCAACCAGATTCCATTACATGACCGCCATTTTTGAGTTTTATTCTAGTGGATGTCTCTGTGTATAGACTAGGAGTTTTGCTGCCTATCATTTGTTGAAAACAGATGTGTTCCATGTGAGTAGCTGAATCGTGAGCAATACTACATGAATGAGAGTGGTATGCCAAGTCTTTCACAAAGAGTCAACTCTATCTAATCTCTACCTTGTGATACACAGAATATATCTGGATACTAGCATTTATAGGTAAAGCTGATCCAGGGAATATCCGATTGCCTCTCGGGGGATCAGTAAGGATTTTTTTTCCCTGCAGGAACAAATTGGATCATGCTTTGCAGAGGTTTTTGCCTTCCTCTGGATCAACTCTGGGTATAGGATTATAACCTTTTTTTTAATGGTTAAACTGGATGGACTTTTGTCTTTTTTCAGCCAGACTAACTATGTAACTATGTGTGGTTGCTGCCACTCTTTTAAGGGTATTAAACCCAAAAGCACATATTTATTATTTTGAAGCTTACCAATTCTTAAATGTGATGACTGCATTTGTTTTCTTTTTTAAGGTTTCTTTCCTTTATTTTCAACTGGTGATCCTGCTAGTTTTTCAACAGAACAAGCTGTCCTGCAGACATAGCTGTAAGAGCTGATTCACACATGTGCAGTGCGGATTGAAGCTCAGGTTTCACAGCTAATTGATACAGTAGTTTTTCAGAGGTTCATATCAGGCTTACATCAGGTTCAGGACAGGATTAACTCAGGATGTTATCCTGTTCACACATATGTGGTTTAGGAATGGTTACCATAGTAAATAACCTGAATCTGAAGGCACTGCTCAGAAATTGTACATGACTCTTTTTCAAACTGCACTGAATCCGCACCACCAGTGCACTGGACATATGTGAACAGACACCATAGGAAACAATGTTTTTTCACATGTCATGAGGATTGGATGCGGTTCAAACTGCATCCAATAGCATATATGTGAACCGGCACTTAGATCATTGAGACAAACCATTTAACACTAAATTAAAAAGCTTAGCTTTTATTTATGTAAAACTATTAACCCAAAAATAACAAAAACTGTTGCTGCAACTGCTTTAGAAGTGTTAGCTGGAGTTTGGCTTGCTTAGTGTATCTAAATCTGCTAGTATATTTAACACTCTCCTCCCCTTCCAATTAACAATGCTGCTGTCCAATCCTGTGCTCTTTCATCCAGAGTGAGGGCACTCTAATGCAGGAGGTGTTTTATTGGCCAGATCACCAGGTGAAACAGGGAAAAAAAGACTAACAAAAAGGAAACTAAAACAGCCACATCTAACGATTGGTAAGCTGCAATATACTACATTTTTGGTTTGGGCTCAATACCACTCTAAGCCTAAAATGGCTGAAACACAGAAAAGCAATAATAAACACTAAAAATATATAAATAAGTGAGCGCTTACAATAATAATATATTGTTATAATGACAGCAGCTGTGCACCAAAGGCACCGTATAAGACCTCCAAATGAACAGTAATATAAAAGAGGGTGCAGCGCTAGTGAAATTAATAAAGAAATAAATAAATATTACATATATATGAATGAATATAGTAAAGTGACACTGTGCAATTATTTATATATGCCACTAGGATATGTGGCTAATATCGTGAGAGAAAAGCACTATGTCAAATGGAGATAAGTCCAAGGTGAAAGTGTGAACGAGATCTCAGATGATCTTCTGATGTCCAATGACACAATTTGTGGATGAGGTGAGAGAATTAGGATATAGACTGCGCACTCACCAGATACGCAACCTTTATGCGCATTTGTGTAATATGACAAGGACATCAGATGTCTTCACATCTGGTGAAGTCTGGTCTGGTCTGAATCCTTCACTGCATCATGATTTGCACTCAGAGTTCCCATTAAAAGATGACCACTCTGTGGATGTAGCCAGCTCCCTCAGGAGCTCAACAAAACAGAGGAGGCCAGTAGTGCAATATGTCAAGAATATTTATTTCAAAGTATAGGCAAGTGAACATAACAAAAAGAAGCAAGGTGAGTACTGACCAGATTCAAAGTTGCCGCCGGGACCCCTCGTGGTGCCGGCGGTATAGGCGTCAAACAGCTGTAGCTCGACTCTACAGGTCTATCTCCATTTGACATAGTGCTTTTCTCTCACGATATCAGCCACATATCCTAGTGGCATATATATGTAATTGCACAGTAACACTTTAATAAATAAATATTACATATATATGAATTAATATAGTAATTTTACTAGCGCTGCACCCTCTTTTATATTACAGCAATAATAAACATGTTGGCTATCTCTATTTCTGCAGCATTGACATTTTCAGTATTTGTAAATGTAGATTTTATTTATATATATACAGTATATATATATATATATATATATATATAGTATATATATATATATATATATATATATATATATATATATGTACAGTCATGGCCGAAATTGTTGGCACCCTTGATATTTTTCCTGAAAATCAAGTATTTCACACAAAAAAGGTATTGCATTAACACATGTTTTGCTATACACATGTTTATTCCCTTTGTATGTATTGGAACAAATATAAAACAGAGGCAGAAAAGCAAATATGACATAATGTCACACAAAACCCCAAAAATGGGCTGGACAAAAGTATTGGCACCCTTAACTTAATATTTGGTTGCACACCCTTTGGAAAACATAACTGAAATCAGTCGCTTCCTATAACCATCAATAAGCTTCTGACACCTCTCACCCGGAATTTTGGACCACTCTTCCTTTGCAAACAGCTCCAGGTCTCTCTTATTGGAAGGACACCTTTTCCCAACAGCAATTTTAAGATCTCTCCACAGGTGTTCAATGGGATTTAGATCTGGGCTCATTGCTGGCCACTTCAGAACTCTCCAGCGCTTCTTTGCCATCCATTTCTGAGTGCTTTTTGACGTATGTTTGGGGTCATTGTCCTGCTGGAAGACCCAGGATCTTGGACGCAAACCCAGCTTTCTGACACTGGGCCCTACAGTGCGACCCAAAATCCTTTGGTAATCCTCAGATTTCATGATGCCTTGCACACAGTCAAGGCACCCAGTGCCAGAGGCAGCAAAACAACCCCAAAACATCATTGAACCTCCACCATATTTTACCGTAGGTACTGTGTTTTGTTCTTTGTAGGCCTCATTCCGTTTTCGGTAAACAGTAGAATGATGTGCTTTACCGAAAAGCTCTATCTTGGTCTCATCTGTCCACAAGACGTTTTCCCAGAAGGCTTTTGGCTTACTCAAGTACATTTTGGCAAACTGTAGTCTTGCTTTTTTATGTCTCTGTGTCAGCAGTGGGGTCCTCCTGGGTCTCCTGCCATAGCGTTTCATTTCATTTAAATGTCGACGGATAGTTCGCGCTGACACTGATGCTCCCTGAGCCTGCAGGACAGCTTGAATGTCTTTGGAACATGTTTGGGGCTGCTTATCCACCATCCGGACTATTCTGCGTTGCAATCTTTCATCAATTTTCCTCATCCGTCCACGACCAGGGAGATTAGCTACAGTGCCATGGGTTGCAAACTTCTTGATAATGTTGCGCACTGTGGACAAAGGCAAATCTAGTTCTCTGGAGATGGACTTGTAACCTTGAGATTGTTGATATTTTGCCACAATTTTGGTTCTCAGGTCCTCAGACAGTTCTCGTCTCCTCTTTCTGTTGTCCATGCTTAGTGTGGCACAGACAGACACACAATGCAAAGGTTAAGTGAACGTCTCTCCTTTTTATCTGCTTTCAGGTGTGATTTCTATATTGCCCACACCTGTTACTTGCCCCAGGTGAGTTTACAGGAGCATCACATGCTTGTAACATTCTTATTTATCCGCAGTTGTGAAAGGGTGCCAATACTTTTGTCCAGCCCATTTTTGGAGGTTTGTGTGACATTATGTCGAATTTGCTTTCTTTCCTCCCTTTTTTTGTTTTGTCCCAATACACACAAAGGGAATAAACATGTGTATAGCAAAACATGTGTTAATGCAATACGTTTCGTGAGAAATACATGATTTCCTGGAGAAATATCAAGGGTGCCAACAATTTCGGCCATGACTGTATATATATACACACAGTATATATATATATATATTGTATGCTTGGCCTACTTCTCCTTTAAGAATACACAGCAGGGACTCCGCTAGATCTTTTTTCTATACTCAAAGTTTCAATTATCCGAGTTTTGAGAAAATTGAACATGTTATTAAATAAAATAGCGTATGCCGCTAACAAAATATTCCTTGTGGCTCCCAGCATTGCTGTCATCCAAGATAGAATGACAGCTGAATGATAGGGGGGGTCAGCTTAACAGAAGCTGTATGGCTCTGTAACGCTGTCTCTGCTCATCTATGTTCAAATTAAAGTACCTGAAACTCTATCACAGCCTAGCCGCAATGCTTCTTTTGTCAGCAGTTTTGTACAATGCAGGAAACGACACTTAAAACAGAAGCTTGTAAAATGCTTACAATGCTCGGCATGCATGACCGTATTAGTCATAGGGGAGGAAGAGCGTGCAACTAGGCCAGCTATGTTCAGGGCTGTGCTCTAATTTGAAAACCTATTGGTTGCGTGTAAAGAAATATAACAGTGTTAATAGAAAAGACAAAGATTGCAGAAATTCTTTGTTTCTTTTAGAGCTCATTCGCACAGGCGTATAAAATGCAGAATTTAGATACATACTGTACAGTGTATAGTTTTGTTAACATCTATAGGAATCAATAGGGCAATACACACAGCCGCAGCTACAAAGAAATCAGTACCGATCACTCATTGTGTTCAATCACAAAAGGAAGGGGGTGGTAAATATGACACATTTACTGACTCCTTCCCCTGTTCTCCATCCTGAAAAGATCCCCCTGTGACCCTGCAGCAACCGGGAGAGGAAAGAAACAACAGCGCTGTTGGAGGGCACACAGAGGGGCCTGAGCAGAAAGGAGAAGTTAGTCCTGAACAGGGAGAGTGATCGGTGAGACAGGAGGGGGGCAACCGCAGGAACTGATATCCTGAGTGTCTCTCCCTGCAGCAGCTAAAAGTTAGCAGGAGGGAGAGGAGGAGAACGTTTATTTTAGCTGCTTGAGGGAAAGATACACAGGGGACCGGTTCCTGTCCCTCTGCTTCCCAGATTATCCTCTCTCCTACCCACATTCGATAGCCCTACTGCCTGAGCCCTCTGATGGCCCTAGCCCAGTACAGGAGGATCGGTGGTACCCTTATTGGTAGCCCTGGGTGGGTCGCTGAGCCAACTCTCTACATTTCTTTGACTGACGGGCCCCTTTCTCAGAAGCATAGCGGAGGAAGTTACTCTACAACATATAAAATCCAAGAAACACATAGAGTTGGCTTAATAAGCTTCTGCCATGTGTTTGATGTAATAAAATGGATTTTAATTTATTGAAGTTGTATAAATTGGTGCCTTTAAAATCTTTTTTGGTTTGTATAATTTTTTTTTTTAAATACTCAGGGTTAAAGTGAAGTCCATTGTCCCCACCCCTCTTTTAAACAAGAAGACTTCCATACATTTTATGCTGACCTCCATATACCTAAGTTGTCCTATTTAGACCTACATAAGTTGAATGCTGCTATATCTGTGGAAAAGTTTACAAATATTATCAAACACTTACCCACGTATAAGTCTCCTGGCCCATATGGGCTCCCTTATCCTTACTACAAAACCTTCCTCCACATCTTCGCACCTTACCTACTGTCCTTATACAACTCCATTCTGGGTGAGGAAAACCCCCACCTGCAATTTATGCACTCTTTCATTTTTGTTATCCCAAAACTTGGTAAAGATCTATTCCTGATAACTATAGGCTGATTGCACTTTTGAACTCAGATTATAAGATCTTTATGAAGATCTTGGCCAACAGACGAACCCAAATGCTCTCAAAATTAATTAATAAGGATCAGGTGGGGTTTGTCCCAGCGAGGCATGCTGAGGATAACACCAGGAGTACCATCAATCTAATCGATTTGTTAAATAAGGTTCATCGCAGATAACTCCTACTTACTCTTCCGTTTACATTGCCATTTTTCCCCCTCTATTCCAGGAAATACACACTATGTTGAAACTGTGGGACACCTACATTTCTTGGCTGGGAAGGATAAATGTTTTAAAAATATCTATTTTTGCTAAATTGCTTTATTTGTTTGAAATGTCTGTACCTATACCTTTAACCCAACTTAAGTTTCTCCACCGATGGTTCCTCACTTTTATTTGGCATAACAAAGCACACCGGATAGCTGGTACTGTAGTATTTTCTCCTAAGTCTTATGGGGGACTCAGAGCCTTAGAAGTCATCAACTATTATTAAGCTACCCACCTACATTCGATTGCTTCCTGGTCTAGCCAATACGCTCCAAATAGATGGTCTGAAATTGAGATGGGTTCCCTGTACCCTGCACATTCCTGTTCTTTAGTGTGTTCCCCTTCTACCAACATTGATGTTACACTGAACTGGTTATGTTTAAGTCCAATGCTCTTCACATTCAGGATCTGGCGTTCATGCTCTACAGAGTACTCTCACTCTTCACCATGCCCCCCATTATCTAGTGTTCCCTCAACCCCCTAATATCTGATAGCCTATCCTATACCCACATGGTTCCTTGGGACCAAGCCATTCTTTTTCAGCTTTGTCATTATGTTAATCCTACCACTGGAAGGTTACTCTCTATTACTGAATTGCAGGCCACGTACCACATTATTAACCATATGTTTTACTCCTACCTTGAAATTAAAGGGCAAAAATAATAAATGCACATTTTTTTTGCAGGTATAAAAATGTGCATTCATTATTTTTGTCTACAGGAGCCTGGAAAGCATTTGCACCAGTGATCAGTATATCACTGATGCCATGCAAGTCTCCTGCAGACCTGTCAGAATATCTGCTTGTCATACCGGACGTACGAGCAAGCAGATATTCTGACAGGAAGCTTCAATAAACTACAATGTTGCTCCACAGCACCATGGAAGGTCATTGAAAACTACAAGTTGACAGCCGCTAAGTCTGTCGGGACATGCAGTTCATTCATTTATGGAAGTCTGTGAATTAATGATGTGGCCGTGTGGGTGGAGCCCCCCACAGCCACTCTGTTATCAAATTTGACAGATAGTATGTTAGAATATCTGCTTGCCGTATGGGATGTACAAGCAAGCAGATATTCTGACAGGAAGTTTCAATTAACTACCACAGTGCTCCACGGCGCCATGGTAGTTCATTGAAAACTAAAATCCCACAGCCGCTAAGGCTGTCAGGACTTGCAGTTCATACATTCATGGAAGTCCGCACGGCCACGCTCTTTTTAAATATGACAGATAGTACAGGGAAACTTTTCCCTGTACTGTCTGTCAGAGGAAGGGGAGCGGCGGGTGGCGGCTGTGGCTATGGGAACATGTTACATGTTCCACCCTAAAAATGGGAGGAACATGTAACATGTTTCCAAAGGTAAAAGTATCCTTTAAGCACTATTTTTTTCCCTTGCTCCATCGTTTATTATGCCTTTTTGGAATAATGGATGTCTTTGATTTACCAATTAATTGAAGTGTCTCTTCCACTGGAACCAATACATTACCTTTTGGGCCTTCCCTTCCTGGGCATTGGTAAGCCTGCAATCAAGCTAACCTCATACATTTTGCTAGCCGCTAAGAGAACCATCCCATTAAATTGGTTATCTCCTGTCTCCCCTTCTTTAGTCCAGCTTTTGAATACTATAGTTGATATCACGAGAATGGAACACCTAACTGCTTTGGTTAATGACACACTTTCTCAATTCAATAAAGTGTGGGACTCCTGGGACCAGTCTGAGTATGCCTCCTCCCTTCTCTCATGATCCAGGTTTCCCCTGGCAATACCTCCTCACACTGGTTCCCTATCCTTTGCTTTCAATGCCTCCTTCAATGGCCCCCTTGTGTATTGCCCAGCATTTATAGTATTTCAAAATCTCTATAAGCTGACACACTCTTTGAACCTACATTGTAATGTATGCACATTCCAAGTTCTCCTTGGTTTTGTTTTGCACTGTGAATATTATGTCAACTGCATCATTATTTTGCTCGCCATGAATAGGCCTTCCTGTGTTCTGGCCCATTGTGATTGTTCTTTTTCTTTTATGTACCTTTTCCTTTGTATGGCTTGACAAACCTTTAATAAATATACAATTATAAAAGAAAAAGTGAAGTCACTGCACAGCAGCAAGTCAATCTTTGCATGCCCATAGCCAATCTGTGACCTGCTTCTAACTGACAGCTAGCAAACGTCAATTAAAAACCAGGGTTGGAGCTAGTGTACACAACTGAACTTCTGAGATGGAATGACTGACTTGCTACAGTGCAGTGCCAGAAAAGGGAGAACTTGTTATGCTTATGATGTAGTGCAGAAGCTACCCAGATATTAAGGATTGAGAACAGGTGCCTGAACCTCATTCAACTTGACTTATCTTAAAGTGGTTCTAAAGCCTCAAGGTTTTTTACCTTCATGCATTCTATGCATGAAGGTAAAAAAAACCTTCTGTGTGACAGACTCACCCCCTCACCCCCTTTTTACCCACCCGAACCCCAATCACAATCCAGCTCTGTGAATAACAGCTGTGGCTCTCCTGGCTTTTTCCTTCTTTACTGGCCAGATTGATAACAGTGGAAGCCATTGTCTCCCACTCCTGTTAATCAACTCCAGTGATGAGGGAGTGAGGGGCTGGGCTTAGTCCCACTGTCTGTGTCAATGGATGCAGCAGCATGATTCTGGAGCAAGCCCACATGAGTGCTCCCATGGAAATTAGCTTAGTATTGGGATCACTAGCAAGAGAGGAGGAGCCAGTAGGGCCAGCAAGGGACAAGAGAAGAGAAGAATTGGGGCCACTCTGTGAAATTCTATTGCACAGAGCAGGCAAGTATAGATATGTTTATTTTTTGTTCTTTTAATTTTTTTTTACAACCACTTTAAAAGTCTGGTATTGTCAATCGAGTAGGTATTCAGATAAAGTGAAAAGGCAATTTTTCAAATATAGTTTTAAATAGAGTAGGGAAAGTTTAAACCATCTGTTAGGTTTTTATTATTGTCTCTGTAGAGATTCACCCTCTGTCTTTGTCCTGGTGACCATTGTCACTAAGACTAAGAATGATGGAGAAAGATTGGAGTTTAAGTGATACCCTCTATTGGCTGACTTACATTATTAATGATGCAAGCTATTGGAATATCTTAGATCCTATCATCATGCTTTATACCTAGAGAAGGGATCCAAGGCATCCTAAAAGCTTGCATTGCTAATAATTTAAATTAACCAATAAAGGGTATCATTTAAACGCAAAACTTCCTGCATTAAAAGAGAAGTATATCCAAACCTTTTTCTCTTCTCTTGTGGGTCAAAGGACTATTCCTATTTTCTTTCTCCTGTTACTCCTAATCAGTTGATAGGGGGCTGATATCTAAAACAGCAGAGTTGCACCAGGCTTTGGAAGGATCCCAGCAATATTGTCGAGATCCACCCTGTTGCCTGAATGACAACTGGTTTGCCACCCCAGCTCAGCGTTTCAGTGAGCACTGGAGGAGAAGAGCAGAGAGCAGTGAATGGACCGCCACCCTTCTACAGTTGGTCACACACACTCAAATTGAATCTGATTCTGCTGAATTGTTCAGAATTCATTCTGTGGGGGACCTTGCCAACACCACCTGGCTCAAAAAAAAAATAATTTTTCAGTTTTGTTCAAAGGAGCCAGTAGGATTCCTAGCTCAACAGCACATGCATTCAGTCATATGCAAGCATTGGCTGGCACTGCAGATTTGTCCATTCAAGTTGTTTAGTGTTGATGGGTAAACTGAATGGTTTCTCTTATTTAGCCAGCAGGACTAAATGAGAGAAAACTTGAAAGAGAAATACGGAGTTTAAAATAAAACAACAAACATGCATGTTCACCTGTGTGCTGCAGCATTGGTGTAATGCTGTGACTGCCCTATGTCAGTTCTAAGCTGGAGAACTAAATAATCACATGACCTCTGATTCCTCAGTTCTTGATCTGCTCAGAATGGAGAGTGGTGACAGTCAGTCACCACCCTGCAATTTGTTCCTCCAGGGTTCACTGGAGCGCTGGGAGGGCACAACTTCCAACTCAGCCGCATACCGAGAATTGCATCCAGCTGTCAATAAGGCAGCCAAGTGGATCCCAACAATATTGTCAGATCCTTCAAGAGCCTGGAGCTGCTCTGCCTTGTCAGCAGATAGTGAGCATTATCCCACTGCCAGCTGGCTCTGGGTCACAGGGAGAAAAAGTAAGTGCACTCCTGTGATCCACACGAGAGGTATGATCAAAAAAGCTTTGGCCACATTTCTCTTTTAACATGTATGGCTAGCTTTACCTGATTTGTCTTTAAAATCTATAAATAACTTTTGACTCTTCTAGGCACACAACATGGCTACCAGCACTGGATATAATTATAGTCTTGTAGGCACAATGGGACATCCTATACGAATAATTGAGCATCTCAGTGTAGCTGGTTACTGATTGTGTTAGGCTTCATATAGCTATAAACCCAAAGCTTTGTACCCCAATCTCTATGGCATTTGCATGGAGATCCCATACAACTGGATAAAAGATAATTCAGCTCGATAATGGCACTTGCATAGGATCCCCAAATCTGTGAATCCACTATCATACAAAGACTTCATAAGACCTTGAGAACAGGATATGTGAAAATGCTCCCCCCATAGCATGTAAAGTAGCTTCCATTGCCTAATCTGTACTAAAAATACAGTTGACACCTGGTTGCTACAGGCATAAGATTTTTTTCTATTTTATTTAGGGAATCTATCACATTAAAGTGTGGTTTGGGTACTAATAAAGTGTGACCTATAATGCTGCCCCAGAATCAGAATGTGATTTCACTGTCCCAACTGCAACTTGCATCTGAGGCTTCTCCAGCAGCTTTTTATTTCATTGCAGACCAGTAAAGCAAACCTTGTCATTGCTATTAAAATGTTTTTCTTTTTTCCTGGTAAGCTCTGTTTGCAAATGAAGTGGCACACCATATGCAGAAACATCACAAATGAGAAATGTATCATGTCGAAATGCCATAATATTTTTTAAAGCAGACCTGTCATCCTTTTGTTAATCCAATGTATGAACAGACGGTGCTAGAAAAACATGTGTAAGGCTTATTTAATGAGTCATTGCGAGGAGCAACAATCATATGGCAAGTGCAAAAAGTTTTGGCAAATATACTC
Source organism: Staurois parvus (assembly GCF_062004578.1). Classification (NCBI taxonomy): domain Eukaryota; kingdom Metazoa; phylum Chordata; class Amphibia; order Anura; family Ranidae; genus Staurois; species Staurois parvus. The sequence continues at coordinate 1,433,067 of NW_028318512.1, forward strand.
CACTCTGTATCCATAATAAAAAAAAAAATCTCTACTTGGTGCCAGCAGTTATTTCATGTTGCGTTATTACATATTCCTGTTACAATTTATTACTGCTATAAAGTTCCCTAGAATTTAGAAATGCCCACATGAAGTTACCTTTATCTGGGCAGAAAAAAACCTATGAAGCTGTCACAGAGCACTGCTTCCTAGAATCTTCAAAGCAAGGTAAAAGTTTCCCAGGGGGAACCTCATGGTGCCGATTGGCTCATAATGGTCACATGCAGTTTAGAGCAATAGTTCTTGCCATAAAATTCCATAGAAGCATTTTTCTCTTCTTTGTAATAAGAAATAGAATTTCACAAAAGACTTTTCTCATAAAAGAGGGTGTAACAGTAACTATTATACTGCAATTCAAATATGATTATAGCAATTGCAATAAATATTTGATTTTTGGTATGACGGGTCTGCTTTAAAAGAAAGTTCATTACATTCACATGTTGTTTTGAGATAAAAGCGAGGAATGCCAGGTCACCGATGTCTGAAAGTGCTGAATGATGAGAGGTAGATGGTGTCAAACAACGAACAGCGTTAAGTGGAAGGTTAACCTACTTGCATTTGGGTTCATTAAACGCTGTTAAAGTGCAAATTCCCTCATTCTGACAGTAGTAATCACAAGGGTTCACTTTCTGGTCACAGCGCTGACTTTTAAACCCCATAGAGCATCTGTAGAATTTTAGTAAGACACAACTGGAGTGAGTAATCTGCCTTTTCCAATGTGCTTCAATGTAGCTCATAAAAAAACAAATGGATGTCATATAGCAAAGCTGTCTACATAAGTTGAAGTACAGAACCCAAATTCTTAAACTTAAACATATCATTTGCATTCTGTAGAAGAGTAAATCCATTCCAATTTCTCCATGGGTAGTTCCTCTCCCCTTACTGAATCCATAATATTTCGTTTTTTTTTGTTAAAGTTAAAGAAGAACTATAGGCAAAACATTTTTTTTTTCATTTTGGATAGAGCAAGGGATGATTATAACCCCTGTCAGACTTTTTTATGCCATCTGTGTCCCATTGCAGAGATTTCCCTTCAGTTGCTATCTCAAAGCCCAACAGGAAGTGACATGAAATCCTTGGAAACTAAGGGAATTCCTTGGGGACCCCCAGGTCACCAGGACTAGTGTCCCCATTGGATGATTTCCCCCCTATTATTTTTCTTGGGACAACCCAAAATTTGGGATTTTCTTTTACTTTCACTTTCAATGATCATGGTAAATATGACAACTAGAGAGGATTAATCTCCTTAATGGGGGCACAGACAGCAATAAAAATCTCTCTCCACTAACACACAGTTTTGCCTTTAGGTACACTTTAACCTATTACAAGACATGCAAGGGGGTTGTAGCTGGTCGCCTATTTCTTGGTGGGTAAGAATTCTAATTTCCAAGGGGGATAGCCAAGACTTAAAAGAAAATGTACCTGCCAGTTTTCATCCTATACTGGATATATACATTTCTGGATGGAATAAAGGCTTGGGTCCCCTATTTCTGATAGAAGGGTTGATGGATCTAAGGGACTTCTGATAATGTGGAATACTGCAAGTTTAGTCAATTTGGTAATAGTAGTTAGGCTGCTCCTTAATCAGTATTACCTTCTTTTCTCTGAGGGTACTGGGTGATAAAGTATAAAAGGAAAGGAACACCAAAAATTACTCATCAATGTGGCAGTTAGGTGAATGTTCATCTTTAGTCATAACTTAGAACCCCACCTTCTTATGGTTTTGTATATTGTGACCCCTAAAATGCATTGGCTATCAACCTATAAAAAAATATGTTAATTTGATTCTATCTGCCTCATCAAATCCTATTTGACTTTCTACACTTCAATCCTGTTTTGGATAACTGCTTCCATAACTCTTACAACCTTTTGTTGGGCACCGTTTCAGTGGATACTTACATTACTTAGCAAACCAGAGCATGACAAGTAACAATACAATGGCTTCCATGATGCCACACTATCAAATTTTACTAGTATGTTGCAAGTGATAATCTGCACGTAAAGATCTCTAGAAAAAACTCCTACAGGAATGGACTCATGGAGGATTCCATACACACTGGTTATGTCCAATTTTCTCAGAACTCTTATTTCAAGAACACCATTCCATTTTTTCTTAAAGTGGATATATCTGTTAATTCAGGAGTAGACATCTGGTGAATTACTGAATAATTTATTTAACAAAAACTGTACCATATTCATTTGAATTGGCTGCCAATGCACCAAAAATGAGACATGCACCATTTTTCTGCAGCAGAGCACCACAATGCATGGTAATGCACTACTTTGCATTGTGGTAGACTGCCTTAAAGCATGTGTGCAGGTTACATAACACTTTACTTTTACTTTTCAAGTGATTACAGAAACCATTTGCATATACTGAATGAACTATTTGGAAACTAAACAATTGATCCAATCCAACTACAATCAGTGAGCAAAAATTTAGCTCCAATCCATACCCAGCTATTTCCCTTTTTGAGTGCTAGCATCTTTCCTTTTGCATGGCATATAGAAGGTGAAGCCAAGCTGTTAGTTACAGCTTACACATTAAAGACACCTCTGCCTTTGACAGTCATCTGTCCATAGTTTCTGCATGCTAATAGGCATGTCAGAGAGTCAGGGAAGCAGTTGGAGATACCTAGCTAATGGCTTTTGACAAAAAGTCAAAATATAAAATCAGTAACTACACTGTTTAGCCTATTTAGCCTAAATGTTTTGGGAATAAGAGGAGATCGTTTGAATCAGATAATGAAGAGAATCACTATGTGTACATGCTTGGGGAATGGAAAACTGCACTTTAAATATTGATGAATTTTTCAAACATGTATAGCCAAAACTTTTTTTTTTATTTTGGATAGAGTAGGAAAGAGTTAAAACTGCCAATAAAATGTGGGAAGAAAGTGAGGGGAATTCTCTTTAAGACAACAGTAACTGAAACAGAATCCCCATTGGAAGAGTTACCCTCACCCTGTTCTTCTGGCAACTATAGCACTTTGGATATCCCGACATTTTCTGTCTCAATGATAATGATCACCAAGACAAAAAAAAGAGTGAATCTCCCGAACAGGTAAGCTGACTTGAAAAAAAGAGGTTCTAATTCCCAACCAAAAAACATACAATTTTGACTACATGTACACTTCATTTGAATATCTTTGCCATTTTTTAACAATTGTATTCAAGATTGTAGAGCATTACTATATCTGAAGGTACAGCCAAGAATCTTCGTGATGGGGATCCATCCACATTACTACACAAAGTCCTTGATTTACTAAAGTGTGAGGTAAACCAATGTGAAACTATGTTGAATTTCTGAAACATGTAAGGTGAAATGTACCCAGATCTACTGCAAACATCCAATCTTTTGAAGAAAAGAAACTTCTTCAGCTGATGTGTCCTTCACTTCATTACGTACATGTAAATCAGTCCCAACTTTATTAAATTCACATTTTTGTAAGTCAGGCCCAGAGACTGCCAAATTTTGGAAGCTGTAATCCAGCCAATATGTTTTAGTTTTAGTTTTCCAATGAATTGGGGACATGTTTTTTCAGCATTTTTTCCTCCTGATTAGGGATTTACCCTCTTTGTTTGTTCTGGTGGCCACTATCATTGGGACTAAGGGGGAAGAAAAATCTAGATCATTACCAGAAAAAAAAATTGAGACAAAATCTTTCAATGGGAAAACTTATTCCAGTAAGAACTAAGAGGGTATTTCTCCCATTTTTGAGTGATTTCCTCTCAATTTCTGTTGGGTCTACAGGGCAGAAAGTGAGACATACCTTAACTGGGACAAAACAAATGCCAGGGGTTTTAACCACTCCCTACTCTATCTGAAATAAAAAAAATGGTTTTTAGATATCCCCTAAAAATCCCATTAACTTCTTATTTCTGTCTATGATCCCAGTGGATAGAGTTTCCAATTTTCCAATCCCTATATGAGAAATGGGAGGAGTGGTTGTCATTAGAATGGACAATAATACAAAAAAAATTGTCAGAAGGTATAGCCTTTCCTTAATTGCATTTTACACCCCATTGGTCAGATCACCTCTTGTCCTAGCAGCAAATGAGGGACAATCTCCACAAAAGGGACACAGATGGTAATAGAGACATCATAGAGACCTCATAGAGCAACAACCCTTACGCATCCAACTCAATCCAAAACTAAATCAAACTTTGTGTTGGCAGGAGACATGTTTAAAAAATATAACTTTCCACCTTTATTAGTTTGTTTTATTTTTATGATAAATTTTAAATTTGGATAACAAAGAACCCTATATTTCATAATAAATAAACTTAATGTTTTTTAATAGCTTTTGCTCAATTCTACTGTAACGCATGTTCTGGTTTTGTGATATTTGGATATGCTAACCCCAACCTTTTTTTTCCACTGCACAGTTGTATTTGCCCTGATCTGCAGTTCATCTATATATACAAGAGCTTTGTTTCTTGTTTCAGTAAAAGTGCCAACCTATAGCGTCTGTTCAGCACCTCTTTTCTAGGTCAGATTTCACAGGGGTCTAATGAAATCAGCAGTGAAATACTAAGTGTCGGCTGGCGATGGCAATAAATTTACTCAACACCTTTCAAATGCCTTTGCTAAATCTTTTGTTTACTGTAGTTCTTTTTTTTTTATACGTTTGGCTTTTATTTCACCACTGCTTTTCTGACAAGAATGACTGAGAGGTCCTTGGTCGATGGTGATACATTTAATGAGATAAGTGTAGCTGTAACATGGTTAACATTCTTTCACCTCGCTGGCCTTCCTTGGAATGGAAGCTAAATGGGAAAAAGGCAATTAGCCTCCTCACCTCCTTTTACTTTCCTTTAAAGGTGAATGTTAGCCACCCTTTAAAAATGTTTTGTTTTTACAGAATTTGCCTTACCTATGATCTTGGGGTAATATCTGATTTTATTGGCAAAAAAATAATTTTAACACAAACCTTTCAAACATCTGAGTAATTTATAGTTAAACTACAATCACTTTAATCATCAGTGATGAAATGTGGCTGAGTACCTCTAGTCCAGCCATGTCCTAACTTGAGGTGAGGTGGTCACTGGCCTCCACTGTTAATAGTGCTGGCATGCTGATATCAATGAGAAGACAGCAAGGGAAGACTTTTTTCCACTTATGTTAAACATTTTAACCTCTGCTTATACTTTTTTTTTCTCAGATGCTCAGTTTGAATTACCCAGGCTTCTGACAGGTTTACTCAAAAATGCAACTTTCGTAATCACCAAATTATTGCTTCCATGGGCAAAAATAGAGAGTATTCATTGTGTGCTTCTACTGGAGCCCAAATGGTAATGAAGACTTACCATTTACATACCTACTAACCTTATCAGGCTAGATTCTGCTGGTGTTATCTAAATTTGCTGGTGGTAAAGGCTTGCAGCCTCTTCTTAAAGGTCACACGTGGTGCAATGATGGTATAGGTACCTCAAAATTTCAAGCTCTGCAGTTTTTTTTTTCCATCATTATAGAGGTTTTCCACTAGATCTTTTTTTAGGCTCTCACCTCAACTTATTCAATCAAAAAATTTGCAGGTGCTGTTGTGTAAATGGCACTGTTGCTCATAAAAAAAAGCAATTTTTTTAAGTTTCTAACTGGATGAAAAAATGATATCTGATTGATTGTTAACTGCAGCATTTGTACATTTGCTGCACATTCCTTTGCTTCAGCATCTATAAACCATCACCCCAGAGTCCTATTTTATATAAATGCACCAGTTTTCACCTACAAATGGCATTGCAACTAAAATCAGAGGTGCTGCAGAAAAAGGGGGGAAGAGCCTCACTTGTGTTACTACACAAAAGGTGCCACTATAGAACAGTTCCATTTTTACTTTAACTGGAAAACACATTTAGATCTATTTTCCAATAGCTGATGCATTAAAGCACCTTTTAAATTGCATCGTTCTACATTTTTAAAGTACCTAATTAGATAAAAGCTGCATATGTATACACTGCTATTACAAAACACCGTGCCTACATTTAACCATTTTGTTTTCTGACCATGCCCCTTAAAGTAGAACTTAAAGCTACAATTACAATTTTTAAACCAAACATTTTTTCTTTTACATTATATAACTTATTTTAGACCCAATTGCATCATCATTGGGTCTAAGTGCTTGTCTTAGTTGTGCAGAAAGGCTGTGGCTGGTGGAAGATGCTGGCAAGGTGCTTTGGTGTCTTCCTGTAAATATCACACCACTGCCTTGTTCCTTCTCTTAAGAGTTCTCCCAAGCAGTGTATTGGCTTTTTGGGGTTTATGTAAATGTTAGATGGGAACGTGGGTAGCTGCATAGTCTTCAGAAGTAGGCATTCCTAGGCACAATGCATGTGCAGGCAGGGTGCCCAAGGTAATATCTACACATGGTGTTGAAATTAAATGGTTGACAGCATAAAAAAGAAAATAGCTGAAATGGTGGGTCACACACAGTGAGGATTGGGAGCAGAAGGCTGGATGATGCTTTACGTCTACCAATCTAGAAATATAACTAGCTGCAGCTTCTGATGCACATTGTATTAAACTCATGGTGGAGAATTAGATTGATCACTCCCCCCTGACATCACTGAACAAATAAGGTCCTGTACATATTTGGTTGTTATCACCTGGGACACCATGCAACTTTGTTTATATTCCACTCTCAGGACTAGGAGCTGTCTATCAAGGAAAGCAAGCGAGGGATCACATATGTTGGTGGTCTTTTCTTTTGGTGAGTACCCAACAATTGTTCATATTCATGCCCCTGATTGACAAAGACTTGCATTGCTGGATGGCATAATTGATGGTGTATTTTTTTTTTCTTTATTAGAGACTTGTAAAAAAGTGTGTGTTTACTTACTATATTTTTTGTGAATGAGTAGGGGTGCTATGAACCACTTACTCTTTCACAGGTGGAGGGAGGCTATCTAAGGGTCCTCCCACTGTTTTTGGGAGACATATTTTAATAAGCCCCCCACCCTTAGACTTCCACAACCACCAAACCAGGATTGTGGGGAAGAGGGCTTTGTCCTCACAAGGTGCTTTGCCAGGGGACTCCTCCTGGTAATTTACCCACTCCATGTTGAGGGCATGTGGCCTGGTATAGTTCAGAATGGGTGGATCCACAGGCCTACCAGGCTGCATGCTTGGATAGGGGTCTGGTATGGATTTTGAGGGAGACCCTATGCTTCTTTTCTTGTTTCTCTTATAGGGTTCCCTCTTAAAATCCATTCTAAAACCAAATGGGTCTGAGTGAGGGATAAAGGAGAAACCAGGGAACATAACATATAAGAAGATTAAACTCTACCTTTAAGCAAAAAAAAAAGTAATGTAAAAATATTTAAACACAATGTTTTATGCGCTGGGCTTTGATATACTATGTTCTGAAGAAAGCTATAACTAGGCTTTAATAACCTTTTTTATGTTTCTTATTTAGGACCTTTATTTATATTGTTATATAGCTACCGCCTAAATAAAAGTGACACTTGCAAAACAAATACAACCACTGAGAATTTAAAATGTATTACACTTGGGTATTTGCTCATTATTATAAAGCTTTTACAATCCCCTGAGCTAGACTTAGTATTTTACTTATTTAGAACTTATGTGAGCTGGAGACATCAGAACATAACCCCATGATGGTATTCGGTGTTAGCCGTGACAGGTTACACAGCAAAAGGTGAAGACTAAATCATAACAACCTGGCCCTGTTCTATTTCGGACGCACACAGACTGAGTATTGTCAGGAGGTACACTGTCACAAGTCATACTCACACGCAGACTGGGATGTTGGTCTCCGGGTCCAGCTGACAAGTGCCCCCATTATAGCAGTACCCATCACACAACTGACAGCTGGAGGCCAGCTTGCCGTTACTGCAGCTGTGAAGAAAAAGACATCAATGTAATTATTTCCTTCATTTCAAGAAGAGAGCTAAGATTCCCTATGCAAATTATTTTTATCTAATCTCTTGTACAAATCCATCTGTGAGTGAAAACGCTATTTCTGTGACAGGTCAGCCCTTAGCGATATTTTTTAAACAGCATGACAGTGAGCATATATTTTTTTCCACCCCTCTAAGGCTATTATATTTGCAAACCGTTAGTTCAGGAAAACAAGGCAAAGCTAACATTTACTTGTGCAGTGCAAACATCTAGCGGTGATCCTCGAGAGACAGAGCATCACCATTTTGCACTGCGAGCTGCTTGGTATACACGCGGCAGCCGACCGATCGGCTAAAAGAGGAAAAGAAAAATTAATTTGGAGATTTCATCTTTTCTTCTGCCTAAATGTACCATGGTAATACTATTATTTCTGTCAATGTGTCAGGAACATCATTGCTCTGTTTACAGGGGATAACAAATGTAAAGAATATGCACTGCTTGCCTTGCAAGGCTACCAAATGATGGAGAGAAAAGACACCTACTAATACAAGAGAGCATTTGTATTTCTGCAGGCCTCCTCCTGGTACAGTTAGCTTGGGAGGACAGTGGATTTTCATGTAGTTTTTGTTGGCCAATTGTTTTCCCTCAGACAGCTGCCATCTTCAGAACATTCCCTCCCCTCTCCATAAGTGCGAACAGGCAAAGTTCACCCAATTAGATCCTTTGTTTAGATCACAGCTGACCACTGTCCTAAAACCTCAATATACAGGAAACCCACTGACAGATGCAACTACCTCCACAGTTCTAGCTTCCACCCCCAACACACGAAATCATACACAGTCAGGCCATTAGATACTACTGAATATGTTCTGACCCAAGAGACAGAGATACACATCTCGGGACACTAGCAGGCTCCTTCCATAAGAAAGGTTACAAGGATAAAACTATCAACACCAGCATAAACACAGCCTTGAGAACCCAAAGAGAAAATCTACTTCAGTACAAAGAGAAAAAAACAAACAACCATGTACCTCTAGTAACCACATATAACCCAGCACTAGAAGGAAAAAGAAAAATAATCAAAGATTTACAACCCATCATAACAGAGGATGGAACTCTGAAAGAAATATTCCAGCAACCCCCAAAACTGACCTTCAGACAACCCCCCAACCTCAGAAATAAACTAATCAGTAGGAAACTTCCTTCTGATTATGATGTCACAAATAATGGAAGCAAACCCTGCAATAAGAAACGCTGCAAACTGTGCAACCAAATCAATCCATCAAAAACTGTCCGACACTCAAAAGGGATCTTCAATATCTCCGGATCATACAGCTGCACCTCCAGTAATGTTGTGTACCTTATCCAGTGCAGAAAATGTAACAAAGGATCCTATGTTGGCGAAACAGGACAGAAGTTGCAAACAAGGATGAATTTGCACAGACATACCATCAAGGAACATAAAGAAGATGACTTCTGCACACCTGTGGGACACCATTTCGCACAACCAGACCACATTATGGAAAACCTCAATGTTTTAGTTCTGAAAGGAAATTTCAAATCCATTCAGGAAAGAAAAACTTTTGAACTAAGAATGATATTTGACACAAGAGATAACGGCCTTAATTTGGACATGGGATTCCTCAATCATTATCCAACAGTTTTATGACTCTCTCTGTGATTGTTGTCCTCCCCCCTAGTCTTTGCTTTTGCTTTGCTGTATCTTATCTCTAGTTTAACCCTAGGCTTGTGTTTCTTTCTGCTTTTTTTTTTTTTCTTTTTCACTCATCTCCAACTTCTAACATTCTGCTAAAACATTGTAATAGTACTGCTCGGACCTTAACCTCCCTAGCGGTCTGATTATTTCAGATTTTTGGTGCTGAAAGCGGTACCATTATTTTGCATGGAAATATGTAGTTTTTTTATTGTATACTGTAATTTTTAGGAATAACTCACTGAAATCTGTCCAAACAAGAGTCTATTAAACATCCCGGGTATGATAAAATTTGAAACACGAAATCATAAATTTTATTTTAAAAAATAATCATAAAAAATAACATAATAATACATGTAATTCAATAATATAATCAAACCAAAAACACTGAAATTTGAAATAGAGCGCCAAGTTTGCACATTGCTGAGCAAAGTCGCAAAATCATTTTCAGTGTCTGATGACGAATTTCCCCACGAATCATTATCACTCAATTCTGCAAGTGGTTCTGATTTACTATCGCTGTTCTCTAGCCGGTCTAAACCCACTTTTGACCTAAAGGGACACTTTTTGGACGCCATGGACTTTTCTCAGTTTCCAGGCAGAAAGAACAGTAAAAATGCAGGCAGGGCACAGGACAAAGCACTCGGGACAAAATGTATGTGAAATGGGTTGAAACAGCAACGTTTTGCTATGTAAAATTTGTTTAGAAAAAATGAAATTTTTTAAAATTTTCTAATTTCTCGCCGCCGGCGCCCGTACGTCCCGACGTCACAGGGACCGGAACACAGAAGGCCGGAGGAGATGGCCGGGGACGCTGCAGGGGACACATTGCGGGAGTGAAGGACAAGGTAAGCTCTACAGGGACTCCCTATGCAGCGCCGCATGGTAAGCCCGAGTGTAGTTCGAGGTTACCGCTTTTGGCACTAACATTTTACCCCGAGCTACACTCAGGAATACCGCTAGGGAGGTTAAAGAAGGGGACATACCCCGAAAGACTGTCATCAAAATTGAATGTTCGTGCAAATAAAAAAAAGTATCACGGACAGTACTCAATTGTTTCTGACGCAAGTGCACTAATACGGCTACAATCACCTCAAGCTTTAAATTAAAGAATCTCACTAAGCCGTTTAAAATTTAATTAACCTTTTTATTAGCTTAGCAGCACCAAGTGATATTTCACTTTTAAGAATGAATCAGCTCTGCATGGCTGTATAATATAAGGCAGGGGTTTCCAAACTGCAACCCATGGGCCAGATGTGGCCCTTTGCTTACCTTCATCCTTGGGGCACTACTCCTTCCACTGACACCAAAGATGTTGCACTATTTCTTCCACTGACATCAATGATGGGGCACAATTCCTTCCCCTGACACCAACAACGGGGTACTATTTCTCCCACTGACACCAGAGATGGGGAACTAATTCTCCCACTGACACCAATTATGGGACACTATTCCCCAAACTGACACCAATAATATATTTTTTTTTACACCCACTGATCACCAAGTCTACAGCATTGCTTACTCCCACTGATGCCAGGGCATTTTCTACTATACTGGTCCCTTATATTTGAAAGGCAGTAAACTGGCTCTGAAAGTTTGGAGACTGCTGATATAGGGTACCAGCACAGACTGTTCTTTTGTGAAAGTGAAAGATCACTCAGCACTGTGGCACTGTGTGATCTCTCTGCAGTTGCTTGTAAACATCCAGGCAATCTGCAGATAGATCACACAGCCCCGTAGCAATGTACTTCACTGTAGCGCTGTTCTGCATTGTAGCAGCTTCACTTCTATCCATTACTGATACAATGTAGCAGAGATGGAACTCCATTGTTTGAACAAAGAAACACTTCACAGTTGAGCAGCAGATCACTTAAACAATGGAGTTCCCTCTGCAACATTGTATCAATTCTGTAAAGCAGTTCCCTCTCCATGGTAGCCTATTCATTACAGAATTGGCGGTGCGCAGGAATCTCTATATACGTTGTACACAGTGCAGTTGGAGGTCTCCCTCATATTAATTCCTCTTGTAGTCTAATGTTTACAGCCTACAGTTTTGGGCTATTTTATTTATTGATTGAATGTTCTTTAACTCTTCTGGACAAATGGTCAAATTTCTAATAGGATCAGATGTTAAGGAATGTTATATTCACCCTGCGGAAGGCAACAACTAGAAACTGAAATTTCACACATATTAAATACATCACATGTAATATTCATGATTTTTATGTGAATTCTAAGACATTGTTCACACCATTTTTTATACATAGACCCGTAGGTCTCTGCTTGTATATTTGGATTTCATAGGAGAGGTAATGGGGCCCTCTAGATCTCTCAGTGGCAAATTTAATTAGCTAAAGTATTTCCCATAGGTATTTACTCCCAAAATCTCTTCCCTAGCCCTTCCCTCCAAAGAGCTTTGAGATTTAAAAAAAAAATCCTTCTTCTGAATGACTCTTTTCAGAAAGCAAACTAGAACACGTTTACTGTCTTGTGAAATCTTTTTGTAATAGACATAATAGACATTCTTTGCAAAACTTTGGCTGCTGAAGCTATGATTAACGTTGAAAGAGTGGAAGGGGTGTAAATGTATAAAGGGCTCTGTTTTTGTAGAATGTATTGAAAAAGAAAAAAAAATGCAGTCCAACAAAAAAAAGAAAAAGCAAACGTACCAGAACTGCATAAATATTCAACTTGTTTCTTTTAGGTATATTCCTATCGTATCAATTTGCAGTCGGGTAGAATGAGTGCTTGTAAGGTGTGCAGTCATTGTATTCCATTTAAAACAAACTGAATTATCAGTTATGGATAAATCATTCTGTGGCCATGATTAGACAAGCAGGCATGCAAGCTGACACTTTTTAATTAAAATAAGCAGCGTGTTTTCCTGAAGCCAAGCTGATAAAAACTATATCAGCTCAGCCTAGTTCAAAAGACATAGCTGTCTATTTTTGACAGTGAAGAGTTATCCATTCCTGAAAACAATACTTGTAGCGTTTTCTGAGGAGGACTGCTCCCTCCACCATGTCAGAGAAACGGCAGGAGAACAAACCCCATAAGGATCTTTACTGATGAAGATGCAGTCAGCTCAAAAAAAGACATCAAAAATTAAAATTTTAAAGCTGAAGTTTAGCTAAAAAAAATCCCTACAGCTTTAATTACGTCACTTACCTGTAATGAAGAAATACCACATGGTGTAGACAGTGGGCTCCTGGAGAAATCTTCACTGCAGGAATGCCTGTCCTCTTCCTGGCTCTGAACTTTTGGCTCTGAAATGGTTAACATCTTTGGGTCTTCAGGCAAAAAGGCAGTTTAGATGATCTGAAAGGGACATGTCCCCTCCTTCCTTCACTACTGAAAAAAGTTCTTTCATGTGGAGGAAAGAATCATGTAACTGACCAGATGCTTTTCTGTTCACAGATCATGTTGCAAACAGTGTAATCAATAAAATAACTTTTCCCAATGAAGGAGGAGAGAGGTGTTGTATCCCTGACAGACAATCTGTACTGCTGTTCTGCCTGAAGACTCAAAGCTGGTAACCCCCACAGCACCTGAAGTTCAGTGGCAGGAAGAAGACAGGCAACCCTGCAGTGAAGATTTTTCCAGGATCAAGCTGACTGCACAATGCGAGACCTAGTTCATTACAGGTAAGTGATCTAAATAATGCTATATGGATTTTTTTTTTGTCAGCTGAACCTCAGCTTTAACCACTTGCCTTCCAGATGATTTAACCCCCTTCCTGACCAGGCCATTTTTTGCAATACGATACTTGTTACTTTAACTGAAAACTGCGTGGTCATGCAACACTGTACATAAATGAAATGTATTTTTTTTCCCCACAAATAGAGCTTTCTTTTAGTGGTATATTATCACCTCTGTGTTTTTTATTTTTTCCGTTATAAAAAAACCCAATATTTTTTACTTTCTGCTATAAAACCATATCCAACAATACATTTAAAAAATCACATTTCTTCATAAATTTAGGCCAAAATTTATTCTGCAACATGTTTTTGCTAAAAAAAAAAATCCCAATATGTGTAAATTAATTGGTTTACTTGAAAGTGATAGCCTCTACAAATGGCGTTATATATACTGGAATTTTTATTTTTTTTATACCAGTAATGGTGGCGATCAGCGACTTATAGCGGGACTGAAGGACTGCGGCGGGCATTCTGACACTGGGAGGAACTAACTGCCACTGACATCCCAATGACACTAATACAGTGACCGGTGCTAATAAAAATCACTGACACTGTACTAATAGCACTGGGAAGAAAGGGGTTAACATCTGGCACGATCAAAGGGTTAACTGTGTGCTGTTTTACTGTGTGTTGTGTTTTACTAGGAAGACATGCTGCTGTGTATCTCTCTGCAGAGAGATACAAAACAGCATGTCCATGCTCACAGGAGAGAGACTTGTGTTTACACACAGATCTCTCCCCTGTCAGCTTTTCCCAATGATCGCCAAGTGTCGGTCGGGACCTTGTTATTGACATCTCTAGCCGCCAATAGCAGTGCGGGCAGGGTGGCACACACACGCCACCTACCTGGAAATGCAAACCACGTATATATACACATGATTTTGCACAGCCCTGTCGCCCTGTAGCAGTACTTCTGCTAAAGGGCAGAGGGTAACTGGTTAAACTGTAGTGCACATAACCACTCGTCTGCCATATTCTGTTACTAATACAAAAATGTAAATTAGAATATTTCCTTGTAAAGAAAATAGTAAATAATCACCTCTTTGTCCATATTGCCAATCTTCACTGCAAAGATTCTCTAGGATTGTTGAACACTTAGTCCCTTGCTTCCCTCTATCTGATCCCTTATGCCAACCCCAAAAGTCACTAATGGACAGAGTTATGATGTAGAGATTAGAAGGAACTGCAGTGCATGGTGGAGAAATGTGAGCATCCAACAGTCGTAATGAATGAGAGGGTTCTTCTGGCATCCATAGGCCATGAAGGGGAACTACATTGACACTACTGTGATGGTGTAAAGGGTACATTAACATGATTGCTATTGCAAGAATGGAAGTGCATTGTCTTTCATGCTGAAAGGCATCCCAATGCACCTTGCTGATGAACATTAATTGCAGTGCAACACTAATGTGTATTGCTGTTTATCACCAGAAATGGTACATGCACCTTTTTTGCTGGATTAGACAGTCCAATCAAATAAATGGGCTACCTTAACACAAGTATGTTGCAGCATGTTGGCTCATTAACGTAAGTGACTTGACACACCTTAATAGTATGAATGGGCCTGGACAGAGCAAAAGTCAAAGGAAAAGGCAAAGGGAAAGGCTGGAAATGCATGTCAATGCAGGGATACCTCCCCTTCCCTCTTTTTCCTTTATGCTGTAATCAAACAGAGAGAAAGAGTCTGAAGGCAAGTGGATTCTGACATGCTCTCTCTTTAGAAACCGATAAAGCCCTGTGAAACCATTGTCATGGGTGGACCCAGTACTGAATATTTGTAATGCAAAGATTGTATATGCATACAAAAAATATATATATTGTTTAAAACCTTATAAACATATAAAAATGATAATTAAATATGTCCATAGAACATAAACGTTTCCCCTTTGATTGAAATCTATGATAACATGCTTACTGGGACGTATAAATTAAAAGTAACAGAAGGTCTGCCGTGCTGGTCTTTGTTGTCATATATCAAGGATAATACGTATCTCCACAGCAAAAAGGTGAATGGTTCTTTTCCAGAGAGAGACATTTATTGAATTCCAGAAAAAGTTACAATCCGCAGAATACTGGCAAATAACATAACCAACAGTAGCTTTCAGAGTCCCATTTAAAATACTTTCTGTCATAGCAAGCTCAGAGGCACTACACTGTCCACCATTTATATCCAACCTATAATATGCACCTGGGTAGCTTCCATGCATGCAATAATGTATACTGCTGTATCTTCTAGGCCTGTGCTTCCAAAATGACTTATTTAACAGATCAAGCATTCCTCTGAAATATCAGTCAGTAAAGCTGGAAGGGGTTTCTGATTGGTTGATCAAACACTTTTGATCTTAACATGAAAAGACTTCAATTGTAATTACTGGAATTAGCAATTAACACCATTATAGTGTTTACCAGATAAACAAGTTACCCTCTGAAAGCCATTCCCATTAACTCCCTCTCAAGTCTAATTACCATCTCTAAATACTTCTTGTATGGTCAATCACATTCTTTATCATCCTTAAATGTGTAAACAATTTACCCTTTGAAATGTTGACTTGCCAAAAACAAGGACAAAAATGCCCTTTGGATCTTTAAGACCCTTTTCACATCTAACCTGCATTTTACAACCCCTTGGAAATGTTTAATTGGCTAATCAACCATGAAAAGGTCAGTCCACAACTGCCAAGATGAGGAATTTACCTCTTGCATAACATTAACATAGCTAAGAGTCCTTTAGAGGTGTAAAATAGTCTTGCCCTGGAAGAGGGTCATAGCCATTAATAACCAGGTCTTCCAGGTCCATGTATGTGAGGATCCCAAACAATGCTTATTAGGCTTTCTTTGTGATATTCCTGCTGAGGATATACCTAAACAAGACATAGCTAGGGTGCTCTTCCAGGCCTGTAGGTTAATCTTAAGGTACTGGAAGTCGACCAATCCCCTAACATTGAAAGAATGGGTATCCCAGATGGGTTACACCCTACGACTTGAAATATATATATATATATATCAGCAGGTGTTATGGTAAATTTGATAAACTGTGGTCACCATGCTCGGTACTCCGGGCCTAGCCCCAGTTGATCTAATTATGGATTGCCTACTGCAGTGTGGAAGTATTAACTCAGACTTTGCTTATGACGGACAGGATATGGTTGTGTATTGTCTATATATCTGAATTTGTACATTTCAAGTGGTTCTCCTTTGTACACTTTGTAAAGATGTCATAATCCAAGTATGATGCATATGAGTCTTTATGCTTCTGGGATGTTAGTGCTCTGGATTTTGTATTGTTTATTTACACTGCTCAATAAAGTTTTTCTTGAGATAAAAAAATGGTCTTGTCCAAGAATGAACAGTATGTATGTGGATATATACTGTGTGTGTATATACAGTCAGGTCCATAAATATTGGGACATCAACACAATTCTAACATTTTTGGCTCTATACACCACCACAATGGATTTGAAATGAAACGAACAAGAAGTGCTTTAACTGCAGACTGTCAGCTTTAATTTGAGGGTATTTAGGTGAACGGTGTAGGAATTACAACAGTTTGCATATGTGACTCCCACTTATTAAGGAACCAAAAGTAATGGGACAGAATAATAATCATAAATCGAACTTTCACTTTTTAATACTTGGTTGCAAATCCTTTGCAGTCAATGACAGCCTGAAGTCTGGAACGCATAGACATCACCAGACGCTGGGTTTCATCCCTGGTGATGCTCTGCCAGGCCTCTACTGCAACTGTCTTCAGTTCCTGCTTGTTCTTGGGGCATTTTCCCTTCAGTTTTGTCTTCAGCAAGTGAAATGCATGCTCAATTGGATTCAGGTCAGGTGATTGACTTGGCCATTGCATAACATTCCACTTCTTTCCCTTAAAAAACTCTTTGGTTGCTTTTGCAGTCTGCTTTGGGTCATTGTCCATCTGCACTGTGAAGCGGCGTCCAATGAGTTCTGAAGCATTTGGCTGAATATGAGCAGATAATATTGCCCGAAACACTTCAGAATTCATCCTGCTGCTTTTGTCAGCAGTCACATCATCAATAAATACAAGAGAACCAGTTCCATTGGCAGCCATACATGCCCACGCCATGACACTACCACCACCATGCTTCACTGATGAGGTGGTATGCTTAGGATCATGAGCAATTCCTTTCCTTCTCCATACTCTTCTCTTCCCATCACTCTGGTACAAGTTGATCTTGGTCTCATCTGTCCATAGGATGTTGTTCCAGAACTTTGAAGGCTTTTTTAGATGTCGTTTGGCAAACTCTAATCTGGCCTTCCTGTTTTTGAGGCTCACCAATGGTTTACATCTTGTGGTGTACCCTCTGTATTCACTCTGGTGAAGTCTTCTCTTGATTGTTGACTTTGACACACATACACCTACCTCCTGGAGAGTGTTCTTGATCTGGCCAACTGTTGTGAAGGGTGTTTTCTTCACCAGGGAAAGAATTCTTCGGTCATCCACCACAGTTGTTTTCCGTGGTCTTCCGGGTCTTTTGGTGTTGCTGAGCTCACCGGTGCGTTCCTTCTTTTTAAGAATGTTCCAAACAGTTGTTTTGGCCACGCCTAATGTTTTTGCTATCTCTCTGATGGGTTTGTTTTGTTTTTTCAGCCTAATGATGGCTTGCTTCACTGATAGTGACAGCTCTTTGGATCTCATCTTGAGAGTTGACAGCAACAGATTCCAAATGCAAATAGCACACTTGAAATGAACTCTGGACCTTTTATCTGCTCATTGTAATTGGGATAATGAGGAAATAACACACACCTGGCCATGGAACGGCTGAGAAGCCAATTGTCCCATTACTTTTGGTCCCTTAATAAGTGGGAGGCACATATGCAAACTGTTGTAATTCCTACACCGTTCACCTGATTTGGATGTAAATACCCTCAAATTAAAGCTGACAGTCTGCAGTTAAAGCACATCTTGTTCGTTTCATTTCAAATCCATTGTGGTGGTGTATAGAGCCACAAATGTTAGAATTGTGTCGATGTCCCAATATTTATGGACCTGACTGTATATATATATATATATATATATATATATCTGGTCTCCTAGATTGTAAGCTCGAAAGAGCAGGGCCCTCGAACCCCTCGTGTGTTGTATTGTTACTGTATTGTCTCATTTACTGTCCCCCCACTTTAATGTACAGCGCTGAGCAAACCTTTTGGCGCTATATAAATACTGTATAATAATAATATATATGTATATATATACACACTCCCCGGCCACTATTAGTACACCTTGCTAGTGCCAAGAAAATATCCCCCAGAACATTACACCACCACCACCAACCTGAACTGTTGATACAAAGCAGGATGGACCCATGCTTTCATGTTGTTCACGCCAAATTCTGACCCTACCATCTGAATGTTGCAGCTGAAATCGAATGCCCATTCTCTTCTGTCCTCTGACATCAACAAGGCATTTTCATCCACACAACTGCTGCTCACTGGATATTTTCTCTTTTTTTGGACCACTCTCTGTAAACCCTAGAGATGGCTGTGTGTGAAAATCCCAGTAGATGAATTACCCAGACCAGCTCGTCTGGTACCAACAACCATGCCATATTCAAAGTCACTTAAATCCCCTTTCTTCCCCATTCTGATGCTCAGTTTGAACAAGTTGTCTTCACCACATCTAGATGCCTACATGCATTGAGTTGCTGCCATGTGATTGGCTGATTAGCAGTTTGTGTTGTCAAGCAATTGAACAGGTGTACCTAATAAAGTGGCTAAAGTGAGTGTATATATATATATATATATATATATATATATATATATATATATATATAATATTCACACCCACAACACACTACAGTCTTTCCTGGAGTAAGTGCTGCTCCAGGCTCACTCTCATACCAGTCACATGACCAAGGCCTGCTTAGAGCAAACATTAGTGGTGTTAAAAAGTAAGGGAAGAGTTCAGACTGACTGCTCTTGTCCTTCAGCAGACAAACATTTAAAAAACATGCATTTTTAATCCCAGATATATGATGGTGCCTTATTGGTTTTTGAATATCTAATTTACTTATTTTATTTTTAATTCTGTTAAATTGATACCTCTGTTTAATCTTTTTTTTAACCAATCACAGCAAAGCTTTTTTTAAATATAAAATATCCAATTTATCTCCAAGTGATTCTTTTTACTGTAGGCTGCTAATAAAGAAATATCTACTTTGGGTTAACTTTTTTTTTTTACTTGAAGATTTGCAGTGGCAGACTAATCGAGGAATTATAAGGAATTAGACATTTATCAGAAATCTCATTAAATGGTTTGTGCAATTGAATATTTAGCTTTAGACTGTGCTTTATATTCATTTTAAAACGTGATTTGGTGTAGTAATAAAGAAATCCACACATATTTGTGGCTAGACTATGGAAATCTAGTGTATTTTCTAATATCTTATATGCAGATTTAGCTCTCTAGAAACTAAACAATCCCATGTTCTTACTATTCCTTTATTCGCTGATGAATATTCATAAAAATTATATAATCGGCTTAATACATTTTTCATTTTTTTGCGCATTACAAATTGGGAATACGCGACTTTCACGTGAGCTATGAATATTAAAAATATTAATTAGCATTTTTATGAATAACAGTGAAAAAACTAACTAGTGAAATGCATGGGTGCATTGGGAATATGGTATTATCTTCCAAATGCATAGAGTTGTATCTGAAATCCCATTTGAAGGGAACTAATTTCCAGGAAGTTTTTGGTTTCAGAGAGATGCATAAGCAATTCTGTCAACAGGCAGAATATCCTAATGTGACCCTGTGAGGACAAAAACATGAAATTTGCCATTCCACCTCTTCTTCTCAAAGGTGCATGGTCTGGATTTACTATCTAGTGAGACACTGACCTGAAACAAGCATGCAGAATCTGACTTTACGAACATCATGGTTTTTTGTGGTTAATTAATTTAGTATGAAGTTAAAACAACATCAAGATAAATGATATAGATCAGCGGGAGCTGATGTGCTTAAAGTGGTTGTAAACCTCAGACAAGCAAATAAGACGAAGCATATCCCTCTAAAATGTGTACTTGTCTCAATCCAGAGCAGTAAGTGTCACTTTTGTCTGCTACTTCATTCCTCTGCTATCAGCATGAATCAATTTTGACAAGTTTTCCTGACACCAAGAGAAAAATGGTGACAGGAAAGGACCTCTGGCATACAGTCTGTGATTGACAGCCTCAGCTCTGTTCCTGTGTGCTGAGTAAAGGGGGGGGGGGGGTGTCCCTTCCCTCAAGACAGCTATCAGAGCTCTCCTCACTCAGCTCTGCAGAGTAATTTATGTTCAACGCCCCCTGTTTTCTAGAAGCTCAGATATACTTTAGAAATTCTGGACTTTGAATGCCTGTAGAGAAGAAAAGACTGGAGATAAATAGGTACAGGTATGTAGAAGGATTTGTTTCATCTCTGCATGTCACATGAGGCTAGTGACTTCACCGGGTATATGTAAGGGTTTCCAACCACTTTAAAGTTGTTTTACACATTTTAACCTCTTGCCACAATTAGGCCATTTAAAAAAAGTGGTTAAAACAAGTTCATGGCTGCAGCTGCAGCCTTAAGCTTGGTATAATTTTTTTCAGCCAGCAATCGACTCTTCAGTAAAAGTGACCTGGGTGACTCTACAGCCACCTAATCACTTTTAAGGTAGTGAGAAAAGCTGCCAAACCTGACTGCTGTTCTCCCTTTCCTCTGGTCTAATAGACCCTAATAAACCCTAATAGACCCCTGATGTCTCCAAAACAAATAACCTGTCATCTGCCCATGCTATCACATAGAGCCTGGCTAGCCATTTGGACTATCAATAAAATTAAATGAAAAAAATAAAAAAATGTAATAAAAATAAAGCAAATAAAAATTATTTTTAACGCTTCCTTGTCACCCTTAACATACATGCAAACAGGAGTATAGGACATGCACATGTATATAAAACAGCAAACGCACCACACATGTGATGTATCGTCACAAACATTTCACAGCTAACTATAAAGTGAAAACCTATAAGGGCTTTTAAAGCTTTGCCTAGCAATCATTTTGGGTACCATAGCTTTTAGCCAATTGTATGGGTATGTGCAATTTTGAAGTTTGACATTTTTGGTATTTCTTAACGCGACAAAACTCCATCTTTTATATTGTACAAAAGAACCAGGGTAATATAATGCATTTGTGTGCACTGAAACTCATTTAAGAGGACTTTTTCCTAAAAATATGTCTCTGCTTTTAGAAAAATATATAATTATTTGGGGGTTCTAAGAAATTTTTCAAAAAAGTTTGATTTTAACAACAACAAAATTGCCTCGGATGCAAAGTAGTTAAAGAGTTTTGACTGGCTTCTGGTTGACAGTTGTCTTTTGTTAAATTTCTTTTGTGTTTTATTAAAAAAAAAACATGACATGACATTGTAGTTTTTTAATAGTTTTAACTTTTTTTGTGTGTATTTTTCTGTAATTTGGTGGTTTTTGACATACCAATACACATCAAAAATGAAAAGCTGCTATCTGAACTGATTTTTTCCAATGGTCTGCAAAAACAGAAAAACAACAAAATACACCAAAAAAGCAAAAGACCCAATTAAAAGGCCAATTTTTTGGCATTTCTTTTCTCACAGCATGCAGTCCTGGTCAAATAGGATGTGTTTAAACAAATAAGAAAAAACAAAAAAAGTTACAATTTTTTCCTTAATGTTGTTTTGTTCATATTAAAAGTTTTCTTTAAAAAAAGACATAAAAGGTTCAAAGTATCAACTTTCAACACTGGAAGCATATTTGTGTTGCAGTGTTTAAATTGCTATTTTGATCCAAATTTTTAACTAGAACAAGTTTCACCAAAAATATGAAGGAAGGGAAAATTGTTGGCATTTATTCTTTTCTTTAAGATATCGAGTTACTTTATTTTGTTAACAAATGTTTTCATTTAATTAAGCCTAGAGTAGATTTTTTGCATGAGGTTAATTTATCTCATGTTCTCATATAACTTTCTGTGTGTAATCAGTGGTGCTGTGTGTAAATTATAGCCCATTCAGAAGATTTTCCACTTATAAAACTCTGGATTCCTTCACATCGCACGCAGAATTGTATGCCTTTACACTCAGAGGAGCCAGCCATGCATTCCTCTACACTCAGCACATTCAACCAACCCTATACACTGAATACATATACATACATTTCAGAACTTCATAACCATAGCTCCCATCATTATATCAGCAAGTTGTAATTTGTCGGACTGTAGGATGATTTGCACATTCTACCCAAGCTGTCTTACATTTTTCTCTGGTTTCTCTATGGCATAAATGCCCAAAAGTTAGTGTTAATAACCAGAGTTCAGAGTTAATGGCAGAGTCCAGCTCTGGCCAACCACATGAACATCCTAAATATATTTTTCTGGTTTTGGATAGATGAGTGGCAGTTTTTCTTTGTCCTGTTGGGGACTTTGGTGAGGGAGGCGGCGGGGAGCGGTCGATTCTTTTTTCGCTCATCATTGTTAATGATGAGTGGTATACCTAGTGGTTGGCAAATACCCAGAGTGTCCTGAATACCTATCCACTGCTGAGGGGTCCACAGAAGGTCCGCTGAGTATATCTACCCTTGGAGTAAGATCCCTGAGTGTTCTTAGATGCGTGACGGCCCATTGGGTTATTGAGTTAACCCTTTAAGGACCGTAAGATTTTGGAACGCCAAAAGAATCAATTTTTTTGTTTTTAAAGTTCGTACACTTCAGTTGCTGTAACTAAGCCATTTCATGAAATAATTGGCAAAAAGCTAGATCCAATTGTTGTTTGTTGATAAGAACTAATATTTTGACTCAAACCAAAAAAAAAAAAAAAAGTTTTAAGTTCTTAATCAGATGATACACGCAATTAAAAACATGGGACAAATACGTCCCTTGGTCCTCAAAGGGTTAAGGTGAGGGGGCAATCTAGCCAAAGGAGGATTGTGTTGACACCATCACTGGATATCACATGCGTTATTATCACGTGCATGAACCTACTAGTGGAGCACAAATAATTATTTATGAACTGTTCTATTTTTCGCCTCAGTTCTTGGTCACTATTGTACATTCACTAATCACGTCTGTGGAGTGCGATGTGCGGGGACTAGCATATGTTTTCACACACGTTTAGTGATTATGGTAGTATTAGTCAGATATTACTATATGATTATAGTAATATGGGATGTTAAAGTGAGCGCAACTAAATGCCAAAAAATGTATAAATGTGTGTACACAAAAGCGTATACACAGACAATATAACTGAGCAGCTGATACACCGAAAAGGTATATGATTATAGAACACTATTTTATCTGCATGTTTATTTAAGAGCACGTGTGT
The DNA here is from genome assembly GCF_062004578.1 of Staurois parvus. Taxonomy (NCBI): domain Eukaryota; kingdom Metazoa; phylum Chordata; class Amphibia; order Anura; family Ranidae; genus Staurois; species Staurois parvus. The sequence goes on from NW_028318512.1 coordinate 1,456,725, forward strand.
CATTTATGTTTGAAAACATCTATTTTTTGCCTCTATCCAAATGGATTTGATTATTACTGTGTCATAACAGCGCTGCACTATATGATCTTTTCTGTTGGGGACAGTTTACTTCAATTTCTGTCCCAGAGACGCAAAAGAAGGTGGGAGGAAATCTTTCTAAAGTGAGGGAAGCACTCGAACAGGTGTCCCCATTGGAAAATGCACCATATACCTCCTAGTCTGGTGACAACATTCTATCGTGGCAATAATGGTCACCAGAACTAATAATGACGGTGAGGAGTTGGGGTGGAGGAATTAGGATTTCACTGTACAGAGCAGCCACTAGCACACAGGACACTGATCATGATCGTGGGTACTGTCCCTGTTGGCAATAGAAAAAAAAAACCACAACTGAACTTCAGCTTTAACCTAGTCCTGGCTAGAACTAAACTTACAACCGCTCAACCCGCTTTCCAAATTCTATATTAACTACCCTGTAGAAGAAAGATGTTTATACTTACTTATTATTTACTTATTCTCAGGCCACTACAGTCCAGTCATGTGATCTGTTCCTAGCATCCAGCTTCAGGGGAGAGGAAAGACAGCTTACAATGGTTGCCCCATAGTAAGCTTATGGGTGATATCACCACCCAGGCATTTCATCCATTGTCGGCGCTCTCTCCTCTCCCCTGAATCCGGCCACTGGGGAGATCATGTGACCTCAGGGGCTTTGGCCCAGTCATGTAATCTCCCCAACAGCTGGCTTCAGGGGAGAGGAGAAAGGGCCAATGGTTAAAATGCCTGGGCAGTGATGTCACACATAGGCTTTCTATGGGACAACCATTGTTGGCTATCTCTCCTCTCACCTTAAGCTGGCAACTGAGAGCAAAACATGTGACTGGACCATAGTGGCCTGAGAATAAGTATATAATAAGTATAAGCATCTTCCTTCTACAGAGTAGTTAGTATAGGTGGTAGAAGGTGGCTTGGAGCAGTTTTAAGATTTGTTAGTTCTAGTTCAGACTTCTACTTTAAATGTTTGACACTAGGTCTATATTAATGTTCTCTGTGAGCCTGAAACAACATACAGTATATCCCCTCTCCTTCCTGATTCACTAAATGCATTTGTTTCTATTGCCCATCAGGGTAGGCTAAAATGTTCCAGTTAAAAAGTAATAGTAATTTTATTTTCCTGAAAAACGATGCTGTAAAATTAAATCATTTGTTGAGTTTAGTCTGTATTTAAAAAAGCAATCCATTTTACAAGATAATTTGCTTTAGCTCTTACTTGCAAATGACGTCATTGCTGTTTTTGTCTATGATGCAGAGTCCACCTCGACACCTCAGACATTTGTCTATTTCACATTTGGAGCCTTCGTATCTCAGCGGGCAGACACATTCTACACGGCCATCATCAGAGATTGTGCAGGATTCTGAATTTACGCAGTAATGGTGGCACACATCTAGGATAAAACAATGTTCAAATGATCTTAGTGATGAGAAATCACAGTGCGCAAGCATTGGAGCATCATATTTTGTTTAGGAAACTTGTATTTGGTAAGCAAAAAGTGAATAAATTAGCCTTTTACAATTTAGTTATTACTAAACGTATGTTTAGACATTAAGGGGTTTATTTACTAAAGCTGCAGAGTCCAAAATCAGACTCCCTTCTGCATAGAAACCAATCAGCTTCTAACCTCAGCTTGTTCAATGAAGCTTTGGCAATGAAACCTGGAAGCTGATTGGTTTCTATGCAGAAGTGAGTCTGATTTTTCACTCTCCAGCTTTAGTAAATAAACCCCTAAAAGGTCCACTCCAGTCAAACTGAAGCCTTAAAATAGAAGTAAAAAAGACAAAACTTTTTTTTCCATTTTGAATAGAGGAAAGAAAGGTTAAAACACTGTCAATTTCTTTTTTTTTTTTAAACAAATTCTTTATTTTCAAACTCCAGTATAACTGAGCAAATGGTTACATTAAAAAACATTACTGAATGACATGCAAGATGAACATCTTCTATTGCAAGCATAGAGAAAGCTCGAGGGTTGTGAGACATTCACACTTATCAGAATTCCAAATATGTGCAAAAGAAAACAGAAATGTCTTCAAGTGAAATTGAGAGTGAGAGAAGAAGAAAAGAGAGAAGTAGAAAAAGAAAAAATAAGGGGGGGGGGATAACTTCCTTAGCTTCCCTTCCAGGATGTGATCCACCACCACATTCACGAGGGCCCGGGGCCCATATAAAGGAGCCATGGGGTCCAGTTTTTAAAATGTTTTTCCTTTTGCTTCCTGACATCGGCTTTCAACTGCTCCATCAACTTTATGTCAGCTACACACCACACTCCAGCCAGTGTGCAATAGTAGGTGGAGAAGAAGTCTTCCATATGGCTGGTATACATGCCTTAGCTATATTAAGCAGATGTTTTAGGAGATAGTTTTTATAGTGATTGATTTACATCGGAGTAACATTGAGTAAATATGCCGCCGGATCTCCCGCAAGAGACACATCTGTCACCTTATGTATTGTTGCAAGCACTGCAGTCCAAAACTCCTGTAGGGCTGGGCAAGACCAGAATATATGGAGTAAAGTACCTTCCTCTTGATTGCATCTCCAGCAAAGAGAGGATATTCGGGGATTAATTTTATGAATTGGGGAGTCTTGTACCATCGCGACATTACTTTATAGCCATTCTCTTGGTATGTGTTAGCAATACATGCCTTATGGGTAGGCAGGAGTATCCTATCTTTTTGGAATTGGGAAAAAGATCTCTGTAAGTCACCCTCCCATTTCCTCAAAAATGAATGGTTGCATGTCTGAGTACAGGTGGGTGGGCAAAGAGCTTGATGAGAACAAAATACCACTCGCATCTGGGAGCCCAGCTGTTTACATCTAATGAAGTCTAGCTCAGAATTGTAGATGGCCTGGAGTGCTACCTCAGACATCAGTGTGTTTTGGTCAGAGAAGTCCAAAAGAGACCACATATAATAAGAGTTTGGAACTGAAAGTCAGTCTCATTGTCAGGGAATTGTGGGGTACCCAAAACCTGAATCAATGGGCTGGGGGCCAGTAACAAACTGGATTTTTATAATAGCTTCTGGAGTACTGAGACATTAGTGAGTGACCAAAAATCATGGTGAAATGAGAAGGTGGAATCTCCACCTAAGGCAAACCCTCCAGGAGGAAGTGAGTGTTAGCTTGGTCAATTTCTTTTTGCCTTTTGTGTCCTATTGGAGAGACTTCCAGAGAAAGGAGGGGACACCTTCTAATGGATGGCCCATAGTAAGCCTAGGGGGGATGTCACCGCCCATAGCCAAAACAGAAAATTAGAGGAAATCGCTCCAAAGTGTGAGAAATCCCTAGCTGGCATCAGAGTCACTGGAACTAGTGTTCCAATTGGAAGATTTTCCCTCTATTCCTTTTCTGATGACAACCCAAAATTTGGGATTTTCTTTCATTTTAACTTTATAATGGTAAACAGGACAAAAAGAGACAATGAATCTCTGTAACAGGGCACAGAGAGCAAAAAAAACAGACAGGAATTCTAATACCTCTCCACTCTTTCCAAAATTGAAAACAAAACTATTGCCTTAAGTTATACTTAAAAATGTGTAAAGGGCTTCTGTTGAGGGAAATATGGCGAGAGAAAGAACTTGATATCATAGAAGGGGTCTGCCATGGTAGAAATATGAAAGCTGCCATTTTTGATTGCTTTTAAAAGGTGAAAGCTCCAAGGTCATCATCACCAACACTGCTTCTCTACTTAGTTAGTCATTGACCTGGAATAAGTGTGTGGGTCTAGAGTTCAGAATTGCCTACTGGTTCCAGTTCACTGACTGACTTAGTGGATATGAGACTGGCTTGTTTTAAATGTGAAAGCTCTGTTTTTGCTTAACTACTATGTTGCACACGGGAGCATGAGAGAGAGATGACAGAACAAAACCATTGGACCTAGAAAGCAGACCCACCCAGAAACAGAGTGAAAAGCTTTCTAGAATCTGGCTTCAGTGGACGGAATAGAAATTAAATAAAATGGAATGGATTGACTCAGACTTAGACTGAGTGGTTTGACTTTAACTCAGTTACAGTGCTTCTTTGGTAACATTAACATCTTATTGACCTATTTTGCCAGCATGTGCTCTTTAAAGTGAATCTGGCCTAATGGAGTAAAGCAACAGATTTGCCTTAATACATCCTGCAGAACCATAGTATCAACTTTTCTTTTCTTCCCCGCTGCTGTGTTCAGCCACAAAGAGTAAAGACAACACCAAATACCTTCAGGTATAGTGGAGCATGTGACTCACTCAATGTGACAGCTTTGGTGCTTATTGATTGGCCCAATGCTCTCCAATGAAGGCAGGATGAAGCTGCAGCCCTGTGTAAGCTCTGACCCAGTGCCAATGGCTGGGAAGAGCCACAGGGGATTGAAAGAGGCACAATTAAGTGAACATGTTGGGTTTTACCTGCATGGGAAAGCACATGTTGACTTTAAGCCCATCTGAGCCTCAAATTTCAGCATCCAGGAGATGTTTTTAAAACTAGCTCTATATTATTTATCTTCACTTTCACCATTGCTACACTTAAAGTGAAGCTGTAATTAAAAAAATAGTGCATACATGACTGACTTATTTTACATGTGAAACCTTTGCAACAGTCATTCTTCTTTTTGCTTCACCACCTGGTTAATCCCTGACTTGGAACCAGTAGGCAACACTGAGCTGGTAACTGGATGTGCGTATTGATTCCAGATCAGTGATTCACTAGATAAAGAGCCATAATTGGGGATGATGGCCCCAGAGCTTGCATCTTTAAAACCAATCAAAAAAGACAGCTCCCATATTTCTATCATGACCAATTCCTTCTACAACTTTTAGCTGATAATATGCGGTTACTGGGTCAGCATGTAAACTATTTCAGCACCATGGACAATGGTAAAAGCATTTGTCTGTTATTCTCTATGTCAATGCTGTCCATGGTCCTGAAATAATTCACAGTGCTGCGAGATGACTCATTATTTAACATCTCTTTGTTTCTTTGAGCAAATATTTCATTTCAAAGCCTTGGTTCTATCAACAATGCTCCATTTGTTGGATTCTTATTCTGAGTGCTCACGAGTCCTGAATCCCACCAGACACTACAACAGTAATTAAAACACTTCCATGAGAATTCTAATACAGGCTGTTGTTGGAGGCTAGTTTGTACAGAACACTTTATGAGGGTTTACCATGGAAACATCGATCGTTTCTGAAGATTTTTTATTTCAGAAAAGACAACGAAAATAGTCATGAATTAGTTCAGTGTGGAATGATTAGTACTGTGAAGTTTGTAATAGGAAAAGCTGACAAAGAGTAATTAAATATCAGTTCAAAGAAGACTGGGCAAAACCAAATAAGTTTAGTTAGGATAAAATGCTTATTTTAAGGGAATATAGCTGCAATCCCCAATTTAGTTTGGGGCCCCTCTCTTTAATAACATGAATAGGTCCTTAGACCACTATAAAGCAATTGCAAAGACCTTTAATCTCCATCACTACAATGGAACTGAAGTCTATTCAGTGGAAACCAATGGTTGTAATGCAGAGCAATTGCACTTTAAAGTATATCTAAATCTAAGAACAAACATTTAATATATTTTAGCCCACCAATCCTTAGACATGGTGGCTGCATTAGTTTACATTTTTCAAGCTTGGAACATTTTCAGCAAGTACAGAAAATACCTTTTGAAATGCATTTTTCAAGAGTGCATGTAAATTCTTGCAAATTGAACTGAAATCACAAACAATATTATCTTCGTCCCAAGCTATTTTCTGTAAAGTCCAAAATGTGTATTGTTTTTTGTCAGAGTTACTGGACTAACAGTTACTAAGAGTTACAGGCTAATTATCAAAAGGGCAAAAACAAGAGTGGTATTATACAGCAAAGTTCAATTTTATTTTATGCATATATAAAAAACAAATCACACTACAACTTCAATTTCTCTAAAAAAATGTTGCAACATTTTAGCATGATAGAACATATACACTGGTCAAAAAAATAAACTCCTGGGATATTGATCTGGTCAGTTAAGTAGCAGAAGGAGTTGTTAATCAGTTTCAGCTGCTTTGGTGTTAATGAAATTAATAACAGGTGCACTAGATGGGCAACAATGAGATGAGTCCCAAAACAGGAATAGTTTTACAGGTGGAGGCCACTGACATTTTTTTCCCCTACTCATCTATTCTGACTGTTTTTCACTCATTTTGCATTTGGCTAGAGTCAGTGTCACTATTGGTAGCATGAGGTGATATCTGGACCCTGCAGAGGTTCCAACTCCTCCAGGATGGCACATCAATATGTGCCATTGCCTGAAGGTTTGCTGTGTCTCCCAGCACAATCTCAAGAGCATGCAAGAGATTTCAGGAGACAGACAGTTACTCTAGGAGAGCTGGACAGGGCCGTAGAAGGTCCTTAACCCATCAGCAGGATCGGTATCTTCTCCTTTGTGCATGGTGGAACAGGACGAACACTGCCAGAGCCCTACAAAATTACCTCCAGCAGGCCACTGGTGTGAATGTCTATGACCAAACAATCAGAAACAGACTTCATGAGGGTGGCCTGAGGGCCAAACGTCCTCTAGTGGGCCCTGTGCTAACTGCCCGGCACCATGGAGCTAAATTGGCATTTGCCATTGAACACCAGAATTGGCAGGTCCACCACTGGTGCCTTGCGCTTTTCACAGATGAGAGCAGGTTCACCCTGAGCACATGTAACAGATGTGAAAGGGTCTGGAGAAGCCGTGGAGAATGTTATGCTGCCTGTAACATCATTCAGCATGACTGATGTGGTGGTGGGTCAGTGATGGTCTGGGAGGCATATCCATGGTGAAATGCACAGACCTCTACAGGCTAGACAATGGCACCCTGACTGCCATTAGGTATCAGGATGAAATTCTGGGAGCCATTGTCAGACCCTACGCTAGTGCAGTGGGTCCTGGGTTCTTCCTGGTGCATGACAATGCCCAGCCTCATGTGGTGAGAGTATACAGGCAGTTCCTGAATGATTAAGGAATTGATACCACTGAATGGCCCCATGCTCGCCTGACCTAAATCCAATAGAACACCCTTGGGATATCATGTTTCGGTCCATCCGACACCGCCAGGTTTCACCTCAGACAGTCCAGGAGCTCAGTGATGCCCTGGTCCAGCTCTGGGAGGAAATACCCCAGGACATCATCCATCGTCTCATTAGGAGCATGTCCCGACATTGTCAGGCATGCATACAAGCATATGGAGGACATACAAACTACTGAGTACCATTTTGAGTTGCTGCAATTAAATTTCAGCAAAATGCACTAGCCTGCTGCACCATTTTTTCACTTTGATTTTCGGGATGTCTTTAAATTCAGTCCTCTGTAGGGTGATAATTTTCATTTCCATCAAACGATGGGGCATCCTTACATTAGTAACACATTACCCAGTCCATATCAGTATAGATATCCAACAGGAGATTTTTCCCCGTTGAGATCTGATGTGTTTTCAAAGTATTCCTTTATTTTTTTGAGCAGTGTATTTCACTCATAGGATATATTAAAATCAAGGAGTAATATATATAAAGCTGGTCCAACACGTTTCTTGGAGAAAGTCCAAGACACTTCTTCATTAGCCAATCTATACATCAAAATTCTAGAACAATAACAAAGATTATTACAATTGGTATAAATTAAATAACTACTATTCAAAATCCCACTAAACATATCTGGAGAATTGGCCTAAAACACAGAGGGGGGGAGACAGGAGGGAGAGGGAAGAGAAGGGCAGGGAAGGGATAAAAAAGAGGCAGAACAGGGATGAGGCACCCAATGGAAACCCATAAGGCGAGGTACCATGGTACAAAAAAAACCCCAAAAACCTCTTTCCCCTCAATGCAACACCAACATATTGCAAATGTGTTTAAATTCTAGGTGCCTCGTGGTCTACATAGTAATAGTAATATTTAATAATGATATTTTCACACAAATAACATCAAAAGGAGACTGATTACAACTCAATACCTGGGAGAGCATCCATAGCCTGTCCTTGAAATAAGAGCAGTAACTATTCTGAGCCCCTATTCTCCAAAAAAGAAATATATGTTCTATCATGCTAAACTGTTGCAACAATTTTAGAGAAATTGATGTTGTAGTGTGATTTGTTTTTTATATATGGATAAAATAAAATTCAACTTTACTGTATAATGATCTGCCTCAAAAGTCTCACTCTATTGTTTTTGCCCTTTTGATGTGTTATATTTAGGGATGTGGCACATTTTTTCATTTTTATATCTTGATAGGACAGGCTAATGTTGACACCAACAAAAAAGTATAAGACAATACATATGAGCTGGGCTGAGGACCAATTCATATGTAGTAGAGGTAATGGCCTGGGAGAAGCCAAAAGTGAATGCTAATGCTAAGAAGTTAAAGGAAGCAGAAGACAAAAGGTCATGAACAAGGATAGTTATGTCTCAAACAAAGAGACTAGGAACAGTAAGTAAATGTAGCTACCTCAAGTGTGTCAAGTGAAGGGTACTTTTAATAATACAGCATACATAACTATTTTGGACCATTGTTCACTTTCAACCTTGTGCAAACAGTTTGAGGAAGGCAGCAAGAGTGTGTCCCAAGCACAAAGCATGGTCCCTATAGACATGGTGAGATGAGTTAGGTTTGAAGCAACACAAGTGTTGACCAAGTCAATCCTACTGAACACCTTTGCTATGAATTATAAACGTATTGGGAGCCAAGTCTTGAATATCAGTATCTGATCTCACAAATGCTCATTTGGCCAAACTGTGGAATGGGATGTCCAACAACCTATTTAAGTATGATGGTCAGGTGTCTAGATTTTCACTAAATGTCCCTAGTCACCTGACCTGTGTGGTGGACTGCCAGTGCTCTGAATTATGAAAGCCTGATAATCAACCATACTTTGCTTGGTTTCATGGTATTAGTTGTATGTTCCTACATGAATAAAATGATGTTTTCATTATAAAATGATGTCATAATATGTACAAAAAAAGTCCTGATAATGCTATTTGTGTCTGCTGCTTTCTTCTGGGACTTGCCAGAATAAGAAGCATCGGATGCACCTCTTATTGGTTAGTGCAGTTACGTGGCTGTCCTGACCTGTGATCACTTGCCATTGCGAGCATTATGATGAATACTCACTATAGCCACTATGTGCAGCAGGATCTGGAGGGGTGGTCAGGATATTTGGCATTAGTTAACATTTCTTCTTCATGAAAAAGTTAATATCTCCTAAGTGCATGTGGATCTACTAATCAGGAGCCACAGCATATATATGATTTGAACATTTATGGTTGTCTTTAGGTATTAATATAACCTATAGTATTTACTATAAATAACATGGTCTATAAAACATCAACATACGCATATTAGAATATTTACACACATTGATCACATTAACATTCTGTTTACACTGTATATAACAAAAGTGTATAAACAGTACACATTTGTTTGGTTCCTTTTGACTTACGGTATTGGCATCTGTCCCCTGTATATTCATTAAAGCAGGTACACTGGGCTTGATTGCCAGGTGATACGCTACACGTGCCTCCATTCTGACACACATTCTCGCAGACTTTTTTGCCACAGTTAGGTCCAGTAAATCCTAAAGCGCAGGTGCAAGTGGGTTTTCCTGTAAAGAAAATGATGTATGATTTTTTAACAATATACATACAAATAAACACAATCTGGCTTTTTTTTTTGAACCAATAAGAGCACACAATGTCAACCAATCAAATTTCAGTTTAATGCAGTAAGATCAATAAAAGACTAATTCTAATTGGTCTCCATAGGTTAATTCACTTTGCAATGCTTTCACCAAGCCTGAATGCCTGCATACATTCCAAAGATGTGTTTAACTGTTGGACTTGCACATGTTCTTTTTCCAACCCAGTTAACTATTGGCTAAATTCAAAGGAAGATTCCACATCATGACATGCAATTGCTATGTGTCTCATTTTGAAATGTTATGTTCTTAAAGTTAAAAGGTTTTAGACAATACGATATAAACTTACTTGAAAAACTGAATTTCCTGTTATGAGTGCTGCCTGTCTGCTGGCCATCCTTTTCCACAACCTCGTGGATTCCCTGCATGCTTTGCAGCTTCCCCTATGCTGTTTACTTTTAATTTCTGCTGCTGTACTGTAGGGGTAGGTGGATCAGGTAGGGACTCAGAAAGAAGTCTCCCCCATCCACGACTTTGCACATTACTATCGACTTCTACTTAGCCGACATACAAGGTTCAGTGCTCCAACGGTCTCAACCATGATGACGCGGCACCTCTGACAAACTCAGACAGCACCATAGGGTGCTGCAGCACCCTGGTTGGGAAAGACTGTTCTAGACTTTGTAGATAAGAGAAGAGAAGCATTAAAAGCAATCCACTTACCACAGTTTTTAAAATTCAGTCTGACTGCAGTATGCCGTGAATGCTTTTTTAGCATTTCAAACACAATCTACATTATTCTACTGGGATATCCATGTAACAACCTAAACTAAGATTTCTATTCACTTAATTCAGCCTTTTTGTACAAATTACTGTGTGCTTGTTGTACCAAAACATCCCTCTTTATGAAATTCCAGCACAGAATGGAGTAAGTATAACTTCTCTAAGCAGAGAATATTATTCCATGACCTTTTCACAATTGTGTTAACGGAGGAAATAAAAAATTCCAAGTCTAGAATGTAATGACAGCTTGTTAGCTGCTGCATATTTAGTTATCTGGGTCACCAGCCATTTAACTAACTGTAAAATGTAATAGACACCAATTGTTCTAGCAGTACTAGGTAAGGCAGGCAGTTTCAAACCATAGATGCTTCTGCTAAATACAAGAGCAGAATACATTGAGTGTTCTGTATTGCTTGTGATCTTATAAAAAATAGAAAATGTTTAGAAAATCTGCTATATCTGCCAGTACATGACGCATGAATGCACATGGTCTAGGCTAAACAATTCAGAAGAACCATTCTGCCATGTAGATGGATAGATACATAGATAGATAGATAGATAGATAGATAGATAGATAGATAGATAGATAATCATGTAAAATAATTTTTTGGACATCCCAATGCAAAACTGTGTACATTAAAGTGATACTAAACAGTGCTTTTAAATTAGGAAATATATTCAAGTATGCATTCTTAACTTTAAAAGGCAGTCAGATCACAGCACCAAAATCAAATGAATTTGGAAGAGGCTGGGAGCATTAGAAGCTGCTTTATTGAGGGTAGCTATGTTCAGTCTCCATGGTCCCATTGTTAACCCCTTGATTGCCCCTAAATGTTAACCCCTTCCAAGCCAGTATCATTAGTACAGTATTATATCTGATCACTGTATTTGCTCTTTTGACTGAATGGGCGCACATTCCAGCAGGCAAACTCCAAAATCTTGTGTGAAGGCTTCCAAGAAGAGCAGAGGCTGTTGTAGCTGCAGAGTGTGGTGTAGGTGGTGGTGGGGTGAAACGCCATATAAACCACTTGACCTCCAGAAGGTTTTACCCCCTTCATGACCATTGCATTTTTTTGCTATGCTGCACTGCGCTACTTTAACTGGCAATTGCTTGGTCATGGAACACTTTATCCAAATAAAATTTAGATCATTTTTTTTCACACAAATAGACTTATAGATATAACTTTTTGTTATAAGACATATCCAATAAAAAAAATTTAATTTCTTCATAAATTTAGGCCAAAATAAATTCTGCTACATGCCTTTAGTAAAAAACAAAATCCCAGTAAGTTTATATTAATTGTTTTGTGTGAAAGTTATAGTGTATACAAACTATGGTATATATACTGGATTTTACACAGCTTTAGACGCAATACTGGTAGTGGAGGTGATCAGCAATATATAGTGGAACTGTGATAGTGTGGCGGGCTATCTGGCGCTGACAGTCACTGGCTGAGAGGGAAACTAGCTGACTGACACTGACTTCTCTAGTGACACTAAGCTCCAGTTTACACTGGTACATCTTGTCATGTGACTTGACAGATTAAAGTTGCACTTTATTTGCGGCTTTGGAACCATTCAAATCGGTGCGACTCTGATTCGCACCAACTTTGAAAAAGGTTCACAAAAGGTTAGACAGCAGGCCTTGCTAACAATTGGGGACCCAATTCATTCCAAAAAGGCCTTTATATAGGGTGGATAAGCAAGGCATCAAATGCAGATGGAAGGAATATGCAGAAGAGCTGTTGGCTGCCAATGATAACGTGGAACCAGTACTTGGGGACCCAGTAGAGTTAGAGCCAGCTATAGTTAATGAGGAAGTAGTATGGGCACTGAAGAAGCTACCAAACAACAAAGCTCCTGGAATTGACTATATTCCAGCTGAATTGTTAAGACCCATCCCATCAATAGTGATAAAAGAAGTCTGCCAGAAAATCTGGGAGACTATGAAGTGGCCAAAAAAGTGGAAAAGATCGGTTTTTATTCCTCTACCAAAGAAAGGCGATTCACGAGACTGCAACAATTACCTCACACTTGCATTGATTCCTCACATAGGTAATTCTCTTTCAATGACTGGTCTTAGTTGCTGTTGAATAATTTTTAGCAAGATTTTGCTTGACTCACAAGCTGGTTTCCAAAGAGGTCGAGGTACACGTGATCAGATTGCTAATCTACGTTGGATTACGGAAACGTAATGAATATCAAAAAAGCATCTACATGTGTTTCATTGATTACACCAAGACATTCGACTGTGTTGTACATGACAAGCTATGGAAAGCATTGCAAGCAATGGGAGTGCCAATGCACCTTGTACAGTTAATAAGGTCACATTATATCGACCAAGAAGCTACTGTTCGGACACAATATGGTGACACTGAGTGGTTTAAAATTGGAAAAGGTGTACGCCAAGTTTGTATTCTCTTCTTTTCTTTTCAATCTGTATGCACAGGTCGTCATCATCAGGAAACTAGATCTAGAAGAATCTGAAATTGGGGTGAAGATAGGTGGTAGGAATATTAATAACCTTCGATATGCTGAGGATACAACTTTACTGGCAGAAACAGAAGAGGACCTAAAACACCTGATAGCAAAAACACAGGAGGAGAGTGCAAAAATGGGACTCCGTCTTAACATCAAAAAAACAAAGACAACATCTAAAACTCGAACAACCAAAATATACATTGATGAAGAGGAAATAGAATGTGTTCAGGATTTCTGTTTTCTAGGATCTATGATAAACCAAACAAGAAATTGCGCTTCTGAAATTAAAAAACAGATCGCATTAGGTTGTAACGCCATGCTAAGTATGCAAAAATTGTGGAAAACTAAGGATATCAGCCTCATCACCAAATGCAAGCTGGTAAACACGATAGTTTTCCCTATAACAATAAGAAAGAAGATTGATGCATTCGAATTATGGTGGTGGAGAAGGATACCCTGGACAACAAAGATTACCAACACAGAGGTTTTAGACCGAGTTAAACCAGGAATCACTTTAGAAGGAAAGATAGTCAAATCACAGCTGACTTATTTTGGGCATGTGATGCGATCTGATTCCTTAGAGAAGGCAACATTACTTGGTATGGTCAGTGGGGGGAGAAAAAGAGGAAGGCCGAAAACACGCTGGTTAGATGCTATAACATTGAACACTGGCCTAAGCATGTATCAGCTAATAAGAAAGGTGCAAGACCGGAAAGTGTGGAGAGTGACGGCCCATGAAATCGCCAAGAGTCGGACACAACTGAATGGATAGAGAGAGATAGGGTGGAGGTCAGAGCTCCATGCAGGCCACTTAAGGTCCTCCAAACCAAGCTCATATGACCATGTCTTTAGAGACCTGGCCTTGCACACAGGGGCACAATCATGGTGGCACAGAAAGGGGCATTTCTCAAATTTTCAACGAAATTCAAAGGACAGATTTATCCAAAATTTCTTTGGACTGTATGCTGTATTATTATCAATATCATTTACTGGAAGCACTTTGGTCTTTTGAACAAGTTTGAGGACCAGGTGTCCCCAAAAGTTTGGCCTTACTGCACATTTTTTGGGGCCATTTATTAGAACAATATTTTATGGCGACATTAATAACCACAGGGATGTGTGACACCTGAATATGCATGACTGTACCAATGGAAACATCAAACATTGGATTCGGCAGGAAATTACTTTCAACAGGAATAATAGTTTTTATTTAGCCTCTTGTTGCAATTTTGTCATCATGCTGCTTTTCTTTGTAGCAATTATTTAACAATTTCAATGATTCTAGAAATGATTAGGTTATTAAGGACCTACATAATTTATTACAAAAAAGTGCGCACTCTCCTTTCTGGCATTTCGTGTATGTAAAACTCATTCCACAGGCCGTAATAATGCTTCTGTTCATTACTGATGAAATCTTATTAATTTGGTTTGCTCAAGAACTTTCCAGCTAAATCTAAAGTTTTAATTATGTCTCTCAGATGTGTGCCTTTAATTAACTGATGACATTTTCCTGGTTCAATTATTGTAGTTCAATACAACTGTCATAAACTTATAAATTTTAATTAAAGCTGCCCCAAAGTCTAGCAGCGTAATGTCCGCCTAGGAATTTGCCAAAAGGCTTAACGGAGAGCAAACTGACAATGAGTGTCACGCTGGTGGGATTTGTTGAGAAGTTTAACATTTGGGTGGATATAATGAGTTATTAGATTGTACAGCATTTTATTAAGGTTTAGGTGGAGGCCATACGTGCAATTTTTATAATCTTTGAGATTTTAAAAGTACCCTAGAGCATTGCTTTCCAACCTGAGAGCGGAGACACATTAATGTACTTCTTGCTGCCTGCTCCAACAACAGTCTGTGCTAGTGAGACCATCTTGTCCAATTAGAATGTCGGCTTTCTCTCAAAATCATCATTAGAGAATGTAGTTGTTTACAGAGTTTAGAAAAATGTCTGCGGCCATCTTGTGGTAGTCTGATTCCTGATCACTTATTGAGCTTCTTTCACAGCATGTACTTCTATTACAGTCACAAGTTTTAATCTACTCCTGGAACCAGTTGGGTATTTATATGAATCAATTCCATAAGAAGGTTTGATAAATTACCATCCAGTGAGCGAATGCTTAGTAGGACCGATGGAGCAATTGGTTTCTCTGTTATGATAAAATTAATTACAAGTTAGGGCACCTACATTCTGCTTGTTGTTAGTAAGGCATTATGGGTTCTCGATGGAAATATTTTCCCCTCAAGTCTTGTACTGGTGACCGCTGTCATGGGACAGGAAATTAAAGCACTTTTTTTATTTTGGATAGAGTAAGGGACGGTTATAACCCCTTTCAGGATTTTTTTGCCATCTATGTCCCCTTGAGGGGACTTCCTTTCACATCTTGTCCCATATCCAAAATAGGAAGTGAGAGGAAATACCTCCAAAGCGAGGGAATCCCTGTTTCTCTCCAGGGTCACCAGAACTAGTTGCCCCCATTGGAAGATTTACCTTCTATTTCTTTCCAGGGTACAACCCAAAATTTGGAATTTTCTTTCACTTTCAGTGATAGCAGCAAGCAGAACAAATAGAAAGGGTGAATCTTCCTAACCTGGGCAACAACAGCAATAAAAACTGGTGTTCTAAACCCTCTCAGCTCTATCCAAAACTTCAAAAAATGTCCCTTATTTATACATTAAAGGATAATTTCATCCAAAAGTAATCTTTTAGCTATATTTTGGGCCTGGAAGGCTGTGTTGGCCCCTGGCCTCTTTCATGTCATAGATACTCCAGCAGAGAGTTCTTGCCAGATTTCCTGGCTCTTTCCCTGTCCACCTGGGAGTGTTAGGGGTTTCCAACTACCTTGGTATAGTTCATCTCTTCTCATTGTTTAAAATCAATAAAGGCTCCAACAGAAAAAGTGAGACCTCCTATAATGATCCCAGGTGTGCACACCTGGGGATCTTACCAACAGATCCCCTTAGAGATATAAAAAAAAAAGTGGTTTAGATCTCCAGCATCTACCATACAAATTTTGGGTGAATTAATATCCAAAGCACCAGGTAGTGTTGGGATTGCTAGTGGGGCAGAAGTATAGGCTGACTCCACATGGGTGACAGAGGTAGAAAACTATCCAGATCCCATATTTTGCTGGTCAAGTTGACAATGTTCTCTCCAAGAAAATCAACTAACCTTGAGTTACATTAACCATTTCTGTCAGTGCAGCAGGTAGTAATACCTGGTGAATTCCTTATACAACTAGACCCAAAGGATGGTGGTTTTTGACAGGGGTTAAAAATGCATACCAAGCTGGGATGTATTTAGTCACCATGCAGCCCTAAGCATGACCTTTTTTAAAAACTCCGCCCTCTGCCCTTGCATCATATCATGCTAGTATGGACTACAGGAGGCAGCATCGGGTCTGCTTCATATGTAGAAATACTTTTCAACTGTATGGACTAGCAAACAAGAGAAAGAAGAGATGATTTCCTGTATTGTGGACTAAAATAAACCTTCTGACTCCTCTAAACAATTCCCACACCTACCTCCCCCCTATACAAATGTGCACAGAAGGGGAAAATGGGAAACTAAATAAGAAAAAGGTTGTCACTCACTGGAAATATCAAAATGCTGGTTGGGGCATCTTCTGATTTACTGTTAGTAGGGGTAATATATACCTGTAAAAAAAAATAATTTATACTTGCCGTACCCCCGATTCCTGGTGAATGCAGAACAGGTGAAATCTTATGAGAAGAAACTAATCCATTGCAAAAGCATTTTCTGGCATGATTTCAACAGCTCTGTATTCCTCAGGATCTAGCCGGATGTGTAACATCATCCTTACCTATGAGCCACGGGTGGAATATGGGGATGGAGTAAGTATAAATCCTATTTATTTTCTTACAGGTACATTTTACTTCCACTAATTGGAGATGATTTGTTAAGAGGGAGGGGGTTCAGAAAGTGTAAGTGGACCTTACATTTTACTGCAAGGTCTACTTTAAGTTTTAGTACTAACTCTCTAGTTCTGCCTGCCTGGGCACCTACCAAGAATGCAATTATGGTTGTCACCAGAACTGAATTTGAGAGGAAATCTTCTAGTGGGGATTTCTTTAAGGCCCCTTTCAAACAAAGAGTCTGATCATGTAAATTTTTCAGTTAGACCTGTTCGGATCCTCTATTGACCCCTTTGGCCCTGTGGGTGTAAACGGACTTGTGTGCGTTTACCCCTGCCTACCTAAAGTTCACAAAAAAAAATGGAAGGGGATCCATCCCCTTCTATCTAGATGAATCAGAGGGCAGTCAAGTGTAAACAAACAGCGAAGTCCGTTTACACCCGACCACCCATAGAGCAGAGCAGGCTCAGTGTCTGCTGTGCATAAACCAAGTGGACTTGGACCCATTGGACCTTTGCTCAGAGCAGGGGATCAGGAACAGATCAATCGGAGTCTACCTATGTGAAAGGGGCCTAAGACTGAAAATAGTGTAACAATGTCCTAAGTGGGAATTTTCCTCCTTCTTTGCAGAGGTTTCCTCTCACTTCCTGTTGTGTCTATGGGGCAGGAGGTGAAGGTTGATCTCCACAATGGGACACAGATAGCAGTAAAAAACACAAGTCTTAACCATTCCCTACTCTACTAAAATGCTTTGGCTAGGCATGCAATTTAGCATTGTAAAGACTGTGTAAAGCTTTACCTTCAGTTTTGCACAGTTGTACAGGCTACTGTCCTGTTTGGAAAATGTTTACTCTAGTTTCACTGCACACTGTGATTTTCTCACATTGTGCAGTAGAACATGCAGCAGGCCAGACAGAGTTTGCCTCATTTCATAGCTACAGGATGTCCAGCACCATCTAGTTATTTCCACTCCAGCTTCTCTGTCCCTGCCCAGCCCTATTCTTTCATTGAATTTAAATTATTTTAATCTTGAAAAGCTCAGCATCCCATGTGAGTGTTGCCTTGGGCGGTCTGCAAGCAAATTAAGACTGTCCAAAAACAGCAACTTCTCCTAACTAGAGATGAGAAGGTCTGGAAAAAAAAACCCAGAAAAATTGGGGGGAAAATGTTTTTTTCCAAAGCATTTTTTTTTCTGGAAAAAGATGAAAAAACAAAAGTTGTGTGGAATGCTTATGTTCTTTTACAATAATACAGTAAATAAATCTATGACATGGTATTCAAATTATATAACATGAAGACCTTAATGAAACATTTCTGAGACTTTATGTAAAGTCTTAAATTATTGCAAGTTCTCTCAGCTGAAAGCAAGCAAATTCTGGAATACAATTCAAGTAACACTTTCCATTTCAATGCAGTTCTCAAACAAGAGAAATATGCATTTCTTCCAATAGGGAGCACTGCAGGGGTAAGGCTCCAGTTTAATTTGCTTGTAAGCTCCATCTTATACCTCCTACAGTTGGGATTATTGGGACACAGTAGATGATAGTATCTATTCTCTCCGGCCTTAATTGAGAGGTAAGATGGTAAATTTGTCTGTCAAATTAGTTTCTTATTTAACCTTTAAATTATTCCTATTAATGTTCTCCACCATCACAGCAATAAAGTTTCCCTATAGTCGGTTTGGTAAATTGTTTTTTATTTTCCTCCTCTTAGTAAAATGGTGAAACTAACATCTAGCGTTTGAAAACATTTCGATAGTGCAATTTCTGTTGAGAGCAAAGCCGCAATTTGAAAATTTTATGTGAAAAAATATTCTTTTCCAAATGCTACAAGGATGACAAAACACATCCTGGCATGCCAGAGGTGGCCTAAAGACATTAAATAATACTTTATGCAATGAAATGATGATGACCAGAATGAAAGTGTAAGTAGCTTTTCCCTCCAGAGTTCTTATTCCAGAAACACTCTTTCTGCTGCTTCTGGATCATCACACATTTTAAAAAGCAAGTTTAGTTTATTTACTAAATAAGCTGTACTTTTACATCAAGCATAATACTTTTATATATACTGCATTTCACATTCCCAGATTTTCAATTTGTAAAACTATTACGCGCTAAATTTATTCTTCATTTTTTCCCAAAATTTTAAATTTTTCTGGAAAAAATGCATTTTTTCCCCATGGCTTCAACATTTCCAAAAATGTTACATCTCTACTCCAGACTGACATCCACCCATCAATGTATTATGCATAACTCCTTCCAACATCCAGCCTACTGTTTTTATCAGGGCTGAGGGCTCTTCACAGGAGTACTGAGGCCAGGGGCTGTGAGGTTTTGAGGAAGCAATGTATAGCACCCTGCAGTCCCTCCCACCACTCATGATTTGATTGCATTGCATAAAGAAGCACAGAGACCCATCAATGACATCACTGGGTCTAAAATAGGGCATAGAACAAAAATGGAACCGTTTTATTTAAAATGTCATCAGCATACTGATATATGTGTATGTTGGGAGGGGAGGAGGGACTAAAAGCAGAATAAGCTTCAGCTTTAAATATATACAGCTGGTATACATGCCCACCTACCTGAGGTTTATAACATATCTACAACATAAGCAACATTCAAGCACCAGATGCAACATCCATATTCTCAGTAAGACAGCAGTCAACAATGCCTGCATTTCCCTAGACTACGTGTATATTCTCCTATTACTGATTAATCACTTGCAAATTGCGGCTGACATGTTTATAATCTTGTTCACCTTCAGGCTCTTTAAATTCCGGTGCCAGAGGCATTTGTAAACATAATTATTCACTTTCACAAACACAAATTGATTTTCATTACTGCCATTGAGTAGCCTGTCCTTTTTATCAATCACGATGCAGGATGTGTAAATGTTTAAGTTAGAGATGGAGAAATAATTTTGATGGTAAACAGATTATCCAGTGACATTTGTCACAATGTATTCCAGCTACAACCCTGGTTATAAGTTATTTCTGAAAGCGCCACATTTTATTTATTTTTGTATTAAAGAGAAGAGAAAAGCACAGAATTTATTTCCAAAATGTCTGCATTTGGGTTGACAGTTTGCAAGCATGTTTGTGTGCATTTTCGAAAATTAGTTTTCATGATTTGAGGATTGTTTTAATGCATTTCATGTTTATATCTAAACAGAGTCTTTATACGTTTTTATGTTAAAACAGGAAATGAATCTGTGCAATGTACATAATTTTATCAGTGCATGTTACAAAAATGTAATGTATGACTCCTGATCATGTGGCTCCTGTCCTTATATGTGATGACTGAATTAGTTTTCTTTTTGTAGGCTTTTTTGCCAGTAACACACTGTCCCAGGGCGACCATGCTCACTCATTATACTGTGTCTATGGAAGAGCAGCATTGCCACCCTGCTGCTGCTTGCTCCAAATTTGGACTGCGGAACACCTCAACCTCTTCTCATCTCCAGAACATAGGTAAAGGCGTTCTTTCATTCAAGAGGGTAGAACTAGGATGGTCCAGGAATTGCTTGGGATTTTAGTGAAGCAGAAGCAGAGTATACAGGAGGTTAGGAGCTCGCTGGATTTCTGCCTAGATCAAGTGTTATTTTTTTGTTAACACACTAGTAAAGACAAGATCTATTGCTTACAATCTTTGTCAGGACAAAAATTAACACCTCACAGAAACCCCCCTGCTGGCCCTTTAAAAGGACCTTAATGCCAGGAGGTAAAGGCAGGCTTCCTGATCATGTAATCACTATCATTGGCAGTCAAAGTGATCCCACTGGCTCCCAATTATAAACAGTGACAGAAAGTTGTTGGTGAAAGCTCAGTAATTGTGTTGGGGGTACACAGTAAGAATGTGTTCAGAACAGTACAAATCAGGGGCGGACTGACCAATTGGAAACTCGGGCACTGCCCGAGGGCCCGGGGTCAGTAGGGGGCCCCATGAGATGCCCCTCGTACCTTTTTCATAGGCTTTTTTGAGTTTGGGCAAGGACACAGGGGCCCCATGATCCCCTATTGCCTGGGGGCCCCATGAGTTGTCAGTCCGACCCTGGTACAAAGTTCCATGCATGCTTACCAGTATGCAACATTTCAGTATAATGTCCCATGCATGGGTACCTGTGGCAGCTCAATGTTACAGTCCACCATATATGCCCTATGCCACCAGCACCAGGTTAAAAAATTACATATGCATGAAAAATACCCATTGATGCTGGCAAAAATGAACTCAGCTTTTGAATTCCTGGGGTGGGCTGACAATATATTACCTTTATGGACTGAAATTGTGATGTAAAAAAGAATGGTGTCAGCCCTGCCAAGTTGTCATATGTTAAAATGCAAAAAAAAAAGAAGATCTGGGAGAGCTTATTAAGCACCTTCAGATAGCACTGGGGGGTGCCCAACTTAGAAGGACCTTTCCTTCATCTCTATTCTTTGACATTCAACAAAAATGTTTGGCTGTGTAGGATCTTATCATTGCATTTTTGATGGAAAGGGCGACAGCAAAATCCTACCTCATACATAAAAGTACTGGGTATGTCACTGGGTTAATGGTGTGATGGGAGAGGAAGAACAAGGTAAGTCTCACCAGCTGAGAAGTTGAGCAATCACCTAAATCTGGCACATTTCCCAGAATGGTCTCCATTAAGTTACCTGCAAATGGACAAGACCTTTTTCTAAGATCTACACCTTCTTAGGCAATGGCAGCTAAAAAATCCATTGCACCCAACAAAATGATTATTCACACCTCCTTGAAGATGTCAATTCGTTCTTTCATGCCTTGAAAAGGAATTTCAGGGTCCTCAAGCACCCATACAATAAAACACATGACATATCACTCGCTCCACCAAACAGTCTTGAATCCCATGGACCATGAAGCACGGCTGGTAGCATTAATAATGCATTATTCATAATGCAGCATCGTTGTCTGTTTGTGATTCATACGCCTGTCATAATTTGTCACCGGCTTGTTGCACGACTCTGGAAAAACTCTGCACCACCTGTTATCAAACTCTCTCAAAAGTAATTCCCACTCAGCTTGCATCTGGAGGCCAAGATAGGAACGCAGATTGCTGGATTATGCACAAAGCTTTGCAGGCATTAGACAAATCTATTTTTAACATTTCTATTTTCACCCAGTTAAAAAAAGGGGGGGGGATGATTATTTCAACGTCAAGTTTTTAATTTATCCGAAACATTTGTTCCATATGGCTAGTCGAGGGGAAAAATGCAATTATTATTAACTAGGATTAATGATTAGCGGAAACGTGGATTAATAATTAGAAGGAAAATCAGGACGCACATTGGAAGACAACAAGTAAACAGGATAGTGCGAGGCTTATGGAGACTGTCGTGTTTAATTACAAATATTTACCCAAAGCAGAAGCTGTACATGTCCCTCCGTTCAGGCAGTAATTAGTGCAGTGGTTCATCTCACATCTTTCTCCGGAGAAACTGGGCCAGCAGTGGCATCTTAGAGCGCCCTTCTCATTTATTATACATCTGCCGCCGTTTTCACAAGTCAGTTTGCATAAGTCATCTGCATTGTGACAAAGAAAGAATGGCGTCAAGCTTCAAAAAAAGTTTTCTAAGATAAAGCTGTGGTTCTGTAAAAAAGTCTA